>NC_054740.1:78634164-79307289 GCF_018143015.1 Lytechinus variegatus | reverse complement strand
GGGGGGGGGACTATCTGCTTGGATTATTTCATGTGAACATAATTATCTGGTCCAAATAAGCAAGTATTAGAGCATCATTATCAAGTATTCACTTTACTTTCGCATAGGACAGTGCCATCCTTTTCATAATATAAGGATTTTTAATATTTGGATTTTAATATAGGAAGTAAGGTCAGCGTCTAGACAGAAGGTCTATATCATCATGATCATGTTTATCTACCTGTATACATGTAGGCCTAGATGGCTGATTTGAGTAATAACCAACCCTGAAATTAATCCTTTTTTTTTTTTACTTTCAGGCCCTAAAACTCCTGAAAAACGATGATGTAGCCTAAGTCTATACATGTATATAGATCCATCGAACACAAATTCACCTGAACATGATGTGACCATCAATTATTTAGTATACATGTAGGCCTATATTTCTACCCTTCTTGGAGTGGGGGGGGGGGGGGGTCATAACATAATAAGGACGTGTTTTATCCACAAAGTTTAATACCTTAAAAGCATGGTTTTCAAAGACATTCAGTTCAAAAGGATTCATTTATTTTGTTTGCAAATTGATTACGTGACCATCTGCCTCAAAAGTCAACCCTACAATAAGATGGCAAAACTGAATTTTGAGAATCTTTGTTAAACTTTCAACAAAAAAAAACAGATCCTAATTTTCTTTATTCTTATAAAACTTGTCAGAATTATCAAACTGCATCAAATAGTTTTGGGTCAATAGACAGTTACTCTGTCCTAAATGGGCTAATAAATTAGTTTTCTATTTCTTATCCAATATTACATTGTAACCATTCAACATTTACCTGCAGCTGTGTTTAAGGACATTAATTCCAACATGTCATTTTATTCTCATCTCATCTCCTGTATAAACATAATCTCTGACCTTACAAATAACCTGAATTACGCAAAGTACACATATAAACCCTTTCATGTATTTAGAAGAGCCAAAGGGGTAGATAAGAAAAATAAATAAATTTGGGCCTCCGAACACAGACTTTACACAGGATTTAACCCAGATATAACATAAGGATGTGCATGTGGGACTATTGCAGGCGTCCAATCACAGACTATACGCAGAATTCAACCTAGATATGACATAAAAATAGGCATCTGGGACAGTTGATTTGTCAACTCTATGCCACGAATGCGTGTATTCCTAATTGTAATTGTAAATTATGCTTTTATCATAGACCTACTAGTAGGTCCATATCATGCTTGTTTCAAGTGAACCATTCAAAGAGGTTTCAATAAACCAATTTAAAAATCACCAATGATTCAAATTCAAACTGTTCAGTGGATAACAGATTCCTGGGTTCATATGCAGATCAACCTAATAAGAAAAATCTCTTTTTTTTCTTAATCATTCATTTTTCTAAATATTTCAACTCAAAGGGTACAAAAGAAGCAATTTATCCCACAAATTCACACTAAGAGCATCCTGCAAAGGTTTTTTTTCTGATAGACAAAAGAAATTACATACATGCCCACATACAACAAGCTGATGAAGTGACTTTGGTCATTTACTAAATTCCAAATATATGAAATGGTAATTTCAAATGTAAATTGGTGTAATTCATTCATTCTAGACAATGGCACTAATTGTTGTCAATTTTTTATCATTTTCAGGATTAAATTAAATCTAGAATTGCCAATGCTTTATGATTAGTTGATAAAGGTACACTTAATGAATGATACACATAATATTGTCGATATCGTAAACATGTAAACATCCTATACTTGTGCAAAAACACAACACAAACAAAAACATGATGTTCAAAGATTCTTTTTTTAAATCAAATCCATCTACTACTTTGGCAATTGCTATGGATTTTTACATGAAAAGAGAGAGAAATTTCATTTTATATTTTGTTTTATAAGGTTAAGACAAAAATTCAAAATAGTTACAATAATTACAGGCTAATGTATTTCAATAATTAACTTTCAAACCTATTTGACAGGTAACAAGAATGATACCATGGTCACATTTGTTCTACGGCGGCCGTACGGCGAATCAAAAACAGCCGTTTTAACATTTTTGTACCAGCTAAATATAGGTGGTTTGAATAAAAATGAATATAATGGCTGTTTTCGACTCGCCGTACGGCCGCCGTAGAACAAATGTGACCATGGTATAAGTACGCATGCAGCGCAGCAAGTAGTGCATCATCATCTCATAATTGGTGTGAATTATAATTGCTAACTAATCAACCATACTTAAATCTGACATTAAGGAACATGGGTAGCTTCTGCAACAGAATGAACCACAAATAACCTCAGGTGTGTCCTATATACTCCAAAGGTAATCAATAGAAAGCATCTAGATCGTCTTGGATTAAAGGATCTATGTATCTGTTCACTCAAAACATAGTTTCATAAATAAGTACAAATTGGTGGCAAAATATGAAAAATCTATGAAACGAAAAAGCATTGTAAAGAAACATGCTGATACAAAAAATAAATCAAAGGGCTTAGGTCTCATCAAGGGTCAATTAACTTTTCCTCTTTGACCTCAAATTAAACTCTATCAGGTCACTGGAAGGCATAAATGGTTTAACACCTTTTGACAGGTGGGATAGAGGAAGGGGATTATAGGCTAATCTACCCAATTGAAAGGGATTAATGGGAAGGTGGGGCTAAATCAATCATTGTGCTAATCAGCTGGACACAGTGCCACTCATAATCCCCTCTACATCAGCTCACCAATGCCATGAACCTCCAAGGTCCTACTCTATGTACTACCATGGTACGACAGGAAGTCTGGACTGTTCATCACCATTCGATCAAATTTTCTGTGGTGCTAATTTTGCTAAATTTACACTTTATAGAAATAAGGAATCCAGGATTTTGAGGGGGAAGGGAGGGGGAACATAAGCAGATGATTTTTTTTTATTTCACTAATGTGATTCACTCAAAGATGCAAAGTGTATTACATGCACAAAATTGTAGGTTGGACACTTTTTTTTTACATGTACATGTATGTGGTTTACCTACAGTACTCCAAATCAGTTTCACTCGCTTTTTTGGGGGGGGGGTCAACTGTAAAAATATGCAAGCATGAAATTTGAAAGGCAATAAATGCAAACCATGGACATTAAAAGTCATTTGAAAATAATGGGGATCTCCATCATAATCCTACAAAAGGCCATCTTCCATTTCGGGAATGTTATATGTATTGCATACAATTGACCTTTACTTCCTGGGTCAAGCTTACTGATCTGCTAAGCATTGTGGGTGGGCTTAAAAATAGTGGTAAACAGTGCGACTGAACACTTGGCAAAACTAAACTAGTTTTTGCACTCGCATTTTGAGTTGCAACTTTGGATTGTGATTCTAGCTTGGGAAAAAAAATTGATTGAACACATTCATATCTTGCTGATGCAACAGGAAAATACATTTGGAAGTACTGTAATAATAAATGTGTCTCCTTGGTAATGCAGACATGATCATCACACCAATGAGGACATGACAGGAAATATTCACCATGGTGTGGAATAAATCAGAATGTGAGAGCATGACAGAGTGATGTATATGGAGAACTATGTCATGGCACATGATCTGGGCCAAGGTGTTTCATCAATTATCCTGCTCGGCTGTTTGTGTCAAGACCCTCCTCAGGCTCCAGCTAATCTTGCAGTTCTCTATTCATAGATTAATCAACTTCATCTTATTGACTAAATCCCATACATGAATTTCATTTTTTTTTTGTGATAGCTTCATGACTTCCTCTGCCTTACAATACATCTTCATTTACTTGCTGAGATCAACAGGGAAATGCACTGCAGTCCAGGGCAAAAATACACTGGAGCAATGGGAAAGCAAACATAGGCCTAATATCAATTTTTCATGTTCATTACAAAATAGTACAAAAGGAACGAACGGAAGGAAAAAAATCAATCAAGTCAAGATCTTTTCTGTCTATTTCCAGATAAATTCATGGGTTTTGCTTTAATGTAGATGTACATGTAGAAGGGTCATAATATGCCTAGCTATCTATACCGCAAAATTACTAGCTTTCAGACTTGTTCTTAAAACAGGTCTATATTAATGATATCAGAAAGGTGCATGAAGGCCTAAAGTATCCTTGTACAAAATTGATTTCAAATTCATGAAAAAAAATAGGATAGGCCTAGATGCCTTTCAGTCATTCACCTGCAGTAGTTGAAGCCTGAGTGCAGCTTTAATAAACCTTGCATATGGAATCTCAAGCACAGACATGGCAACTTACGAGGAAATTAATGTCTGACGTCTAAGACATATTAACCGTCTAAACGTTTGACATCTACAACTAATAGAATGTTTGACGTCCATCGTTGTTGATCATAAAAGATGTGACTATGGAATAATACTGAGAAGAATCATTGGTATGTGGCAAGCAATAAATAATGAGGATATAGCATTTGTAATGAGTGCCAGATCTTTCGATATACAGAGGCATAAGGGTGCAACTGCCAGATATGGAAACTTCAAACATCATTTTGCTAACTATTCTAAAATTGATATAAAGACGAAAAACTTGATTGTATCTTCTTCAATAAAAACAACAAGAATAGCACAAATCTCAACAATAATCTGTGTCCAGAAAATCAATACATTCAAATTCTCTAAGCCATGAATAACAGAATTAATAAATTGTACTTGGGTCCTTACAATTCTAATTCCCTAAGATACTGTTTTCAGAAATCTATAACATGCCTGGTATGAATTCAAATTGAGCCAGATGATGTTCCTTGAAAGTGATTAGTCATTTATACTTCCGAGGATCAAAACCTATGAACATAAATGGAATAAAAAGATACCATACTGGTCACAATTTAACATCATCAAGGTTCTTGGATTATTACTAAATTTCCAGGACATGTGATGCTTATTAAAATAGAAATAACACAAATTATAATATCATTAATACCTATAAAAATAGCCTGCTTCAATAATATGCTTTTGCCAGTTTTGATACTTCCTACTGCTTGGTCCATATAGGAGGCATGGCTTCCAACATACCACTTTGATGAAGATTGCTCTAAGATTATCATACAGATCAAAGATGGTTTCGATTATAAAAAAATCTGATGAAAATAATATCAAATTATCTCATCCGCTTGCAAATTGCAATCATATAAATTTGATTTACTTTTGAGCCAGATGAATGCAAAAATTTCATACTGTTCAACATGTAACCTAATTGATAGACGTAAATCTCTCTTAAATATTATGTCATGGTTGTATTGTTGCTCCATCAACACACTAACATGGATGAGTTGTAATGTGGCTCAGTGCAGATTTCTGACCCGTATCTCAATTATTGATTGATAAAATACATTCATTAAGAATGAATCAATGCTTTCCAAGGCCCCTTCGGACAAATAAAAAATGAAACTAACTCCTTAAGAGTTAGAATTATACCTTATTCAGACTAAAGTGAGAATATTTTGAGGTTGGAGTACTATAATCCTTGATGCATACCCCTAATATCATACAAAATAAACATCCTAATAGTAATATCATTATCATAGTACTGTATTTATTTTGTGCACTAGCAGCTTCCATTGAATTCTCAAAAAAGTAAAAGAATCACTACAATCCTTGAAATGGCAATGAAAGGAAAACAACTACATAACTGGTTTCCCATGAAAACTGGAAAATTATTACTAACTTTGAAAGGTATTTAAGGGAAAATGCAACAGAGACAGAAATATATTTGCTAGGTTGAGAAATTCAATTAGATCAAATAAGGCTACATAATAAGATCATAACACATATTCATACACCTCCCGAGTACCTCATGTAGTGGACAGATACCAAGGCCCGTATTCTGAAGTCAGGTTTAACTTAAACTCAGGTTTAAAGTTGTGGTTTAAGTATGGACAGCCAATTGTTACATGATCACTAACGGTACAGATCTCATACATGTACTTCAGCTCATTCGGCTCTCAAATCATTCATAATTGTGTAGGAACTAGGAAGTATAAATAGATTATTGTCTTCACCATCGATGAATCAGGAAAGAGCACAGTAAACATAAGAAACATACATTACAACTCAATAAAAATTTTGATACTTTTGGCTACCCATACTTAGACCACAACTTTAAACCCGAGTTTAAGTTAAACCCGACTTCAGAATACGGGGCCCAAAGGGGTTAAAAATACAACCATAGAGACAGGTGAACTGATAATCACCATCAGGGAAAGAGGGGTAAAAATTGGATTTAACTGCACATCTGATATTGCAGAGAATCAAATATTGCTTGCACAAGCTAAAATGAACACTTTTGGGGAACTTGTCCGGAACTGGAAATAGAACATTAATATTAGACCCTGTTCACACTTAAGTCACTTTACAGGACCGGTCTAATGGGAACCGGTCCAGTGTGATGGAACACTGAACGAGATCAAGGAATCAATTACGTACAAGTGATCCTCTGGACTAGCATTCGGCATTCACATTGGCAGGGCTCCTACACTAACCCCTTTTTTTCTACTGGTCCAACATGTTCATGTCGGACCAGTAAATACCCAGGTTTTTAATATTTTACTGGTCCAAATCAAAAATTTAATGGTCCAAAAAATAAAGGAAAACCTGAAAAAAGACTTGAGTTTTTTGGCTGTCTTTTATTGTCAGTACAAACACGACATAATTCATGAGAGCCATCTTTTAGATGTCAGAGCCATTTTTATAATTCACAAAAGAGAAGAAATATCATTTGTATCAGTAAATCTGGCTATTTTTGAAAAGTTACTGGCCCACAGCAATTTTTACTGGTCTGAGACTGTCCGACCAGCACCAGTATCGTGTGCTGACATTGGTCTCTCAGCACAGGAGAAATCCTTCATTCCTTCTAATGTGAATGATCATCCATCAGTCTCAAAATGCTACTGTGAATGGGGTCTAACCATGGACCTATTACGAATGGTCTAACAAAATACTGTTGACTTGCACAAAAGGTGGTTTCAAACCGCCTCGATCACAAGAATCCCCATTAAATTACCAGTACTTTTTTAGGCTAAAAATACCCATTAATTTATTCCTGCATTCACACCGCCCTGAACCATACCCTTCGGGATAAGTTCCTGAAGTTCGAGCATGCGCAGTATGGTCTGATAAACAGGCAAGGCGCGAGATTCAAAATCACTAGCCCAGCAGCCACCCAAAGCGCCCAACGACACACTGGGATAAAAAGTTCCCGTAAATTGCTTTCACATCGCCAAAATACCTGCGACCTTGGAAAAATCCCCGCGAAAGTTCTCGTAATTTCGCCAAGTACCTACTATTTAGCGGGTATTTTCTTTTGGGAAAATTACGCGTAGTTTGCTTTCACATTACCAAAATACCTGGTATTTTCTGATCGGGGTAAATTTCCGTATCAGAGAATACCTGGAACTGACGAACTTCGAGGCGGTCTGAAACCACCTAAAGTGACTTGCTAGTCCATGGGATGAAGATAAACATCAGTTCAAGGGAAACCCTCATCCAAACAGACACACCAAAATCTCCTTCCATCTCTGAGGATAATTCTTTCCCAGAAATCCTATTTGATCTTGTCACAAGGGTAGAAATCTATGCACTTGGTAGAGATTCAAAACCACATCCTTGTTTGTAGATGTGTCCCAGTTATCCAATATTATATATCAGGCTTTGTGTAGATATAAACTTCATTGATGAAAATTTAAATGAAAAAAGTTAAATTAAAAAAAAAACAGAAAAATAACAAAAATATTGCTGAAAGTTTGAGAAAAATCTATCAAAGAATAATAAGTTATTCAAATTTTAATTAGTTGATTTGTGATTTTTTTTTCTCAGAAATTGAAAAATGTTTTTACTGTACCTTCAGTATATCAATAGACAAATCATTTCACACCAGTTTCTAAAAAGAAAGCAAACAGAACTCATCACGAACCATTAAAAAAAATATAATTTATGCATTTTATATTATGTAACATATGAGACAGCTGCTCGTTTATGACATCACAAATCCAAAACTTTCTAAATTCTAAAAACTTTCTTGAACTTTTTTTTTTTCCTCAAACCTTCACAATTATTTTTTCTTCTTACAACAAACTTTTCTTCACGATGAACTTCCCCTTTAATAATGCATTCTAGTTTATTCTTCTTGAAACTTGCTGTCTGAAATAATCAATATTTTGATTTAATGAGATAGTAAACAGGCTATATTTACATTATGCATATTTCATTATCAATAGCAATACGAAGAACATGAAAATGCAACAATATTTGTCGTTACCAAGAATGTCATGACCCCCTCTCAATAAATGGGGTCAAACTTTCAGCTTTGATGATCCCCATTTTCTTCCAGGCATAGCTGGTAAGAAAAACAAAGCTGTGACTCATATTGTTTTCTGTGAAAGCATCATACAGTTTCGGACCCTACATAAAAAAAATTGCTATTGAAGCCTCTGTGTAGACCATACATCTGGGGCCCCAGTAACACAAAGCTTAGCAATGATCGTAAAATACTTTTCTACAATTGATTGCATTGACTACAATGTACAATCAATCGTGAAATCAAGCGTACGATCAATCGCTAGCCTTTGTGTTACAGGACCCAGATGTCATAGTAATGAAAAAGACGATGACTGCGACTGCGTCCAATGCAATCAACACTATTTACTGTAGAAACATGGTTTTGAAGACATTTAGCTCAAGCCTCATACCTAAAATAAATTGTCTTTCAACTATGAAATGCTGAAAAGGCCTACAATACTAGAGTCAAATTCATTTGTTTGTAATGCACAGTGGGTGGATTTAGAACAAGGGATAAATAGAGAAAGTGAGTACTGTCCCAATGAAACCGGTGTTTCATGCCCGCGTTTTGTGTTATGATGGTATACATGTTCATGATTCTTGCAGAATGCACCCTAGGCCTAATATGCAGTAAATATACATTTTGTAATTTTCATTAGAAACAAGAAACTTAAAACAAGTATATCAAGATGAAATGTAAAGCATTTGTTTTGCAAACCTATTCGCATGACAGGATCAGGCCTATACCCACCTTTCACTGTGACTCTTTACAAATCAATAATCGCATTCAGATGAATTGTTTGAAAAATGACATTTGTGATGGGAGGAAAAAACCATTTGTAATGGGAGAAAAAAACTGATCAATTTTCAGTGTCAATATTTGAGCATGTGCAATGTATGAATAATTCCCAAGCTAAGTGTAGGACATGTGTGTGATAATCCAATATAACCTTACTGTCAACAAAAGTGGCCTATTTCTCAAGTATCATTCCCTGTGTAGAATGTAAACATAGCGCTGTTACCTTTTCTCTGCTCGGCTCACCTGCCAGCCAGCCCGTCGTCCACACACAATGTGAAGTAGGGTAGTGTCAAGTGTGAATCTCACCAACCGGGGTAAATATTCCAATTATATGCAATCCAAGAGAGAGAGGTAGGCTGGCACTAGGCCTAGGTAGCAGCCAGCAGAAGGTATACACTCACTCCACTTGTCAACTGAACGTCTTCGTCTTAACCACCAAAAACCAGCAACGCCATCTATCACCGACTATTGGCGGGGGATGTCACCACACCAGGGAGACGAAAGCCAATGTATCAGGGGGGAAGCGGAGCGTGCAATAATGTGCGAAGCGGCTTGAGCCTTGAAGAATACTTATGAATAATGGATGTATGGTTTATTTATTTTTGCCCTAAATCGCAGTCTTTTTCCAATTCCTCTCAGCGCCGGCGTGATTAGCGACTCCTCCTTTGTTCTTTTATCTCCACTCAATCAGATATGAGCATTCCACCGATCCGTTACCATCCTTCGGAAGAATATAGCTTGAAGGATCCATTCATACAATTTAGAAAAAAAATAAAACATAGGGGTATGCCTTAAAGTGGATTGGGCCAAATAATCTCAATTTCATCACACTTCCACCCAACACCCCTCTTCAATATTTGATTGGCTGGTGTGATGAATATCAGGAGAATTCCACCGGGAGAGTTATGATTGATGAAATCATCCTACTTCTGCATCCTCTCAAAAAATCAGAATATTCATAGAAATTCAGTGAAAAATCAGGAGTTATTGGTTGCGTGACATGTCTCAGACTGCGATAAAAAAAATTAGAAGCTCCCGATACACAACGAGGTCAAAGCGCAATGGGATTAGCCATTTCAAACAACAATGTGAATCTGTAATGTAAAGAAGATCATCAACAAATTACATATTCAACAAAGTATCACTGCTCACAGTTGAACCACAAAATGACATCTTTGCACATTGGTGTTTTTAATTTGATACAGACCCATAGATCACTTTGACAAATAAAACTCCAGCTCCATCAGCCTTAACACACAATGCATCTCTCTGAGTTGTGTTTGATGAATTCTACAATAGTTTACAGCCAGTAATGATTTGTAAAGAATATAGGTGTTAATTCAACAGAAGGCAGAGTGTTGATATCAATGAGCCGTGTCATAGGACCCATTTCCATTCCTTTGAAGATTTATGTAGCCTATAATCCAGGAAGGTTTCCATTCAAACTTTTCCCAACCTCCATGAATAAAAGGTGAATGTAATCGGGTGGCACAACACGTTGTCAAAAAAAAAAACAGCGCCTCGTTCCTTTCATGGAGCCATTCTCCTGTGAAATGTATGTTCCCACGTCTTCTGGCAAAATGTGCAACAGTCCTTGAAATTTGTTCCTAAATCAGTAAATGTGCCTGCAAATGTTCCATTTATCAAGCTCTCCGGGTACACCTTTCTTTTCAGATTTTACTCATGCGGTATAACACTTGGGTATAATACATCCAAAAACCTTCAAAATAATTCCACAACACAAGTCACGTAGGAGTGTAAGTGCATTTATTTCAGCTCTTTCACAGCGAATTCTACTTCTACTAGAGAAGGAATCCCTTGTGTCAATAGTGGTCAAATAAATCCTAGTACTGACCTAAATTATAGAGAAAATCACAGTGACTATGGGTCAAATATTCTTGAGCCAATGTCAAAGCTAGAATGACCCAGATCAATATGTAGGTTAGGACAGTGTCAAAACATGAGCTGAACTAAACAGTCCCAGGCATGGTCAGAGACGGATGAGGGCATGGGTGTTGAGAGATGGGGGTAAATCCCCAATATTTCAATTTGATTGATCGGATGTCACTAGGCACCCAGAGAGCCCAAGGATGATAGAAATGCCCTAAAACAAGCAGGAGTTAGCAGTAGTGTCAATCCAGAATATACCGCAGGTTCTGTGTGGAAGAGATGCATCAAAGCAGCATGGAGATAACTGACCACCCTGTTAAATCATCCATCTGGCAAAACAAATCCCATATTGCCATCCAAAGAAGAGATAATCACGCATCATTTCCGTGTAAAATAAAATCAAGAATGACGGGGCCTTGTTCGCAAGTCTCTGCCCCGAACATCAACTAATTTCCACCTGATGTCCACTTCAAAAGGCTAGGCTTGACTGCATTGATTGGTGCTTATCCACTGACCAGTACATGTGACCATAGTGGGTGAAGCACCGCTAGTGCACTTTTGAAGGTAAATGAGAGCACTAAATGATTGTTGACATACAACATGGGACAAGAGTGGGCCAGAGTGTGAGTATAAAATGACATATCATTAGTCTAACCTGCAAACTCTATTCTTTATATCCTTCCAATTTGAATTTATTACAAATCCTTGAATTCATATTTCTGTTTGCATATTATACCGGTACACATAATGTTGTTTTTTCTAAATCTTGCATCAGATGATGCATCATCTGATTTTTTAAGGATATCCCCTCAAACACAAAACAAAGAATCTTTTTTTTTTACAAGTAGATAAAAATAACTTTTCATCACCATGTTTGGAAGTAATACATGTATAAACTTTTATAAAAGCCATTTCATCATAACATTTTTAATAAATGTATTATAAATCATGTTTGAATGAATTCTTTCCAATTCTCATAGTTAAAAAGAAAACACTTGTAAATCAAATTAATTTCATAGAGGTTCTAACAATCACAGTCTGATTTATAGACTATAAAGTTACAGCCAAGAGCAGTGGATTAGTACATTGGGGTGAAGGGGAGCAAGAAGACCAAATAAACTCAGAGGGACAAGCAACGATGGTAAATAGAGAGACACAATTGTTTGGACTGTCTGGTTAGGATATCACTAAAGGACAATGATGTAATCAAATCATCTTTGCAGAGACAGCATGCCAAATTATTGGGGAGCCGCCCCCACCCCTCCACACACACACCCTCACACATAACACACAATCACATGGTTTTGATGTGGGGTAGAGAAATATTACCGGTATTCCCCCTTCTTTGCACCTGCAAAATATTTGCACAGACAACAACAAACTTCAGTCGATCCAAAATTCCAAATTGTAAGTGCTTAGGAATTCCTTCTCGAAACTACTTATATACCAAAGCTACTATAAGTATTATTCTTAAATAAAAACTGCATTTTTTAAAGCAATGTGTACAGAGGTATTGAAGAGATGCACATTTAACAAATGGGAAAGCTGGTAAATGATAGGTTTCACTACTTGGTCTACATTACAACACTGCACATTTTGAAAATCTGATACAGCATAAGATCTAACATTACATTTGCATCAATTTATTCAGTGATTTGTATAATTACTTTGTTTTTTTTCATCCATACATTTTATTTATTCATTTTCCATCTATTAATCTATCCATTCATTCATTTATTCATTCTCTAATCTTTTCATCCACTATTCAGTATACTTCTGTGATAGGATCACTTCATCCTTTTTAAGACCTTGCAAATGAAAAAGAGGTGAAACAAGGTATTAAAATGTGAATGGAAGATGCTGCATAGGTACAATTTAATATATATCAAGGATAATGTGACATAATTGTCTTCATTTGAATGAATGGACAAAGACCCATGGGTTGATATTTGCCTTGGCCAAATTTGCATGGCCCGTTGAAGGTTTCAAAAGGGGGATTAACTTCTTCTTTCTTTTATTTTTACATTTTGATAAACCCAATAAAAAAATTTCAGATTGAACAACTTTCATAACCCTTCAGTAAAAATGCACTATAAATTAACAGGACTTTTGGAATCAATCCAGATAAGCTGTGGCTAGTGACTGATCAACAATGGATTTATGTTATTCAAATTATTCAATCCCAATGATGTGAGCTCTAATATCCAAGCTCTGGGGTGAAACCTTTGAGGTTAAACATTTAGCTGATTCCTATCCACATAGTCATTTTTATTTAGGCTGCGATTGCACACAAGCTCTAATTGGAAAGAAAGAATGGGTAATATTCTTTTAAATTTCTTCAAATTTTTTCTTCTTCAATCCATCAGAAAAGAATTTTTAAGGTACATACAGGCTGCATATTGGAACTTATACCACAAATCTAAAAATTATCATCACCGGAAAAACTAGCTTTGAAAGCATAATTCTTTTCCCACACTTAACATCCCAATGCCTGATTCCTTCCAGACGGACAATAAGATTAAGAAATAATCCATAACCTGCCTATTGTACTTTCCCAAAGCACCAGTTAAGACTAATCCTTTCAACAATAGAAGAGTCTGGATAGTACAATACTATTGCCCAGTGCTGAATTATGTTCATTCATCCAATAAAAGTAAAGTAGATTGGTGTGATGGGTTAGCCCTCTTGGTTTCATAATGAGAGGTAAGCTCTATTTACACCTGATTAACTTATAGATTGGGAAGACAGTGAAAGAGGCAGATCAGTACACCTTTTTTTAACATTATTGTCAGGGGGATACGTGGAAGAGAGTTCTGTTAAATGATGCACAGAACATGTATGCTGTCTTTGATAAAGAAAGATAGTGGGGAGATGAATTATTTAGTCATTTGCTCATTTCAATATGCGAGTATGAATGTGAATGATAATCTACTAGTTTACACATCTAGGCCCCCTAAGGCCTATCTCCTGTAGAACATGAATCTCTTCAAATGAAAGATCCATTGTGACAATACTTTTAGAGGTTTTACTTTCAACATCTTTTGATTTCAGTTTCACTCTCCTTGCATGACAACACATAAAGTACATGCTGTGTGAACTCTATAAGCCAATCATCATCACATGGTTTTCACATTTCTCCTCCATGTAGAAAAGGGTCTGCACCACAGAGCTCTGCACACTTCCCAAAGCTATTCCTTCAACCAGTCTAGCCAACAAAAGCTCATGTCACTCCAAATTTGTAAGGACACCTTTTCAGGAGCAATAAAGACAAGACTTTGAGAAAGTGTGTCATTCATCTTGCAGTCAGCCCTATTATCACATTATGCCTGAGGTCAATATGCTCTTTTCTTATCTAAAATGTAGCCCTTAACAGGAAGGCATATGTACTGCCCTGGTATAAAAACTAGGTCTGTTTTCATGCCTGCTGATCAGAAAATACATGTAAATTATGAGAACTTGTTCAAGCCGCATAATATCTAAATATGAAGTTCTCATAGTTATGCACTATCAACAACATTCGTGTGTTCCTATTCCTATTCTTCCTATTTCACATCTACAATGTTTCGGTTTCACATCTAAAAAGTTCCTCAGAGAAATCAATACAAAATATTCTTTTACTTTTCAAAAATTACCAACTATCTTGCAGGTATTTCTTTCAAGGATATTATGAGTATTTTGTTTTCTTTACACTGGTAAAATACAATGTACAGTGTATTTTCAAATTATTTATTAGAATTCCCAATCAGAAAATACCAAGTATTTTCCCTGAGCAGTTGGGTATGAAAGCACCTAAGGAGATTGTATGCTGAACCAAAAGTGATACCTCCTCGGTTTACCTTATTAGCTGAAACCACTAGCAGTAGCAATATATAATGCACTATTTGAGACAGCTTCCACTTTAATCATACCAGTCAATGATAAACAGAAAAATACTTATGCATTTTGTAAAACATTTCTTTGAAGTCGTGATGGTGATGATGATGACTGTCATTATCATCATCATAATTATTAGTAACTATAACACTAGCAATTAAATATTTCCATGAAGCGCTTAGCACATATATAGCTCCTCTTATTGCATTACAGGTAGGCCTATGTATGTTGACCATGGTCATTAGGTTCTCCAGACCTGCCAACATTTGAAAATGGAAAAAAGGAGTCCACGAATCGCGCGAAAGCCGAACTCCCAATGGCGGGGGTGCAAGCTGGAGGACATTTAGGAAATTTCACCCTAAAAACAAGCCTTCTGAAGCCCTTCTTGAGCTTTTTATGCCTTGTCCTTTCTCTGGAGCCTTTCATAAGTGGCTTTTTTGGCACCATGTATTACCTCTCTTGAGCAAGTATGGCATAGTTTCTTTCTACTCTCCATAGCCAATTTATGTACCATCAGAGAACTTAATGTTCTTGTGCTCAGGCTTGCTCTCTGCTTAGTTTTGTTCTTTACCACGATGGAAAATACTCTTTCACAGTCACTGTTGCTATGAAAAATTAGCAGAACTGCTTTCATTGTTTTGCATAGGATTAGGAGGGAGTCTCTGTGTGCCTTTAACAGACTAAAAGAAAATACAGCAGGGGTCTAAAAGTTTGCAAGAATCGGCACTGAAACGGCAGACTTGTAAAATCCAAAGCATTTAGCTCACTAAGCACAAAGCACATATAAAAATATCAGGAAAACATATAAGTTTAAAATGTTACCGTTTCTAAACCCTCAGCTGGCGAAACAATCCATTTCCCACACGGTATTCCAGAACGGCAGTAGCTAGTAGCGGAGGCACGCAAGCGCTGCGCTGCATCGTATGCATAGAGTTACATTCGCACTACACGCGCTATGAATCCTCGCGATCGCGGGCGAACTGTCCAATGTCAATACACACGATCGCTGTCGGATAAATAGCGCGCTGGCCGTGGCTTGTTGCGCTTCGTATATGCACACACGGAGCACAGGCCCATCACGCGTTCTTATCCATTGAACTCTGAACTCCACGTACGCGCGCGTAGTGCATGCGTTTAATTAACGTTACGCACGGTATGCGTACGTACGTAAATGTAACATTGAGAGGACTCAGAGAGAGAGAGAGGGAGAGCCGTAGGCAGACGGAAAGTGCGTCATTTCCCAAAGAAAAAAGAAAATCATCTGAAATACAAAGAAAACAGAGTTCTCCGCTTTTGGGCCGCTATAAATTCTGAAAAACGGAGAAACTCCGGAAAACCCGGAGAAGTTGGCAGGCCTGGATTCTCACT
This sequence comes from Lytechinus variegatus, assembly GCF_018143015.1. Classification (NCBI taxonomy): domain Eukaryota; kingdom Metazoa; phylum Echinodermata; class Echinoidea; order Temnopleuroida; family Toxopneustidae; genus Lytechinus; species Lytechinus variegatus. Next base: position 79,291,091 of record NC_054740.1, on the reverse strand, counting down.
TGGGTGCATATATACCGTGTTTACAGTGACACGGCTCGGGGGTTCGACATGCAAGCCGTGCTCAACACGGCAATTTTATGCTGTGTAAACGCGATCAGTGTGATCCGCGAGCCGTGTCGAACACGGCTTTTTTGATCCGCCAAAATCGTAGGTTTCAACCCGCGAGCCGAGTCAGACTCGGCAATTTTTTCGTGTGTAAACAGAAAGCCGTGTCGAACTCTCTTGACCAGGTCAATGCGCGCGCTTTCACTTTTGGCATTGTTGTTGTTCGCACGGACAAGATTCGATTCCGGCGGTGAATTTCCCGCGTTTAATTTGCGACGTCATAATTCTTCTTCCGTTCGAGATCCGCGAGCCGTGTTGAACTCGCCTTTTTATATGTACGTATAAACACGATCTCTGATCCCTTCTTCGCAGTGTTCAACCCGGCTCGCGGATTCAACACCCGAGCCGAGTCAATGTGTAAACACGGTATTAGTGTAGGCCTATCAGCAATATCCACTCCTTCGGGAGTATTCACACTATGAGAAGTAAAGATAAAAAGCCAATTCTTCTCCCACTACATCTGCATATTCTATGTTTCTTATGGAAATAGCAATTTGTAATATACAATGTAGAGCAGTTAATCCAGGTTACAATGCAGAAAGGAAAAGGAATGTAAATGGAAAACTATGAGGCCGTTCTCATGACGCTTTCTAAAACTAGTTTACTGGAAACCGATTCAGGAAACCAGTTTGGAAGATCGCTTTGCTAGCGTTCCCACTTGATCACATGAGAGTGGTTTTCAAAATCACTTCACGTAAAGCGATGTTGTTGCTATGGAAACGCTCTCAGTGGGTTGCACGTTTCGCGTGAAATTCAAAACCACAGCGTAGGCATTCTCCACCTGTCGTGTGTAGCAGCGAGCTCAAAATGTGCGCAGATTGCTTCCCGAAAACGGTTGTGTCCTCACTCACGCTTAAACCAGTTTAACGAGGCAAAGCTATCTTAAAACTACATCGCAAGGTGGTTTTCTGAACCGGTTTTGGAAGATTGTTTCAAAGATCGCTTCAACCGTTCTCACTACACATTAAACTAGTTTCCAGTAAACTAGTTTTAGGAAGGTAGTGAGAACGGTGTCCTAGTTTACTTTATTGTACTGTAATAGACCTCCAAACCTTTTATCACAAAAATACATTAATCCTTACAGAGAAGAACTGGAAATGCTTGAAATGGGGAAATCATCGCCAATCATTACAAAAACATCATGTTTGAAGGGCAAATTAACAGAACTAAATGTTAACTTTTTCACTTTTTACTATAGGAATCTAAGATAACATGTGCTGCCAAGGACTTGCCGGGTTTTTTTTATAATCATTGAGGAACATAGCAATTACCCGAGGACACTAACTAATAAGCTCAATACAAGTCATCATCATTCTACTGTACATTTCCTGCTAGATCAATTGGGAAAAAACGTTTAAATTTCCTTTTTGCAAGTTTCATTCATAAACATTCACTTCCTTGGATAAATCCTTCAGGAAGTTTCTTTCAGATGTACAATTTCTTTTTAATACTTGAGTGATCTCCTTTTCCATACTGGAACCCCCCCCCCCCCCTTCCCCCATTTACATTCAGCATTTAGCACTTTTTTTGCATCTGTTTCTGTTGTGTATTTTGCATTACACTGTCATTATTTGTGACATCTTCACGCTGTTCACTCTGCTTTTCTTGATGTGTTTCTGTTCAAATTGTCATTTTCTGTCATTTTCATTCCATTTTTTGTAAAGGTTGTTTTCATTGTTTTCCCTTTCTCTCTCAGATCTTTCATCAACCCCTTAATTCTCTCCCTCTCTGAGCTATTTTTCAACACATATTGACATTAAGAAAGACAGGTGAAGGCATTTATTCACATGGCAGACTTCTTCATGATGGACCTTCTGCTATGCTCATCTTGAAGAATGCAAAGGGCAAACAGCTGACCAACAAATGCATAAGATGGAAATGTTCTTTTTCACATATCAAAGGGCAAACAAAAGACTTTGTGAAAAAGTCATCTATAAGGTTTATATCAGGTGGTACCACTGATATATAACAAAGGGTATAGGTTCATTGGACAAAATAAATATCACAAATCAACAGACATAATAATTAATGTCTTAACTTTTTAAAAAGAAATACAGGATTATTGGTAATGTTATATTCTCTCTCATATTTCTATTTGTTTTATAGCCCCCTATCTATATGAATCCATGCTCACTGATGAATATATAATTTATTACAAACTCATTGCATTCATAATCACAGCAACACCATCACATCATAGCTATATTTCTGAACATATCATCACCTCTATCATATTGTCATTCCAATACGTTTTATCTTCTAAGTTAGCTTGCTTTGGGTACATCACCATTCATCATTATCATCATCACCATTATAAATACTTCTTCTTCTGCTATCTTGAGGATTGAGAATAGCCCGATATTGGGTCCTAGATAGGGTCAAGCATAATAAAATGTTCTTCACATGGACCTTCTCTTGTATGATACGCTATACAAGGGCAGCTATGAAAAATTATTATCAACATAAATCTATTTAGATCATCAATTCATGCAAAACCTAATAAAAAAATAATGGTACATCACTTCTCATTATCTATACAGATCTATAAAAAAAAATAAAAAGTGATTTACAAAATCAATTACGTGTCAATATGTTGATAATAAATTACAAATAGGTGCCTCAAATAGCATCTCGGTGATATGTTGGTTAGTCCTTGCAAAAGATTCTCTCATGAACTGGACTCAAAATTTAGTTGAAGAGTATCATAATATCTTCATCAGCGCCATGGTCTATTGGAGGCATGCAAACCATCACAAAATTATCTTTATATTGGTCTTTTTTTTATAGAGACCATCTTTTTCATAATTTTTGGGGGCTTCTTGCTCAATAATATGCTAAATATCCTGTCACAACCATTAAAACGTCCACAAGACCCACAATTCCATGCTGGTTGCCCCAAAAGGAGAACCTGCATCTGGTCAGAAAAGGGGAGGAATGTGCACGGGGCACAGATATCGAGATATCTTTTTTCCGGCAGCTTGACCGGTTGAATGCACTATTGCTCTCAGACTTTTATAACATTGATTCATGTTTTTATAGTATTTTTTTGTCATGAATGACAATAATGATATTAAAAATGACAAGAAGCCCACTCAGTAACTTGGAGCTGATGGGGGTTAGTGAAAATAAACATCCTTATTGTCAAATTATATGGACAGTCTGTAAGTGACTCTCAGTTTTAAAAAAATTATCCCTTCTTATTAATCTAAAATAAAAGAAAATGTTGCAAATCTGCTTGCTTTTAGTGATAAGATTAGAAAAAAACTGCTCTTCATGCTTGAGTTTAAGTCTAACTGTTCCATCTCAACTTACCTGGGCAATGGCTTCAAATTCCTCATGTTTCTTCTGCAACGCCCTGGCTTTGTGCAATGACTTTCCAATACTGGTGTGTTTGTTTAAAAATTCCTCTCCATAGTTCTGCAGCCAAAACAACACCTGCAACAACAAAAAAACACAAAACCATACATCATTCATGTGTATCAGGTATGACTCTCCAGACACTCCAAAATAATTTCAAAACAAGGCACAATGGCTGGATGGCATTATAGTGATCTTTTTAAACGAAGAAGCCAGGACCAGAACCCAGTAGATGCATTCATGCTGCATGGAAAAGTATCAATCGTCATATCAGATCCACTGGAGAGGATGGTGAGCCATATGTCCCCTTGTCATTAGCAATTTAACTGTACAACATGATTGTGATATACTCTTCCAATACTGCAAACAAACAACTACAAAGTATTCACTTCCTGAGAAACACATAGAAAATTAATGGAAAACAATTGCATTGCTGTTATATATCTTCAAGCAAACGTCATGCAATATCACATTTCTAACACGTATAACATACAATATGTAGATGTCCTTCAATGGACGAGAACTATCAACATAATCCTAACCGACTGTGGATAATGACAAATGCAAGAAACATATGATGTACACAGTATACAAACCATGAACAACCATCAATCATTCAAATTCTTTAAAAACAATAAATGATATAAGTTTGAAAAAATGACAACAGGAAACCTTGATTAAATCTGAAAACACTTCACCTTTTCTATGGAATCTTTATCCATTGCAAAGCAATCACAGACAAGCACAAAAGACGATCCACAGAGTAGGAAGTAGAGGCAGATTGTATAATTGATGCAGTATATTTACAATCTATACAATGGAGGTTTGATCCCTATACAAGACTATTGGTGACACAATGTTATATCTCCACTAGAATCCAGTTTAGAGAGTCTGCGTTGAATTCAATTTACACTTCAGGAAATATGGTGAAAACATACACAAACAAATATCACAGGAAGTTCCTTGTATACGAACATATGCAAGTATTTCCTGTACTTGAAGTATCTTGCTAGAAATATTCTTGGAAACCTATCTGGAAACAGCTGAAGCCTGTAATATTTCTTCAAAATGCATTCTGGTCCTTACTTTAGGGAAGCCAAGAATATAGACATGGGCCCTTTTATGCTGCATGAGACAGAACAAAATTAAAATCACTTTACTATTTAAGCCCCATTTACAATAAAAGATTAACTATAAATGATCTATGTATTTTTTTCTAACTATGGTGTTTTGAAATACACGTACATGAGCCATTAAACATTTTCAGAATGTGTTTAGAGTGGAAAATTTTTCGATTGGAAGAGGAAAGAAACTAAGCAGGACTCTTGCTAAAAGCAGTGGCGTTATGTCATTCACACTTTGTTATTACCTTACACTTCATTTCATGCTCAAGATGAAGAGATATTAGATCTGGTTTTTATGACTTTATGCTTGTCAAATCTTCACATGGGTCTATACCTTGGCAATAATCAATTTAAATAGATCACTTTTGGTTTCATTCTGCAACAGACGTTCAGTGCACCTATCTGAGGTTTCAACCGATTGCATGCGTTGCACAGCCGTTAACAGGAAGATACACTCTTATCACAAATTAACTCAAAATAATTAGTCCAACATATGTGTTAAAAGGTCATACTGATCTTTAAGTAGTCTGTATTTATGTAGTACAGTTTCTTCCCATTTTTTAAAAGTTGTTATAGGCTTTGATTTTAAGTTTTAAAAAATTGCTTTCCAAACATCATTGAAGGTAATTTTTTTTTACCTGTTTTGCAATGACAGTAATGAATCTTATCTTCACATTTTGTCCATAAAATATTCAGAAAAAAAAATACATGAAAATTTTGAAAATGACAGTCTAAAATGTAACACAAAAGAAACCTTGGAAATAATTACTTGGTAAAATATCAAGAATATTCATGAAGGTTTTAAACTCGAAACCTAACAAAAAATTCACATATTTTTTCAATATAACCTTGTTATATGTATAGCAAAGGGTTATTTGACCATATTGATAGGAAAACGTGTCTGCCTTTGAGTAAGTAGCTAGAAAACCTACAGCTAAGAACCCTCTGCAAGAATCTTGTTTTGGACCTGTGAGTTGAATGATGTGACCACTATTATACCAACTGCTAGATCATTGCTTACAAACTGAGCCATTATAGTTTAGATTTGAGAAGGGTTAAGTATTAATCTATTATGTTATGCAGGGCCTGCTGGCAGATCAGTTTGAAAACTGACGTGGTTACCCTGGGTAAATGAACCATGAATATTACTGAGGAAGAGCCCCTCAGACCCACCTGTGCCGTATCATGTTGGAAGACACAGAGCTGAACCCTCTGATTTATGACAGTCTTTTTCCTCTGCCACCTCTCATCTAACTCCCTGTGCTGCTGCAGCACCTCATGGATCAGATCCAAGAAGTGACCGGCCGACTGGGAGTAGTTGGTCTGGGCAGTTACAGAGTTCTCGCTCTCCGGACTCAACGGTTGCTGCAACGCCGCCAGAAGGGCTTTGCCATCAGAAAGAACCTGGTTAGGGGCAGGATATGAAGAGTATGTTTACAAGCGAGATACATTTTCAAAGACTATCCTTTACTTTTTTATTCATAATTCATTTGTGATTTTGTCTTCCAAAGGCATCTTTGTGCCATAAGTACAGGGTATAAGTTGTGAAGTGCTCATAGCAGAACATTTTACTGAAAATGTCAGTTTTGTAAACATGTTTACAAATTTTACGATTTAACATCTTTATCATCATCATTATAAACCTCCATCTTCTCAAGCTTATCACCAGCATCATCATCATCATACCATCATCATACATCAATAAATGTCATCATCCATCATCATCACACATCATCATCACTCATCATCATCATCATCATCACCATCATCATCAACATCAATCATGTCATCATCCCCATCATCATCATCATCACCATCATCATCATCATAACCCTCATCATCATCATCATCATCATAACCATCATTGTCATCATCGTCATCATCGTCATCATCGTCACCATCATCACTATCATCACCATCATGATCATCATCATCATCGTCATCATCATCACTATCATCATCGTCATCATCATCATCATCTTCATCATCATCATCATCAGCATCATCAATACCAACTCCTACAACACCACCACCTCCACAGTCACTGATATAATCATACTTGGGTATATTTCTGGTTGATGTCATCGGACAAGGCATGGTGCTGTTGCAGCATGGACTCCAATTCACCAACATCGTGGGGGAGCTCTCCATCCAATTGGCATCGGGTGCTCCAGTCATGAAAATTGTGTTCGTACTGCAATAACAAGGGTATGCAAACCATGAATGAGTCAATAATAAATTCCACCATTATACAGCCCGTGAAACATTAGGATGACATCACCTAGCACTTCACAGACTTATAATAACCCTGATTGTGGCTTGTCAGAACACAATACATTTTTTTTCTTTAACTACCTGGGTAGCTTTTGAACAAGCTTCCAAGAGACGCCCAATCATTTTTAATTGAATAAGTTTCCAATGAAATATGCAGATGAATGAGATACTCAAATAATTTTTTTCAAAAGGACAGTATTATAGGGTGCAAGACCAAACCTTGTTTAAAGAATATCAACATCCAATTTGCCCTCCCTATTCAACAAAGTCTAAGATTCATAATAATACTGTATGTTTATATAGCTTAATTGGTATTAATCATTTATCATAGCCATCATTAGATTCTGGCATGCACACACAGAATGTAGACCCTTTCTCCACTCCCTGGGTAGCATTCTAGTAAGAACTACCAAGCTTGTATTGCTATTTGGTCACACAATGCTGTATCCTCAGCAATTTGTGAAATTGTGTAGCCATGGATAAATTTTTACAAGCAGATTGATGACATACCCCATAAACCAAATAATGATTGTTAATTAGGAAGCCCTAAGTGCTAGACTGCATTTGCTTAATGACCCAATAGAAAATCATTTCCTGATAACAGGTGATCAGATAACATCTCTTATCAAAACATTAACAGACATCTAAAAACATCACTGCAAGTAGTGTGTGAGGGTGAACTGTTGCAGAGATAGAAAGGTATGATCACAAGATGGCGCTCTTCCACATAAGTTTTCAGGGGCATTTACTATTATCAGAGTTTGGCCAACAAGACTTGTTTTACAAACTTGGTTACTACTTTCCATATCAAGGACTGGCAAATAGATGACCTTGAATGCAAATCAAAGCTTTTGAGAAAACCGATTAATAATGATCATTATTATTCAACTTAATTAACAATGGCTGAATTTAAGTATGGTATTGACCTTCCATTGTTGGTATTGGGCAGATTTTTACATCAGCACAGCACAAAATAAAATAAAAGTGAAATACTAGGTTATACTGACCTCATAAACTTTCTTATGAAACGTAACTGACATGGCAAGAAGCGTGCTACGTTCATCCAGGGCCACAGCAAATGCCCTCCACTCGCGGTCGATTCGTAGCATATGTGACCTTATGACCTCTGACGCATAATGACCATTATCTATCAGCTGCGATGCTGCAGAAAGTACTCTATTGATGTGAACATACATGTTCTGTGTTGACAAAAAAAGATTGATTTATTCAAAATTGTCAGGCATTGGAGATAATATAGATAAAGCTATTTTCTGTAATAGTCATTGTAATCACCACCATCATTCTTAATCATAATCATCACCATCATAAATATTATCATTATCACCATTATCACTAACATTATTACCACCACCATCATAATCATTATCATCATGAGCAAACAATTACATTCAATATTGAATGATGAAGTCAATTCTACCACACTTTTATGGAGAGCCATTTGCCAACCCATTAATCATCATAGGCTATTTCAAATCTGCGGTAAAAAAGAAGTGTTGACATACAGTTGTAAATCATAATTTTGCTATGTAATTAAAAGATTGAATAAGCATATCATGATTTTCACTTAATTCTTTGGTTAAAAAAATAAGTAAGGAAAATCTAACATTCTGTAGGAGTAAAAACTGTTTTTTTTTAATGCCAATGACACTTTAACACATTAAAAAACTCTGGCAAAGTGAATTACCAGAGTTCTTCTTTTGTGCAACAGGCCCCAGGAGTTCCCAGCCAATCAAATTCAAGGATTTTTACTAAAAACTTATGATTAAGAAAATTACAACTTGTCAGAGCAAACAACTTCTGTAACATGATTCAGATTAAAAGTCAGTTACCAGTGCTCCTTAGTCAATGGGCAATTCCATGAAGTATGTACATCTGACCCCTACATGTAAGAACTTCCCAAAATGATTTATCTCCACTTTGTGCTTCATATGAAAAGGTCTAGTGCTCTCAAATTATCTTGGCTCAAGGAGTTCATGAAGTGACGTAATGAAGGGAAAAGATAGGGGTCAGACATACAAATAGATTGACTTTTAAAAGAATTGCCCTTCAATTTTTACTGAAAACAACTTTTTACTAATGTAATGGATATGCCCTCACCATAGACTGTGAAGCAAAGTGATTGTGTTCATCAGAAAGCTCAGCTGCCATGTCTACAGAATGACCCAGGTCGGTATGATTGATCAGGAATAAATCTCTGTGATGCTCTAACCAATCAAAGAGCTGTAACAAGATAAATAATAAAACAAAGATAAAGGGATAAATACTTAAAATAATCATTTATCCATAAAATACATATCTAAAAATATAACTTTTTATCATTATTGTAGAAGAACCGAAAAACATTTTCCTAAGAATCAAACAGATAAAATTAAATATCCTTGGTCATTTTTTATTTTTTTTTGTATGATTTCAAAATGGACCATAGAATAATACAAAAATGTGTTTCTACCTTAAAAATCTGGCCTTAGTTGTCAATTTCAACAAATGTCTAATTTCTTCTAAAAATGAATTTCGGATACACACAGTAATGCTTTTGTCAGGATATATATTCTATTCCTCTATCCAGGCGATTCAACACAAATCCTGTTTCCATGCTGACTGAAAATATGTAATCTCTGCACAAAGCCAGTGAGAATTATTAAATTCTGTGGTCAATGAGCTCATCTTTACATTTCAGGCTATAAACTTTTCCATCTAATTCACCACAGTGTCAAATACAAAAACTATGGACAATTTATCAAGTCAAGCATTAACATAATTTATCAGCTATCTTCTATCTTCTGAAACGTAAATGCCCGACTCACAAAGGTGGTTGGAAAACACACGGTTGAGTCCATGGTTTATGCAGATTTCCTGTATAATTATTTTACCGCGTATGATAAACAAGTGGAATGCCTATGGCCGTCTCACCTGCACGACGCGATTCAATATAGCAGCAGTGCTGACTTTGAAAACTACTATAACTCACACGAGATGTTCAGTGATTCTTGGTTACTCTCATGTCCACATTTTATGAACTAGACCAATACACTTACAGAGATATGATGGTAATTCAACAAAAAAACACAACATGGCCAAAGTTCATTGACCTTACATGACCTTTGACCTTGATCATGTGACCTGAAACTCGCACAGGATATTCAGTGATACTTGATTACTCTTATGTCCAAGTTTCATGAATCAGACCAATATACTTTCAAAGTCATGATGGTAATTCAACAAATACCCCCAATTTGGCCAAAGTTCATTGACCCTAAATGACCTTTGACCTTAATCATGTGATCTGAAACTTGCACAGGATGTTCAGTGATACTTGATTACTATTATGTCCAAGTTTCATGAATCAGATCCATAAACTTTCAAAGTTATGATGGGAATTCAACAGATATCCCCAATTCGGCCAAAGTTCATTGACCCTAAATGACCTTTGGCCTTGGTCATGTGACGTGAAACTCATGCAGGATGTTCAGTAATACTTGATTAACCTTCTGGTCAAGTTTCATGAACTAGGTCCATATACTTTCTAAGTTATGCTGTCATTTCAAAAACTTAACCTTCGGTTAAGATTTGGTGTTGACGCCGCTGACGCCGTCGGAAAAGCGGCGCCTATAGTCTCACACTGCTATGCAGGTGAGAAAAAAATGTCCAATGCTGATACACGCTTTTGTCACTGGGCCAAATTGATGCCTTTCGCTGGGCTATCCATGCTATTTTATTCATGAGTCTACTGTTTTGAATTAATGAGTCCACTCTTCAAACAGTGGACTCATGAATAGAATAGCATATCTAACCATGGATATATTAAGCGTTATTTATACAGGAAATCTACATAAACCATGGATTCAACCATGAGTTTTTAAAACCACCTTTGTGAATTTGGACCAAAGACTTGCTCCTGGCTTTAATGTATACTATGGGTATTAGACATACAGTAGTCAAGAGGGAAATTAACTTATCTGCCAAAGATAACTCACACTGGGATTTGAGGAAACTGAAATAACACTGTTCTCAAGAGATCCTTTGAATGGCACCTACCTTTTTGGCATCTTGTTCAAATAATTTGAGTTGTAGGCACTGTTCAAGTTTGGCTTGTTTGGTGGTCCATTGCTGATAAAGATGCTGCCTTGTGTTGGCAACGTTATCGAGGAGCTGAAGGATCCGGGGCGCCACCGCCTGGAAGTCAGCGTTGAGCGATACCGTGGAGGAACTGGTAAAGCTACCCCCGTATCCACTGTCCACTGTGACCGAGTCTCCTCCAAATACACCACATATTCTAAAGATTGGAGAATATATGTTTTTCATCATTTCAAGCATTATATTTCTTATTCTGCCAGAACAGAATTAACTCATATGAAAAAGTGAAATATCTCCTACAATACAGTACTATACAATTCATTCTTATAGCATTCTTACTCATTATAATGGCTAACTTTATAGCACTCATAAAATCACATTGTGATAATAGTGGCATTAAGATTTAATTACCCAGTCAGAACCAGGCTGTCACAGTAACTAGCACTCAATTCTATTAGGTATTTATTTAACAGCACTTTGCCACAATCAAATAGAATAAGAAGTGAATAAAGAATAAAAATTAAGAGAACCATTTTCATATTCTTCCCAAAGGGAAATGTAACTCAACTGGTAGATTCTTTGAACAGAACAAAAGAAAAAATATAAGAAGCTGACTGGTAAAAGTTGAAACAAAATCTTATAAACAATATCAAGGTCACAAATTTTTCAATTTTGTGAAAATTTGTAATCGCTAAACCTATGGAAGTTCAAATTGGCCCAACAGGTAATGACACTGTGATAAAATAAGAACAACTTTGAGGGAAAAGGTAATTGGGGGAAATCCATAAGATCATCTTCTATTCATTAGGTACGTATAATGTTAATTTCTGATAATGGGAGAATTCTTCCATTTGCAAAAATCTAATCACGAAATCCAGCAATGAGATTTGCAGAGTTTTCATGATATAATTTGAAAAGGCTAAAACTTCCTTATTCCTGGCCCAATTTCTTTCAAACCGTAAACATTCTATATAATATTTATTTTCACACAAGTCGTTATATTACCGATACTGGATTCTCCTTTAGAAAGAGATCCACTGGTATAGACTCAAACTACACAATAGAATGGATAAAATTATGGTTTACCATTTTGATAAGTATCTACAAAGGCTGATGGTATAAAGAAGAGTACATGAAATAGAGAAAAGAGAGAAGAAATGGAAAGACAGTATAGACACAAAAAAGAGCAGAAGAGTAGAATATGCTTAAGCCAAGAGTTGCCAAAATTGTAATGTCATAAACTAGGAGACAGATATGCAAGGCGGCTCTGATGAGAGGATGGAGCGCCCTCTATGTTCATATCAAATCACTGCAAATGCATTCAAAACCTACCTTCTTAGTACTTTCTGTCCTTCCTGGTTGACAGCCTCTACAGGCATCTGTTGTATGCTCCGTCTCAACATCTCGTGATCCTGCAGAGAAGATTGTGCACCCTCTATGTCCATGGCAAAGTTCATGCAACCGAGTTCCAGCGTGATCTGTTCTTGATGTTGCATCATGTCCACAGCTTTACAGATGAAATCCTCCAGGGCCTGTATCAGGGTTGAATATAAAAGTTGGAAGTCTTGAAGAAGGGTTGTATAGATGAAGAAAATTACTATAGGTAATGTGCTAAATGTTAATCTCCTGACTTCAGTTCAGAGTTTGACTTTAGATTGGTCAAATATGAGAATTTTGTCTTTGTTTTCTTGACTGTTTCATTCTCATTTTGGAATTCTATTTGTGCAATACAGCAGATCATGAAATTATTCATCACTTCAGGTAAAATGAACTATGGAGAGCCAAAATGTCAGTCAAACTTTTCCTTGTATCCAAAAACAATGAGCTCTGTGCCTGAGATCACTTAGCTCTGTGCCTGAGATCACTTAGCCCAATGTTTAAGAAAAATATGTATTATAATCAAATCAAATAAATTATGTAAACAAAGTTTGATTTTCATATTATAATCTCATTTGTGGCAAATAATGTATATTGCAAAAATATTGTGAGTAAATAGTATGTCGATTAGCATCAGCATGTATTATTTTCAGCTTTATATGATTTAATACATGATAAAGGGGGTGTTGCAAGGAAATATTTGTGATCAATTGCAAATATTCTGTCGCAATTTTACAACTGACAGATCAACGTTAGCTATAGCAAATCAGATCAAACTTCTAGTTTCCAGGAGCAGATTAGCAATCAATTACTAATTTGTAATTAACTGCAAGACATATCATTGATTTAGGGACCAACATTTTACTTGCAATTGATCGCAAGTTTCTTGCAACACCCCATAAGAGACTCACTTGGCATACCATATGTCAGTCTACGAATGAGTCATTAAATTTGTGTAAAATGTTTAAATGCTATCTTTGAAAATAAACAGGCGTCTAGGGCTAACTGGCGGTAATTTAAATTTCCCCCCTATAAAATGGTTGTCAAAATAGAAAACATTTCTGCTTTTCAAAGGCGTTTAAACATGTTGACTCAGTCGGTTTTAAAAATTGGTAGAATTTGCAACAGCTTCGTGAAACAGTCCTTAGAGTCAGGTTTCCATAGCAAAAACAAATCTACTATCATAAATCATTCGCAGTGTTTTTTTTTTTTTATAATTTTTTTTATAGAGTGCCGTAATTGCTGGTATATTGAACATTCACTATCAAGATGTGTGTGCTGTTTGACTATCAGCGTTATCCGAAGGGCCAAAAATTCAAAGCAAAGGACAAGGCCAAGACCTGAACCAAGGGCCTAAGGCCAAGGACTTCATAACTCCCAGGCCAAGGTCAAGAACTAAAGGTTTGATGCAAAAGACAAGGCCGAGGCTGGCCTTGAGGAACCCAACAATATCTAACCATGGTCTATCAATGACGATATGGAAGCAGTTTGAGAAAGGGTTTGGTTCAAGGTGTACTGAATTGTTCAAACTTGAAGGATTGCTGCATGTGTGAGGTAAACCTGACCACCCCAGCTCATAGCAACAAAACCAGATTCTAATTTTGGATTTATTTCTACTCCCAATGTTATGATTACTATATATGAGTTAGTCCAAACATTCAAACCATAATTTGGCTTGAATCATAGACCATTGTCTTGCTATATTTACCAATCTGAGCTGTAGCCATTCCTCATGATCGTAATGCATAGTACCCTCCATGTCCACCGTCAGCTGAGCTGGATCCACCAACTTAACCAAGTTCTCTGATGATATCATTGTCGTCTGAAAATTCATGGAAAATAAAAATAACAGAATCACCCAAATTATATACAAGATTTATATGCACCTCTTGTCTGTGAAAAACTCTCCCAATTTATTTTTTAATAATATTGTCTATCATAAAACAAAAATGTTGTAAAGGAAAGATTTTTTTAAATGTACATTGATTCATGCAAAAGCTTCCATTTTTATTCATTCTTTTATATAAATATGTTTTTGAAAAACTAAATTCACAACGATTCATGAGCACATGAAGTGACTTGAATCACAGTTCATCTCTCTGTCCATGTACACACATTCCATTTTCATTGCTGCTGTTCATTTATGAGCAAACAATGGATCAAATCAACACTGACTAGAATAGATTATTTACACACTCATGATAATAAAACAAACACCCCGAGTACAATTCAAAACCAAAACATCCAAGGTCGCCCAATTATAGACTATCGCAATGTTTGCTTTATGTTGTCATGACTTTATATGCATTCATGCAGTAATGAGCAAGAGTGGGCGGGATTCACGATTGAAAACACTTTAGTCAAGTCATGAAAACAATAATTGCCGCTTTATGAGTCAGTTGAGACACATGCTTCTTATGCAATTCATCTAAATTTTTTGTTCTTTCTCATTCATAACTGAGCAAGTATCCTACTTTTGAAGCTTTTGAAAATCCGATAAAATATTATACAACTACAAAGAAAGGGGTTACCAGTGAAGTTCAATATGCTAGGAAATTGGCTGAATTAACCACTTTTAGTTCAGAACTTGCAACCATGAAATGTAGACCGGTTGTTAAAAAAGTAGGGTAATAACTTAACCAGATAACTTAAACTTGTTTACCGACTACCAATTGCCAAGTTCTTTTTGAATATTTTACAAATTAACAATAATAATGATACTATAAAGTGGATATATGCAGCATCTATCTAAAAGAATGCAAGATGACTAATACTGTGATAACTTGAAAGCTCAGACAATGTGGACAAACAATTTAGTTATGAATTTAAAGGTTAGTTAGCTTAAAATAAGTTGCACAGGTTTACAACTGGCATTCCATGAATAATATAATGACCATTTCATACATATAACTCAGTGAATAAAACATCACAAAAAATTTCAATGGATACAACATGTTTTTCCAACCTCTAAATTGAGCTTGAACTTCTTAAACTTATGTATACTTCCTCTCCAAATGAAACTAATTCATTAATTTGGGGGCTATTTTTGTTACAAACTGCTACTTAATAATACAGATTATCCAAAAGTACTTTTCCATAAGCTTGTGAATGAACTGAGTTCTGAATATATATACCTCAAACTTGAGCTTAGAGCTACCCATGCTGGTCCGTTGCTTCTGCCAAAACTTCTCTGGCTTGATGATGTACACCATGTGAATGTTGTCAGGAACACATTCCTATTACAACAAAAGAAAGGTGAAGAAATCATTGAAACGGTCAGAGTCAGAGTGTCTAGCCTCTAGACTAGAAATCGAAATAAATGAAATGTAAACATACTGAAAAGAATGCAATAATATTTGTTCACAGGAAATATCTTTATTATTTCAGCTTCCTCACACTACTGAGATTCAAAGTTAAACCTTAAAAGAATCAAGGAAATTAAAATATGGAAGTTGGATAAGTGTGTCATATTTCTTCATTTTCTTGTCCAACTTCAAGTCTATGGTGTCTCCTGTAAACTTAAGGAGCCATTAATCACATTAAAGGGGAAGTTCACCCTGAAGAAAACTTTGTTGTGAAAATAGCAGAAAAAATAGTTTTAAAAAATGGTGAAGGCGTGAGGAAAATCCGTTAAAGAGTAAGAAAGTTATTAGAGTTCAAAATTTTGGATTTGTGACGTCATAAACGAGCAGCTGCCCCATGTATTATGTAATATAAAATGTATGAATTTCAAATTTTGTATGGTTCCTGATGACTTAATTTTGTTTTCTTTTCATGATCGGGTATGAAATGATTTGTCTATTGATAAACAAAAGTTACAGTGAAAACCATTTTCAATTTTCTGAGAAAATGACATTTCATTGATATTTTACCATTCGTTATGTAGGAATGCTGCTCGCATATGACGTCACAAATCAAATAATTGAAATTCTAACAACTTTTTAATTATTTGATGAATTTTTCTCAAACCTTCGGCAATATTTTTTATTATTTTTTCTGCTATTTTTACAATAAACTTTTTGTCAGGGTGAACTTCCCCTTTAAATGCACGCTATTTCACTGCAGTTGACACAACTGATCTCAATGCATGTACATGCATGGAGATCAATTTTCAACAAGTTGATGGCCATCCACCGTTCACATCCAGCATTGCAAGAATATATCCACTGTGGTGGCCATAAAACATAATTTGGTGGCCTCCATTTACCGGTATGTAGACAAAAGAGACGACAGCATTTTGCCATCAGACACTAGAAAGAGAAATTTTTGACATGACTGCTGACTAAACTACATCCTTATGCACTATAAATCTAGTATCTCACCTGTAAAGCTTTAAGGACAGGTTTTATGTTGGTCCATGTTGATCCTCTCATATCAATGATCACGGTGAATCCAAGATCCCGAGCCTCATCACTGGAAATTTTTTAAAAAATACACAAACTATAAATGAAATGCGAAGTGTTTAATATAGATAATAATAATAGTACATAATTCTAGGCAATAATAAAGCAGAGAATTCACCATTCCCTTCTCTACATATTTTAATCATTTTGTCAATGCTGAAATGGGTGAAAGGGCAGAGGAATGAGATTTTTTTTTTAATGTATCTATTAAGGGTCATGATATGAATCCTTATTTTACTTTTATGGTTCAAAATAGCCATCATAAAGAAATGCTACAAAAATTTGTTAACCAGGCTAGAGCTATCCCTTTAGTTGTTGAACTCCAAACAGGGTAGTCCAGATTGGACCTTGTTGTTTGGAAGTGCCCTTTCCCAAAAGCTAACATAGAGGGCACATGTCTCCCAATCTCTAATCAGCGCCAATCTACTCATCTTCAAGATGAGTAGATTGGCGCTGATTAGAGATTGGGAGACATGTTCAAGATGAGTAGATTGGCGCTGATTAGAGATTGGGAGACATGTGCCCTCTATGTTAGCCAATCTCTAATCAGCACCAATCTACTCATCTTCAAGATGAGTAGAGATTGGGAGACATGTGCCCTCTATGTTAGCTTTGGGGAAAGGGCACTTCCAAACAACAAGGTCCAATCTGAACAGGGTAGCAGCAACTCTGATATTTTAACGTCTATTGGTCTGATGCGGCTGGGGTTTGAACCCCGACCTCCCGGTTGTGAGATGGACGCTCTACCAACTGAGCCAACACACCAGTCTAACAAATCTATTGTGTTATAGTGTTCTATGGTGTCAAACTATAGTGTTTTATATCACCACTGTAGGGTGGCTGCCATATACGTTCTGAAATCATGTAGGCATATGCCATATATACATCAGATTTCACATAATATTTCACTTGATGCTTGTCATTATTGAATTTATTCAATTACCATTGAATTCAACTGATCGAACTTATAATAGGCCTACAAATGCTGTTCTGACAATCTGAAAGCTTGCTAGGCATGTCAATTAGTCAGCACACAAATAATGAGACATGTATCAAAACATTAATATTCATATTAAAGTGAATTTTGAAGTAGTAGTGAATTTTCTGATTAGATAACATACAAAAAACGTTGGAAAGACATTAAATTGATAGTCATGTCTTTATGTGAAAATATAAATACACATTTTGCGATTCACTTTCAAACATGCATACAATGTGAGATCCAGCAACATCAGCACGTAGGACTCATATTCGACCCAGTACTCGTTTTTTCATTGGGGCATTATGGTTGTCAATTTAGCAGAAATATTCAAGCTTGCTGTTACTCTGCAGGTACAAATCAAAGCTGATTTATTTTCCTGTGCTGGCTATACCATGCAAAGTGATGTGTATGTCAGCATGTTATGACTTTGTACATAAGCATGGAAGATTGATGGAACAACATGAAATGTTTTCCAAAAGACCTAGAATAAGGGAATGAATGGCAAGGTTTCATTGGCTGTACGTGCAGATATCTCCATCAAAATACATAATTCATCATTCATTTGTTGACCTCATCGCTTGCTTTGTTATAAATATTGAAACATTTATTAAAGCCTACATGTATAAGCCACCATTTAAAGCTGGATCCTTTACCCATGATGCAACAATTTGATTCAGTCTGATATGCCCACCCCCCCCCCCAATACACCATTCATACCATACCATTTCCATAAAAAAGGGATTACAATACACTTAGATATTCTTGATTTTTAATGATGCAACAATTTGATTCAGTCTGATATGCCCATCCCCCCCCCTCCCCATACACCATTCAAACCATACTATTTCCATAAAAAAGGGGGATTACAATACACTTACAAATTCTTGATTTTTAATGAAGATAGATTGGTCACCAATATTTGTTTCAAACCAAATTCAAAAGATATAAATGAGTTCAGGATTACATGTATTAGGCAATCATAAGGCATTATCCTATGTCATTAAATTCACTGTGACTTCTACAAATGGTTATTTTCTTTAACATCCTATTTCAAATGCAATATACTATTTGAAATGTTTTAAATATTCCCATTTAAGGCTGCGTTTATGCGACCTCGACCCAGAATCATGATTTGAATCACAATTTGAATCATGATTCAAAACAGCAGCATGAATCACGATCCGACAGAATCAGCGTTTATACGACCATCTTTCTAACGCTGTTTCTCCCTGAATTCGGGCCGATCCAGTGCGCATCACAGTGCGCAGTTTGACCCAGGAAGTATAGGTCAACATTTTCGCACGTGTTTCGAACTTCACGTCGGCTGCTAGATTTTTGCTGCCGCCGGAGCTAACGCGCGATCGTTTGTGCAAGTGCAACGCTTACTCGGCTTCCGAAAAATAAATCTTTTACTTCCAGAATTCCGTGTATTGTACCTCGTATTGTTTTTGATCGGGAACCAGAAGGGGTCATCATCCTCCCTCCCACCTCCCGATCGATTTTTCTTGTCTATGATGGTCCTGTACTGGGCACGAATTCTGTTAATTTTGTCTCGACAGGCGGTGCCACATTTCTGTTGAAATCCCTCCCTCGCAAGCGCCGCTGAAAGGGATCGTCTTATTTCTGTGAATCCCGGTAAGGGATGCTTGTGCTTCAGGCTGAGCCCAAAGCACAAGCAGAGCCCTGAGTTCATCGTCAGTCCAATTTGTGCCTTTGGAACTTGAAGAAATGATGGATGAAAACAATGAAATATACAAATGACGCTACAGTACAACCCCGGGGGTACAATACACAGTATGATAATTCCTAAATGCTGGCAATACTGCTACACGAAAATTAACCTGCACGAAACTGCGCGCGCCTTTGAGTCGAACCCGGAAGAAGCACGACACAATGACGTCATAGAATCATGATTCAAATCACGATATCGTTCATACGACCTTTTTCGTTCGTGATTCTACAGAAACGTCTTTCCAAACGCCCCTTTTTTCGTGTTTCATGTTTGTGATTCTAATCATGATTATATTCAATTTCGACTAAACGCAATCGTGATTCTGCAGAATCGTGATTTGAATCATGATTCTAATCATGATTCTAGGGTAAAAAAGTGTCGAATAAATGCACCCTAATATGACTGAACACTTAAACTTTTCATGCAGACTTGACCAAACACCTCCACACTTGAAATGCATCTCAACAACCCCTCCCCTCTCCCATCTACCCAGCTTTAGATAATTAGTCTTTATCATTTTATCTTTCATTATCTCGATATTTTTTTCACTTTCTCTTTTCCCTCTATCTCTTCTGCCCTTTTCATTTGATCCTCCTCCTCCTCATTTTCCTTTCTCAATACATGTACATTTTACTTTCTTATTTTCTCTATTTATTTTTTTTCTATTTTTCATAAATCAGCTTTCTTGGCTTCTGTATCTCTCTCTCTTTCTCTCCATCTCAGCAAGCATCCATGTAACAGGATCTATGTACCCTAGCAAGCAAAGCAAGCCAGCATGACATACCATCTTCAACAGAGAGAACAGCATATGAAATCATATCTCTCAAACAAAACAGATGCACCCTGTCAAATAATGCATTCCCACATGCCATCTTTCAACGTGAAAATGAATCGCAAACTCACATCATCTTTATCTCATCTCATATTATTGTCAAATACTTCCTGTGTGAAGAAAGGTAAGTGTGAACAAGGGCCAATTTCATTCATAACTCTTTGAGATCTGTGCTTGAGACAAAGACGTTTCAGATGTCATATAGTGCTCCAGGAGGAAACGTGTTTTGTTTCATGTCACAGTCATCCTGCTAACTAATGAATGCACTGTAGGCAAACTTGAAGTTAAACACTTCTAATGGTACCAAGACCACAATTATTATGATAATAATAATGACTATTGTTATTATTATTGTTATTGTTGTTGTTGCTGTTATCATCATCATGTACCATGTGCATATTATACAGCAGCACAGGATGGATAGGTGAATTGACAAATTTGTGAAATACAATATTACAGCAGCAGATGAACATACATGCAACGTTCTCGCCAGGTCCACTCTGACGGTTGTCGGCGCGAAGCGACGCAAGCCGCGCAGCGGCCTCGGTGCGTGCGAAGCACGCACGGGGGAGGGTTCGGGAGGGGGGTGTCCCCCCTCCCGCGCGAAGCGCGGTAGCTATCGAAAATATCAATATCGACGAGCTTAGATTGCTGCTAAATGCACCACATTTTATGTCTGTTTAATGCTTTTCCGGCCACACAGCCGTAACGGTTGCGCGAATTGCGATTGAAGAAGAAAGGCAATTACTTAGATCTATAACTTAAAAAGGTGAAAGGAAATGTCGATCTCATTTGATACTTACAGTTCATTGATTTATGCACATTGATGGCATCGATAAATTAAGTCCATTATTTCAATGTTTAGACCGCTACATCCTTGTAAAAGTGCGATTAATTTTGTGAATGCGTGTTGCTTATGTCAATGACCGACTACATCTACGGACCGCATGCGTAGCCCTTTGAGCTTGCGCCGTGTCACGCCCTTACGAAATCCAAGGATTGTTCCGACTTTGTTTGGAAGCCTCGGAAGTCCAAGTAATGGACATCGGTATTCATGAGAAGGGGTCCCCAATTAACTTATATAATTTGCATGAATTTTTGTTTTGTTTATTCAGATACTCTCTGAAACTAACTCTCATAAGATTTCTGTTGATGATGTTTACACTTATACTCTGTTATCAAGATTCTTTTATCACTGTCAATTATTGCTGCGTTTGTTCGTTACTCACCTATAAAATAATGAATGTGCTCATCACGAGCGTGAGAATTATTTTAGTCATTCATAAAACTTTAATATTACGATTTTGTTATTAATTGCGATTTATAATGTTTTGAAAGTATAGGTTAATTGATAGGAAAAATATTTTTAGGTAATACACTATGTAGGCCTACAAATACAGCGTACAAATAAAAAAGAGAGAGGAAGAGGGAGGGAGGGGGTTGTAGACGGGAAAGAGCGATAGGGGAGGGGTCGTGGCGTGGACAATGACAAGGGGATATGGAGATCGTGTGTGGGGGATTGGTGAAGAAGTCAATATTCGAAGCGAATATATTTTTTAGAATTCTACTGAATTCTACTGATGATGATGGCTGAATAATCTTTCTTTACATTTAAATTTAAAAAATATTTTCTTGCATGATGAGTGGGAAGATCGAAGTACGTGATTCAATAAATTGCATCAAAATATCACTTTAGGTGAGTAGTTTTAAATTTACAAAAATTCACGTTTTAACAGTTTATTAAAAGTAAAAATATTTTCTTAATCGTAGTATAGCACTCATCCAGCGTAAACAACATGAAGAATATTTGAGGTCACGAAATCAGCTGATTCGCACTCAAACAACAGGTTAAAAGGTCACACACGTGGCACACATTCCAGGGTGGGAAATCGGGAAAGTCCGTTCAAGCACAATGATTGGCTCAAGCCCAAGATAATGAATACTAATCAGATCACGTGCCATCGGCTTTGGCGCGTCTCGTTAACTCATTTCATGAATATCATCCACTCGCAGTAATCAGGCTAACGACGTTGTAAAGCTAACTGTATAAAAGCACAATTCCGATAGAAAATATAACATCAGTGAAATTGAAAAATTCATCCAACGATATTCAAATTATACCAGCAACTCATTGTGGGCGTAAACAACGAAATACATATCCTCTAAAACGTTCACACAATTCGTGAATGAATTGTCAATCCCCCTGTGTATTTCTATCGAAATCTATTGAATCACGTACCCCTCCCGACCCAAGGTGGATTTTTCAATCGCCATAAAGATTATGCAGCCACAATGATCAATCACAGTAGACACATCCATAAATGAATATTAATTTCATTCGCTCCGAACATTGACTTCTTTTCGCCAATCCCCTCCTCCATAAAGTCACAAACATCCCATCATTTGCCCACGACCACCCCCCCCCCCCCCCTCCTTTATTTTTTTCTTTCTCCTTCACACAAATCAATTTCAAATAATATTTTATTTTAAAACGTAGTTGTTAAGCAAAATTCATAAAGCATTCACTGTGATGATTAAAAACATTTCTCAGACCGTGACAGGTGCGCTCATTATTCAATTGGCAGGCCATGAGCAATAAAGAACAATACAAATGAAAATACACTGTATGTACGTGTAAGTCACATTAAAAAGATGAGTTGTAATGATGTGAATGATATTAATAAAGAACATTACTTATGAAAATTGTAACAGATTCAATGAATATCTGAAAAAAAAAAACATTCAAACTGAATTAGTTTTGGATCCCATCTAATTCTGGAAGACTCGGATCCCCAGATCAAGGATTTTGATGCCATGTGCGATTTTTTTTTCCTGAATGTGGTCGTTGCGAGCGCTAGTGCAGTGATACAGAACTTGGTACACACCGTCGCGAAATTAATCAACACTTTGAAAAAATCGATGTAGAGATCAAGACTTTGGAAATTATGGAGTAAAATCGGAATATAAATGTGAATAAATCATTATGCTGTAAGTAAATGAGTTGGACATTATGTCAATCCATTCCTTTGGCTTTGTCATTATCAACGTGATCTTTGAATAATTCTCTCAATTCGCTCGACCTAGGGAGTGTCATCAGAAAAGCATTCAATGAATTCATGTACCGTAGTCGATGTAGCCCCGATGTAGCAAAGGCTGGGACGAGATGAAATTAAAATCCGATCGAATTTTGATATTATTTTTGACACTTTATTTTTGACAAAATAAGTGAATACATCCGCGGATAATATCAAATGAAATTCCTAATAATCTGATAATTACATTGCCCAACCCAGTAACCTACGGTACCCCTCTCAACTCACTTTATTTTTGAGCGTATTTACTACCATTTTAAAGACGTACCGGTAAATAATGTGAGCAATGCGATACGCAAATGCGAGGTAAACATCTTCGCGCTTCCCACAAAAGAGATTGGGCCTCGAGTCGAGGTCGTATCGTATAGCGTAGTGAGTGAGTCAAAGAAATCCCGGGAAGAAATCTAGGACGAAATAATCGTCAAGTTTATTTTAGGATCTGAAAAGCAGATTTTGTTATTAAATACATTCAGTTTTTTTTGTAGATCTAGGCCTGTTTTACAGTTGTCGGCCACGGTTGTCGGGGAAGTTCACGGTTGTCGGATTTCCCCTGAAAATTTTCAGGGTTGTCGGCGCCCGACAACCGTGACGCGTGGTAGCGAGAACGTTGCATACATGTAGTTTCTACTTTTTCTTCATTAAGATGAATAAATATCAAATGATAGGCAAAGTCAATGACTTCCCCCACCCCCTCTGTAATCAAGGAGCTTCCTCCTTGCTGTAATCGAACATTATGAATTAAAGCATTGCTTTTTCAATCTGAATATGCAGATAATACTATGTGGGTGCATGTACATAGTCTTTATCAGCAAAGATAAAAAGCGATCTTAGAAGCCACAAATTTGGTATCACATCAAGCGCATATACCAAATTAAACATCCTTTCTTTAAAAACATAAATATTCTCATCTTAAAAATCAATTTCCTCATACAATATAAACAACTCTTTAGGTGGTTTCAGACCGCCTCGAAGTTCGCCAGTTCCAGGTATTCTCTGATCGGGAAATTTACACCGATCAGAAAATACCAGGTATTTTGGTAATGTGAAAGCAAACTACGCGTAATTTCCCCGAAAGAAAATACCTGCTAAATAGTAGGTACTTGGCGAAATTACGAGAACTTTCGAGGGGATTTTTCCAAGGTCGCAGGTATTTTGGCAATGTGAAAGCAAATTACGGGAACTTTTAGCCCAGCGTGTCCTTGGGCGCTGCGGCGTGGGTGGCTGCTGGCCTAGTGATTTTGAATCTCGCGCCTTGCCTGCTTATCAGACCATACTTGTCCTGAAGGATGTGTTTCGGGGCGGTGTGAATGCAGGAATAATTAACAGATATTTTTAGCCTTAAAAAGTTCTCGTAATTTAACGGGGATACTTGTGATCGAGGCGGTTTGAAACCACCCATTGATACCCAGATTCCCGGATATCATGTTTCATTGTTAGCTTTACATAGATACATTAGGTTATCATCTGTGCTCATATGAACTATATCTAGGAGTAATTCTGGTAGGGGATTACTTGGGATGTGAAAATCATAAATTAGCACTAATTAATGGATAAATCTAAAATTTGTGAGTCTTGACAAGATACAGAAAATTGAAGCTCTTCTGTATTTGTTTTTTTTTCCATTGCACTCTTACTCTTCCATAAATTATTTGTTGATTATTGAAATCATTTATTTTTCTTGGGATTTGTTATGGTGGACAATCACTATACAACAATCATGCCATTGGATGCTCCTGATGAAAATACATGAAAACTAAATTACATTGCACATGGAGTCACAACGCTTTCAGGAATTGGAAATTATTCAGAGCACGTCTGTCGCGTACAACCAATAAACATTTGGAGTTTATGATTAAAATCATAATTTGTTTTGGGTTTTTTTGTCTAGATGGATCCTTCTAATGGGCGAGTGGGTGCCAGCAGCCATACATGTATCATCAACCCTTACAGTATGGAGCCTCAGAATGGAAATTGTATGCCAGAGATCTTGCGATACAAAATAATCTCCAAAATAATATCTTTAAACAGATCTAAAATTGATCTAGAAATTAATGTAGCTTGTTATAAGAAGAGAGTTTGTGAGAAGAAATCATTATTTTAGAAGATTAAAGAGATGAGTGAGAAAGAGAAGGGAAAGAGAAAGACGGCAAACAAGGGGTTGGAGAATAAGAAAAAAATAATGAAAATTAAAATGAAAAGGGAATACAAAGACGAAAAGACAAAGGAGATAAACCAAAATAACAATAAGAAAGTAAGAAGAATAGCCAGATCAATAAGAATAAAGGAAATGATGATAAAATTAGTTTCTGAGTTTAATTAGATTTAAAAAAAAAAACAATAAGCATAGAATGTTGGGTGCTAAAAAAAAATAAAGAGCAGTGTATCACTTTAAACAAATCCTAGGTACCAAGAAATAATTCATGTAGTGATAGTGGAATACTATGTCTATATGTACATAACAAAATGTAAATAACAATGATCAAACATAAATTGGCCTATTATTACAAATCAGAATTTTGACATTAAATGATATTAGAAACTAGATTTTAGAATTATTAGAAATATGAAAACAAAATGGAAGGAATTAAAATGAAATCAATGATAATGATCATTATCATGATGATGATGGTGATGAAAATGCTGCTGCTGCTGATTGATGGTGATTATATGATAATAATCTAATTGAATCAAATGAATTAATAATCTACAAATGTAAGATACCTATGGAACTCTATTTGAAATTGTTTGTAAAAAAGTGGTTATGGTCTATATCAAAAGGGGGCACAAAATATGCCACTACCTGCAGCTTTATGTAAAAGATGGGTCTTTATCAATCTAACAAGCCAAGCATATAGATTATCTATTATATGGTAAGATCTAAAAGGGCATTAATACTGTATTAATGACATGGGTTAATGCCCTTCTATCACTAACACATGAATTATTCCTTATCAATGAATGGATGGGAAAGCTGTAACAATGCAGTCAATGATTCTTCATCCAGACCTCTATAATAGCCTATTGTATCTTATTCTCTCAACAAAGCGCATCTCTTTCATACCAAATCAACAGCATTTTTTACCACCCAAAGGGGTTAAAGAAGTACCTCTCAAGAACGATTGGTAAAAATCAACCACAATTCAGTGACATAAAGCTCAGCTTCCAAGGCTTTTTCAATCAAAAGATCCAGAAAGTACATTCACACCTGCCCAAATCACAAAAATGTCCTAAATTACATCTAACAAGACTCTATCAGACCTAAAAATTTAATATTCTGATAATAATTTTCTGCATCCCACTGGCCTGGAGCAGTAGAGTTCACACTCCTATAGTATCAAATGATGAACTTTCTTTCAACCTCAAATCAAAAGTTCTTTTCTTTCCCAATGCAAACATCCCTGCAACCTTGGTAAATAAAAATCTGTAAAAAAAAAGTTCTCAAAAATATGAAAATCACCTACTCTACAGGCATATTCTTTCATTGATTGCTTGGCACAATACGAGGTATATTTGTGATTGGGCGAGTGTGAAAGTACAAAGTGATGGTATAAACTTTTGATAAGTTGATGCATCACAGATCCAGCCTTTGTTGGTCCATTGTAGGGGCTGGGTAGAGAGCACTGCCCCTCTTCTGTCACATCAACCTATAACAAATGAGAATTTTGATCCCCTTTGATCCATTTCTCGGTTTACTTTGTCCCTTTTGTAGAAATCAGATTGAATTGGAAACCACCATCCATCTTTCATTTATTGCAAATGCCTGAATTCACATTGCATTCATAATTATCAAACAAGGGAGCTGGACTATTGAAACATGACAAGTGCAAGAAGACTATAAATGCCTGTATTAACAGTATCATTCCTGCAAATTTGTAAGGTCCTTCTGTATTTAAATCTTTGCCTGGTTCATATTACGACATTTGCAATACATGTAAACCTGGAAGGACGACACAGCAATTTAAAAATCAAATAGGCAAACCTTGTGTGATGATATCATTTGATGGTAATTAGCACTCAAAAGTTTCTGTTCCCAAAAATGGAAAATAAAACAACATCATACATCAATCTTTCCTTCATGATGATTGTTCAATTTTCACCATTTATAATAAAAAATCAAAACCTTTGATTCCTTGACCTATTCAATGAAACTCTAATATTCCAATTTCTGCTTTTTCAGAAAATATTTTATAATTTGTCCTTTCAATACCCACTGGACTGCTTTAACGATAACTTGTGAAATAATAACCTGCGAAAATTGGTGAAGTTATCATAGTAACAGCGGGCTCAGACTTCTTGGCTTGAAATCTGTGATGGGTCTCTGCCAGATCTACAATCAGATGTAGATCTAAACTGCCAGTTCCATGTGAGAATCAACCAATCAATCCACTCTTAGCAAGTTAGCATAACATATGCCTGCCCTCACTGAATAATTTCATAATTAGTTGGTGTCATTTTGGGGGGCTGTTACTTCATAAATTTTCAGGGTCTTCATTCGTATATAGTTCGACCATCCTTTGCTCCATGTACTCTGTATATCCTATCTTACTCTTACTGCCATGTATCACTCATCACGTCTCGACAGATTAGTAACCTTTCAAATCATAAATTGCCTCATGACTGTCGAAATTGTGTTGCAGTGTCAACTTGGTATAACAACTTAAAACATCATGATCTCAACGGAAAGCCAAAGTTTGTATACATTGCCCATGAGTCACCTACGTAAAACATTGGACCGTATCTTAGTCATGGCAGGGGAAAGTAAACCGTCACATTCTCTCCTTAATGAATTTCTCCATTATTTCTAGCTGCTATAATGCTTGCTCTGTCGCTATGGAAGCCATGGTGCTTCATATTCTATTCAGGCAGGCAATATACAAGTTCATGACAAAAATGGTTAGTCACAGCAGTTTTTTTATGGATTTATGTTGGTGCTTTACATATCTGAGTTGTTATGGAAGGAGCGGGACACGATGAAGCTTTTTCAGCAAGCATCATGCCCAATTGCCCATATGCTGTGATGAGTGCATGTGAGAAGAATTCATAAACAATGTATTAATGCAAATGTAAGAGAAACAGAGAGGGGTAAAATGAGCAAAATGAGGCATGTAATTAATGGGAGAGAAGAGAGAGATTGAAAGCAATCAAATCATTAAATACATGTAGAAATACAAATAAAAAAGAAGCTAAAACCATGTTACATTTTTGTTTTAGTATTCATTGATTACTTGACTAAAGAGGCAGTATCTGAGTATGCTGGCATACATGTAGGTGTTCTTAAAAATAATGTGTTGTACTTGTACACTGAACATCTTGTTCCAATTGAAAATATTAATTGACAACCTAAACTTGTTGAGATATGTAACAGAAAAACAGCCATCCCCCTTCAAAAACACAGAAGGCAAAAATTATTGCACAACTTCCTGCAAAGTAAAAGCAAAGAAGGTGACAAAGTCTCACCTTGGGATACAACAAGAGTAGCACTATTAAAGATAGTACAAATCCTCAGTAATGAGAACAGGGTTAGAGAGAGATACTAGCATGCCTTGATTGATTGGACTTTATATCAATAAACAGAAAGCCTGGATTACATGTGCATGAACTGTGGGGCCTATCAAATGTAAGGCATCATAATAGTATACAATGAGAGAGTAATAATATTATTTACAGTAACCATTTATTGATTATGACCTTGCAATTCAAATCTATAGTATTTTTTTTAATTGATGACAAACATACAATTTTGAAATATTCCTCCCTCCCCCCCACAAAAAAAAATTGTATTAGTGTTAATACATGAATGAATGCAAAACAATATATGTAAGATGAATACAGTTTGCATAGACTGAGATGTTTTTTTTCCTTTTTTTCAGCTCTTTAAGGACAGACTTCTCACAATTGAAAATATATCAAACAACAACTGATATAGAAACTGTATTTGGTTTCATATTGTTTTTTGTATCTTTTCTAATTTTTAAGTGTTTACATAACAATTTTGGGTATTTTTTAATCACAAGACTTCTTTTGAAAAAGCACAGTCACACAGAACACTTTCCAAAAACAATTTTTGTCCTTTTTTTATTGCAGCAGAGTATTTGTAGATCAGTTGGTAGAATGGTGACAAAATTAATAAAAAAAGGTAAAATGGTGCAATGAATTACCTATAATGATATTCAGAACACAGTTGCAAAAAGTAAATAAGTGGAGTGCCTCTAGCAGTCTTGCCTACATTACGCGATTCAATACATGTGTATAGCAGCAGTGCTGACTTTCAAAAAACTACTATAAAATAATTACTCGCACAGGATGTTCAGTGATACTTGATTACTCTTATATCTAAGTTTTATGAACTAGATCCATAAACTTTCAAAGTCCTGATGGTAATTCAACAAATACCCCCAACTTGGCCAAAGTTCATTGACTCTAAATGACAAATTTGGCATTGGTCATTTGACCATTAAAATGTTGATGTTGATTCCCCAACATGGAATAAGTTCATTGACCCAAAATGGCCTTTGACTTTGGTCATGAGACCTGAAACTCTGGCAGGACGTTCACTAATACTGGATTAACCTTATGTCCAAGTTTCATGACCTAGGTCCATAAACTTTAAGTTATGATTTCATTTGAACAAGTGGAATGCCTCTGGCCGTCTCACCTGCATCACGCAGTTCAATATAGCAGCAGTGCTGACTTTGAAAACTACTCTAACTCGCACAAGATGTTAAGTGATACATGGTTACTCTTATGTCCACTTTTTATGAACTAGACCAATAAACTTACAGAGATATGATGGTTATTCAACAAAAAACCCCAACATGGCCAAAGTTCATTGACCTTACATGACCTTTGACCTTGATCATGTGACCTGAAACTCGCACAGGATGTTCAGTGATACTTGATTACTCTTACATGTATGTCCAAGTTTCATGAATCAGATCCATAAACTTTCAAAGTTATGATGGTAATTCAACAGATACACCCAATTCGGCCAAAGTTCATTGACCTTTGACCTTGGTCATGTGACCTGAAATGCGCACAGGATGTTCAGTGATACTTGATTACTCTAATGTCCAAGTTTAATGAACTAGACCAATAAACTTTCAAAGTTATGATGGTAATTCAACAGATACCCCCGATTCGGCCAAAGTTCATTGACCCTAAATGACCTTTGACCTTAATCATGAGACCTGAAACTTGCACAAAATTTTCAGTGATGCTTGATTACTATTATGTCCAAGTTTCATGAATCAGATCCATAAACTTTCAAAGTTATGATGGGAATTCAACAGATATCCCCAATTCGGCCAAAGTTCATTGACCCTAAATGACCTTTGACCTTGGTCATGTGACGTGAAACTCATGCAGGATGTTCAGTGATACTTGATTAACCTTATGTCCAAGTTTCATGAACTAGGTCCATATATTTTCTAAGTTATGATGACATTTCAAAAACTTAACCTCAGGTTAAGATTTCGATGTTGATTCCTCCAACATGGTCTAAGTTCATTGACCCTAAATGACCTTTGACCTTGGTCATGTGACATGAAACTCTAATAGGATGTTCAGTAATACTTGATTAACCTTATGGCCAAGTTTCATGAACTAGGTCCATATACTTTCTAAGTTATGATGTCATTTCAAAAACTTAACCTCAGGTTAAGATTTGATGTTGACGCCGACGCCGCCGTCGGAAAAGCGGCGCCTATAGTCTCACTTTGCTTCGCAGGTGAGACAAAAAACTATTTAAATTACCATCATTTTGAAAAAAAGAGAAAACAAAGAAGTGATCTTACCTTGGGATTCCACTCAAATAAAAGACAAGCCTACGGAGGTCAATTGGGCTGACCTTATCCAGGGCAGAGCCTGATGGGAAAGCAAGGATAGGACCCCCTCTCTTGTCTCGACCACCTACATGTACATGAGAGATATAGAAGTGAGTAATTATTGAAAAATGTAATGTACATTAGCTGTAAAAAAGATAGGTGAATATAAACAAATTTCATTTAAATAACAACGCAAAAGCGATTTTGTGTCTAGCCCACTTACATGTATGAAAATAACCAGAAATATCCCTAAAGTCCATAGACATGTACCATCCGAGTTTGACTGAAAAGCAACTTATGGTTGTGGAGTTAGGTGTCATAAGAGAGTCTTGCATTCAAACTTTAACGTTGACCTGAAAATGACCTTTGATTTTACCATGTGACCTCCGACTGCAGCAAAACATGCAGGTCCCTCAAGCCCATCTAACATCCAAGTTTGGTTGAAATGCGACTTACGTTTGGTTGCGGAGTAATAGGTGTCATAAGAGTCTTGCATGTAAACTTTAACGTTGACCTGAAAATGACCTTTGACTGTACCATGTGACCCATGTGACCCATGTGACTGCAGCATAACATGCAGCTCTCCCCCAAGCACCATCCAAGTTTGGTTGAAAAGTGACTTACGGTTGTGGAGTTACATGTATGTGTCATTAGGTTTGTGACGGACAACATTTGGATCCCTAAGGGTGTGTTTATGCTTCCATTGCGAGGACAGAATCAGCGTTTTCATACGTCGATTCAAAACGCCGATCATAAACGTGGTTCTGGGAGTGCTGTTTATGCTTAACTTTTCAGAGGCGAAATCACGATCGCAAGCTGGCTTCACATCGTAATTTTCATTGAGCAGGAAAGTGAGGTCAAATTTGGCACGCCTTTTTTCAAAAGTTTTTTTTCCGAGTGTTGTTATTACGTGGAGATAACATGGAGCAATGCGACTGTATTTGCCCGCGGATTTTCATCTCACCGGAAGCATGCACCAAATGATGTCATTTAAACACGTTTACGATCGTGGTTCTGTTTATACTTCCCCAGAAAGCCTGATTCTGGTCAAACGACGTTTACAAATGCACCTTTTTGTGAGTTTACGATCAGCGTTTTGAAACAGAGTTTAAATGAAAGTAAGCATGGACGCAACCGTGCTTTTGCGTTTGGAAACGCTGATTCTGGCCGGAAAAGTGGAAGCATAAACAGGGCCTTAGTCTCTCTTTCACCTCTGGTGGGCGAGACAAGAAGCAGATCAGGTAATAATTCACTCACACATGGATGCTTTAAAAAAGAATGTGCTGGAATCAAAGTCATATGATATCGTACAATTGAAGGATTAAAGAAAATGGACAGAATTTCTTTTATGAAATGGAAAATGAGGGTTTGTGTGTGTAAACAGAAAGGTGGATGTTAAAAAGGGAAATAAAAATCATTAATGACATTATTGATCAGCAAGGCATAATGAGGGGCTATTAGCAGATAAGCCTGCACAGGCATTTGCATTTGTAGTCTACATCTCAATGTTTTTCTCCTGATTTTTTCACTCATGAATTGATAACCCCATCTCAAACAATACGAGGTTTCATGCTGTCATTAATCAATTTTATTGAGTTTTTTTGTTAAGATACTTTATGTTGAAATGGGTTATGTAGTTGTCCCCTTTGAATACACATTTTATTAACATCATGGAAAAGTCTTAAAAGAAACTAACTCTGCAGACCCATTTAGTAAATTGCCATCACAGCGACTATTGACTGCTCCTATTTACTGTCCTATATTATCACACAGCCCCTGGTCACACTCCTTTGTAAAAATCTATGATACATTATATTATTACAGATGCATGGATTGTCAATTCATGCCTTCCATTTTCCTAATAGGCTCCATAATTACAGCATTTATCTTTCCGTCATTTAAATTTTAATGAGAGACATAAAATATTTAGGTTATGGTCTTAATAATACGTTTTTTTATGTTTGTCTCATTGTTTCCATCATAATTCATTTTATCAATTTCAACCACAGCACCTTCACTTCCATCCAGTCACCATCATCATCATAGGGTTTGAGTTACATGAAATAGAAAAATCTGAAATTACAAAAGCTCCTATACTTTTGTAAAGACAGATGAGATCAAACAAAAAGCTGGAAACATAAATAACAATGGTTGAAATCAACTTAAAAGCTGAAATCTCACATGCCTACATCATCAGTGTCACTATTCACCATCAGAATCATCATTGTAATTATCATTATCATAACTACCAACACAATCACCACTATATCTAGATCAACATCACCATCGTCATTTTGATCACGTCACTATGACTACGCGTTACATCATCATCCTCATCATCCTATCAAACACCACCATCACTTTGTGTTAGATCATCACAATCATCATAACCCCACCACCACCATCATTATGCAGAATATCAACACCATCAATGTCATAACCAAGATACTGTGTAACCGCGCCGACTTGCGGTGCAGATCTGTAAGCGGGTGCAGACTCGGCTAGCAGCGAGCGGGTCGTCCTGTGTAGCATTTACATGCTGCCCCAACTTGCGGAGCAGACTCTGCCCTTAGGGCAAAAACACAGATTAGAGGATAAAATTTACTTCATGAAACGCGCGCTAATTCCCGAGACAGACCTGACGTTGTGTTAACACAGAGAAAAATTGCCATGTCTGCACCAACTAGAGGGTCTGATCCTACTATTTTCGCGGAGCAAAATTGCAGTGTCTGCTCCGCGAGCCAGGGCAAGTTAATCGCGTTTACACGCCTAAAAAAGGACGAGTCTGCCCCAGCTCAAGGATCTGCACCAGCATTATGTTACATCATCATCATCAAAGCTTTAGCAAATACCTGAGAGGAAAGCTAACTTGTCCCTAAGGAGAGGAAGAATGTCTGCAGCTTTCAGCGCATCACAGTGGAAGGCACCTCCTGTATAAAAAAAAAATAGAATACAAACAATTATTTAGGTACTCCTCTGCAATGTTCATTTGCCAATTGGAGCTGCAGGGTGGTCTATTCCAACACCAAGTTTGTTTTAATAAATGCTGAAAATATATCAAACATATCAAAAAATGTTTGTTGAATATCTACTCTTGTCAATTTTTTATTCTACACTTTATGACACCTGTAAGCAGCTCCCAAATTATGTCACTCCATAACTTGCCATTTTCATTTTTTATTATGATTAGAAATATTCTCTTTTTTCATGGAATATTCAGACTCAGAACATTCAGAATCATAATGAATCCATTTATACCTAAATCATATTTCCCAGTATGGAGTACCACCTCTTCAAGTTGGGATTCTTCAGGTTTGAAATCTCTTGATGGAGTTCGCCATTATTGTAGGATTATTTCAAAATTGTGACATCAGCAATGAACTACATCTCTAAAATTTGCCTAATGTAGATTCTATCTCACAGATAATAAATTGAATACAAACATAAATCTCACAAATACATGTATATTATTCAAAATATGTTTAATAATATATCACAGTTTTAAAAACTATTTGATGAGATTTAATAATATTACACCTTATCTAAGATTTTCAAATTGACGGATAAGCTAGTGAGAATTTATTGCCGCTTTTTTGATTAATTATCTCTAGTTAATTTGCCAATTTGCTAATTTTCCCATCAAATTCTCAAAGTATTAGTATGGTTTAAAACTGGAGAACAGTATTCTTTCTTTTGCATGAAGACATTTAAAAATGACACAAAAATTTATCTCATCACTCCCCAATGATAGCATCCAAAACCCTTAACTGTGCAAAGACTCTAATATTTACAGGTGCTGAGAGGCGCATTCAAACAATTTTCTTTAGCTGAATCACAATAATGAATCTAAAATCAAAGCACAAACACAATGCATTGTTAGCACAGGCTAGTTTTCTAGCTATGTTTTCATCAACATTGATTCTCCCCAATTTCAAACTCAAAGCCACCCGCTGTGAATAGTAAGATCCATTTTGAACTAGGAAGTGTTGGTCAACTTGGAGGATACAAGTTGCAAAATGGAAACAGAAGTAGCAGACTCATACCCCTTTCATAAACCCAATTATGCAGCTAATAGCAGCATAATTTGGTCATAAAATCGGAGGAGGACCAGAGTTATCCGCATTATTTTGATGCTGCAATTATCCGCATAATAGCGGCATCGGGACCAGATTTTGACTTTATGAACATATTTCCAAATAATGCGGATAATTGCCATGGTGCCGTCACAAGGTCACCCTTTTGCAACACAACCCCATCGGAGGGGGCGTGTGCAGTTGCCATGACAATTATTCGCCTTTTTCAGGTCGGGCGCTCGTAAAATAATAGCGCGGATTATTTTCGGAGTTTGTGAACGCAATTTTTATTGAATTATCCGCATTACTCTTAGGCTGGTAATAGGAGGATGGGTCAATGAAAGGGATATAAATAGATGTCCTCAATCAGGATCTTTGTTCCATTCAAGTGATTTATAACAACCCATGTTCTGCAGAATGAACCTTTCCCAAGGAGGGGGTGTTTCACAAAGACTTTTAACAACCCAGGTTCTGCAGAATGAACTTTTTCCAAAGATTTTAATATGACTTAGAGCTGCACTTCAATGTCTAGTTGCGCGTGATACTGTACAAACGGAACAGCAGCATTGGTCAGATTATGCCAAGAGGACGCGCATTTCTGATCAATAAGATTGTGCATTGCATTTCATGTAGGCCTATGCGTTGGCATTTAAGTCATACTTAAAACTTTTGTGAAACACCCCCTGGACGTTTTAAATCAAATTAGTTCTACAACCAAATGTAATCACTAGACTGCAACAGTGGTCTGAACTATACTTCTACGGCCAAAGAGCACTTGGGATTGCAATCTTGAGATTAATCCAGCAAACTATCGTGATAATTGCGTCTCCATTACAAATAATCTTGAAATTGTTCTGATCGGGACAATTTAGCTGGATCAGAAATATAGCGCTAATTTGAAAACTCGGGCTGGAGCAGATGGCCCTATCGACTGAACGTAGCCCACAGAGACCAGCTTTTGTTTTCCTTAAAGGTCAAGTCCACCTCAGAAAAATGTTGATTTGAATCAATAGAGAAAAATCAGACAAGCACAATGCTGAAAATTTCATCAAAATTGGATGTAAAATAAGTTATGACATTTCAAAGTTTCGCTTATTTTTAACAAAATAGTTATATGAACGAGCCAGTTACATCCTAATGAGAGAGTCGATGATGTCACTCACTCACTATTTCTTTTGTTTTTTATTGTTTGAATTATACAATATTTCAATTGTTACGAATTTGACGATTAGGACCTCCTTGCCTGAAGCACAGAATGTTAAAATAATGGAATTCCATGTGTTCAGGGAGGAATAAAACTTCATTTCACATGACAATGACAAGAAAATAGAAATATTTCATATTATAAAATACAAAAGAAATAGTGAGTGATGTCATCAGTTCCTCATCTGCATACAGAGATGTACATATAACTGTTTTGTGAAATGAAGCAAAACTTTAAAATGTCATATCTTTCTTATTTTACATCCGATTTTAATGAAATTTTCAGTGTTTTGCTAGTTGAATTTTTATCTTTTTATTCAAATAAAGTTTTTGTTGGGGTGGACTTGTCCTTTAAGACTACAAGATAAGGGTATAAACACTTCATAACTGACCAACAGAGAGGAAGTGCTTACTCCAAAATGAATGACAATTCACTCTCTTGTTCATTGTCAAACTTTATGACCATCGTAAAGTTAAATTGGCTCCCCTTCAGTGCAGATATGATGAGAGCGTTAATGACAGCAGACTACTGTTTCCATGAAATCCTTCATTCTAGAGCGACAGTCAATCCAATATCATATTATGCGCTTTTATACTATCCAATCACAAAAAAAATACCTGGTATATGATTATGCGGATTTCTAATGAGAAAATCTTGGTCTCATACATGTACTTTGCCAGTGTGAAAGCAACATGCTTGTAATATCACTAAAAGAAAACACATGCCCACAAATAGTGGCCATTCTAAACTTGTCATACATTGATTCTAGCAGAAATGAATAGTTCTCATATACAATAAAAAAATTGTATATCACAATGAAACAATTTGTATCAATTTTTATTCACAACCAAAAATTATATTTACCATTATAGTCAAAAGTTTGCACATTTTACACAGATGTCTCAGTCGTTTTCTTTTCCACAAATATTCCCAATGTCGGATGAGTGACAGCTTAGGTAAAGTACAAGTGCATTAACCATAGAGCCTAAGGTATCTTCACTGTGAAAACAAAAAAGTTTGGTTTCTTTTTCCTCTGAGGTTTAAAGGTTATTACATCCCTGAACTACTTCAAAATGTTGATGGGTAGTGATGACACATGGATATCAGTATTTGCTGTGAAAGGATATAACTCCATTCCATTTACGACAAAGTCAGTTATTTTATTATCCTACTAGACAGATAAAACTACTGTACACTCTCAGACATCTTCAGATATATTGATTACACTCCCAAGATTTCCAGATTACTGTACACTCTCTAAAGCCCCTACCACAATTGATGGTGCGACTGCTTACAACTGTTGTGATTCTGTGCAACATATATTGTGACTAAATGATTGCAAACGATTGTACAAGCAATTGTGAAAATCCCTTAAGACACAATTCTCATTATACTTTCTAAAACTAGTTTACTGGAAATCGGTTCAGGAAACCAGTTTGGAATATGGCTTTGCTAGCGTTAACATTTGATCACCCGAAAGTGGTTTTCAAAACTACTTCACCTAAAGTGGTCTTGTTGCTATGGGAACAATATCAGTGGGGTAACATATTTTGTACGAAATTTGAAATTGCAGCGTAGGTATTCCATATACAGTGTGTGGAGAAGCGCGCTCAAAATGTGCAAAGATCACTTCCCGAAGAACGGTTGTGTCCTCACTTACACTAAAATCAAGGCAAAGCGATCTTCAAAACTACATCGCAGGTTTTCTGAACCAGTTTGGAAGGTTGCTTCCAAGACCGCTTCTTAATCTACCGTTCTCATTACACTTTAAACTAGACAGCATTCTCATTATACTTTCTAAAACTAGTTTACTGGAAATTGGTTAAGGAAACTAGTTTGGAAGATCACTTTGCTAGCGTTCCCTCTGATCAGCCAACAATGGTTTTCGAAGCCATTTCACCTTTAATAAGTGGGCTTGTTGCTATGGGGATGCTCCCAGTGGGAGTGACATATTTCGAGCGAAATTCAAAACCATAGTGTGGAATAGTGCGCTCAAAATGTGCGAATATCACTTCCCGAGGAACCGTTGTGGCTTCACTTAAGCTAAAACCAGTTTAACGAGGCAAAGCGAGTTTGAAAACTACATCGCAAGGTGGTTTTCCGGATTAGTTTGGAAAATCGCTTCCAAGACCGCTTCGACCGTTCTCATTACACATCATTATTTCCACTATAAACTAGTTTCCAGTAAACTAGTTTAAGATAGTAGTGAAAACGGTGTCCTAGTTTCCACTAAACTAGTTTAGGGTAAACAAGTTTTAGGATGGTAGTGAGAACGGTGTCCTAGTTTCCACTAAACTTGTTTAGGGTAAACAAGTTTTAGGATGGTAGTGAGTAAGCCTGAGTCGAATCGATTTTAAAATCGGTGTTCGATCGATGTCATCGAACACCGGTGCAGATTTTGCAAAATCGGTGCATCAAAAAAAAAAAAAATACGTCGGCCGGCCGATTCGTTTGGTTTACACAATCAATCATCAAAATATCAGCAATGTCCAACTTTACTACTTACTTGATTTCTATTGCCCCCAAAATGAAACCGATTGAGTAATTATGATGCTATTCACCATTAATTTGAAGTTTATTTCGATCATAGTTCGAGTCTTACTCGTCTGCTCGTGCCGAGATAATTTATGCACGATGAATTCATGAATGGAAGTCATGGCCATCGATCGTGCATGCGCAGTACTGTTCTTTAATCAAACCAGAAAATGGCCGGAAATTGACGCGATCAATGTAAAATAAATCTTGCTTTCATGAACAATATTAATATCATGACCATAGAACATTATTTAATCGTAATATTTAACAATAATTTGCATATGATAATCATTAATATGAATTTAGAGCTTGATGTGAAACGTTTGTATTTCGTTTCAATTTTCAATGGCAGACATCTCATGACGATCGACTTGACTTCTTGAGTCGAGCTAGCTAGTGCACTTGTCTAAAAAAAATAATCATCACGTCAGGATTGATTCTCGAACATTGTCTACTCTACATGCAAAAACTCTGTTCAAGTTCGTAATATCACCATATAATAACATTTTACATGACAAAACAGAGAAAATTGCGTTTGATTTTTTTCCCATCAATTTGAAGCTAGTTTGTGCCCAACTTTGGGCTCTGATTTCATGAATGGGAAAATATGTCATACGTCATAGAACACGCATGCGCATTGTGCTTATTTTCTCGGAGCTTGGAGGAGACGTCCAGAAATGGAATCATAGAAATAATCCCAGTATTAATTTTTCCATATGAACATAACATACTTTGCTGACATCGTCAATATTCTTAGTATGACCATAAAATCTTGTTAAATCGTAATAATTTAGATGAACTTAGGGCTCGATTCGAACCATTCGTATTTATTTTGATCGCATGCTCAATTGTGTCTAAAAAACTGGATTGTCATCAGACATCAGGATTAATTCTCGAACATCGTCATAACTCATATTCCATGTGCAATCTTTCCTCACAATCATTACATCAGCATTGAATAGCAATTCAAATGACCATCCAGAGAAAATTACGTATTTATTCCCATAAATTTATTTGGAGCTCATTTTGGATCCAACTACATGCACAATCTCAGGCAAGTTACAGCGCTCTCCGTTGATTGCACTGTTTGCTGGCGCTGACGTCAAGCACGCCTTTCGTTTCGGGAGAGTGAGTGTACGGAGCTGCGGACGGGGCTGGTGAATGGACTGCGAATGCTAGTTGACCGAAAATCATTCGGATCGACTCTGCGTGATTCATGTCTTTATTATTGTTTCATTTTAAACTTATATGTTGTCATCTGCAAATATCATTGTTAAAGATATTTTGGGAAGAATTCTGCTTTGGTCCCCGGCCTTTTTTGTGTTTTGTGATCATGGAAAATACAAACGAACTTTGCTCTGTCATCTGCTTGTGCAACGCTCACCCGGCCAACGCCAGCGAGCGCATACCGTCAGTGCGTATAGTGCATATGCAAAGCGCATCGCATCGACGCAAAAACAAGACTAAATTTTCCCCGCCTTCAATATTCGATGCATCGATGTTCGATCGAATTAGAGCTGTCGAACACCGGTTTTCAAAATAATCGATATGACTCAGGCTTGGTAGTGAGAACGGTGTCCTAGTTTCCACTAAACTAGTTTAGGGTAAACAAGTTTTAGGATGGTAGTGAGAACGGTGTCTAAGTTTCAAGGATTGAAAATAAATCCAGATTGGCAGTGAATAACAAAGTAAAACATTAGCTTTGAATTAACCCTTGCAGTTTGAATTCAATGCTAATAGATTTGAAACAAGATCTCTAACGATTTAGAAGTTAAACCTTAGGATTAAAAATAAATCAAATGTTTTGCTGGTTATTATTCATAGCCAAACTGGATTTATTCTAAATCCTACAAATTAAAAGTGTACAGTATGCAATGAAAAAGATAAAAGTGAGAACCTCTAGTTCCCTCCCACAGAAGCAAATACACTAGACACTGCATATTCATGTGAATAATCAGTTCCGCTGATTTAGAATGTCAGTTTGGACCTTGATATTCATTGATGAGGTCATTATGAAGTGATTGGGTTTGAGAGTTCATTGATGCCCATCTGGATACTATACCTCAATCAGCTAATTGATTAACTGACATCATCACTAGACTATAAACCTGCATTGTGTCAACGCCCGCAAATATGGGCTTACTCTATGAAGAGACGATTATAGAATTGGTAGCAATCTTCACTCATTTAACGGTCATAAGAAGTGAAAGTTGCGGATGTAGAAAACAGAAATGAAATGTGCTAGTAGTAGTAGTAGTAGTAGTAGTAGTCAGGGGCCGCGGAAGTGGGGGCTGGGGGTTTCAGCCCCCCCCCACTTTTTTTCCAAAACCGAGTACAAAAAATGTAAAAATGACCATAGGATTGTGATTTTTTGCATGGTCAGCCCCCCACTTTGAAAACCGTTCTGTGGCCCCTGGTAGTAGTAGTAGTAGTAGTAGTAGTAGTAGTAGTAGTAGTAATAGTAGTAGTAGTAGTAGTAGTAGAAGTAGCAGCAGCAGCAGTTGCAGCAGCAATAGCAGTGGTATGAAATTGTTCTATGTAGTGGGGTAAAAAAAAAATTAACTTTCAAATTTCAACTTTTGTGTATTTGGTTTTCAAAAGGAATTGGTTTTAATCAAATTTACAAACAGCAACTTAGTACCGTATTGAAAATTTTGAAATGAACAAAAAATACGAAATGAACTTGAAATAAATTCATTACTATACACTATTTATTTAGATATATGTCATAAACTGTACATATGCACAGTACTTTCATTTTTAAATGAACTTTAATTCATCTCAATCTTGCTTGGGACTGAAAATTCCCCAACCTGTCCAGGTGGATTAGGAGATTAATTGAACGATGCTTTGCGCAGGTTCGTGATTAAGGGTTTCTACCCCCTTCCATTTACTCTAATCGTCCATCATACCACTGGCCCCAACAGATGCCCTTCATAGACTGGTGAATGGTCACATCTCAGCATTAATTCGAATGGAGGTGGGTCTCCATTAGCCAAGGTAACCTCATATTGATATCCCAACTACCTTTTTGATTAGCCAATTTCTATATTATTTTCAAGAAATGCTCCTGAAGCATAGTGGCCCAGTGGATTGGTCTCTGGAATTTGAAACAGAGGTGGGTTCGAACCCCAGCCATGGGGTATCTTCCTTCAGCAAGAAATTTTATCCACACTGTGCTGCACTCGACCCAGGTGAGGTTAATGGGAAGGAATTATTCCATGACGTGCTTTAGCACCTATAACGACGGGTCAGCTACAGCCGGGGTAATAATATGATGTCAAGAATCAAGTGCAGTAGAGTGCAGATGTACAGATATAAATAGACTTAATATTTCTATTATATCTAATATCCTATTATATCTAAAATACGTTATATCTATCATCCAGAATTCGCTCAATACAAAAGATTAAAAACATTGAGCATCAAGAAATCCAATTCCGTCAGCTCACGTGGGGAATTCTAGCTCGAGCATGCAATGTAAATTTGGAAAACCGAGAATACTCATTTTGGGGCTACATTTGAGTTGCCTGTGGTAATAGATACTAGATAGAAATTAGAATATCCTCAATGATATTCTGAATGTCACTTCACATCACTGAATAATTCCCAAATAGCTTGCTATTTTGCCCCCCAAAATCTAAGTTTACTTCGGACTGTAATCTGAAGAAGAATCCTACAGAATAGCCTGGCAATTGCAAATACATTACAAATGATGTAAAGACTGTTCTGAAGATTTTCCACATCAGAAATGGTACTGCAGCCGGATTTAATTGGAACCCTTGTGCTGGTGGAGATGAGCCTAGAAAGAATGCCTATAGTGTATGATCTCACAGTGATTTCAGCAGGCCAGTAGTGTTTACCATTCTTCTGTCAACTGACAGAAAGCTTTTCTTTCAGTCATTTCAGGTTTACAATGCAATGCAATATAAGAACAGCAGGATGCGAATGCTTCATCCCTCAACTAAGATGAAGTCCCACACCATAGTATTCTATGTAAGCTACCCACATTATGCATGCCTTGTAGCCAAGGGTAGAGGTTTATTTTAGGAACACAGGCTATTTTAAATTTCGGGGATTTTTTTTTTCGTTTAGGGAATCATTTTTCAGTAGACATTTGGGCTATTCTTCCAATTTTGCAATTTGTATAAATAATGACCATTTCTGCAAAAAATGAAATGTTAGCCAAAAATTTTGAAAAAGAAAAGCTCCGTTTTGAGAAAAATATTAATATTGAAAATTCCCCCGACTTGATCACAACAGAATGAATTGGGATCAGTGAATTGCAGATTTTAATGTCAACTTATCAAGGTCTGTCAGATGCAGATGAAGCTGTTGAAAACACAGATTTCATGAAGTGGAAAAGGTTATTCCAATTTGAATTCAATAGGCCTTTGATTTAATAAATCAACAGTAGGCTAATACAGTGCTACAATGTACATACTGGGACAACAGCGACATGTATACCATTTTGCTGTATCACGTATGTAATTGAGCTGGTGATAATGATACATTTACCAAGCAACGTCATATAAAAGAGCTTCTTGATACGTCAGAACACAACTTTGTGAAGTCTGTGTGACCCTACACATTCCTTCACATGTAGACTGAGTCTACTACCACTGTACTGTTTACCTCATTAATTATATCATCATGATCAATAACTAGATCAATTTGCAAATGATAAAACCATGCATGTAAATCAAGCCGCCTTTAATGCCTCGTTGGCTGGGCCGACGCACTGTACACACGTGTACCCTTCATGAAACAACTGACAATAGTCAGTGGGCCAACACAAATTGGCGTATAAAATCAGCACCCACAATGACATTATAAATGTGAGTGACCCTTCCAACATCTGTGGGGTAAGCACTGCAACAATTAACCCCTTCCAATTTTATTCATGTATACATGTACATGTACCTACTCCTGTAGCTTCTTCAATAGATTAAAGTTTCCTTCATTCCTTCCTTCCTTTCTTTCCTCTTCTTATACCCCTTTCACAGTGCGCTTTTCACCGGCGAACTTCACCGGCGAAGTTCGCCAGCGAAGGGGAAAGTGTGCAGTATGAAAGGTACACAGGAGAACTTCACCGGTGAAGTTCGCCGGCGAACTTCTCCACCTCTAGAGGTGGAGAACTTCGCCGGTGAAACTTTTCACCGGCGAACTTCGCCGGTGAAACAGCCAGTATGAAAGCAAACCGGAGAACTTCTCCTCTTTAATGACGTCAGAGGTCAAATTTTTTTCTCTCCCGAAGTCCCCTGCACCGAGATTCCGCGCGCAAGTACTTGCAAGCTCAGCTGAATGCTGCTGTGGCCAAGTAGATACACTCGAACATATTTTTTTTTTTTACCAACAATATTTATTAAAAAAGCACTTTTTTTACATGTATAAAATTTTTCAAAATATACAAATACAGTAATTTGTTTTTTTTTCTCGTAATACTTCCAAAATATGTTGTAATTAATTTTTTTTTTACCTTTTTGTAATAGATAAGAAGTAATGTTTACAATTTTCTTTCGTTTCGTTCTGCACGTGCCGAGCACTGATAGATACTATTTACTACCAGCAGATCTTGCCGTCAATTCATCTTGACAACTTTCATAATTGTTTATTAGATCTTGCCGTCATCTTGAC
Source organism: Lytechinus variegatus (assembly GCF_018143015.1). Lineage (NCBI taxonomy): Eukaryota > Metazoa > Echinodermata > Echinoidea > Temnopleuroida > Toxopneustidae > Lytechinus > Lytechinus variegatus. The sequence goes on along the minus strand of NC_054740.1, from coordinate 79,246,446 downwards.
AATTTTCATAGTTATAATTGTGGTGCGGTGGAAATGCCGAACGAGGCAAGAGAACAATGGAGCACCGAGGAAGAGAGAGTGCTTCTCCAAATTCGGGCGGAGGAAGCCATTATGGAGGCAATGGACAATCCATCCGCTAAGCTGTATGCAGAAGTTGTAGGTAAGCTTCGAGAAAGGGGTATAAATAAAGACAAGAAGCACGTGATTCAAAAACTGAAGTACCTGAAAAAAAAGTACTATGCGATGGTAGACCACAACAACAAAAGCGGAAACGATAAAAAAAATGTTCCAAATTGTGATATAATGGAGTCAATCTGGGGTAATAGGGCAACCACCAAACCCTTGAACATCGTTTCCAGCAGTAGGCAGGGTAGGCGGAAATCTGTGGTTGAGGTTGAACTTGAAGTTAGCACCACTGATGCAACAAGGAGCTCAGCTACATCTCAAGATTCAGATTACAATCAGGATGTAGACATGTTGGATGTAGAATCTGTGGATGAAGAACTGCAAAGTGATCATGGTGATGGGGCATCTACGTGTAGTACAGCATCAGAAACTGTTGGCCGTGACGCTGAGCATCTTGAGGTTGAGCCCGAGGAAGCTGTGCCTAAACCCGATGATGTAGTTGGGCCGCAGAACTTCGATTTGAAGAGTAAGCTAATGCTATGTTTAATTATACTGATCAAAATTACTTAAGAAGTCCCCTTGTGCACATGCACTGTTTCACTTTTTTTTATAATTTATTAAAATTAATACAAAAGATGCATGAGTGAGTCAGTAAAGCCTCACTGTTAAAATCAATTAAAAAAAAGTGATTCATGGGTCATGGCCTACATGATAAGAATTACCGTTTTTTGTTCATTTTGAATGGCACTGAGTTGTGCTAAATGAACGCATAATTTAGAATAAAAAAAAAAAAAAATTAGGAGTCCCATTGTGTTTACACAATCCATTAGATGCACACTAGCTGCCTCTCGAAAACTCTGTTACACAAGTTTTTCCAGAGGATTTTCCATGAGGAAAATTTGACCAGCCAAAAGAAAAAAAAAGGAAAAAGTTGAGTATGAAGGGCATATTCCCATTCAAAATATATGATGTGACTTTCAAGGGGGGGGGCATGCTTTTGCAAGAACAGCATATTAACATTAAAAATATTATCTATGGCTCTCAAAAATAAAAAAAACGTGCACATGCCCCCCTCCCATGGATCTGCCACTGCTGTCACGGCTGTCAGGAAGTTACTCAAATGATATTTGAAATATTGTATGAGTTCTCAGATGAGATTTCTATTTGAATTTCATGTGAATATTCATAGTTTTGTGCAGATATATGCATTGAATTAGAACATTGAATGGGGGCTGGGAGTCCATTCAATCATAAATCTGCGGTTACATTTAGATCATAAATACCACAGATGTCAGGTACCCTTTTTATGTCTAATTAGCAACATTTTCCATTTAAAAAAGACAAATTTATTTTACTCTCAGTAAAATAGCTGGTCATATACATCTTTTCAAATTGTAATTAAGAATAGTTTACTTTGCTCAGGTTTGTTGAAACAATTATATTTACTTTTTCAATTTTTTCTAAAATTTCAGGTGTGAAAAAGAAGCGACCCAAGAAAACTAAATTAGAGAAGTCGTTTGATGCCATGTCGGGTGTGATGAAAAAGAGTCTCAAGGACAACAACTCTGCTTTTCAAGATTCTGAAGACAATCGAATGAAACAGCAGCAAGAATTTGAGATGAAAATGGCAAAGCAGCATGAAGAAACACAACTTAAGGTCATGAAGGCATTGACTGATGTACAGCTTCAAACCATGTCCATGTTTGGTCAGATGATGACAGCCATGCTGGGCATAATTCCTCATCACGTCCGTTTGATGCAACCGCACAGAGGCTGCCATATTCTCAACCTTGGTCATCTTACTACATGACTGGGGCACCTCACACAGCAACGGGGCCGCATCAATCTCCAACAGGGCCACACCACTCTGCTACAGGGCCACACCACTCTGCTACAGGGCCACACCACTCTGCTACAGGGCCACACCACTCTGCTACAGGGCCACACCACTCTGCCACAAGGCCAAATCACTCTGCCACGGGGCCACACCACTCTGACACGGGGCCACACCACTCTGCCACAGGACCACACCACTCTGACACGGGCCCACACCACTCTGCCACAGGACCACACCACTCTGCCACAGGGTCACATCTCTCTGCCACAGGGCCGCATTACTCTGCCACAGGGCCACACCACTCTGACACAGGGCCAAATCACTCTGCCACAGGGCCACACCACTCCGACACAGGGCCAAATCACTCCGCCACAGGGTCACATCTCTCTGCCACAGGGCCACACCACTCTCCAACACTTCCACTGTTCCACTACTTTGACACCCTGGATAAAGATGTTCAGTAATGACTCATTTTTAAAGTCTTTTCTGCACTTATAGCCAAACTTTTTCTGGGGTATAATTAAGCACATTGTGTTCTCCTGGTATTCTTCTTTTTAAGAAAGAGCATCATGTAGTATGATAATGATCAGTCCCTTAATTCAGTTCAAAAGAAACTACCGTATAATTTGTATGACATCAAATTGATCCATTATGTCAAGTGCGTTTCATCATATCAAGCTACCTATTCGCTTAAAGTGGTTGGCTGTTTTCAGACTGGACTCTTGCACTGTTTGTCAATTGCCTTTTTTTAATTAAACCTACACTGTATGGCTTGAGAATAGGTTATTGAAGACAACTTGTAAAGAAATTCAGTTGAGTATTATTGCACATGTATAAAAAGTGAAGAGATAAATTAATTTTGTAACAGACTATATGCACATGTCCAATTTGTTTTAACTATTGCTCCTAGATCTACATGTGTTCAATGTTCATTAACCCTTGGCACTTTTTTATGTTGTACGACATTTTATTAGGTTTTTAGTTAAAGGTCAAGTCCCCCACAGACAAATATTAATTGAATTGAATCAATGGAGAACCGAAAATTTCACCAACAAATGTGAAATAACAAAGTTATGACATTTAAAGTATCAATTGTTTTTCACAAAACAGTGATAAGCACAAGTTGGTGACATGCATATGAGAGAGTCAATGATGTCACTCACTTTTTTTTAATTTTTTGTTTGAATTACAATATTTACATTTCTCTTTTTTTTTTACAAATTTGACAATAGGGACCAACTTCACTGAACCATATACTAGTAAATAATGTAATTTCACATGTTCAGGGAAGAATTAATAATTGTTTCACCTGACAATGAGGGCAAAATTAGAATACAACAGAAATAGTGAGTGGATGAAATCATCAGTCTTCTCATTTGGATACCGACCAGGGTGTGCATATAACTATTTTGTGAAATTAAGCGAAACTTTAAAATGTCATAGCTTTATTTTTTCGTCCAACTTTGATGAAATTTTCGGTGCTATGGTCGTTGGATTTATCTCTTTTTATTAAAACAAACATTTGTTGGGATGGACTTGTTAACTAGAGAAACTATTCAAGAATTATACTAGGTAAACAGAATAATCACAGCTGGTTGCTATTTATTTGAAACTTTTAGACTGTCATGGCATTAAAAAAATTGATGATTCAGGGCTTATATTTAATGTAAAGGGGTCAGTCGTTTCGTGACATCACAAGTCTTGGTTTGGAGGATCTCCACACAGTTGGTGTTTTAAGATGAGCTGTTCAAGGATTTCATTTCCCTATAAAATAAAAAAAAATTCCTAGGCAAAATTAATTTCTTTTTATTACAAAATCAGTCATTAGCACCAGCATCAACAACAAACAAAATAACTAGTCTTCCTGAACCTAATAGATAAAGCTTGTTCCAGAGCAAATAGCTGTCAGTAGTAAATTGTTCTCTTTATTCTTCTCTGAGAAAAAATAGGGATGTTACATTTTTAATTCACAGGGTAGAAAATACATGTTTAAACCTCTGTTCTTTTAAAATTACTACAAGACCACATTGTCTGTAAACACTTATTATTATTTCATACTTCGTATTCCTCAAAATATGTCAATCCTACCCTTTGACACGAAAACAAATTAAAATGTTGTAAAAGAAATGCATGATTTACCCAGTGCAAGAAGTAAAAGTGCTAAATCATTTGCTGCCCTGTTAATATGTACCTTGACATCACCAGCTTTGTAAATAAGTTTTTTCATGAAGTATAATATATAAACACATCTCTTCAGGTTTTTGATAAAATTCTGTATTCTTCTTTCTTTGTAATGTACTGTTTGAAAACATCCCTGGTGGGTGTTTCATAAAGATGTTTGTAGAACGACTGGTCATCCAGTTCACCTAGTGCAAGAAATAAGTGCCAAATCATTTGCTGGCCTATTTATATGTACCTTGACGACATAACCAGCTTTGTAAATAAGTTACATTGTATTATGAGTTCATGAAGAAGTATAATATATAAATACATCTCTTCAGGTTTTTAATAAAGATTCTGTGTTCTTTCTTTGTAATGTAATGTTTGAAAACATCCCCAATGGGTGTTTCATAAGGCTGTTGTAAGTTAAGAATAAAAGGTGATACATTCTTGTAGTGAATGATATTCACAATGTTCATTGGTAATTGAGCATGTAAGATAGGATCACCAGTCATTTTTAAAGCCACCCCAACTTACGATCAGCTTAATGAAACACCCTGCCTGAAAATGTTATAAATAGTGATAAATTATTTTAATATTCAAGTAATGGTTACATTCCTCAACTTCTTAACTTAAATGTAAATATCTAGACAAATGACATGGTAGAATTAACATACAAAAAATTGAAATAAACACAAAATAAACAAAAATACATGATCATGGTACTAGTATTATAATGTAACTACATGTACAGGTACTGTGGTTTACACACTCACTCTAATCAACAAAGTAATGTACACAATGCTCATGAACAAGTGAATTATGTTAAACTGAAAACCCTGCCTCCCTGTACAATGACAATGATTATAAATGATGATCATAGTCTAGTGGTGATAATGATTATAGTCTGATGACAAGTGATGGAGACAATACTCTGATAATGATAAATGATGGTCTGATGATGATGATAACAGGTCAGTGTGATAGTGATGAATGATAATGAGGGTCTGATGACAAATCTGATTGTGATAAATGAAGATGGTCTGATGATAATGAAATGGATTATGATTGTAAATGGTGATGGTACATTACAAGATAACGTGGATGATTAGGAGAAAACCAAAAAGAACTTTAAAAAGGAAACATGATTTCATATCAACATCTCAATAAATTCTGACACACAGGGTACGTACGCTACATGTACAGTATTGCTCGGAATAAAGTTGACACATTACCGCGCTGTACCGCGTAAGTCGACGGGAGATCGGGTACCGCGCGATTACCACCAGCAAATTCCCATCGGCGGGAGTCTCCTGCCAAGAGAAATTACGGCGGTAATTACCACGAGATTTTTTAAATAAAAATCTCGTGTATTACCGCGGTAATACCGCAGAAGGAGGGACGATCTTATGTTGATAATAAAATGTCACAATTTAGACAACTCACATGGTTCAAATTAGCCCTCCTGACTTGCCGCGATGTCTCTCTCGAAATTACAATACAGCAACTTATTGCCGTAAGATGCCGTCTCGATCTCCTCGAAACCCAAACAAAAATGTCATGGCTTGATGTTTAGCTTTGCGCCAGTGCACAATTTTAATGCACGCTCGTGTCATCGCCCTCAAATTGTCATCTTTCTGAACTTCTTTGAACGAAAGTCGGGTCGAGATGAGATCATGTACTTTCTGGGATAAGTTGTAAATAGTTACAAGAAAAAGGGAGCACCCAATAACGGAGGGACAGAGTCGAGCAAGAGGAGAGAGCGACAGATACGAGAGACGGGGAATGATCAAGAGAGAGGGAGAGAGCATTAGATAATGGATAGAGAGGGCGTGGGGGCGGGGTGGTTAGATTGAGCAAGAGACACCGAGGCTGGAAAAAACAGACCTATCGTCTATTTCCTTTAATTTCTTACATTCCTTTATCGTCATTCTCTCACTTGTTCGCAACTATAATTATTTAATTTTAATATTTTCAGTGCATTATTGCCCAACAATCCTCCTGCCGTATATGATATAAGGAATGATAAACTACTTTGTTTCTCCCACCACTCGATCAAGTCACAAAAACACAGCACGTACAAGGCATATTAAATGATTGCACCACGAATTGATTACTCATGCTTAATTATAATCAGTGTTGTTTTTCCCTTGTTTCCTCATATTCTATTTTTATCGTTTTTTATGTTGATATATTTCCATTTGACCCATGTCTCACTCATTAAATTTTTACTGAATCAATATCTCAGGTCACTTCTCCCTCGATCCCTATCTTTTTTTCCTCCATTCTTTAATCCTTTTGACTTTTTTGGTGTAATATTGCAAAGCTCTATATTCAATATTATCCGACGTTCAAGCTGGTGTTAATGGATGAACAAAGATAAAATATTTTTAAGTGTCAATTTATTGTCACCGGATCGTCATAATATGCATATATCTTCTTAAAGTTTAATTAATCTTTCATTGTTTGAATGATAGTTTTCAGAATTGTTTTTATATTCTCTCCTCTCTCTGATTCACGTCACCTCTGTCATTGTCTGCTGTCATCTCTCTTGCTCGCAGTGGCGTACCTCAGATTTTCCAGCAAGGGGGAGGGCAAATTCGTCCGCCAAAAAAAATTGACAAGCAACCCCAAAAAAGTCTACAAGAACAAATGAAGGATTTCGTACCAGGAAAAATTTTGGCCAGCCAAAAAGTCTTCAACCACAAATAAAGGATTTCGTATCAGAAAAAAAAATTACAAGCAAAAAAAAATAAAATTCAAGACCGAAGTAGCAGGCCATCTGTGTGTCGCTCGTCAGGGGGGGGGCACTCTCTCCCATCTGACCCCCCCCCCCCCCGCCGTAGGTACGCCAATGCTTGCTTATACCATGGTCACATTTGTTCCACGGCGGCCGTACGGCGAGTCGAAAACAGCCGTTTTATCCATTTTGATTCAAACCACCAATATGTAGTTGGACAAAAAAATGTTAAAACGGCTGTTTTCGACTCGCCGTACGGCCGCCGTGGAACAAATGTGACCATGGCATAATGGCTCGTGAGGTGCTGGTTTGCACAGCAAACCAGCCTGAAAGGTCGAGCGAAGCTTCTGCAGCCTCCGTAGACATCAGACTCGTTGAATCAGCTGAGGTACACACACTGCTGATGTGGGTCTACATTTTAGACTAATGTTTGCTCGACTCACTTTTTTCCCTTACCTTATCGTTCCTTAGATACATGTATTTAATTTGATATATAGATATTAGTTTGATTCGTATAATCACAATATTTATCTACCGTCTGTTACCAAGTATTGTTATCTTTGTCTTTTTTTGACTTAGATTTTGACTATATTTTCATGTATTATATGATGATTTATAGTTTTTATGTTTTCCTTTGGTCATTGATGAAAAACAATTTTATGCTGATCTTTTGTACCTGAATGTTCTAATAAACAAATAAAGGTGTATATTTGTCAATAAGTAAATATTTGGTCTTAACTAAGACCCAACGGTGGATCATATTATCCTGAAGGCACAAAGATGAACCACTGAAGTCAGACAATGAATTAAATTGTCCTGATTAACATCATGACAATTAACTGTAAGTATGAATGTCTTCAGTTATGTTTTAATGCCGGAATAAACATTTGCTTGTGCTTTGTGAAGGCTTGTTTGTGCTTATCCCTCACTCGGCGATATCTGCATTGCGACAACGACAGAGTAAGCCCGAGAGTAAGCATATATGGGTATACGATCAACGTTAGGCCTAATTTAGTAAAGTCTTTTGAAGAAGTGTACAAGGCTAGTACTAAGTAACTACATGTAGCTAGCTACAATCACTGTCAGTGACACTACGTCAAACCACTAGTACGAGTAAAGTTAAGTTAGCTGCTACTACTATACGGTACCGGTTACCGTACATTGTGAGCAGAGGCCGAGAAGACAGTGACAGTGCATAATATTCCGATTTTGTCTCTAAAATGGACGTCCATCATTCAAAAATACAATACCTGTATCATTTAACTGAAGAAAATGAGTTTAGGTTCAGTAACAATCACTGGGATAGCACAAAAGCACGAAATACTTTCTATTTGGTGATTTTGTTGTAACTTAGTTCGAGCAATCTGATTTTCTTTCGAGCTCGCTGGTATGGTATGGTATCTGCAAAAGCGCTAACGAGTACTCGCACGAGATGGGTTTTTCTCTTAATTATGGTATGATTTAGGAGTAGACTGAATAGATTATGCCTAATATCACTGAGAAATACGACAAAAAAAAGTTCTAAGAGGCATAGCGAGAGCTTTTAATATAAAGGATGGGAACAATTACTAAGGAAAATGTTTCTGAAATTGAAAATCCCATTTGAAATCGAAACAAACTTCGAGATAAAAAAAAGTGAATTTGAGCTGTAGAGGAACGGGGGGGGGGGGGTAGCACCCTCCCCCTCTCCATCGAGAACCATTAAAACATTTATTGTGGTAAAATAACGGACATACGTAAGTGACCTGACCCTTGGTTATATGCAGAATTTTTTTCGGGGGGGGGGGAGATGCATAAAATAAAAAAAAATTGAAGTGAGAAAAGCGACCGAGCTTGTCATTGCGTGTTTCCGTTCTGTTAAGAATGTTCAGACTTTTCGTGGCATATATTACCTTCATTTGGGAGTGAAACACATTTTTTTTTCAACTTGTAAGATTTTACTGAATAAGCATACCCCCCCCCCCCCCCCGTTGAAAAAGTTGGATCCACCCCTAAACTTCAATAGTGATGCTGTGATTAAAATGATTGACGGAGCGAATGAGGGAAAACCAAGCAATAAAACAATGGAAACGAGTCAGGAAGTGGCAGTATACATAAATTAAATAAAGAAATATATCCAATGAAGTGACATTAAATTTCGCAGTACGTTTTTCATGAATGTGTAAGAATGAAAAAAATAATTAAAATAAATCAATCAGCTAGAAATGTGGAAAGATAAACTTACCTTATTAATCTAATGCACAACATAGTTATAGTTTGAACATCGGGTATAGTCGAGGACGACCTGGCATCATCATGGGTGAGGGGTAGTTTGCAGGCACAGACCCTCATTGGAACAAGTGTGCCTCCACGCAAAGACTAGCACATACAAAACTTGCTGTCCAATCCTGAGCGAGAGAGCCTTCAGTACACAAGGCATGAGTAGGCTGCACATTCAGACCCTTATTTCGAGTGAAGGGTTTGCCCAGCAGACTAGGTGAGGGGTGGGTTATTTCTATTTCTTCAATCATCAGTTCTTCTAATTTATCCATCATTTGATTTCATCAGTCAGTATCAACCTCTCTTGTAACCACACGTACACATACGCCTGCTATCTATATCTTAATTTCTCTTAATCTCTATTAAGACGATCCCTTTATTTTATTCCTCAATTTCAATAGTTCCTGTCCTCTTCTATCGCTCTTAATTTTTGTTGAATATCTTGTCTATCCCCTATTTCATTCACTATCAATAATTATGATACTTCCAAAAGAACGGCACGATACCAAATTGAAGACAAAAATAAAGAATAGAACATAACATTTTAATAAACGAACATGTTCCGAGGTGTCGCACCTCATCCTCAGCCTGAAAATTATTAACAGAGTCATTGCTATTTATACTGTTAGGATGTCAATTATAAATTTCAAGAATGTAGTTACACAGGATTATAAGGTGTGAATTCAATTGTTCAATGGAATGCAGTAAAAAAAAAGTCTATGGATTCATCAGATAGGGGTGGGTTAAATTAAATGGATAACATTATTTGGAAATTGCACACCTGTTGGTTTAGTTGAGGTTGTTTCCATTTGATGAAAAGCCCTTCTTTTCTTTTTAGTTGAAAATCTGTTTGAGCAGTATCGAGAATTTTGAAACAATGGGTATTTCATTCTAACTAGCATTGGGGTGACGATTGCAAGTGTCTCCAGACATGGTAGACAGTGACTGTGTGTAACTACATGTACATTCTTGAAATTTATACTTGACATCCTAACTGTATAAATACCTATGACTCTGTTAATAATTTTCAGGCTGAGGATGAGGTGCGACACCTCGAAACATGTATGTCCTATTCTTTATTTGTGTCTTCACTATCAATTGTTATTGTCTTTGTATTCGTCTACCGTTCTTGTTCAATCTCTTTCAAGCATATAGGCCTATACCCTTAAGTATTTTATTTATTCAGATCATTCTTTCCTCTCTGATCTCGCCTTTTCTTCTCTTTAACTTCAATCGTTTCCTTCAGTCACACATATATAATATGACGGTACAAGACTCTTACATTGTTTTGTTTCTTCAGCATCAATAAGATCAGGAATGATGTCCTCGTACATGTATATTAATTCCTCTTGAAACGTGGTTAAATTGAACAACCCTAGCTGTATGTGAACTTAACTGGGGTCAATTAATTACACCGTCTCGCGCATTTTGTGGACAATGAATAGAGGTGTGAAGATTATAGAACAGCTAACAATGAGAAGGCTGTAAGTTACACAATGATCTTTTGTGTAACTGTTTGAATAGAACATGTATTAAGCCAATTAAGTCAATCCCGTTATTTTATTCCTCTATATCAATAGGTCCTGTCCTCTTCTATCGCTCTTAATTTTTGTTGAATATCTTGTCTATGTCTATCCCCTATTTTATTCACTATCAATTATGATACTTCCAAAAGAACGGCACAATACCAAATTGAAGACAAAAATAAAGAATAGAACATAACATTTTAATAAACGGAACATAGTCATTGCTATTTATACAGTTAGGATGTCAAGTATGTAGTTACACAGGATTACAAGGTGTGAATTCAATTGTTAAATGGAATGCACTAAAAAAATACAAATTCTATGGATTCATCAGATAGGGGTGGGTTAAATTAAATGGATAACATTATTTGGAAATTGCACACCTGTTGGTTTAGTTGAGGTTGTTTCCATTTGATGAAAAGTCCTTCTTTTATTTTTAGTTGAAAATCTGTTTGAGCAGTATCGAGAATTTTGAAACAATGGGTATTGCATTCTAACTAGCATTGGGGTGACGATTGCAAGTGTCTCCAGACATGGTAGACAGTGACTGTGTGTAACTACGTGTACATTCTTGAAATTTATACTTGACATCCTAACTGTATAAATACCAATGACTGTTAATAATTTTCAGGCTGAGGACGAGGTGCGACACCTCGAAACATGTATGTTCTATTCTTTATTTTTGTCTTCACTATCAATTGTTATTGTCTTTGTATTCGTCTACCGTTCTTGTTCAATCTCTTTCAAGCCTATAGGCTTGTACCTTTAAATTTAAGTATTTTATTTATTCAGATCATTCTTTCCTTTCTGATCTCGCCTTTTCTTCTGTTTAACTTCAATCGTTTCCATCAGACACACATATAAACCCCTCAAAAAAAGTTTTGCAACTCGTTTTGGGGGTGATATCTTTTTGGTTAATGAAGTATAAAAGATGAAACTGGTATCTTTGGAAAGCTGAATTATTCTTCTTTACAATGACATGCAATTTGCTGTGATTATGTAATCATGGAATATGCAGTCACCCTGAACATCGAGAAAAGTCAGAAGTGAAATGTTGCAAAATGCATTGATTTCCAACAAGAGTCTCAATTTCTATAGAATTTCCACCATGCAGGTGACAGTGAATGCACTCGGTCCATCCTCGAAACAATTGGAAATTCGCTATTGCAAACGACGCATTTTGCAACATTTCATGTCTAACATTGCTGCGTATTATCATGTCTGTGTATTTCATGATAACACTAGCATGACAAATGACACATGATTGTAAAGAAGAATAATCATGCTTTCTAAAGATATCACTTTTACACATGATGATGGCACATTAAGAAATTTATTAGCACTAAAACTTGCAGTATGAGTTGCAGAACTCAAACATGACATGGCAACGAATTTTGCAACATTTCATTTTTTACATTGCTGCATATTAATATCATGTCTGTGTATTTCATGATAATTCTGGCATTACAAATGACACATGATCGTAAAGAGGAATAATCATACTTTCCAATGATACCACTTTTACATATGATGATGGCACACTAAGAAATTTATTAGCACTCAAACTTGAGCTGCGGAACTTTTTTGAGGGGTTTATAATATGACGGTACAAGACTCTTACATTGTTTTATTTCTTCAGTATCAATCTTCCCTATCGAACGTGTACATTATTTATATAGACAGAAAGATAAGATCAGGAATGATGTCCTCGTACATGTATATTAATTACTCTTGAAACGTGGTTGAATTGAACAACCCTAGCTGTATGTGAACTTAACTGGGGTCAATTAATTACACCGTCTCGCGCTTTTTGTGGACAATGAATAGAGGTGTGAAGATTATAGAACAGCAAACAATGAGAAGGCTGTAAGTTACACATCTGATCTTTTGTGTAACTGTTTGAAAAGAACATGTATTTAGACAGTCCATGAATACCCACCCCCAAATAATTGTCCAATATAGTTGGCATTTTGGGGCCCGGAGTGTTGATGAGGGTGACGATGATGGTCATGAGGATGATATTGAAAATCTATCATATATTTTGGATAAAAATCACCTGTTGTCGATAAAAAGAGAAACAATTGCAATAATTCCTGGTTGTCTGTTCTATATAGACGAACAATACACAGGGCAACATTAAAATGAATATACATAAACATATTAGCAAGAGATAATTGATATGCACATGGATTAAAACGAGTCAATTCATAAAAAGATACCATTGCAACATTTTATTAATATTACTGAAATACATTTATAGGGAATTATGTTTTAAATGTTTTTTTACGTTACAGCTATAACGTAAGTGAAATGTTTTATAGTAATGAGAAAACCATTTTTATATGATTTTAACATTTCCCATAAACATTTTTATGATATTTTGTCAATGTTTTGTGCCACGGAAAATGGAGTATATTGGTAAAGCAAGAAAACTGGAAGGTAGTGACTTAATTGACCTCAAAAGGAATAGAATTCCCGGATCATATACACACCAATAATATAAGCCTCGGGTAAGTTGAACTGGAGTTATCATGTTGAGAAGGAAAAGTTAACGAATGGACGGACAGACGGACACCGAGTGTGTCCTTCATACGGGCGGGCGTAAAAAGACGATATAGCCTACAGGGGCAGGCTGTTGCTGGAATGATGAACGGGGAGAAAGGGAACAGAGTAACACTAACAGGCATATAAAATATTTAAGGAAGATGCAAGGGGGGGGGGACTGAATAAGATTTTTCAGAAAGTGCTGATGCTAGGCATTTAAAGCAGGGCCACTTGCGGGTTTTCTTTTTCCGGGAAGGGGGGTTCAAGATGGCCGATCGAAGAGAAAAGAGGGAGAAGTAGGAGGAAGAAGACGACGGCGAGGAGAAGGAATGAAGGATAAAGAAGATAAGGATACAAGAGAAGCAACGGATGATATGTTGAATGAACGAATGAAGGTGATAAAGGTAAAGAAAGAAGAAGAACAGGAAGAAAACAAAGTGAAAGACATAAGAATTGAATGAGAATAAATAATATACGAATGATGATATTGAAAAGTAATCTTTTTGGGGTATAAAATCATGTGTTATCGATAGCGATAAAATGAAATATGATGGGAAGTGAATCATCTTTGAATAAAAGACGTAACCGATAAACGTACAGAATTTTACAGAAAATGATGGAAATCAAATTTACTAGTTCTTCGAATAAACAACTAATTAAAACACAGAACTGATGAACAGGAAAATGGAAAGCAAATATACTCGTCCTCTGAACGTCGGAATGATGGAAAGTGAATCTACTTGTTCTTGGAATGAACGATGTAACAGATAAAATAAAAATACAGAATCGTTGAATAGAAAAATGAGGGAAAGCGTTTTTTTTTTCTTTAAATAAAAGACTTAACTGATGAAACAATGAAAAGAATTGATGGAACTAAAAAATGATATGAAGGTAATCAACTCGTTCTTGCAGTGAACGATGCAATTAAACTATACAGAATTGAACAGAAAAATGATTGAAAGCGAATGTTCTTTGAATAAAAGACGCAAGTGATTGAATGAAAAAAAAACACAGAATAAATGAACAGAAAATGATTGAAATCGAATCTTCTTTGAATAAAAGTCGTCAGTAATGGAAAAACACAAAAATATTGATGAACAGAAAATGATAGTTAGCAAATCTAGTAATCTCTGTTCCATTCTGAGTAGATCTCGTATCTCATAGGTTGTTTTGTTTATTTAAATGTATGATTATTCTGACTTAATTCTAAATCTCTATTTCATAACTTCATAATAAAACTCAAATCTGAATTAAACTCGTCCTTTGAATTGACTTCGTAACGATTACATGAAAAAAAGTCAATCAATGAACAGAAAAATAATGGTAATCTAATCGTCCTTTAAATGAACGACGTAACAGAAAAATACAAATACAGAATTCATGAACAGAAAAATGATGGAAAGCGAATCTACTTTGAATAAAAACGTAAGTGATGAAATTAAAAACAAAAAACACAGAATTGATAAACAGAATATGATGGTTAGCAAATCTACTCGTCCTTTAAATAAACGACGTATTACTGATTAAAAAAAAAAAAAAACAATGAACAGAAAACGATGAGCATAGGCGGCGGGAGGGGGACAGATCCCCCTAAATTTGAGGTGGGAGGATGGTTCCCCTCTAAAATTTTAGTTGATAACCTTTTTTTTTTCTTGTCAAATTTTTTTAACTGCGTCCATCACAAGATTTCAGGTGGACCCCTCCTATTTTTGTTGGCTTCCGCCGCCTATGATGGGAAGCGAATCTTCTTCTTTGAATGATGAATAGAAAAATGATGAAAATGTTCGTTCTTTGAATGAAATACGTACCTGATTAAAATTACAGAATTGAAGAACAGGAGATAAAAATAAAAGACATAAATTATTATCTACTCCTTTTAAACGGAAGACGTCATTGATAACATATACACTGAAAAATAAACCTTTAGCTAGCTTCATAAATAAACAGTGGAAAGGGAATCTACTCGTCCTTTAAGCCAAAGATGTCACAATAACTGGGTCACTCGGTCAGGAACTGGGCACATGGATTTTTAGCGGGAATTTTTCTGATGCGCGCGCTCGAGGCAGTTTTTCAACCTACTGTCTATCGGGTTGATATTTTGAAGTGCAAATGACTGGATGGTAGATTAAAAGAGAATTGAACAAAGTGGGTTTAGCCATAATGTTGTTAGCCCATCTGATAAATAGACCAAGTGACAATAGAACATCCGTCAGTAAACTGACGGGATCGCTTGAGATTGCGTCTTGTTTTTACCAAAAAGTGTCTAGTGTTGAGGCGAAAAGTACATGGACAAATGGTGATCAGATCTGACTAAAATCTCGTGTTTGACGTGATAATTGGGCCTCTCTTCAGCCAGCGGCCTGCGGGAATTACCGCGGGAATTTCACACGTGAAATTGGCTGGCGGTAATTTTTTGGTTCACGCCTGTCTCGCGGTAGGTGCGTGACCCCTCGGGAGGGTGTCAACTTTATTCCGAGCAATACTGTATATTACAATCCATGGGTTGATTCTTTAACATATGTCCAAGTTCTTCAAATAAGAGCATATTCATGATGGTTTTCCAGATTTGACCTGCTGATACATTGATTCCTTCGCTTAACTTAAACATCCAGGTTCTTCAAATGAAAACATGGTTGGCTTATAACATATTCATGATGGTATTCCGTATTTGACCAGCTGGTACATTTCCTCCAATATCTTGGATTCCTTGTGGTTGTTGAAGTCTATCGGCGGCCTCTTGTTCTGCCCATTCCCTGTCCCATGCTTCGTCATATTGATCTTTGTGAATTTCACATATACTGTGAAGCACACAGCACGTAGTGACAACATCTGAGGCAAAACCTGTTTCGACATCAAGTCTTTTCAGCAACCGTCTCCAACGTCCTTTAAGTCTTCCAAAAGCGTTTTCCACAACCATACGAGCTGAACTGAGCCTGAAGTTGAAATGAGCTTGCTGCCGAGTGAGCTGATGGTTATTGGTGAATGCTTTCATCAACCAGTTCTTAAATGGATACATGTGTAGGCAGGATCTCCAATTATGCAAACTGGGATTTCCACTTCGTTGATCATACGGCTTTTCTGTAAAGAAAAAATATATCAATTTATGCAACAAAAAGTTAAGAGCTTATAATGAGATTATTTTAATTTCACAAGGCCCTTTCCTTTATAATACATATATCCTGATTTAAAAAAAAAAGAAAAGCAACATCTAAGTACACTGAATTCATGTTTCATCCCCACATTGCTTATGATGCCGAAAAGATGTTCATTCAAGGTTGATAGTGTAGGATACCCCCCAAACAATAGTCCTACTAATGATCACTAAATGAATAGTGGCAGTTACTTAAAATTAATTGTGATTTCAGAATCAAATACAAAATACAGGTTTCCCAGTTTGCCTTGATAGAAAAAAAAGGTTAGGTACAGAATAATTATACAAACTTGCATGACAAATTCATACTTTTTTGTGAAAAGAGATATGTTGATGAAATATTTACCTCGTGAGGAAACAAATAGCCACCTTGATCATCTTCGGCCTTCAAAAAAACATCAGAATGGGACAGAACTCGAGCATCATGAGTACGACCAGGCCATCCAATGTAGATGTCGGTAAAGCTGCAACAACAACATAAATATTGCGATTTATTAGGATATGCTCTAATGAATAGATAAATGACTTTAAAAATCATAAAATTTATAATTGCATTTTCCTATTTCAAAGTAACCAGATGGGTAATCACTGATCCAGGCCAGGGGCGGATCCAGGATTTTTTGAAAGGGGGGAGGGGACACTATCCCCGAGGAAAAAAAATTGACTTTAAAAAAAGTCTTCACTTACCAAGGGGGGGGGGGCACAATGCTGTTTTAACGGCATTACTACATTACAAATATGAATTGTGCCTGTCAAAGGGGGACAGCACAGCCATGTAGGTATTTTTTCTCTCTTTTGTCCATTGGCCCCTTTTTTGCTGGTGACCCAGGTCGAACCCCCCCCCGGAATTAATCCGGAATCATGGATAAACTCCTGATTTCAAACGAGTCTAGGTATAAACTAAAGTACTAAGTCCCCCTGGGCGTTGTGACGTGCGCCTGTAGTGTAATCCAAGTTATATGGGGAAATTAGAAATTGATGCAGAGGTTCGAGCCTTGGTTACGTCTTTCGGATGGTGACGTTAAAGGTCTGTCCCAGACGTAAATAATCATATCTGATTGATACACGTCTGACAAAACTCAGATCAAATACACCCCCCCAAAAAAAAAATAATAATAATAAAAATACCATTAAATAAATAAAAAAAAAATAGGTGCATCCAATAATCATTACCAGTATTTGTGGTCGACAATGGCTTGAAGAATTATTGAATACCATCTTTTCCTGTTGTGATAATCTGCTGCGTTTTCGCGGGGTGCAATGACTGATAAGTTGGTACCATCGATAGCACCGGCACATTGAGGGAAACCTCTAACTTCGAAGCCCTCAATGGTCTCGTCAAGTCTTGCCCCTGACGGCAATGAAATGTACCTCTGGAAGAGAAGTGAATTTACTCCATGACACACGTCTCTGATAATATAGCAGATAGTTGATATCCCCATTCCAAATAATGTAGACACAGTTCTGTACTCACAAGGAGTGGCAAGCCACCAGTTCGCTGCCGCTAGTCTCCTTCTGTAGTTGATCGGTGTTCCGAAATTCGTTTTCTCTTTCTCCAACACTGGCCGGAGCACTGCAGCTAAATATTCAAATGTTGTTTTGGACATGCGGAAATGTTGTCTCCATTCATTCGGAGTAAAGCCTTGGTCAATCTGCTCCCAAAATACTGGGCCTTGTGGTCGATAATGGCGCCAGATTATTTTTTCAGAGTTACAACCTCTTACAATGGTCATCGTCAATAGTTCGAACATGTGAATTTCTGCATCACTCAAGTGCTTATGATAACGCCGTATCCGAGATCGTGAAGAAAGCAACCTCCTCCTTCTTAATTTCTCTTGATATAATCGCTCTAATAACGATAACTGGGTGAATAATAATGTGTAAGTGCGTAGCAAAGTCAAGAGCAATGGCAAGCATGAAAACAAAATTCTGAGATCCATGTTGTTGTTTCGGAATAAGCTCACTTGAGCTAGGCGATGTCCAGAATCAGAATACGAGTACGACTGTGCGCGGTATCAGAAAATTAAAAAAGCGCGCGCCTTCATTGACCCCGGACTTCCGCCCGGGCCAATCGCCCATTGAACTTTCGCCGGTGAAAAAATGTCAGTGCGAAAGGGTACTTTTTTTTTTTCGCCGGTGAAGTGAGGAATGCGAGGCGGAGAAGTTCGCCGGTGAAGTTCGCCGGTGAAAAATGAAGAGGGCAGCGTGAAAGGGGTATTACATAATGTATATGTGTTTCCGAGAGGCACCAGGAGCAAGTGCCCCTTGCCCCTTCCCTTACAAATGTCAATGCATAGGTATACATACAAGTACAAATACAAGTGAATTTGTAAGATACTGTAAGACATTTAGTGTGCATGTACCTTAAAGTTTAATATATTTCCCCCCTTTTTTATTGAAGTTCAAATAATGTAGAATATTTTGGAATTACACCATCTCAGAAAAAAATGCATACATTCAGTCAGATGTAGGATACATGTACATGAAGTACACACATATACATGTACACCTCTTGTGACCCATTCTCAAGGATACAAGCCTTTCTCAAGTCCTGACAATTCCATTTTCGGCATGAAATTCCTCAAAATATTTGCCTACAGCAAACATGGAAAACAGAATGTTTTGAAACTGTGTCAACTTGGAACAGCACAAAAGTTCAGTGACACTGACCTGAATTATATGGTATAAAGTAAACCCCTACATGTATATTTGATGGATGGATAAAATCTGAGATCATTTAAATTTCAATTCCAACTCCCTGATTCTATCCTAATTTATGATGCAACTTTCTTTTTCTTAATTTGCTTCTTTATACATGTATCAGGGTGCTACATAAGCACTTGCCCACTTGCCCGATTGCCCGGGGCAAGTAAAAGTTAGAGTCTGGCAAGTGTTTTGAAGTAAAGACCAAAACTACTTGTCCAAATTCGTCAAGCAAATTCTCACTGTAGAATGACCAGAATTTAGGGTCGATATGAGATGATATTGACCCTAATTTTGGTCATGGCAGGCAAGATAAAATCACTTTGGAAAAAAGAAATGCAATAACAAGGTAGATGTCAAAAGAGAGAAAAAGATCAATGTTTTTTTTATAATACCGCAAAACTTTCTTTTCAAGAGGTAAAACTTTTTTTTCAAGGATTTTTCCGGGCAAGTGAAATAGATTTCCTGACTGAGCAAGTGCTTTCAAAGAGTTATGTAGCACCCCGCATGTATGTATTCCTACTCCCTCTTGAATCCTTAAAAAAATATAAATATTCATTTTAAATTTTGATCCCCACCCCTACCCCTCCTACTAATTGTAAAAATATAATCAATATATAAATCAATAAATAATCACATCAATATATCATTATAATAATCAAATCAATAAAATAAATCCCCATACCCCCAAAAAAATTAAAGTAATTTTGATTAATTAAAAAAATAAAAGCTGAAATATTACATGTAGCTAAATTTCAAAGTAATTCTGCTGGTCATGACAGCAGACACAGAAAGATTGTTACTTGTACACCATTAGGCATGTTTGTATTAAAGTCTAATCAATCCAAAACAAATGCACCTATACCCAACTTTATCAATGGTATTTCAGACCACTGGCATGCAGATGGGGAGGGGGCGCTTGGGGGCCAGCTCCCCCCCCCCCCCCATAAAAAAGGAAAGGATGAAACATAAATGTCAAAATCTAACACAAGTCTTAAATAAAAATGGTCAAAATTTTCACTCACTCGCTTTGATTGTTCATATAGCATTTAAGAGAATTTTGCCCCATTTGCCATGTCTGGCTACCTTTAAAAAATTTGGCTCATTATACCACTGCTTCATCAAATCATCAAAATCAGCAGAGATAAAATGACATCAAGGATATACATGTATCCATGAAATCACAGTGTCTGTTTATTACTAATAATCCTTTGTTTTCAACTGAAACCTACACACTCACCACAAAGAAACATGCATAATACTGTAGTCTACCAGATACTCAGAAAAACTGTAGAGTGTTAATATCTTTTTAGTTTTTTGTATCAATATCTGATAAAGCTTGATAAATTGATTTTAATTCATGCATTACATGTAGGTTCATCCACACACATTATAATTAGAAATATATGCATATGATGTACTCAAATGAGCAAATTGTACTTTATAAACAATACTTTAGATCTATGTGAGTAAACACATAAACTTGTATTTGAAGGATCAACAGTGTAATCTAGATGTGTAAATAAGCCTACGTGTTGGGATGCATGTACAGTGTAATACATGCAGGACCTAAATGTATACAGTATGTAGGTCTTTATTTTATGTATTGTTTTTATATAAAAATTGATGCAAACAAAAAAAATATTAGTATACTTTTAATTTCACTATAAAGCTCAAAAAAAAATTCTGTTTAAAAGAAGAGACAGAAGTCTTAAAATCATGTCAAATTTTTATAAATGCATGTGTTTATCATCATCATGAAATCATGAAGAAACTGGAAAGAAAACAATATGACCATTTTTCAGCAGAACTTTATATTATAGAAATTCATATCGCACTTCGAGATTCGCTATAAACATGATTTTGGTTTATACTTTTTTTTTAAAGATCAATAAATTTCTTAGCCCATCTGTAGAACTTCCATTATCAATGATTATCTTTCTCATTTTTCTACTTTTACCAGTAGGCCTACTACAATCGTAATACCAAGGTTGAATTGCCCTATAAAACCCTTCACCAGCCATTTTACACTCGAAAAATGTCAAGATGGCATGCTCAGCATACAAGATGGATATTTCACAAAAAAGGGCCAGGTTCATGCCCAGTGTATGACCTCAGAGATTTATGTTTTTGATCTCTCAATACCTCTGCCTTCCAATACCAAAAAATGATCAAGAAGGGGGCAATTTCATTTTCTTGCCCCCCTGAGGGAAATCTGAGGCACACATTTGTAGCCCATCGAATCACCCAATTAACACCACGGAAAGCAAATTAAAGTCTGCAGAGCCCTTGGGTGTGAAATTAGCACTGTATGACATACAGCTCTCGACTGGAAGCAGTGCAGTTCCTCAGACAAAAAAACAACTAGATCCTTTCCCGATGCTTTACACCAATTTAATCACAAAAAATACATGCACTTGTTGGGAATAGTATTCTGATCACAAAATACCAGGTGGGTGTTTCATAAAACTGTTCGTAACTTAATTAAATGTTCATTGGTGATTATTTAGCGCGAAAGAAAGGTTCACCAATCGTTCTTAAAGCCACTCTTACATGTACTTAAGAACAGCCTTCTGAAACGGCCCTGATCACGTCTTTCGGATGGTGACGTTAAAGGCGGTCCAAGACGTAAATAATCATACCTGATTGATACACGTCTGTCAAAAACTCAAAATACATGTACACATACGCCCCCAGGTATTTTGCAAACTTGTGTAAAATCGAAGTGCTCTTTAATAATATCCCCACAAAAAAAATGCCTGCAAATTAATGTTAAGATCATGATTACTTCATTGTCAAAGTGGTATTTGCAGAGTTACATGTGGATCAAGAAACTTGTTTTTGTGCAGCAAGAAAATTGGACATCATATGCTGGTGGAGTGCCACTCTGCAGACTCATTACTATGTACAAGAATTTCTTAATCAGGTTGGTGTGAAATCTTAAAAATAATGATCAGGTATTCTGCACAAGTTCTCCTATTTCATGGGTAATTGTGATTGGGCGCGGGTGTGAAAATACTAATATTTCCATCATTGAGTGCAACAATACAAAAATTAATGTGCAACTTCTGAAAAGAGATTCCGCTGCTTTTACAGCCGCATTTGCATGATGAGCCACCAATTCAATTGCTAAGATTTTGTCTGATGCCGTGCTTTGATTGAATTACAAGCTAGTAAAGGTGTGATCGGGACAGACTACTGTGTCTTCACCAGGGGACAGTTCCACAAAATCATCTTAAGCCTAAGTTCATGAACAGTTCATAAAACATACAAAAATTTTATAGAATATTTTTCTAAAGGATGCCAACAATTTCAAAACTGATGATGGTCTTGTGAAACCAACCTCTTCTGCCTAATATATGTAGAAAAGTAGAATCTACATGTACACTCATAGTGCACATGTTTTGAATGGAAGTCCACCGTGCATGGTCAGAAAAAAAAACTTGTTTTTCAAGGAAAGTTTGTGAAAGTAATAATAATTTGTAATCAAAATATGTATATTAGGTAGGCCTACCTAATTCTAAATAAAAAAATCTGTTATGTACTTCTGAAAGTTTGATACTCACACATCAGCATACGATTGCAAAAGCTGAACTTTAAATTTCTCTAAAAATTTTTTGAAAATACCCTATACACTAATTGTGAATTAAATAACATTGTGAGCTAGAAAGTTCTATTGTCATTATTACAAAGTGATAGATTAAAAAAACAGCACAGAGAATAAGGAAAGGATTATTTTCAACATATTATGTATAATACATGTACACTTTGGATTATTTTGTTATTGGCAAGCTGAAATTGATACATTAGTAGGGTTTTTTATGTATAAACAAGCCATTTAATAGCCATTTGTTTTTAATTTATCTGATGGAAACCAATGCATCTGTACACTGCATGGTAAATTTTTTTTTTTAATATGTGTTCATGGTATTTTACAAACAATAATAGTACAATTAAGTCTACTGAATACTTAATTTCAGCAGGCCTCCAGCCATCTACTACAAATGTACATGTACATTGTGCATGCACTCACAAAACATAATCTGGGTCCTGTAACACAAAGCTTAGCAATCATCCTAGAACGTTTTTTACGACTGATTGCAATTGACTATGATGTACAATCAATCGTAAAAATCAAGTGTACGATTAATCGCTAGTCTTCGTGTTACGGGACTCTGATTGTATTTCCATAACAAGCCATTGTCCACTTTCATCTCCACTGGTTTTGCTTTATCATCGAAGCTTTAACTTTCAGTAAAAGTAATTATCAGACAAGTGATGCATGTACATCCAATATTTAATAAATGTTGGAAATGAAAAGCACTATCACTCAGACACTCCCACTTGTTCCCCTCCAGAGAAAATATGACAAAAATTATTGAGAGTTTGAAAATATTTTTTGAAACTTGGTAGGAATATTACTGTATTTTCCCCTTTTTCCACCCAAGATTGATGGCCTACATTGTAAACTCTAAATGCATTCAGTCATGCATGTTTGACTATGATTATGATGTCTGCTATTTTTCACTATTTGACAGAAGTTAGTTTCTAAAGTAGCAACCACATTTTTGGAATTTTCTTTATACTTTGGTTCATTCCCTGCCTCTACATGTAATCCCTTAAAAAAGAAAACTTAATATATTTTACCTGTCTATCATCGAGATATGAAATCTTTCACTTCTGTCATCAATACCAGTGAGAAATCTCCTACGCAATATTTTCTTTTCTACGTATGTACTGTATTTTGTAGGGTTTTTCAGAAGATCATTGCCACATGGCCTATGAAGATTCAAAGGTCTTGCTCATAAAACTTTTTTTTCCTTTTCCATGTTTTGAAAATACATTTTATCAACTGTACTTTAATTTTCTTTCTTCTGATGAAAGATACATTTACCAATCGATAATATGAAGGAGTAGAGGAAATGACAGAGAGGGGAAAAAACTAGCAACAATTTTGTGCAGAAAAGTATTCGAACTTGAGATGGTGGTATTTGACTGAGAAATTTAGAGTGAATGCCTTGAATTCCTTGGAGTAACTCTCATTGAAAGTAGGAAAGTACTCTAGACCTGCAGCAGCTTACCTCTTTGTCAGATTCACCTACACAAAGGTCATACTGAAAGTCTAGCAATTACATGTACCGGTATATTTAAAGGACCATCATAACAAAAGTTCTAATACCGCCCTTTCACACGTGAATCTTGATTGCAATTCTCTTTAGAATCATCGGACCTTTCACATAGAAAATTTGTAGCGTAATTTGAGTGAAACTTAACTGGAATTCACCTCCAGAGTAGAATTTGAAATCATGATTGTGATAGCATTCATGATTCTAGTTTGGTTTCACACGTGCTAAAAATTTGTCATTAGCCTTATTTTTCACTGGAATCATCATTCAAATTACAACTTTCTTTTCCATGTGAAAAGGAGGTTAGTTAAACTAAACTTAATTACAGACAATGCAAGCAATAATTCTTACAGAAATCCTTTAAAATCAAGGTAAATGGAGATATCGACCTTTTATGGTCTGTGTACATGTACAGGAAGTTTATAAAGCACCCAAAATGTTGAGTAATAATGAAAACTACAAGCTCTGAATATTGAATGAGCTGAAAATTGCGAAGACAAAAATACACACATACAGTATGCACATGGGAATGTGCATGAAGTACGGATGAGACAAAGATCTGTATAATGGAAGAGAACCACAATAACTTCAAATAATAATATCTTTGTTTCTTTATCCAATCAAAGTTTAAAAGCGAACAGCCAATCTTAAAAAGTCAAGACTTTTTGAAAACTTTACCTAAAAATGGTTGAACAGAAAAAAATTCAAAATACCTATGGCATATGGCATGACATCAAGTTGATAAACATGACTACATGCACATGTATAGCTATTACCCCTTCTGAATTTATAAATCTCGCATTATCTCCACTCTGCAAAAATGATCAGAAAGCAATGATTTTGTACCATTATACCCCACTCAGCATTGCAGCGCTTGTCTGTCCATGTAAAGTACTTTACATAGACTTGCATGCACGTACTCACTGACCAACAAGTTTTTTTGTTTTTTTTATATTAAGATGAATTTATCTTCATGTAACTGTGTATGAAAATTGACTTTATCAATATCAGCGAGGGGGGCAGATACATGTACCAAAAACTACATGTACCGGTATTTGTATTTGCTGAAAGACATTACCCTGACAAAAAGTTTAAATTGTAAAAATAGCACCAAAAAATAACAATATTGCTGAAGGTTTGAAAAAAGATTAATGAAATGTCTTTTTTTTAATTGAAAGTTGAAACTCAATTTCATTGTACTTTCAGAGTATATCAATAGACATAGCTTTTCACTCGTTCCTGAATGAACACAAAAATTAAGTAATCAAGAGCCATTCAAAATTTGTATTTCTGCAGTTTATATTTCATGTACTTGTACATATAATCAGGGGCAGCTGCCTGTTTATGAAGTCACAAATCAAAATTCAAAGTTTTAATAACTTTCCTAATCTTTGATGGCTTTTCCTCAAACCTTCACCAAGTTTTACTTATTTTTCCTTATTTTTTCGGGGGGTTTTTTTCCTCACAAACTTTTCATTAGGGTGAACTTTCCCTTTAATAACATTCCTGGATTTGTCTTGCGAAGAGACTAATGGATACCAATGAGGCAGGCCGTGAAAAGTTTTCAATGAAAATAGTGTCTAGTCCTGGAGATCCAGAGCCTTTGTAATTGGCCTGTCATCGCACTTCTGAATTGATTTCAATTGAATATCTGGCTCTTATCTGGGTCTACACTATATTCACAGTACATTAGAAAGGGGACACATGCAGTCGTATTGGTAGAAGGATTACAGTTGAAACGAGGGAAGGTGACGATAGAATGGTGTTCGTTTAGGAATCTAAGAAGAATCTACAAGAGAGGACTTCCAATCAGAAACACGATTTAGAAAGCAATCATGCTACTTGAGTAGAATACGCCAAGGCTATTAAATGTATAAATAAATGCACTGGATGACTGGGGAAAATACATGCATATTGTAAATATTCAATCACAAGAACATGATCAATGTGCAAACATGTATACAAACAATTGTGTTTCTGCTGCCTACTTGTACCATGTATAGTACACGAAGCCCACAGACTCGGCCTACTACAGATTACATGCAACAATGAACAGGGAAATCTATTCATTTGCATTAAAATACAGTTAGATAATGGAAAATTCTTTGTTATTAATTATTATTTCGTCTCTTTTGTGTGTGTGTGCGCGTGTGTGTGTGTGTGGAGCTTGAGCATCTCTACCATCTGTACATGTAGAAAGTGGTATCTTTGCAATGCATCACCGAGGATTAGAGTATTACACAAGCTACATGTACATGTAGCTATTAAACCTTCCCACATTTATGATAAAAAGGTTGGGCATCTGTCACATATGGAGAAATCTTTCAACGAGCCTTGATTGTAACAGACCAATGGATAATAGACAAGCTTTACTAATTAGCATGACAAACTCTTTCATGGTTGCCAAGACGAGAGTTATAAGGTGGTTTCAGACCGCCTCGAAGTTCGTCAGTTCCAGGTATTCTCTGATCGGGAAATTTACCCCAATCAGAAAATACCAGGTATTTTGGTAATGTGAAAGCAAACTACATGTACGCGTAATTTCCCCGAAAGAAAATACCTGCTAAATTGTAGGTACTTAGCGAAATTACGAGAACTTCGTGGGGATTTTTCCAAGGTCGCAGGTATTTTGGCGATGTGAAAGCAAATTACGGGAACTTATAGCCCAGCGTGTCGTTGGGTGCGGCGGCGTGGGTGGCTGCTGGGCTAGTGATTTTGTATCTCGCGCCTTGCTTGCTTATCAGACCATACTGCACATGCTCGTAACTTCTGGAACTTATCCCGAAAGGGTATGTTTCAGGGCGGTGTGAATGCAGGAATAATTAATGGGTATTTTTTAGCCTAAAAAAGTTCTCGTAATTTAATGGGGATTCTTGTGATCGAGGTGGTTTGAACCACCTATGTCCTATTGATGAACGGTGCGTTAAAATGATTTCCTCATTTAATTTTTTTTTTTTTATTTTAAATGTAGGAAGTACATGTACACAAAGGGTAGTCAATGGCCATGTTTCATCAACACAGATTCTCAAATAGCAACTCAACCCAGGTTAGGATTATATGCATTTTCAAATTGCTAGCACAAAGTTCCATCAGAGAGATGAGATTTGGGATTTATGTTTTGTAGTTTACTATTAAAGAAGCACGATCTTTGGGGCACACATTCATGGTACATGATACAGATACAATGTATGCTTCGCTGCTTTTGGTACATCAGCATTAGTCCAAAGATCTGCTGATGTCACTTCACGCAGCAGGAGACGGAGCCAACCAGCAAAGATCTTGAACAGTAGAAGAAGCATGCGCCAACTGAGAATCCTCAGGGATTGGGCATTCTGAACATGGCATCTGCGTAGATGTACAATGACCATGATAGGGCAGCTGGCACCACCCACAAGTGCGTACGTATGTCAAACAGCCCCCTCTGAATCCGGGGACCATGCACGTCCACCTTCAAAGTGATCATGATTCCACAGAATCACTTTTCAGAATGCTATTTGAGGGCATTTCATGTACATGTATATATGCAAGTCCTATAATTTATATCAAGACTTAAACTAGCATATCAATGATGTGGAGCTCATCCGGCATCTCGCAACGAAATTTAACACAATTTTAATTTCAGCCCAGTTGACACTAGTGAATATTATATTGGTGACATAAATTGAGGATTTAGAATTAAATTGATGAAGAAATGATATAAATTAAGCATAAATAACTTTCTAGTCAAAATTTCTTAACTCTGTGTAGAACCTTGGTAAACCTCATGTAGCTCTCAGATGGAACAGAAATAATCAAAATCAATTCACAAATAAATAAGTCATTTTGGGGGAGTTTTGAAAATATATGAATAAATTAGCATATTTAATGAATTTCAAAATTCTGTGTTGAAATTTTGTATCACCACCTCGAGCTATCATATTAAGCAAACAAAATTGAAATTGATCCAACACATGAAGAAGAAAAAGAATTTTTGTGATTTATGAAAAAATTTTGCATAAATTAGCATAAGTAAGTAAGTTTCCAGACAAAATTTCAAAATTTTGTGTACAAGTTTGGTGAACCTCATGCAGCTCTACCAGATGGAAGAAAAAAATCAAAATCTGTCAACAAATAAAGAAGAGGCATTTTCTGTGATTTATGAATAAGTTTTGCATGTAAATTAGTATTAATAATTTTCTACTGAAAATTTCAAAATTCTGTGTAAAAATATGGTGAACCTCATGAAGTTCTACATGTACCAGATGGTAGAAAATAATTCAAAATCGGTCAACAAATAAAGAAGAAGAGGCATTTCCTGTGATTTCTGAATAAATTTCAAATAAATTAGCATAAATAATATTTACTGAAAATTTCCAAATTCTGTCTAAAAATATGGTGAACCTCATGAAGTTCTACCAGATGGAAGAAAATAATTAAAAATCGGTCGACAATTAAAGAAGAAAAGCATTTTATGTGAATTTTTAAAAATATGAATAAATTAATTTCGCATAAATAAGCATAAAAATTGTTCTAATCAAAATTTCACAATTCTGTGTAGAAGTTTGGTGAAACTCATGAAGCTCTA
This sequence comes from Lytechinus variegatus, assembly GCF_018143015.1. Classification (NCBI taxonomy): domain Eukaryota; kingdom Metazoa; phylum Echinodermata; class Echinoidea; order Temnopleuroida; family Toxopneustidae; genus Lytechinus; species Lytechinus variegatus. Next base: position 79,217,710 of record NC_054740.1, on the reverse strand, counting down.
CCAGATGGAAGCAAAAAATCAAAATTGGTCAAAAAATAAAGAAGAAGAAGCATTTTTTGTGAATTTTGAAAAATGTTCATAAATTTAGCATATTTAATGAATTTCAAAATTCTGTGTAAAAGTTTTGAATCCCCCACCTAGTGCTATCATATACAGTAAAGCAAACAGAATTGAAATCGGACTTGAAATGGCGAAGAAGTAGCATTCTGAAATTGTGGACGGACGACGGACGCCACGCCACGGCATAAGCTCATCTTGCCCTTTGGGCCAATGAGCTAAAAATTGTTTGAGCCCAACCATAGTTTGAACTAAAATGTCTTTGAAAACCATATTCCTTTGGTACATGTATACATGTAGTATGTCGATTGAACACAGCCAAAGCGAGAATAGAGAGAGGGGGTTGTGGGTGAGGGTGTGTGGGGGACTGTGGGTATGTGGAAGTTTTTGTGTAAGTGTGTGTGTGCATGAATATAGAGAAGAGTGTAGACAGACAATGACAGATAAAGCAGCTGTGCTGTCACACATGTTACAATGATGATGCTACAGGGGATGACCAGCTGGTTATCTTTTGTTCCAGGACTCAAGCTGGCCTATACTCAATAGCCTATAGGCGGTTTCAAACCGCCTCGATCACAAGAATCCCCGTTAAATTACGAGAACTTTTTAAGGCTAAAAAATACCCGTTAATTATTCCTGCATTCACACCGCCCCGAAACACATCCTTCGGGATAAGTTCCCGAAGTTACGAGCATGCGCAGTATGGTCTGATAAGCAGGAAAGGCGCGAGATTCAAAATCACTAGCCCAGCAGCCACCCACGCCGCCGCGCCCAACAACACGCTGGGCTAAAAGTTCCGGTAATTTGCTTTCACATCGCCAAAATACCTGCGACCTTGGAAAAATCCCCACGAAAGTTCTCGTAATTTCGCCAAGTACCCACTATTTAGCGGGTATTTTCTTTCGGGGAAATTACGCGTAGTTTGCTTTCACATTACCAAAATACCTGGTATTTTCTGATCGGGGTAAATTTCCCGATCAGAGAATACCTGGAACTGGCGAACTTCGAGGCGGTCTGAAACCACCTCATGATCTGTATAAAGTGTGTGGTGTAATTGATCCTATTCAATAATCTAGTGAAGTTCATCATCTGACCATGCAATCCCTTTCACTCTCCAGCTTCCATTAAAATCATATTCTATTGAAATTCAAAATTGTATGGAAATAATAAACCACATTTTATGTAGTAATTTGTCAATTAGTATCAAAAGTGAATTGTTATTATTATCAATTATTAGTACTTAGTAGACCTATAATATAGAGTATATTATTTCATAAAACTATATGAAATTTAATTAGAACAGCTAGAATAATATAAATTTACATTTAAATCAGCATAGATTTTTTCCTACAGTACAAGCATACTCTTATTTCCAATAAAGACAGTTTTACATGTAGGCCTATATAATAATTCTTTAAAGTTAAAGTATTTGATAATACAGGCCAATGTGCATTTTTAATGCTTATTTCAAAAAGAGGAAATATTCAAAGCATGAAAACAGTCAATTACTTCCTTGAGGATGTGCCTTGTCATAGATGATTGAAAATTGCATCCAACCAAAACTAGTCTCGGTCTCAGCCTCTCCATGTTTAACTACAGTAGACAGCAAATTTCATATCCTCTTGTCAAGGCTCTGAAGGCCAGTTACATGTATTATAATGAAAAGCCACTTTTCTACCCTGCACATTAGCAATTAAAAGGACAAAATGGGCACAAAAAGTCCAATGCCAATGAGAAGGGGCAAAGAAGCAGCCAAACAAAACATTATCATTTGTATCCAACTGTTAGAAGAAAATGAAGCAACATAGTACATGTATTTTGTGAAGCAATTCTCCAGTGCCTTTAATAAAGGTCAGGTCCACCCCAGAAAAATTCTGATTTGAACGAATAGAGAAAATCAAACTAGCATAACACTGAAAATTTCATCAAAATAGAATGTAAAATAAGGAAGTTATGACATTTTAAAGTTGCGCTTATTTTTCACAAAAACTGTGGTACATGTATGTTCAACTCAGTGACATGCAAATGAGTGAGACGGACGATGATGTCCCTCACTCATTATTTCTTTTGTTTTTTATTGTTTAAATTATACAATATGTCATTTTAATATATTTAATATTTCATTTTGTACAAATAAGGATCAACTTGACTGAACCATATTGTATCAAAGAATGCTAATTCCATTATGTTCAGGGAGGAATTGTTGTTTCACTTGACAATGATGATAAAATAAAATATTTCATATTTCAATTATTATACTTTAAAAGAAATAGTGAGTGGATGATGTCATCAGTCTCCTCATTTGCATACCGCCCAGGGTGTGCATATACTGTTTTGTGAAATTTTGAAAAAATTGAAATGTCATACCTTTCTTACTTTACATCCGATTTTGAAGAAATTTTCAGTGAATACGATTGATGGATTTTCTCTTTTTGTTAAATTCACCTTTTTGGGGGTGGACTTGTCCTTTAATACTGATGATTCTTTGAAAGCTACTGAAATTGTAATCAGCTGGGTGCACATTCATCAAGAGAAAAATCAACCCCATTCCCTGAAGGCTTCATGGCTACATCTTTGATTCATCCCGAGGTCTTTGCAATTTTCACCATTTCCAGTCAAAGATTTAAAAAGAAAACTAACAAATAAAGTTGATATCAAGTTCATTATTTCCTACATAAAATATCACACTGATAATCTCCAAACATGGTAGACTCTATCTGAGCCTTTTCAACAAATATTTTACAATACCTACCCTGTAGTACTATGTATGTACAATGTAATGGACAATAAACCCATGTTTCATGTTTAATGGACAGCATTCTTCTCCCAGTTGTGTGCCAGAATTAAAGGAAAAAAGTAACCAAGATATGGTAAATTCTTAAGAATGAACGTGAAAACTAACAGAGAAAGACAATTTATTTCTGGCTTTCATAGGGACCTGTGTCAATGGTTCATGTTCTAATCCTTTGTGGGTCACACCTTAAAAAATCACAACAATAGCCGAGAGAAGTACAAGAAATATCCCACATTCTTCAACAATTTGTATTCACCTGCCATATACATCATGGATATATGAGGTGAGGAATAGTATAATGCTCAATCTGAAACAAAAATGTTTTTCATATAAAAGGTATAAAGCAGCTCTAGAATACATGTACCTGTACATTCTCTTATTGATATTTTCTACTATTCTGCAATAAAGTACAATAGCATTGATTTGAAATCACAATTAAATGACATTTAAAATGAACAAACATAAATGTACATGTAGTACATTATGAGGGAAAACAGATTTTACAAAAAATAAGATACAGTATTTAAAACTTTAATACCAGTACTTGCTTTTTGCTTATTATGCCTACATGTATGAAGCACATTGAGGGGACCGTTTCATGAAAGTTGTCAGCACTGACAAGTAGTCTTTCTCCGACAGTTACATGTACCATAGTAACAGTCGGAGGCCAGTGCTTTTCAGCCAATCAAAACCAAGGATTTCACTGAAATTGTCAGTCAGTGCTGACAACTTTCATGAAACACCCACCAGATAAGGTCTTCTTTCTTTGTATACATGTCCATACTGGATTTGTGCTTATCCAGTCCATGTACCAAGTGATTTTCAGCATACTGTAAGGACCATGTTTTTTTTTCATCAATTAAAAGTAATTGGCTTGCTCACAGTACTGTATACTAAATGTACAGGGGTATCTCAAAATTCAAATACAATTGATAAAACAATTCAAGTTGATGTTTTGATACTCTGCCAAACTGTACATTGTAAACAATAATCACAGATCTAGGCCTACATGTGGATCTATTTACTAAAAGCTGCCATGTGTGATTTACTTAAAGGCCTGGTCACACCGCCCGAGTGTTGTTGGAGCGGTCATGGAACGGAGAAAAAAAAATCATCACCGCTCGCTACCGTTCACCATTTTTTATTTTGGATTGCTTTTTTTTTGTTTCCGATTTTTGTTTTCGATTTTTTCCCCAATTTTGTGAGCGAACTTTGACCCTCTCTCCCTACCGCTCCACGACCACTCCAACAACGCTCAGGCGGTGTGACCAGGCCTTAAAGGGGAAGTTCACTCTGACAAAAAGTTTATTGTAAAAATAGCAGAAAAAATAATAAAAAATATTGCCGAAGGTTTGAGAAAAATTCATTGAATGATTAAAAAGTTATTAGAATTTCAATTATTTGATTTGTGACGTCATATGCGAGCAGCATTCCTACATAGCGAATGCTAAAAATCAATGAAATGTCATTTTCTCAGAAAATTGAAAATGGTTTTCACTGTACCTTTTGTATATCAATAGACAAATCACTTTTCACACCCGATCATGAAAACAAAACAAAATTAAGTCATCAGGAACCATACAAAATTTGAAATTCATGTATTTTATATTACATAACACATGGGGCAGCTGCTCGTTTATGACGTCACAAATCCAAAACTTTGAACTCTAATAACTTTCTTACTCTTTAACGGATTTTCCTCAAACCTTCACCGATATTTTTTACTATTTTTTCTGCTATTTTTACAACAAAGTTTTCTTCAGGGTGAACTTCCCCTTTAAGAAATTTGATATGGATGTACACGCATATGTACAGTATCCATTTATCAGAGTTTAAGTGAATGTATGGTTTGTATTAAAACTCTTTGCTGTCTAAGAGCACTGGCATCATCATCGACCTGACAGTAGGGTCACTCTGATCACATGGTTAATTATGTTTACCCTTTCTGGCTACAGTGGACATGGTGAATGGTTTGGAGGCCATCAATAAATGACCATGTCCAACCTCTTTTTGTTTGCAATGACTCATCCCATCCAGTAAATGTATGTACATGTACCTTCATATGCTTTTCACATTGCATTTCCTTAACCCCATACTATCCCTAACCCCAGACTATCCTTAACCCCATACTACATGTATCTTTTTTTTTATTCACACTGTCTTTCTTAACCCCATACTATCTTTTTTTCGATTCACACTGTCTGTCTTAACCCCATACTATCTGCTCAACCGTGGTTAATGCCTTAACCCTGGACTATCCCTCAGCTCATGAATACTGATGATTTTACCATACAGAGCGTGATTAACGTGCAATTCGACTTCTGTGATTGGTTACATGTAATGCTTAGCCCCACTTTCCTTAGCCCCGTTTCGTTTTCACACTGCATCTCTTAGCACCGCAATTGTGGTGCTAGCACCACAATAAGCCGGCTAACCCTGTTATTTTGCAGGGCCAGATAGTACCGTACTATTTACTGTGCTAGCCCACTTTGCTAAAACGTAGTGTGAAAACGAAGTGGGCTAAGCTTAACCCAAGGAAATTGGTGGGGCTAAGGGGGGGTCTTAGCCCCACAAATTTAGGACAAAAAGTACAGTGTGAAAAGCATATCACCAGCCCAGTGACTGCTGGAATCAGCGATTCCCACTGACCTAGTACAAGGACCATCCACTCCCAAAGGGTAATGGGTTAAAGAGCATACTGAAGAGGAAGAATGATTGCACATTATGGGTGAATTGCCTATTTGGGCAATACCAAAACAATTGCTTGTTTTATTTCATCTGACATGGTCTAATGGCAGTCTGATCATCCCATCACATGAGGAAAATGACTACACAGGATGGGTCATGGTAGAATGCCTTGCTTATTCTGTTAATTACTGAGTAATTACCTTTTTCACCAAACTAATTCCACGCATACTGTACATACATGAAAATTAGTTATGGGCTATTCCACGGTTACTCACGTTACATTTGGAGACACCTGACTCATACTTGGAGCTGTAACTCCATTATTATTGATAGGAACTAAACATCTCCGTATCACAACAAAGTACACAGTCTGACTATCCTTTGTATAAAAACAAAACTTGGGAAATTCTATTATGCTCCTGGCAAATCTTTGGAATGTGTCGGTTACTCACGTTACAGATTTGTCCCAACCTGTGGAATTGCCCTTATAAGTTTTGATCTGTAATGTACATGTACAGATGAGCACTTTGTAATCATTTTACTACATTTCTGAAATTGATTTCATATTTTGTGAATGCTACCACAAAGTTCTAGTAAAGCATGACAAGGTCCATTGGGATCAAACAAATTCATTCTTACACAAGATTTTAAGGTTAAAGGTAAATGCTAGTTTTGGTAACGATATCAAAATGAGTTTGTACAGAATCCAATGAAATGACCACCAAAGTGTCTGTTTGTATAAATAAAACGATTGTGCCAAAGAATTCTGGAAGAAATTGTGTAATTGCTGAGAAATCAGCAAATATGCACAGGATTCGGGTAGAGCGTCGAGCCCAACATTCAAAGCAATAATTATACACTGTCCCATGTGCGCTTATCTACGTTGGGGATCCTTGGTGTGAACATTTTTCAGCGTAGATTTCAAGATTTCACAAAGTTCAGTTTATACCAGATCTAGATCCTCGATGATATACTGACAAGCCTTGTTTTATAGACTTTCGCATGAAATCAGTGTTTACTGCAACTACTGGAATTTCTCTTTAAAGTTAAACATACATGTAGATGTGCATGTATAGTTATTAGTTTGCAACAAGACCTACATGTATTCCAGCTAGCACTAGTAGTAGCACCTTTTTTGTCCGGGGTTGGTAGTTACTTAGTCCTGGTGGGTGTTTCATAAAGCTGTTCGTAAGTTAAGAGCGACTTTAAGAACAACTGGTGATCTTTTCTTGTGTTAAATGGTGTACACCAAAATGTTCATTGGCGATGGTTTAGCGCGAAAGAAAGGATCACCAGTCGTTCTTAAAGTCGCTCTTAACTTACGAACAGCTTTATGAAACGGCCCCCTGTATTCTTTTCTTTGGACATCAATTTCCATGGTAAGATACAGTATAGAATACAGTATAGAATACATATATTTCACCCTGTTTAGCCCAAGCTATTTGGACATTGTATACTGTACATGTAGGGCAGATCTGTCATTAATCTGTATTGTGACATGTACATGTAAGTAAGCGCATCAAGCACAATGAACAATTAATCCACAAAATTGTAAAATTCTTTTAAAGTTATTAAACAAATTTAAATATCTTCTAATGTTCCAATTTTTTCATCAATATGATATAACATAATAAGAAATGATTTTTAAGCACTATGGAATATGACGAGAAATAGAATTTTCATTGAATTTGTATGAAATCATGATTTTGAGCAATTTTGAGATTAGGCTACGTGAACTCAAGAAATGTTGCCTAACAATATGATTTCAACCTGAAAAGTTGCCTGATACTGAAACATGGCACAAGCTTTTCACTTTATAATGTAGATCCATTGCAAAAAATGTACAAAGACGTCATATTGTTGTGATCATACATGTACATGTATCACATTAAACCCAGATCTAAACTTACCTTTGTCTTTGTCAACCTAAATTTTTAAAGATGTTTGAAATTGTATTTTGATTTTTTTTTCAATGAATTATAATTTGCTAAAGAGTCCTAAATGCACATGTGACTCATTTTAGCCCAGAGTAAAACTGCCAAAGATTGAGAAGTGTCTGATATTTAGCAGTTTTACTCTGAGCCAATAGAACAAGTTCTAGGTCTTGTTTTATCACAAATAAAAGTTAGATGATCTACACATGTATTCTGAGGTTTCATGAATTGATACACATTAACACTCTGCGTCAGGGTGACATGTTGTTCAGAAAGCCCTTATTTCTTTCATTATATCTTATTTTGGATAGCCCCTACTCACAAGCCTAACTTCTCTCAAGGGTACTTAAGCAACAACCATTCATATTTTTATTTTAACTCCTGTCAGTGTTCCATACATATACACTTTATTTGGCTACCATATACATGTAGTGCCTCATGATGCTGTGACATTTTCATCAGAATGCTATTCTTGGTTTGAGCAGTATTGCTGTTTTATATGAGTGTAGAAGACAGCCAACAACATACTTCAAATCAAGGGCTTATACATTTTAAGCAGAATCTCAAAATTCTTCAAGAATTCAATACCTTTTGGTGAATTGTACTAGGGTTTTTTTTAAGTGTACTCTCATGTACTGTAAACTCATAAATGCACATCTTTGTGCATCAGTGTTTGGGGGTTAGTGGAAATTAAACTTTGAAAAAGGAAAGTCTCTTACTATTAAAGCAGGTCTTCTGCTACATGTAGACTATTTATGTAGATACACATTTCATTTTCAGACTGTATTTCACAAATCACTTTTTTTAATTCATTTTTCATCATGAATACTTTATATTGATCAATGCAAAAAAAATGAACTTACCATGAATCTATAAGATGTACTCCACCATTCGATTGGCAACTATTTCACTCCTTTTTTGCATTTCTATCAATTTCAAAATCAATGATAAATAAACATATTTATCTATTTCATCATACGTTATAAGTTCCAGATTGAGTTTGGGCGGATGTTTGGATGATAATATTGGCACTTTGTAAAGGCAGCATTCAAAGTCAGAGCCTAGTTCCAGGAAACCAAATTTTTTCATGTTTATTACAGTGCAGTTCCAGGGCATCATATAATTTTTAGAAAAAGGTTTAGTTCCAAGGATCCTCGTTTTGCATCATTCAAAAAATTTTAATCGACTACTCTCAGCTTTGGCTTACCAGATTCCCAGATAAATAAACTAAACTACATTTACATGTATAAAATGCATGTGCCAGACTTTTCTGTAATCCCCCAAATTTGCCCATGTAATACCCATCTAGATCTAGAGACTACAGTATACAGCACAAAAGAAAAAGTGGGAGTATGACATCATCAGTAAGAATCTAGACATCTGGACTTCACATTGAATGTTTGTGAAGACATGCCTAGAACTTAAAGTACTGTTTCACCATATTATACATGTACCATAATGCAAGTATTTAAAATGCCATAACTTTGTTATATTCTTTGTCCAAGTTTGATCAAATTTTGTTTTGATTTATTTCATACTATCTCAGTATCTGTTCAAATCAATTTCATTTTCAGGCCTGGGCCCTGCCTGGACTCTAGATCTAGTTTTACAAGTTACTCTCTCATGTTATTGTTAGACTGCTCTGTCTACCTCAATATTTTTTTTTTCATTTTTTAATTAAATATTTTTCATTCATAGGCCGGGCCAAGCCCAAGGCCTACATTCATTCAACAAGTCATGAGCATCATTTAACCCCCCCCCCCCCTCCCCCCCCCCCCACCACGGCCACACACACCATCACACACAAATACAAAACTAAGTACGCTCAGCTTTCAGAATCAAAAGCAAAGATAAATGGGGCCATATCGTGTTATAAGCCACTTAGGACCTCTTCGAACACATACCAATATTTGCAGGCCGATTCAATGAAATGACGGCTTCAATGATTTTCAAAAGAAATCTTTTGTTCTCGATGCGAAACTTCCCCACAGACGAACCGAAATAGTGACCTTGCTACAACACGTATTTTCCCATTGATACAATAATTTCTGAGTAGGACGTTATTTCATTCGACAATCCCCGACCCTCTCCTCGATAAGATAAATCAATAAATATAATAATAATTTGACTCTTAGTTGTCGTTCTATATTTGGTCTCCTTCCAAGCCACTATTGAGTACAACTTTATGGAGCCCTCTGCAAAGACTTGTACACAGTAGTGGCTTGGAAGGAGACCAAATATAGAATGAACGATAGTCATGATAGTATAAAAAATAGTATTAAGTCTATCACAAAACTAACAGAATAGATGCTATTATCAACTATTATTTCTTATGAATGCTGTCTATTCTTGGTCTCCTTCGAGGCCACTATTGTGAATAAATCTATGAAGTATTTCCTATAGACTTTTTACACAATAGTGGCCTGGAAGGAGACCAAGTATAGAGAGCTCATGTTTCCAAAATGTTATTGTTCAAGCTATACTTGGTCTCCTTCGAGGCCACTACTGTGAATAAATCTACGGTGTATTTTCCATAAACTTGTACATAATAGTGGCTGGAAGGAGACCAAGTAAAGACAGATTTGTGTTCATCAAATATTTTGATATAAAGCATTCTTTTAAAAAGATTAATTTGTTTTATTGTGTTTTATATTGATTGTTCAAGAAATGTATTAACTGTCTGAAAGTGGCAGAGTGGTCTTGAAGAGGAGGGAAATGAGGGGTAGATGGAATATACAGGTTAATTACCCTAATTTCCAATTTTCTCCGTATTAACAGTGGACAGTTCGAGCTGTCCACAATTAATAGTAATCAAAATAATGAAAATTAATGAAACATGGGTACTCGACATTTCAAACAGTCATTTTGCCCAAATTGAAAGCTTTGATAGTTGCCGCAAGGGGGAGTTATCAAAGTATTTGATTCCACAACGTTGAAAGTATATAACATGTAACTTCAATTCTATTTTTAACATACTTAATGTACTTAATAAAGCAAAACATAATAGATCTAACGTTATCGTCCTCATTTGGTTTATAGATCTATGGAAGTTCACCATGTTCACTATTATAATTAGGCCGCTATTTTCAATTGCTTTGTCACAGCAAGCTCGCAAATTTATTTGCATTGGTCTTCCCTGATATATGAACATTATTATTCTGACTAAATAAACTCAAGGATTTTGATTTAAGGCCGGCCCCGAATTAGGCCCAATACGAAATACGCAAATGACGACTGGGTTGCTTTGTTATTGTAATTGTACGGACGTACGAAATAAAGCCTATCGTAGTGGCGCTGGCCCATGCAGCTCAACAACCAGTCTTCTCAAATTGATAAAAGCTTGCCGTTTACTGCAAGCATGCGTGCAGTCCAATTGGCAGAATCTGTAGCTATAGGGCGTGCGCTAACTTTTCGCCAATCATGATCGAGTACCGTCGAGTGGCGCCTCCCATGTAGTGACCTATTTGTAATGTCATTGGCCGAAAGAAGGCATGCGCAAGATATTGGTACATGGCGTAAGTACTCAAGAATTTATAGTCCAGTCAACCAAACATGTATATTTCAATTCTCTGCGCACGTCGCCGTGGATGTATGTACTTTTGGCCAATGAGATTGCAGATATCACTACATGGGAGGCGCCACACTCGGCAGTGCAACGTGCATGTATACGTGCATATTGGCGAAAAGTTTTGCTCATGCCCGAGTCTCCGCCTTCAATTTTATTACATTGTCCGTGACTTTGCAGCACAGCGCTAGCGAGCGTTAAGCATGTAATTTTTCTCGATCGAGACGGGCTGCAGCTGGTGAGGTGCATGGGCCATGTAGGCTTTATTTAGTCCGCAGTTTTGAAGTGCAATCCTCTAGCACTGCATGATCTTTGGAAAATAAAATTAAGTTATAAAAAGTAATCAAATCAACCAAGTTGTCACCTGCGTATTTCGACAGATTGGGCCTACTCATTACACTTGAGTTTATTGGCCTACTCATTATACCCTTGAGTTTATTTAGTTAAAATAATTATTAAAGAAAAAAGGTAAAACAATGAAGTAGATCTGACGATAACCTAAATCTATCAAATGAGGAAGGTCCACTTTAGTCAGTCCTCCTCTTCAATTAAGACCACTCTGCCACTTTCAGACGGTTAATTCCTGCATCCTTAAAAATATTCAGATGATTGTCTGTTCGAACCAAAAGTCTATAAGAAAAATACGTCAAGAGTTTAATATGGCTTCGAATGAGACTATTTTTAAAGCTGATTCACTTTAAAAGTACATTACATCAAAGCCACATGTGTTGCTTAGTAACGAAATAAACCACAGAAATTGGCATAGATGCGCTAATTTCATCACGGCACGGATTTTTAGACTCCGCCTCCGCGGCCCATTCTTCCAATCGATAAGCTTATGATCACCAATGCGCAGGCACGGATTTCCAGACTCCGCCTCCCATGCAGGGTAAATTAGCTGCGAGATGACACCGAGTACCGTGTGCACTCACGATCACGTTTACAGCAAAAATTGTGAGCGTGTGCACACAAAATAATGCAGATCCCCTGTATTAGCAGTGGATAGTGCGAACAGTCCACATAAATGTGGACTGTTCGCACTGTCCACTGCTAATACAGGGGAATTAAGGTAATTAACCTGTATATTCCATCTACCCCTCATTTCCCTCCTCTTCAAGACCACTCTGCCACTTTCAGACAGTTACCTATTCCTGAAAATAAAAATAAACACAATTATACAACTTATCTTTTTTTTAAAAGAACGCTTTAATATAAAAAATATTTGATGAAATACAATATAAATCTGTCTTTATTTGGTCTCCTTCGAGGCCACTATCGTGTACAAGTCTATGGAAGATACACCGTTAAACTATACACAGTAGTGGCCTCGAAGGAGACCAAGAATAGATTGAATAATAAGATTTTAGAAATATCGGCTCACTATACTTGGTCTCCTTCCAGGCCACTATTGTCTAGAAGTCTATGGAAAATACACCATAGGTTTATACACAGTAGTGGCCTCGAAGGAGACCAAGTATAGCTTGAACAATAATTTTTTAAAGAAATTTCAGCTCACTATACTTGGTCTCCTTCCAGCCACTATTGTGTACAAGTTTATGGAAAATATATACCATAGGTTTATACATAGTAGTGGCCTCGAAGGATACCAAGTATAGCTTGAACAATAACTTTTTGGAAATATCGGCTCACTATACTTGGTCTCCTTCCAGGCCACTATTGTGTAGAAGTCTATGGAAAATACACCATAGGTTTATACACAGTAGTGGCCTCGAAGGAGACCAAATAGATTGAGCCCATAGTAGATTACATCCAAGCCACCTGTTGGAAAACGAAATAAACCACAGAATTTGAAAGAAATTGATGCGCGTGGTATATTTCACCCCCAAAGTCACAGATTTTCCAAACTCCGCCTCCGCTCCGCCTCCCAATCGTCATCAAATGCATCGGGTGATCACTAGTAGTGTGTACCGTATTGTGTACGACTTGTGTCTGCGCATGACAGTTGCACACGAATTGGGCATGCAGAGCTCGAGCGCAGATGCGACGCGACGACGTACAATGTGAGCGCACGATATCTCTGGATGGACGGCTAGTTTGCTGAAAAAAAGACTTTCAATTTCGAAAGGTAGGACATGATTTGAATACCAAAAGTGTCCGGGGGAAAGAGTCCACTAGTGGCTTCGATCACGAGAATGCCATAAATGGTCCTTTATGACTGCCGGCTGCTAAAAGCAGGCGAATATGGCGCCACACTACCCATCTCAGCTATTGGTAGGCGAGTACACACGGGGGAGTGATGAGGGGCCTTCCGGTACCCTACAAATTCTGAGCAAGAGCGAGCGAGACAAAGACCAAAATTACTCGTAAATCACAATCAATATCACACACTTACCTATAGCTCCAGAAGATGTCGAGTCGCCTCCACTAGTGATAGAGCTAGCTGCATCATCCGAACTCATAATGTAATGATTTTAGTCCATAAATACATCCCAAATCAAGATTTCCAGACGATCATCTTCGCTAGAGAAACTGAAACAGCGATTACCATCAATAACACTGTTCAGCCATCAATGCACATTTACTGAATCTCTAGATGGCGCTGTTCAAAGAGATCGTTCTGATCAGTCACAAACATAGAGATAGTATATCTCTATATGGTCACAAAAAAATCTAACAATTACTTGTCGGCTAGCCTACCCACAATCTTACTTTTTCTGTGATAACTGATTACAATACAAGCAAACAAATTTAAATTCATCGAAAAAAGGAATAGGGGAGAAGGAAAAAGTAGTAGTAGTAGTAGTAGTAGTAGTAGTAGTAGTAGTAGTAGTATAGTAGTAGTAGTAGTAGTAGTAGTAGTAGTAGTAGTAGTAGTAGTATAGTAGTAGTAGTAGTAGTAGTAGTAGTAGTAGTAGTAGTAGTAATGGTAAAGTAGTAGTACAGATATTCGCACAATTAGGTGATATGCAATGTGATGACCCTCATTATTTCTTTTTTTTTATTGTTTGCATTAAACATTATTTCAATTTTTACAGATTCCACAATAATGAACGACTCGGATGAACCACAAGATGTTATAACGATGGTAACTCCACGTATTCAGGGATGAATGTACTTTTCTTTCACATGACAATGAGGCAGGGGCGTCAATCCATTTTTCAGATATGGGGGGGGGGCAAAATCATGAATCAACGTTCAAAAGGCGATCGATCGATCACACAATACGGAGTTGCCGAGTGGTCTAAGGCGCCTGGCTATACATAGAAAAATATGCACAAATTGATATTAAAGTGATTCCTTATTTTTAAAGCTTATGATATCTTTGCCCATGAGCGGCGCCAGAATGGGGGCAAGGCGACCTTCAGGTAACGTTTTCCAAGTTGGCAGGGGTAATAGAGAGGGGTAAGTCCGCTAGTCATATCGCTAGTCAAGGACCGATAACGTATAAGTTCACTCGTCAATGAAGGGAAGGGGGTCACTAGTCATAACTATAAGTCATAACAGGGGCAGATCCAGGATTTCCCAAGGGGGGGGGGCACTTTTGTCCAGAAAAACGTAACAAGCTCCCTCCAAAAAGGTTCTCATTCCTAATTAGTGTTGATTTATATCAGGAAAAAAATGACATGCCCCCCCCCCCCAAAAAAAAAAAATCCTCCCTTGCTTATGCACCACATATTCCCCTACAAAATATTGTTTATGTCTCTCAAGAGGGGGGGGGGGGTCCCTACCTGGATCCACCACTGAGTCATAAGGTTCGATATTCATAATGCATGATGAGGGTCGTTATTAATAATGGTCATGAGGCTTACTCATAAGAATTGCTAGTCGTAATCAACAAAGTGGGTCGCTAGTCATAATACTAGGGTTGCTAGTCACAAAAAGAAAAATGGTTAATTAATCACATGGATCACTATTCATTAATGCAAAAGAGTGTCGCTAGTCAGAAGAGAGGAGGGTCGTTACTCATAATAGACCAGTTCGTAGTTACTTCATGGGCAATTTTGGTCAAATGACCTTTCATTTCTTTCATCATGATAGGCAGATTTCAAAGCAAGATATTACGTAAGCTTGCCTTACATAGCAGGATGAAGAAATTGAATAGACCAGGTGACTAGAATAGCACACCAATGAACACTTAATGAAGGTATTTGTTGCATTCCTACTTTGAATGCATATCTTAGCCTAATTAGCATGTTGCACAATGTACTTGACAAACTGTGAAATACCAGTCGTTCGTGGAAGCATTGTTGTTTTTTGTGGATGTAAATGAAAACGACAATTCAAAAGAATATATGAATAATCAAGACATCAAAGTTGGTGCTTATCTCATTAGATTTTAAAGCACCATGTCACTTTAGTACAAATGACCTTCTTCTGATCATGCGTAGAATCTTTTGATCATGCGCAGAAAGGAACTACGAACTGGCTTATAATAGAAAAGGTGCGTAACTGGGGGTGGGGTCTCTATGTTCCGCGGAGACCCGCCGCTTGCCAACCCCTCTCCCTCTCTTTGCCCCTCTATTTGCTTTTTCCTCTCCTCTTTTTTCCCTACCTCTCTCTCCCCTCTCGTTTCCGGCTTTCTTCTCCTTCATTTCTTTCGATCCCTCTCCCTTTCCCTTCTTTCTATCTCTCTCTGTATTTGCCCTCTCTATTTCCTTTCTTCTCCCCTCTCTCTTTGCTCGATCCTTTTCTTTTACCCTTTTCCTTTTCTCTCTCTCTCTCTCCCCCCTCTCCCTTCCTTTGCTTTCCTCTCTCCCCTTAATCCATTCTTTTCTTTCTCTTTAGCTCCCTTCCTTTTCCTTTTCTTCTCCCTCCCTTCTCTGTTTTTTTTTGGGGGGGAGGGGCGGTGGACGCACGACCTCTGTGGTTCTTCCATGATAGGTATTCTAAATACTATTCTTACAACAATCCAGCAGCATTTGAAACATATTGAACTCATTTAGAGAGCTGAATAAGGGGAGTGGGCTTGACCTGCAGGTTGTCTCTCGAGCAACAGTCATTTCATTCCGGCTGATTCTGCACTCTTAAAACAAATAAGTCAAATTGACCAGACCAGGGGCCCGTTTCGTAAAGGACTTGCAACTGTTGTAACTTTGCCATTATGGCAACTACCTTGGAAACCTTTATTATGACTGGCTGCAACTGATTATGGCAATCACTCATAGTCACTTTTGTGACAAATATTCTAGTCAGAAATAACTCTGTTCTAGTAATACGACTAGAAAATAATTAAATGTGACTAGAAAAACAGTTGCACACAGCTGATCCTATTATAAGTAGTCATATTTGACTGATTTATGTTTAGAGTGTGCGAAATTTGCATGGGATAGCGTCATAGGGGTTTCGTTTTGGAGACTAATGCCTGTATTCTGAAGTCATGAAACTATGCGCTAACATTATGGAGAGTCAAAAATAAAAAAGAAAGAAAAAATCTGTTACATCGTATATTTATGTTTAATATTTCGTTTCAATTAGATTTCATAATGAATAAAACTACTTCAGCTATCATTCACAGCAGTTATAATGTTAGTGTCATGTGAGTAAATAAACTGAACGTTTAATAATAGGCTATCCACAGTTAAACCACAACTTTAAACCAGGGTTTATTTAAACCCGAGTTCAGAATACGGACCTTAAAGTTCATCTTTAAAAAAACCCTAAATGTTATGATATGCATGATTCCCGCATGTATTGGGACTTCAGTAATACAAGCTTTCCTTTTGATCTTGGTACGACCTCTGCTGTTTTGTTTCAAAATGTATTTATGAGTATCACTTTGAATATTTGTATTATACTTTTACTCTACTCTATATACTCCTTCCAAACAGTGCATTTTCATGTAGCCCTGTACAAGTTGTTCATATTTCTCTCTTTGTACATCAGTGATAGTTGTTTTTTCGATAGTTATGTATATTGTATTTATTGAATAAAGGTTTAGAAAAATCCAAGTTCAAATTCCCCTTCAGTAATCCTATTGTCATACTCTTTGTTGAAGCAATCAATATACCATATCTTTAAAAGTACATTCTTTGTGAGAATAATAACTTCATCTTATCTCAGCCATGTAAGTTAAAAGGGTAATGAATGCATCTTGTACATCTAATGTTGGACAACATGCTGTCCACACAACGATTGGTTAAAAAATCCTATTTTGGGTAGTTTTCAACCAATACTGTGTAGTTTTCACCCAAAGCACACATTATTGGTTTAAAACTATACCCAAATTGGATAAAGTGTTAACCAATTGTTGGGTGGACAGTATGTTACCCAACATTTTTAAGAGTGCAGTTTTAATTGTATATAAATGATTGTAAGATGTTCTTTGAGAGCAACAGTATCTCTGCAAGTATGCTCTTTGTATTAAGAAGAATACATTATTTCATCGAGTCTTTTCCGTACCCCTACCCTTACCACCACAAAATAACTGAGCATGGAAAAGGAAACTACTAACAGTACTACTATCTGGCGCAAATATACGCTACTGATAAGCACCGTATAAGCTAAAACAACAACAACGACAATACTACTACTGTGATCTTTATAAACTTGACAAACTAATGGTAGATGAGATATATAATTATCTCGATTATGGTTTAAGCGTTCTACCTTGAAAAAAATTATGACTTGTAAATAAATGATGAAATATATCTCGTCCTGCTCGTACCATAGTAACCCTACATTTAAATTTTTGACTTTACTTTAAAAAATATGTTAACAACATATATTGTATTTGATTTAAAAAAAGACACAGTAAAATACATTTTCTTTTCAATTCTTTACAAAGTAGACAGCATCGTTTCATCCTTCGGCTTTCTTTTACCACACAGAACTACATAGAGGTTTAAAGGCCAAGTTCAATCCTGATATAAGAAAAAGAGTGTAAAAATAACATACTTAAAGCTGAAGATTAATATGGAATCCACTATATCAATGCCAAGTACCCCGAAACATGGTTATCAAGATGATTTGAAGATATAAAGAAAAAAAAAGTTTCAACATTGCAACACGGATATAAATGGAAGTGTTTACAACATTTTGAGATAATCATGCACATTTTCAGAAGACCACCATAACATTGTCAGTATATATAAACTAGAATGCTAATAGGGAGCAGGATAAGTCACACACCACACACCAATGTATGAAAAGTCAAATATAAAAAAGTATAATACAGAAACTACAATGAATCTACAAAAAGTTTTATACGTTCCAAGAGAAGTTTTGGAACCAGAATAGAAATAATCTTTTTGGAATATCATGATAAAACACAAAAGAAATTGTGACTTTGAGATAAAGTAGGCCTAAAGATTTCCTCATTCGCGTACCACTATTTAATGTATATACTTACACATGTTTGATCACATCGATTTCCTTTAGAAATATACTTGAGCTTGTGTGAGAGTTTAAATCAATGTAATGTAATATGAATCGCAATTCACTTGCATAAGCTTGATAATTGAGATAAATCGAAGATATCTGTATAAAATCATGTGAACGAAGAATCCATCCTGACTATATTGTACAATTTGTAAAAAGCTAAATGGAATTGCCCAATTTACGAACAGCTTTGTGACACATGACCCAGGCTTACAAACTTGCGAATGGCCGGCAGAAAGATGCCGCTAATGATACCATGTCTGTGTTCCGTAGTCACAGGGTTTCTAATTTTCTCCCCATCTTTGGCCTTTTTAAACATTCATTTGACATTTTTGCAAGACTAGACTATAGTATCGTAACAAAATTACTGATGAGGTGTCCTAGTTTTTAGATGGCTTTTCAATGATCAAGGTTTCCCATACTCTTTTGAGTTTGAGTCGATCGCTATCTCCGCTATCCGCTCCCTCGACCGTGGCCATGTGCTCCTTGGACTTCATCCTTAAAAATTGTAAAACCCTCTTGACCAGGTCACTATCAGTCTGGCGAAAGTTGGAAACTTGTGTGAAAAAATCAAGCAGAAGGCCTCCCTCCCATGAAGTTTCATCGAAGACGTCAGTGATGTCAAAGAAAATTGGGTTCACAAGACGAGAGAATGGTATGTTCATGTCCTGAAGTGCGGCAGTCACATCGGAGTTGGAGATCCATTTTTTGGAGGTGAACATTTGTTGCAATTCTGGGAAATCTGTCCACATCCCCTGTCCACAAGACACGTCTGCAGAATGACAAAAAAGTGCCGAATGGCTAGGAGTGTACTTTAGAATACGATAAAGTATAATGGCTGCAACAGTATGGAAATCAGAAGAACAGAAAACAAAATATTCTCAGAGAGGTTTGGGGTGTCAGACTCTGAGAAATAATATCATGCCACCCTTGGCGCCGCCCCGATCTTTATTCAAGACATTGTGCCTAACTATGCGTTACATTGTGATGATTTTAAGAATCATAAAAATGACTCGAGATCAGCCAGTATGAAATTGAAGAAGTAGAAGGAAAACTAGAAGTGTGAAGAAATATCCAAGACTGTTGTTTTACATGCATGCAGTGTAACAGATGGATGGAGAGACAAGCTAATTTGACCTATATTACAGAGGCGTCGATCCTGGGGGGGGGAAGGGCGATCGCCCCACCAATGAAAATATTGGGGGGCAGACATATCGTTTTGCCCCCCCCCCAATAATTCCGGATGTGCAAAAACAAAACAAGATTGAAAAGTACAGCAAGCGAGATTGAGATACACAAATCGTGCTCAAGATGTCCGCTTTTCATATTGGAATATACAAATTTTCAGCTCGCGCTTCGCGCTCGCCTCATTTCTGTAGCAAAAACCCATGCTTTTCATGATTAAATAGGTGAATAGAATGTCCCGTTTTCAGTTCTAAACCTCAAAAGAACTCCCGCTTCGATTTGCAATAATCTTTGTTGGATATATATCTTGTTTTTATAAAAAGCGTCCATTAAACTGTCATTTTTTTTCAGATCGAATTTCAAATTTTTCAGCTCGCGCTTCGCGCTCGCATCTATTGTTATTTAAGATACCGATCTTAATAATTGCTAACAAAAATGCTTACAATATCAAGATTTCAGGTTAGAATGTAAAGAAATTTCAGCTTGCTCTCGGCACTCGCATTATCTGTTTAGTGAGATATGTATCCTCATGAGTTACTACAAACAGTCCTAAACAGGTAAGCTTTTCCTGTTTTTAGGTCAGTATACTATAAAAATTTCAGCTCGCGCTTCGCGCTCGCATTAATTTGTTGGTGAAATACGTGTCTGTATCTCATGAGTCACATATATATATATATATATATATATATATGTGTGTGTGTGTGTGCCTGTGTGAGGGTGTGTGTGTGTGTGGATGTTTTGTACGATCGAGCGCCTTATGAACGTTGATTCATGATTTTGCCCCCCCCCCCCATCTGAAAAATTGATCGACGCCCCCGATTGATCAGTTCAGTTCACAGAAGCCATCATTGATCAAAACGAATGTAATAAGAAAGTTGTTGATATAATCTTACCGTCAGTCATGTCAATCATCATCATACCTCCAGGGGCAAGACAGTCGTAGAGTAATTTCACTGTCTCTCTTGCGTTGTCAGCGTAATACAAACTGTGTATGGCGCTGATAAAGTCGAATCTACCATCGGCACTGTCATAAGGGGATAAAAGAACAGGAGGGTGTTTCATAAAGCTGTTCGTAAAGTTACGAACGACTTTACGAACGACTGGAACACGTTCTTAGGTCAAAACTCAATTACATAGGAATATGAACTAGCACAAGAAAGGATCACCAGTCGTGCGTCAAGTAATTCGTATCTTACGAACAACTTTATGAAACATCCCAGGGGTATTAAAATAATTGATTTCTTGGAATTCGATACAGGTGGCATGTTGAAAAAACGACTGAAATAAAATGCAACTCTTAAAATAAAATGTATCTTTATTTTAGATATCATCAGTAAGCGTTATGGACTTACGTATGATTTTTTTCTCTTAATGTTGTTAAAATGAATCATGCAACAAGCTCCTATTAAAGAAAAAATTACAAGTAATAATTCATTTTGTTTTTCTGAACTGAGAATCTCTTAAAACCTGGTGTAGAAATATCTGATTCTCGCATACACATTTCAGCCCTAGAGTGTCAAATTAGTCAGGCAAGAAACTAGGAGCACACCTAATGTCGGAAATTTCTGGACTTGGTGAAAACAAAATATAGCACGTAGGTTAGTAATTTTTGCTCCATTAATATTTCCTAATAGACATACTTTCAAAATCTTGGTACTACCAATTTTAGTACCAAGACTTTCTCCGGGCTTTTAGCTCATCAAGCCAATTCAAAGGCCCGGGGGGGGGGGGGGGCAGTCAAATATAATGATGTAAACACGCGTGACCAAAAAAAAACGCGTTTAAAGGGGTGTTTTTCAGTTTTGGACGCGGTCCGCGCGTGGACTCCTTAAGGGTATCATAAACACCGATTTTTAAGAAAAGGGGTGGGTTTGAAAAACTGGTCAACGGCCAATCGCGGGGTCAACACGTATTTAGGGTATGTTTTTTCCCCCAAGCTTTTTCCCCGAGGTCATATTTTGGCGACAACTTGTTTAGGGGCCAAAATGTGTAAATAAGGCCCACGAAAAATTGTTTAGGGGGTTATTTTACACACAGAGATAAACTCGTTTAAGGGGTGTTTGGAAATTCCTTGGTCACGCGTGTGTACATCAATATATTTGACTCCCCCGGGTTCAAAGGACCGGTTTAAAGGAGCCTTCTAGTGTAGCCATACCCGATCTGGGTCAACTGCGGTACAATTAAATCTACTGATTTATAGGATTCGAAAGCATAATGAATGTACATTATTTTACTGATATAATATATCTCTCAATTCTCACCTATCAAGTGTCTTTTCTTTGTACCCCTGAAATGTCCCCTCATACCATTCAAACTCAATAGAACCAGTGAAAGGAACATTTGCTGCTTCGGTCTGGTATTCCTGGATGAAATCATGAGATGGCTCGATGACTACATGCTTGATTCGAGGAAACCTGGATGAAAGCTGCTTCAGAAGGTGCAGTTCATACTCCCCTGCATGAGTGTATCAGATTGTGGTATTGTTGAAAGAGAACCAAAAACAGAGAGCTTTAGCTTTTTTGCCGATTATTTCTAGACCAACCCGTATTACTGATCATTCTGCTACGCTTATAGATAATATATTCTGTAACTCTCATCCTCTTCCGAAAGCTGGCATTGTAACGACAGACATATCCGATCATTTTCTTATTTTTACCCATATCCAAACAATGCAATCACTCGCAAAAATGGAAAAGAAATATAGGATCTGTCGCAACTTTAGTGACAAAAATATTGAACGCCTCCAAGAAGATTTAAGCTCTGTTGATTGGTCTGACGTTTATAACTCGAAAGAGAATGTCGATGACTCATTTGACATATTTTTGAAATATTTCAATGATTGCTTAGATTCTTGTGTTCCTTTAAAGAAATATCGAAATTACGACTATAAACGTGTTCCAAAGCTACCATGGGTTTCAAAAATGATATTAAGGTCTATCAATCGGAAAAATAATCTGTATGTTTCTTATATATCAAATCCAAATGATGTTTCACGGAATAGATACACGTCTTATAAAAATACCTTAACAACTACTCTCCGAATAGCAAAAAAGAGGTTTTATTCAGAAAAATTACATTTATATAAAAACGACCTTAAAAATACATGGAAAACAATAAATGGGGCTCTAAACAAAATTAACAAATCTAGTGCTGTTAATAAATTATGTGTAGATGGAAATATGGTTGAAGATACTCATTCTATAGCAATTGAATTTAATTCATATTTCTCTCAAATTGGACCAAAGTTAGCTGGAAATATTATCCCGTAGAAAATTCGTTTAAGGACTTTTTGGACAAACAAAATGATAATTCAATATTTCTTACTCCAGTTCATAGAGAAGAATTACTTGAGATTGTATTTAATTTGAAAGCAGGAAAGACACCCGGATATGATGGCATTACAAATAAAGTATTGAAAAACATTATACATTCTCTTGCTGATCCCCTGCTTCATATATTTAATTTATCATTGCAGCTTGGCCAGGTCCCAAAGAAGATGAAAATAGCTAAAGTTATACCCATTTTCAAGAAGGGGGACCAATTAATTACTAGTAATTATCGCCCAATATCTTTGTTAACTTCGTTCTCAAAAATTCTTGAAAGGATCATTTATAAAAGGACAGTTGCTTTCCTTAAGAAATATAGTATTATATGTGATAACCAATTTGGTTTTAGAGAAAAACATAATACAACTCATGCTATATTGACATTAATAAATAAAATATCTACTTCTTTTGATAATTCTGATCATACTGTAGGATTATTCCTTGACTTCTCAAAAGCGTTTGACACAATAGATCATGAAATACTGTTATGTAAGCTATCAAATTACGGTATCAGAGGGACAGCTTTACAATGGTTTAGGAGTTATCTTACTGATAGAATTCAGTTTGTTACAGTAAATGAATCAGAATCTCCAACAAGGCCAGTTTCCTGTGGAATTCCACAAGGTAGTATTCTTGGCCCCTTGTTATTTATACTTTATGTTAATGATATGAAAAATTCATCTCATGTTCTCTCATTCATTCTCTTTGCTGATGATTCCAATATTTTCTATACACACCATGATCCACATGTACTTGTGAGCACTATGAATACAGAATTTAAAAAAGTAACAAACTGGATTAAAGCCAACAAATTGTCACTGAATCTGCAAAAAACTAATTATATGCTTTTTAGTCATTCATTGAAACATCTACCGCATCAAATACTTTTAGATAATACTGAAATCAAAGAAGTGCAAACAACAAAATTTTTAGGTCTTACTATTGATAACAAGCTTACGTGGAATGCTCATATCAACAATACTTGCAAAACTGTGTCAAGAAATATTGGAGTCATCAATAAGCTTAAATACGTTCTACCAGCACAGGCGCTATCCATGTTGTATTGTGCATTAATTCTACCATATCTTAATTATGGAATTCTGGCATGGGGTAATGCCTCTCAAACGAGACTAAATAAAGTCTTGCTACTTCAGAAAAAACTACTGTGAATAATATGCAATATGTCCTTTAGAGCTCATACGGATGAATTGTTTCGTCAGAAACGTATCCTTAAAATCAATGACCTGTACCGCTTGCAACTATTCCAATTCATGTATCAGCTGGATAGAAATAGTGTACCTAATGTCCTACAAAGAAATTTATGAGAAACAATACTTTACATTCATATAATACGAGACAATCAAATGACTATCACTTACCTAAAAGTAAAACAGTATTTTCTAGCAAAACTGTATTTTTCACAGGACCAAAACTCTGGAATTCTCTGGACAGAGAAATGAAAGAGGCAGCTAATCTTATACGATTTAAATTACTCATCAAAAAAATTTCTCCTGAATTCTTATTGATTCAATCTAATATTTGTGAACTTCATACTTATCCACGGTAGTATTGATTATTTTTTTAAGTCAATATTTAATTTTGTATATAGTGTAAATACATTTGTGTTACAGTGTTTATATCTATATAATTTTATAGAATTTTGCTGATTATTTTACTCTATTTGTATCATATTACCCTTGTATAAAGTTTTGATAGGGGGTCTACATTTTACAAGCTCTGCTTTTTAGTAGGCCCCTCCACTTTTTTTCATTTCATTGCTACGTTTCAATCCTGCATGTTATGCATTTTTTTTTTCATTGTAAACATGATTACGAAATGTACTTTGATGATTGTGGAATATGAATATATCAATAAATAAATAAATAAAAAAATAACAACCTAACCCATGACACGGAATCTGTGCAGCCTATAAACAATCCTATGGTTGCAAATACCCGGGAGTTTCGCGAAAGACAGTTATGAGTAGTCCTGTACAATCTGTTTATCTGTTTATTTATTTATTTATTTTTTTTTGGGGGGGGTCTAGATGGAACGTTATGGCTTAGTGGTTTAGATTCCAGACTATGAAACAACAGGTCCTGGGTTCGAATCCCAGAAATTTGTGATCTTTATTGATCCATGTGTTGCACTCAACCCAGGTGACGGAAGTCGGTACCGGCAGGAAAATAATCCTCAAAATCTCTGAGCCCCGGTATTGGTATAGCTTAGCCGGGATAATACAGGAGTACCTTGAGCACCTAAGAAGGTGGATATGCAAGTGCTATAACAATGCCCAATTATTATTTTGAACTTCATCCATTATGCAGATTTATTCACCCCCCAAAAAAAAAAAAAAAAAAAAAACTTCTCCCTTTAAATCATCATTTGATGAATTTTCATACAAATGAGTGGTTCAGAAAACTTGACAAAGCCTTTAGTTAAAGCTCTACCCCACTCCGTTGTCTCGAAAGGTTGCGTTAATTTGACTCCTCTCCCTCAAACCACATTTTCGAGAAGAGCTCCCGGCACCCCCCCCCCCCCTACTCCATCCCGCTCCGAAAACGCAGACTTTCATCACAAGCCATCATATGATGTCCCTGCATTGAGCATACATGTATATAGGATGAACCGTATCGTGCCCTTTCGTTAATCGTACGATGTCCCTGCGCTGATCGTACAATGCCTATTATGTAAGGGTTACGGTCCTATGATTTCGAAATTGCATATATATATATATTCCATCTATCCCGCCATCTATATACCATCATGAGTCAGTACAAAAATTTTATGACTGTTGCACGCCATTGCAGGATATGTAAAAAACTGTTTTCATTACGGTTTCATAAAACTACTGGAAACTAGTTTAGTGGAAATGTGTAATGAGAACGCTCGTAGTGGTCTTGGAAACGATCATCCAAACTGGTTCGGAAAAACACCCCACGATGCATGTTTCAAGATCGCTTTGCCACGCTAAACTGGTTAAAGCGAAAGTGAGGACACACACAATCGTTCTTCAGGAAGCGATGTTTGCACATTTTCAGAACGCATCTCCACACACTGTGTGTAGAATGTCTATACTTTACTTAATTTACTCATGGACCTATCGTAATAGGTCCATGATTTACTTCAATCCAACGATCATTGAAGGACTATGCCTATTCATCGGTCAAAAGGAATACACTGTATGCTCCATCTCTTTCAATTAGTTGCATGTGGCGGTTACACTTCGTAATTCCGAAGCTTCGTAATTCCGAAGGTTCTTTATTCCGAAGGTTCGTAATTCCGAAACACGTAAATTGCCTATACCTCAATGTTCGTTAATCCGAAAACGAAAAAGGGTTCGTTAATCCGAGCATTTGTGGCGTTATTCCGACGGTTCGTTATTCCGAAGGTTCGATAATCCGAAAACGAAATAAGGTTCGTTGTTCCGAAGGTTCGATACTCCGAAAACGAAATAAGGTTCGTTGTTCCGAAGGTTCGTTAATCCGAAAACGAAATAAGGTTCGTTGTTCCGAAGGTTCGTTAATCCGAAAACGAAATAAGGTTCGTTGTTCCGAAGGTTCGTTAATCCGAAAACGAATTAAGGTTCGTTTTTCCGAAGGTTCGTTAATCCGAAAACGAAATAAGGTTCGTTAATCCGAAAACGAAATAAGGTTCGTTAATCCGAAAACAAAATAAGGTTCGTTAATCCGAAAACAAAATAAGGTTCGTTAATCCGAAAAATGAAAACCGGGAAAGCAGAGGCAGAGGCAAGGGGGAGGGGGCGGGGGACACTGTTGTCGTTCAATTGTTATGAGGATGGGAAGGCAAGGGCGGCCGAACGAATTTTCGTTGGGGGGTAAAGCCAAAAAATGAAACTCATACGTCAAAATGGACACTTGTATACTTTAAAAAGAGTATTTTATTTCGAAAAAACAGAAAAAAGGGCATAGTTATTTTTTAAAAAGGAACTTTCCCATTTTGGAAAATATTCATTTCCCTGTTTTTTATTTCATTTTTGGGGTGCAAGTGCACCCTGCCTCCCTCCCGGCGGATCCAACTTTCGTCAAATAGGGGGGGGGGCAAATTTTTTTCAGCCATATTTTCCTCGATCGGCAGCTTAAAGTTGATTTTTGTTTGTTTCTTTGAAAGGGTAGTCCTAACATACTTATAAAATAAAGGAAATATGTAATAACATGATAAACCCGTTTTGAATAATGCGAGCGCGAGCTATATTATTTTTTTTAATATGATGGGCAATTATGTTTGTGATCTTCAAAACGAGATGCCTATGTAAATAAATTTAGATACTAACTGCGAACAAGAAGCGCAAACAGAAATTTTAAATATAATCTCTGACCTGATCTAAAGGGGACATTTTAAGAAATTTTTGCAGTTAGCCATGAAGACGATGCGTCTTTCAACCAGTGGCGGCGGAACATATTTTCCTGGGGGGGGGCAAAGCCAAAAAGGGGCCAATAGGGGCAATTTGGTGCAAACATACATTTTCACCATGAGATTATCATCTGTGTAAAGAGGTTGTGTGTTTTGTAGTAATTGAATTGAGCAAAAAAATTTAAGTGATCACTGATTGATAAATTATATATTTACGTTTCATTTCTGCGAGCGTAGCGAGCAAGTGGTCTGGGGGGAAAGAAATCAAATCTGAAGATGTAAAATTCTCCTTTTTTGGTCAATTACTGTTAAAAGGGCATCCTTATGAGATGTTGCGAGCGAATCACGTGCTCAAACTTTTGGAAATTTCATGTAGGCCTAGAATGATAATAATGATAATAATGATACAGATATTATTTACCCAGGGAAGCCACTTCAGTTATGAAAACTGTTCTCCCAGCTATTCTTATTTTTTACATGAATGCTTAGAATATCCAGTTTTCAGGTTGGAAAATCGGAAAATTTTGGCTCACGTTTCTCGCTCGCATCAAGTATTGTTTATTGAGGAACTCATTCTATTCCTGGTTACAAAAAATATAAAATGTCCAGTTTTCAGGTGGAATGTCACAAATTTTAAGCTTGCGGTTCGCGCTCTCATTATTTAGTTCGTGAGATATATATTCTATTCATGAGTCACTAAATGCAGTCCTTAATAGATTACTTAGAAGCCTGTTGCATAAAACCTTTTACCTGAGAAAACTCTGGTAAAGAATGAAAACTAAGGTTAGTCTGATTTCCGCCATTGCCTTTAGCACAGAGCAAAAACTCCGGTAAAAACAACCTGAGTTTTCTCAGGTAAAAAGTTTTATGCAACGGGCCCCAGGTCAGTATATAAACAAACTACAGCTTTCCCTCGAGTAAATTCTTTAGAAAGATACACATCTTTCTCACGATTACAAAAAAATGCTCAGAATATTTAAGTTCATGTCTTGTTACATGAAATGTCTACTAGTTTGAGCTTGCGATTCGCGCTTTCAACATCTCTCAAGGATCATTAGTATTATTTTTATTTTTATTACCAGCAGTAGCTGTTATTAAAAATGACATCCCCTCCAATACAAATCCTATTATCAAGAGGTTACACGCACGCGACCAACACACTTGATCCCCTGCATCTTAAAACCATTTGCTTAGGCAGCAATTGCTCAGATAAAATCGATATTAGCCTATGCTTGATCAGGGCGCTTATTCTCAATGAAATACATGCTTTTGGCCACAACACACGCATGTATCATCGATTGTTATTACTATCATTACATAATATCGTGTAATTTTGTAATGACAACACCGTTTTTTGTTACCAAAATGAATAATTTTCATTTTCGGAAATACGAACCTTATTTAATTTTCGGATTAACGAACCTTCGGAATTACGAACCTTATTTCGTTTTCGGATTAACGAACCTTATTTCGTTTTCGGATTAACGAACCTTATTTCGTTTTCGGATTAACGAACCTTATTTTGTTTTCGGATTAACGAACCTTCGGAATTACGAACCTCATTTTGTTTTCGGATTAACGAACCTTCGGAATTACGAACCTTATTTTGTTTTCGGATTAACGAACCTTCGGAATTACGAACCTTATTTCGTTTTCGGATTGACGAACCTTCGGAATTACGAACCTTATTTCGTTTTCGGATTGACGAACCTTCGGAATTACGGACCTTCGGAAATACGAACCTTCGGAAAACCGAACCTTCGGAATTACGAAGCTTCGGAATTACGAATGTATGCGCATGTGGCAACACCGAAAATCCATTACTCAAAGTCGTACACAAAAGCATTATCCTTCCAGTGATTATGAAGCCGATTCTTAAAAGAATTTACAGAAGATGCTCAAACACATTTTCTGGTAGACTATTCCAAGAAACTTATCTTACTCTATTAAAAAACGGACTCCCTTGCCTTGATTACTGCTTCTCTATTCTGTGAATGGCCTCTATAGTTCCCTCTTCCGACTTTCACTAAGAATTACACAGTCATCTTCTTTATCCATATGACATTCAAATGCAGACTGTTGGGTAGACTGCATATGACCAACTTTTAGAACAGTAGGGGAAGGCGGGGTAAGTTGAGCATAGGGGCAAGTTGAGCCACCAGCCCCAGGCCAATAATGAATGAGTCAGACATTGTGGTGGTGTCATGTATTGATGACCCATAGCATAACCCCTAACCCCACCACATTGTTTTCAACTTTGAAACAAAAAGTAGTTTTTTTAGAGGGAAAAAGATGAATTTCAGCCAAAAAAGTAAAAAAGAGTGTGAAATAGATAAGTGCTTTATAAACACACACGTCTTTAAATATAATAAAGACATGATAACTACATTATTAGTCCAGGTATGGATCTTCATTCTTGTCATAGTCTTTTATATGATGGATGCATAATAAATGTGTGGATACAAAATTATCGCACTAAGTTCGGACTGGGGTAAGTTGAGCCAAACAGCATGGGGCAAGTTGAGCCATGGTAATTCCTATGGTAATGTATCTTAAAAAACAAACAAACCATAAAAATCGATTGAAATGCTGGCTGAAAGGAGCAAATTTACATGACTGCTCTTTTCCTTTTAAAGGATGTTAGTATTTATAGAGAATTAGCAAGTGAAAAGACTTTAAACAAAAAATTGACATGCTGGTTCTCCCTCATACATTTTGTACATAGTTTTTGTGGCTCAACTTACCCCAGAAGGTGGCTCAAACTTACCCCATATATGGGGCAAGTTGAGCCACTTGACATCGTTTTTTTCAAAGGTCACGATGACTTTCAGTGTGGGGATAGAAAGTTATATATAGGTGGAAAATATTTCAGAAGAATTAAATTTCAAGGCAAGGTACTTATTTCGACAAATTTATTAATCATATCAATTCTAACATGCAAAAAGCAAAAACTGTCACAACTTACCCCGCCTTCCCCTACTGATGTCTAGGAGAAAGCGAAGATGCCATTTCTGAGCCAAGTTTTCTCATAGTGATGGGTCATTTTGAAGTTGCTGACATGACCAAGGTAAATCTGAGCCAAGAAAAAGCTTTATTCATCATCCTAAAAAAAGCTTCATATATGATTGCACTGTATTGGGAAAATCATTAATATGTGCCAAGAACAGACAGGGACCGAGCACACTAACCTGGGGATACCACTTGAGACTTCACACTAGTTTGAATCCTGACCTTTCACATAGGCACATTGCCTTCGCCCAAGAAGGAAGGCCTTCATCCACGCATGCAAATGTCCTCGGATACCATATGCCTCTAGCCTGGTCAGTAATCTACTATGTGGCAGTGGCACAGTATCAAAGCCTTCATAAAATCCATGTAGATGGCATCAATTGTGGCACCATCATTTAATACCAGAATCCATTCATCAATGACTTCTAACAAATGTATGGTAAATGATTTACCCAGAACAATATCATGTTAATGAGGAGAAATAAGAAATGCATTTCTACAGAAATGTTCCATGAAAACTTTTTTTTTTCAAAGTTTGAAGTACATTACAAACCAAGCTGACTGGCCGATAAATCTTACTATGATTTGTATTCCCCTTCGTAAAAATGGGGGTAACAATTGCAGATCATCCAATCTTATGGTAATTTACCTCTCTCTATAAGCTTGTCTGTAATATAAACATCCAGAGCTAGAGGAACTGAAAGCACGTCAGCCAACTAGTGAAGTAAACGAGGCTTAGGTCTACCTGGGGCCGATTGCACGAAAGGGTCTTTCCAAGGACCGTCTTTCGTGTCGCCCATCTTTTATGATGCGCCATGTGAAACGCATTTTAAATAAATCATCTGCAAACATATTTCATTCGTCCGTTATTTTAAACAAAATATTTGTTTATAAATGATGTGATATATCATGAAATTGTAGAAAATTTTATTTAAAAGCAAACTAACGAATCTTATTCTTTGTCATAAATATCAGAAACACCCCGCCCATAGCGTATCATAAAAGATGGGCGACACGAAAGACGGTCCTTGGAAAGACCCTTTCGTGCAATCGGCCCCTGTCTACGCTGCGCTGTTACAAATTTCGCGCGAAACATGCAGGGAAACATGTAGACAGGAATAACCGTCGTTTCTGGGGATTTATTCAACAATTTCTGACATTTTACTGTAATCCCCATTTACCGACGGCAATGTGTCAGTACGAGCCTTCATGTGTAATCTGGTCCGACAATTCGGCGGACGGGTTTTGTCCAGATTTTTTACTTCTTTTAGATTCTAAATGACATTATATTATCTTGGACGGAGGTCCACTATTTTCGTTAGACTCTAATCTTTCTATTGATACTATATACATTATTTATTATTTCGAAAATATACGTTACCGATGAGTTATTCCCCGGTTATTCCTTATTTTTGACTTTCTACCGGAGAGGAAAATATGGCAGCCGTCAACGAGTTGTGCTTGTATCAAGGCTTTCCGATTAAATTTTCGATATCTTGGCCAATCAATGCGAGCGACAAGTTCCGAACGCACGCACATCAATATGTCCAAGCGCAAAGCAGCGGCACAAATCGCGATAGGTAGCGACTGGTAAATACGTCTGTAATGATGATGACGTCATCCAAGATGGCAACTTACGTTAACCAACGAAAGGATCGAAGATGACGATGTTTCGATCATCATTTCAAGAGAATTAGCGGTAACTGAGGTCTAAGGTACGATATTTCTGAATTTTAAACATTTTTTCGTAAATATGGACGTGATTTATTTTTCATAATATGACATTTTATGTACAAAAAAACGATCGGAAAATCGGGTTTCCGCTGTTAGATCTAACGTTACTGCTAAAATACATTGTCTGTACGTACGGGCCTCCAAGCTTTTCAGTCTATGTATTGTGAGTGAGCCAACGCAGTTCAGCGGAACAACCAAAATACAGAGACTGAAGCTTTTGGTCTAGGAAACATGTCACCCAATTGAGAGTTCCCGTAGCAACAAGACTGCCTTGCAAAGTTTGTCGAATCAACGCCACGTTGTCTGAATACGATCATGAAAACCATTAAGCGAGTCACATATGAAACGAGAATTGTCACGTCGCGACGTACAACAAAGATTGATATCACAATTAACGAATTTCCTAATTACTTACCATTCCCTGTGCCTATACCTAGTGAACAAATAGCGCCATCATCAGCCCCTTGGGATTGGTTAGGCTTCGATGCTAACTTCTGTACTATGGCGCCTGGAAACACGTTGTTGGCCCACTCCTCGGACCATCTTCTTCGTTCCAACCTTTCTAACAATATCTTATAGCCTTCATTGTACCGATCCTCGTCTTGCATCAAGAACTTCATTTTGCGGCAATATCTGTGGGAAATGAGAGAATGAAAACAAAGGGTCAGTGGCACATCAGAGCCCTTTCATGAAACGCTCCCAGGAACATATACAGCTTCTGTTTTGTCGAGAGAGTAATTTAGTAAACGTAATAGCACCCTTTTTTGGCAGGGTCATTACATTGCATGCTCCTCAAATGCCATTCTTTGAGCTAAACCTAAAAACAAAACAATTTAATAGAAGTATATATTTCTCAATAAGCTTGGAAAAACTAGCATCGCATCATCCAAAATTACATAACATATAAATTTATTGTAAGCAGAAACTATATAGTAAAATATATATTCTTCTGCGCTTCTTAGGACTCCTCGGTGTTTTAAGTTTTTATTTAAAGTTGTTTACGGATGGTGCTTTCCCTAACTTCCAGGATAAGCTATACCAGAGCTTGGCCGAGCTACACAAGCAAATGCTCGATGACCTAGCGTTACTTTTGGTTGGAAGGATGGGATCTGTAGAAGCAG
This sequence comes from Lytechinus variegatus, assembly GCF_018143015.1. NCBI lineage: Eukaryota > Metazoa > Echinodermata > Echinoidea > Temnopleuroida > Toxopneustidae > Lytechinus > Lytechinus variegatus. Next base: position 79,184,585 of record NC_054740.1, on the reverse strand, counting down.
ATAGGATCCAATGTAGCAAGGGGGCTTGACCAAGAAGTGTTTTGTATATAATTAGTAAGATTTTGAATGTTATTCTCTGCCGTATTGGTAACCAATGTAGGCTTCTTAGCGCATACATTCGTAATTCCGAAGGATCGGTTATTCCGAAGGTTCGTAATTCCGAAGATTCGTCAATCCGAAAACGAAATAAGGTTCGTAATTCCGAAGGTTCGTCAATCCGAAAATTAAATAAGGTTCGTTTTTCCTAAAATGAAAATTATTCATTTTGGTAACAAAAAAAAAACGGTGTTGTCATTACAAGATTACACGATATTATGCAATGATAGTAATAACGATCGATGATACATGCGTGTGTTGTGGCCAAAAGCATGTGTATTTCATTAAGAATAGGCGCCCTGCATAGGCTAATTTCGATTTTATCTGAGCAATTGCTGCCTACGCAAATGGTTTAAAGATGCAGGGGATCAAGTGTGTTGGTCGTGTGCGTGTAACCTCTAGATAATAGGATTTGTTTTGGAGGGGATGTCATTTTTAATAACAGCTTCTGCTGGTAATAAAAATAATACTAATAATGATCCTTGTGAGATGTTGAAAGCGCGAATCGCAAGCAGGCGCGCCGGAACACTTTCAGTTTTGGGGGGGGCAAAATCCCGAAGGGGGCACAATATTTTTGACAGCGTGAGATACCGAAGCGATCGAGCGGGAGAGGGTGTAGGACCCCCCCCCCCCACGGTAAGGATTTTGTGTAAAAATGGAGTATAAAAGTTGCGTTTCTAAGAGCATTCAAAAATAAAGTTCTTGAAATTCAAACATAGAATTCACTACGAAAGACTATACTCACAATCTATGAGAACCTATGAAATCTACGCGCAAAACGATCGCTTCGGAATGTGTTTTTGTGTCTGATTGACTCAAAATATCAGAAATTACATTTTTCATGCAATATCCTTTCAGTAATATTATATGTATATTTACATACACGGACGACACGAGAGAGCACAATCATCATAGTTTTCAAGTAATTCCTGTCAGAACAAGGAGTGTATTAAGCAGAAGAAGCGCGACAACAAAAACAAAATAAATTCTAATGAATGTCTTTTCAAGTTCAAAATGTCATACTGTTCTGACGTGGCAGACGTCGATAAGCACTGAAATTCCCATTCTATGCAAATCACTTCTGAAATCAGCATAGGAGATAGTCCCTGATTATCCATGCATGCATGGGCAATACATTTCATATTTTATAACTGAAGGAAAAAGAAATATGTCAAGCTTAATTGTCTAACAATTTAAAACTTTTCTGAAAATCATTTTAAAATCAAGTTTAAAACATTCATTACTCGATTAATGTGTTTCCTTTTGCATGTTTTGTATGGCTGGGAAGCACTTTTAGATGACCCCTTCAAAATCTTCTTTTTTGGGGGAAAATGTGACCATAACTACGAAATGATGATTATCGAATTCCAGGAAATATTCATTTGTAAATAATCATGAACTGATTAAAGGGATGGTCCGGGCTGAAAATATATCTTAATACATAGGGTAGAATTCATTGAGCAAAAATGCCGAAAATTTCATCAAAATCGGATAACAAATAATAAAGTTATTGACGTTTAAAATTTAGCAATATTTTGTGAAAACAGTCGTCATGAATATTTATTAGGTGGGCTGATGATGTCACATCTCCACTTTCTGTTTTCTTATGTTATTACATAAAATCATATTTTTTCATTATCTCATACTTGTGTGAACAATATGTCTCCCTTATAATGACATAAGTTGCAGCAATATATATCTAATGCACTAAATCGGATGTCAGTCCAATTTTTCTAGTTCTTGGAGGAATTGAATAAACCTAATGAAATACAAAAGAACAAGTGGAGATGTGACATCATGCAGCCCACCTAATGAATATTCATGATGACTGTTTTTTTTTACAAATATTGGTAAACTTTTAAATTCAATAACGTTGCTATTTGTTATCCGATTTTGATGAAATTTTCAACATTTTGCTCAGTGAATTCTACTCTATAAACTATAAATAATTTCAGCCCGGACCATCCCTTTAACAAACTACCGCAGTTCATAATGTACATTATGTAACATTATTAGAAGAAAACATTTACATTCCAATAGCGGATATGGTTGTCGGTACACCATGTGGAGTTTTCGAAAAAGTGGATAGAGGAAGAAATGAAATTGATAGGGGAGGAAGTGAACAGTTGATAGTCGAGTAATTTTTTGTTTAAATGCGCGTAGTCTTGAAAAAGACAGTAAACCAGAAAAGGTAGAAGAGGATTGAGTAGTTCATAGATGAGTACTCCTGCTCTGCACTACATTCACCGACTCAGGCTAGCATCTTCTCATTTATCCGATAATCCAACTACTCAAGCCTCTTTAACTCTTTAACCTTTTCTGTTTACAGTCATTTTCAGATTCCATATGTTGCTCGAGTAGCTAGCGTTCACGCGCGTTAGTGATATCGGGTCCGATCTGAGCGTTTCTGGGCGACCGCGCGTTTGTTAGCCGACACATCCAGCACTGCATTTGTGAACCACATTCAATTTGCCATTCGGTTTTAGTCTGAAATGTATTCATTAAAAGGTTAAACGTTATCACACTGTAGTAAGATGGAAAAGGGGCTTATCAAAAGTATGTTTCACAGAGGGACATGTTCGTCAAAAGACGCGAGGCTTACTATTATTATGTAATTGCCCCGTCAGGGCCGAAATTTTTTCATTTTTGACGATGGAAATGACAATTTTTAGACAGAAAAATGCCTTCATCGTTTACATTTATCCTTGAATAATTTATCTTTTTTTCTTTAGGGGGGCACATTGGGGGGGGGGGGCAAAATCTCGTTTTGCCCCCCAAAATTTTATCTGGGGGGGCAAGTGCCCCCCTGCCCCCCCCCCCCCCCCCTTCCGGCGCCCTTGATCGCAAGCTCAAACTAGTAGACATTTCATGTAACAAGACGTGAACTTAAATATTCTGAGCATTTTTTGTAATCGTGAGAAAGATATCTATCTTTCTAAAGAATTAACTCGAGGGAGAGCTGTAATTTGTTTATATACTGACCTGGGGCCCGCTGCACAAAACTTTTTACCTGAGAAAACTCAGGTTGTTTTTACCGGAGTCTTTGCCCTGTGCTAAAGTCAATGGCGGAAATCAGACTAACCTTAGTTTTCAGTTATTACCAGAGTTTTCTCAGGTAAAAAAATTTATGCAACAGGCTTCTAAGTAATCTTTTAAGGACCGCATTTCGTGACTCATGAATAGAATATAATGTCACGAACTAAATAATGAGAGCGCGAACCGCAAGCTAAAAATTTGTGATATTCCACCTGAAAACTGGACATTTTATACTTTTTTTGTAACCAGGAATAGAATGAGTTCCTCAATAAACAATACTTAATGCGAGCGAGAAACGTGAGCCAAATCTTTCCGATTTTCCAACCTGAAAACTGGACATTCTAAGCATTCTTGTAAAAAAAAATAATATAGCTGGGAGAACAATTTTCAGAACTGAAGTGGCTTCCCTGGGTAAATAATATCTATATCATTATTATCGTTCTAGGCCTACATGAAATTTCCAAAAGTTTGAGAACGTGATTCGCTCGCAATATCTCACAAGCTGCCCTTTTAACAGTAATTGACCTAAAAGGCGAATTTTACATCTTTAGATTTGATTTGCCCCTATTGGCCCCTTTTTTTTCCCTCCCCCCCAAAAAAAGGAAAATACGTTCCGCCGCCACTGGTTGAAACACGCATCGTCTTCATGGCTAACTGCAAAAAGTTCTTAAAATGTCTCCTTTAGATCAGGTCAGAGCTAATATATTTAAAATTTCTATTCGCGCTTCTTGCTCGCAGTTATTATCTAACTTTAGTTACATAGGCATCTCGTTTTGAAGATCACAAACATATTGCCCATCATATTAAAAAAAATATATAGCTCGCGCTCGCATTATTTAAAAGGGGTTTATCATGTTATTACATATTTACTTTATTTTATAAGTATAAACCTAATTATTGATTGTTAGAACTACCCTTTCAAAGAAACAAACAAAAATCAACTCTAAGCTGCCGATCGAGGAAAATATGGCTGAAAAAAATTTGCCCCCCCCCCTATTTGACGAAAGTTGGATCCGCCGGGAGGGAGGCAGGGGGCACTTGCACCCCAAAAATGAAATAAAAAATTGGGAAATTAATATTTTCCAAAATGGGAAAGTTCCTTTTTCAAAAATAAATATGCCGTTTTTCGTGTTTTTTCGAAATAAAATACTCTTTATAAAGTATACAAGTTAAGTTAAGTTTTCATGAAGGCTGGAATATTGCAAATTTTCAGCTTGCACTTCGCACTCTCATTCGATTGGTGAAATATGCATCCTAAAGAGGTCACTATATGCTTTCTTTAACAGGTTCCATTCTGGTCAGTATGTTTAAAGCTCGCGTTTTGCGCTCGTGTTAATTTTTTAGTTAGATGCACATCTTTTTAATGACAGCAGAAATCTGCTCGGATTTTTAAAAACTTATTTTCATTTTTTATTGAAATACCCTAAGGTTTTAGCTTGTGATTCACGCTCACAACACCTCGCAATAATGCCATTTAAAGAATAATTGACCCCAAAAAACGTTTTACAACTTCACATTTGAATTTGTTTTACCAAGCCGCTCGCTCATTATACTCTCTCCCGAAAAATAAAGCCTAAATATACGTTTTGCCATAATAAGAAGTCACTTCAAAAAAAAGGTTTTTCTCTACTTAATCACTATCAAACACAGAGTGACTTCAAGCAGATGATAATCTTAAGGTGAAAATATCACCAAAGTGTCCATTTTGACGTTTGAGTTTCATTTTTCGGCTTTACCCCCCAAACGAAAATTCGTTCGGCCGCGCTTGCCTTCCCATCCTCATAACAATTGAACGGCAACAGTGTCCCCGCCCCTCCCCCTTGCCTCTGCCTCTGCTTTCCCGGTTTTCATTTTTCGGATTAACGAACCTTATTTTGTTTTCGGATTAATAAACCTTATTTCGTTTTCGGATTAACGAACCTTCGGAAAAACGAACCTTATTTCGTTTTCGGATCAACGAACCTTCGGAACAACGAACCTTATTTCGTTTTCGGATTAACGAACCTTTGGAACAACGAACCTTATTTCGTTTTCGGATTATCGAACCTTCGGAAAAACGAACCTTATTTCGTTTTCGGATCAACGAACCTTATTTCGTTTTCGGATTAACGAACCTTTGGAACAACGAACCTTATTTCGTTTTCGGATTATCGAACCTTCGGAACATCGAACCTTATTTCGTTTTCGGATTATCGAACCTTCGGAATAACGAACCGTCGGAATTACGCCACAAATGTTCGGATTAACGAACCCTTTTTCGTTTCCGGATTAACGAACATCGAGGTATAAGCAATTTACGTGTTTCGGAATTACGAAGCTTCGGAATAAAGAACCTTCGGAATTACGAAGTGTAACCAGATGAAATACCCATCATTGAAAAACAATAAACCAAATTTTTAGGTGTATGGATTGACTCAAATTTAACCTGGAACAGTCACATTCACAATATTTGCATGATGGCATCCAGAGGAATAGAAATTTTATTTAGATTAAAATATTATCTCTCCAAAAAACAATTATTTATGCTTTATAATTCGTTCGTTTTATCCCACTTATCTTACTGCAACTTAGTATTGGGGGTTAGTAGTAAGGTAAAAATAGAAACGATTTTCCGTCTCCAAAAGAAAGCACTCCGCATTTGTACTTATTCACATTTCATTGCACATAATACTGATCCAATATTGCATAACTTAAAAACATTGAATATTGAAGATATTAACATTGATCAAACGGCCATATTTATGATTAAATTTTCATCCAAAATTATCCCGATTCCATTTCGCAAATTTTTTGTTTACAATAAAGACATTCACAATTATCCAACACGGCATTCAACAGATCTTCACTTAACCAACCCAAGAATATTACTCGCTCATAAGACGATATGCCACCATGGCCCAGATATTTGGAATGCATTGCCATATGATATTGAACAATGTACATCTCTCTATTCGTTTAAAGCTTTGTTGAAAAAAATTCTTATTTCGAAGTATCCCTAATTTGATTCACCTGCACTCACCCACATGCACACACTTGCACTTCTTTTTACCATTTTTTTCCTACCAATATATATATATTTTCAATCTTATATTTCGTGACGATCAGTTTATCAAATATGATTTATGATGGTTTTCTTGAGCCCCCTCACCTGGCTGCTATTGCTTTAAGCACCTATGTGCTTATAATAGCTGGCCCCTGTATTTTTACCGAACTATATCACATGCTTAGGTATGATTTAATTAACAGTGTTTTCTGTATTATTTACAATGTATCTTTTTAATTGTCACATTTAATTGTATTCATTCAATTGTGTGAACATGTTAATTTATCATTGATTTATGAATAAAATGCAGAAACTCCTGCAAAAAAAAAAAATCAACGTTCCAAAGGCGCTCGATCACACACAAAACTAACAAACTCACCCACACACACACCTACACCCCCACACATAGGCCTATGTGACTCATGAGAAAGAGGCATAAATATATCTCAACCTCACCAACAAATTAATGCGAGCGCTTAGTGCGAGCTGAAATTTCTAGTATACTGACATAAAAACATGAAAAAGGTACCTGTTTAGGACTGCTTGTAGTAACTCATGAGGGGGTAGATACATGTATCTCACTACACAGATAATGTGAGAGCCGAGAGCGAGCTTAAATTTCTTTATATTGTGACCTGAAAGCTTGATATTCTAAGCATTTTGGTACCAATAATTAAGATGGGTATCTAGAAGAACAATAGATGCGAGCGCGAAGCGCGAGCTGAAAATTTTTATATTTCCATCTGAAAAATAATGACAATTTAATGGACAATTTTTAATAAAGAACAAGATATATATCCAACAAAAAATATTGCAAATCGAAGCGGGACTTCTTTTGAGGTTTAGAACTGAAAACGGGACATTCTATTTACCAAATCATGAAAAGTACGGGTTTTTGCCACAGAAATGATGCGAGCGCAAAGCGCAAGCTGAAAATTTTTACATTCCAATCTGAAAAGCACTTTGAGCACAATTTTAGATAAAGAACTAGTTGGTATTTCGATCTCGCTTGCTGATTTCCGTGTAACATTGCAATCTCTTATTTTATCTTTAGTGACACGTGCGGAATTATGGGGGGGACAAAATAATATGTTTGCCCCCCCCCAATATTCCTTGGTGGGGCGATTGGTCTTACGGAACCTGCTACACGATAGAAGCTTAATCCGGGATTAGCATTAGCACCTACCGACCAATCAAATTTTCGAAAATCAGATCAGAAAAAGGGGGACATTTTAATGACTGATTTTAGGAGACGTATCTCACCAATCCACTAACGCGAAAGTAAGCACGGACAGGAAATTTGTTATATTAAAACATTAAAAGGGACAATCACTTTAAATAATCCTGAAAAAGAAGCATAATTTATGTCACTACATAAACCATAATAACTAGGAAGTGCGTGGTAATACACAACCGGGAGGTTTTAGTACAACGGGATACCACAGACGAGCACCAGGAACAATTAAGACATATAGGCCCTGTGCAAAATATGTTTCATAAATATATGGAAAGAAGGTTTCTTATGTAATATAACATAATGCAAAATGGTATAACATAATCAACAATAATTTCCTCTTTCCCACTCTTCATCCATTTCCTCTTTTCTTCCTTTTCCCTGTTTTTTTTGGCCAGCCGATGGGGGGGGGGGCACGTGCCCCCATGCCCCTGTAGTTACGCCACTGCCAAATGGTATATGGACTACATGGCTATTGGACTAACTGGTTATTAGACAAAATGGTGAGTTGACGAAATGGCAATTAGACCATGTGGATAGTGGACAAACTGATGTTAGACCAAATGATAGTAGACGAGTTGGTAATTGGACGAATTGACATTGGACCAAATGAAAATAAACCTTGCCCATCCCACAATCTTAGCTATTATACACATGCCAGAGGGGCTTGATATTCCTTGCATATATATCTGAATTTCAAGTGCCATACCCTTAACCATGTGAAGATGCGATCACTCGGGATGTGAAAGTAAATGCTTATCAATAACATGCACAAACGTGACTCATGCCAAACAGAAGAAGCAGGCCAACCCCAAAACGAATGCAAAAACTTGATCTCCGAGTTTTGACATTTTTACGTAAACAAATAGCATTTCAGGGAGAACTACTCGATGTGGCCCAGTGGATTAGTCTCTGAACTTTGAAACAGAGGGTCATGGGTTCAGGTCCCAGCCATGGCGTAGTATCCTTTAGCAAGAAATTTATCAACATTGTGCTGCATTCGACCCAGGTGAGGTGAATGGGTACTTGGCAGGAATATATTCCTTGAAATGCCGAGCGCAGGAAAGGCTGTTTGAGCTACATCTGGGATAATTATAATTTCCAAGTCCTTTGAAAGCGCATAGAGACGGTATTCATAATTGTGTTAAGCGCTATAAAAGAAATGACTATTATTATTATTACTCAAGGCTGAAAATGGTAAATTTTGATACATAGAATAAAATTCACAGAGCTAAATGCTGAAAGTTTGATCAAAATCGGGTGACAAATAACGAAGTTACTGAATTTTAAAGATTTGCATTATTCCGGTGAAAATGCAGTTCAGGGCATGTCTTCATGGATATTCATTGGGTGAGCTGATGAAGGCATATCCCCACTTGTTCTTTTGTATTTTATTATATGAAATAAGGTTTATTCGAAAATATTCTTCCAAGAACTACAACAAGAGGATTGACAACCGTTAAGTGCTTTAGTTATTTATTGCTGCAACTTCTTTCATCATAATGGAGACACATCATTCACAAATTCATGAAAAAATGAAACAATTATGATTTCATGTAATAACATAAGAATAACTTACAAGAAAAGTTAGAATGTGACATCATCAGCCCACCTAATGAATATTCATGAAGACATGCCTAGCACTATTTTACCGGAATAATACAAATTTCTAAAATTAAATAACTCCGTTATTTGTTATCCAATTTAGATAAAATTTTAAGCCTTTTGCTTTGTGAATCAATCAAAGTGATTCGATGGTGATTTTTTTACCTGATTGCAAGGAAAGCATGAATGCGTATAACCAAGCAACCAGAGGACCGACGGCTAAAGGTCCTCTCCGAGGATCTGGTACTAACGATTAATTCCTTACCAAAGGGCACTAGTGCACCAAGTGGGAATCGAACCCGGGTCACCGGAATACGAATCCTCGCTCTACCGACTGAGCTATCGCGCCTCCTTACTCTATTACTTAGATATAAAGGCCTGGAGTATCCCTTTGTTTTGGAGGGAAACTAAAGAGTTTTGCTTATAATCTACCAAAACGGGTTGAAAAATTCCTATTCAGTGCATCTTGTAACACTCAATATAGATGTAAACCTGTGTAGATGGAGAAAAGAAAGGGATGAAAATGATCTAAATGTAGTCATTGTGACTCTTTATTCATTATGTATTATCATTGTCAGACAGTAGCGTACCTGGGATTTTCCACGGGGGGGGGGGGGGCAAAATCATTCGCCCAAAAAATTGACAAGCGAAAAAAAAATGTCTTCAACTTCAAAGGAGGGGCCACTGGCTCGTCATAGTCCAGGATAGAAGAGGCGTAACCTTGTTTTTTTATATATACAATATTTTTTAATGTTTTTTTGTCAATTCGAGGGTGCTGATTACGAATCTGAATGATGCCATTCGTGTAACCTTGAGCATTATCCGCAAATTGGCAAAATCCAATATGGCCGCCAAAATATGCAAATTACCCATAAAAATCCTAAAATTGTCCGCACATTTGCTACGAAATGCATGAAATTGTGTGGAAGGAGTGAGATACTCTCTGAAAAATTAATTTTTGACAAAATATTTATTTTCCTCATATTCAAAATGGCCGCCAAAGTCCATTGTATACTCTATTATGTACAATATAAAGAGGGAAAACTAGCTTTCGCAAAAGTGAGCACTAAACTGCAAAAAATCGCGATGTATGAACAAAGTGATATATGCAAATCATTATTACTAACGAGATATATCATTCATTATATCATAAATGGGAAGATTTCTGTATTTTGATATCTAAAATGGCCGCCACTGGCCAAAACAGTATTGCGTACAATGGCAATGGGGGCCAAAAAATTCACAAGAGTGATCACTGAAATGCATATTATTAAGATTACACGAGTGGAATACTGACTAAAAACACAACTGTTAACGAAATATGTCATTAATATCCCATGTATTTTGATGAATGTTGTATTTTGATTTTCAAAATGGCTGCCAAAGGCCTTAAAAGTATTATGCACACAATGAGAAAGAGGGGCAAAGAAATCACAAGAGTGATCACTAAAATGCATATACATGTATATGTGATAAATTAATGGGATACTGTTTAAAACATATTTTCTAACGAAATATATCATTCAGGTTTAAAGTTTGTGTTAAATACTGTAGTTTTACTTTCAAAATGGCCGCCATAGTCATTAACAGTATTATGCACAATGCAAAGTGGGAAACCAATATGAGCACCATAAATGCAAGTATTAGTGATCTATGAGTAGAATATTGTCCGAAAGCATAATTTATATTAAGAGATATCATTTATTCTGCCACTTAGGTGATGAATGCTGTTATTGGAAAGTCAAAATGGCCGATACAGGCCCTTATGATATTATGCACAATGTGAATGGGAACAAATTATTTCAACAGAATTTGGCTTTGCTTGGCCAAATGGTGATGTATGAGTGAAATATCGCCTGAAAACACGATTTATAACAAAATATATCATCTCTTATGTAATTTAGATGATGAATACTGCATTTCAACATTCAAAATGGCTGCCATATGCCCTTTTTATGAACATTATTTGTCTACACTCAAGTTGTATATTATACGATAAGGGCCTATGGTGGCCATTTTCAATTTAAAAATGCAGTGTTTATCACCATAAATACAAGACATTATGATATATCTTATTAGAAACCATGGTTTTAGACAACATTTCACCCTTGCATCAGGATTCACAATTATAGGCAATATTTAGAGTCAAACAAAGCCAAATTATGTCAAAATTATATGTCCAATGTTACAATGTAATACTTTTAGGACCTATGGCAGCCATTTTGGATTTCAAAGTACAGCATTTATTACCTCCATAACCAATATGTGATGTATTTAGTTAGAAATCCTGTTTAAGACAATATTTCTATTCGTATATCACAGTCATATGCATTTTATGATTCTCACTCTTGTGAAAATTAGTTTCTCCATTCGCATTGTACATAATAAATATAGGGATTATGGCGGCCATTTTGAATGTCAAAATACAGCATTTATCACATAAATGGCATATTAACAATGATGTTTTTAGTCAGTATTCCACTAGTTTATCTTAATCATATGCATTTTAGTGCTCACTCTTGTCACCTTTTTTCCCCGGCCATTGCCCTTGTACATAATACTCTTTATGCCACTGGTCGCCATTTTGAATGTTGAAATGCAGTATTTATCACCTAAATTACATTTGTTATCAATCATGTTTTCAGACGATATTTTACTCATACATCACCATCTGGCCGGCTCGGTGTAAAAATGGCAGAGGTAATAATGGCAGAGGTAAAAATGGCAGAGATAAAAATGGCAGAGGTAAAATTGGCAGAGGTAATAATGGCAGAGGTAAAAATGGCAGAGGTAATAATGGCAGAGGTAAAAGTGGCAGAAGTAAAAATGGCAGAGGTAATAATGGCAGAGGTAAAATGGCAGAGGTCATAATGGGAGAGGTAAAAATGACAGCTCTAGGTAAAATATGGCCAGCCTCAAACCCCTATACAATGAATTGTCAAAAAGCCCCCGCATGTACATAGATTAAAATAGAAGTGCATGTCACGGTTAGGCATTTCATCATATCATTATGTCTTTATCGGCTAACAATGCTATTTACAAATTCGTTGGAGGTGTACCGTGAAGGCTTTTTAAAAAGAAATCAAACGAGGTTTCACAGGCCTAATTCATTCCCCATAGACTCATGTGTTAAATTGGCACTTTAAAAAATTCATAAAAAATAAGGATGAAATTCGGGGTCGAATGTTTACTACCAGTGGATAGGATATATATCTGGCAATCCATATCTGACCAGAAAAGGGTCCCTCGACGGGCTCATTTTAAAAATAAATTGGCGTGTTTGAAGACACCTTTGGGGGGAGCAGATTCATCACCTCAAATAGTAATATAGCCCTAATCCTTCCGCCAGTCAAAATATAGTCCAAGATTGGTGAAAGTTCTTCCCAATTTGAGAAAAGGAAGTTCAGTAATTACCAAAAATAGAATCAGTGTTAGATGGACAATCATATGCATACACTTTGTCAATCAGCCATATCAAAATTAAAGAAATAGCAATGAGTTGGCTCGAATGAATATCTATGGCCTGCCACTAGTGATTAGGCCCGTGTAACATGTATTGTATGGCACATGAAAGTTTCTTTTTAATTTACCTTCCTGGCTTTTCTTTAACATCTGTACATTCACTTTATCACAAAGAAATGCATGAAATATACAGATGTGTTATGTAATGACCAATTTTGATGTTACTCCTAATGTCTAGTGCCCTATGGATTTACACACATCCTACATGCCTATATGTAACTCAACAATGGATGCAATGTAGGGCCCAAATCCTATAATGCAAATTGTAGATATGAATAGTGTGCATATCTTCTGCCCACAATATAAATACCAGATTCACACGAGTTAAATTAGATAACAATAAAAAGAAATGAGAATCAACATACAAGCTTACTATACATTCACATCTTCCTATGACAAGGGCCCAAGCCAGGGTGTAAGAGAGAGACAGGGAGAGGGGGGGGGGTTAGATGGCTTGTATTTTAAATGGATGGGGGGCTAGTCTGGTTAGAAGTCAGTAAAAGTTGAACAAGATAGCAGTAGCACTCATTCTCAGCCCCCCCCCCAACATACTAACTATGCTTTCCTCTATATAATCCCCCCCCCCTCCCTCTTGAATCCACCACTCTTCAGCCAAATTCTAAAGCTTCTCTTCTCATTCCCTTCCCCATGAACCAATTTCACAAGTGCAATTGATGCAAGACCTATCTAATGTGTACTATTTCTTGTGATGGGTGCTATACACGATTTACAGCAGCGCTCGTCGGTATACGAAAACACACGATGACATGCAATCCAGAGACAAACACACGCACAGCCTAGCCTAGGTACACAAACAAAGACAGAGTTACTAATCACAATTTGTTACCTGTTATACCCCCTATGTAGCCTTGTATATAGCCATGCAGTTCAGTTTTTGGACCTCTTGATGATTGGAACATGTATACTAGTGAAAGCAATATGCTACTGAAGAGTTAGGGCAGGTATTTCATCCACTAGGGAATTCCCTATGTAATAGGCTATGGTCAAGGTACAGGTTTCACAGGCCTAATTCATTCCCCATAGACTCATGTGTTAAATTGGCACTTTAAAAAATTCATAAAAAATAAGGATGAAATTCGGGGTCGAATGTTTACTACCAGTGGATAGGATATATATCTGGCAATCCATATCTGACCAGAAAAGGGTCCCTCGACGGGCTCATTTTAAAAATAAATTGGCGTGTTTGAAGACACCTTCGGGGGAGCAGATTCATCACCTCAAATAGCAAACTAGCCCTAATCTTTCCGCCAGTCAAAATATAGTCCAAGATTGGTGATATTTCTTCCCAATTTGAGAAAAGGAAGTTCAGTAATTACCAAAAATAGAATCAGTGTTAGATGGACAATCATATGCATACACTTTGTCAATCAGCCATATCAAAATTAAAGAAATAGCAATGAGTTGGCTCGAATGAATATCTATGGCCTGCCACTAGTGATTAGGCCCGTGTAACCACGACAAATATTTTTTTCATTCAATTCATCAGGAGCAAGATGAAACTGCACTATTCCCATTCATCATTTTATAACATTACTTTTTGTCTAGCTGTTTTTTATGTCTATAGTTTTGCCAGGTTTACCGTTACAAAAAGGAGGAAGAGTAGACATAAGAGAGGTGGAGAGACAGAGAGGGTTAGGGTGGGAAAAGAACATAGTGGAAAAGCTTAGACCTTGGAATAATTGTCACGAATGATTGTTGTTGAATATTATGTCCTTATTTGTAATGTCGTCTGTACTATTCTTTTTAAATATTTGAATGACAATAAGCATGCGTTCCCAGGCTTGGCACTGAATATGTAACTGATAATGAAAATCAATAATAATCTTGACTGGTAAACCAATTTGGGGTCGATCGAGGGGGGCCGTCTGGTTCAGATTCTTTGCATAAAAGAAGACCCTGAACCTTCTTTACCATTGCATCCAATATGATATAGACGGCTTGATGGTCATAACCCTTGGAAGCGGAAGTACTGTTGGGTATTTTGTACACCATAAGCAGCACCCTCTTGGTAATTAGCTTGGTATGCTAAAAAAACATTGTTTATTATCTGATTGTTATTATTTTTGTTGTAATTCTTTTTCTGAGTCAAAAGAACTTCACTTAGTTGAAATAATTTTTTAAGTCATTTTCCCCCTTAACCAAATCCCCTTTGATTTTAGAGTGAAAACTTTTTTCTTCTCGGCTTTTTAACAAACCAGCACCCCATATCTCTTTCATTTTTGCTTATGCCATCTTTACCTTTGCCATTTTCAACTCCGACATTTTTTACACTGTTAGAAAATTTATACTTAAAAATAAAAAAATCCTGCATCAGAGTCTGGAGAACACCTGTAATCTTACTGCACTGTGTAATCCTACATGCATGCATTTGTATAAACTTACAGAAAATTGGTATTTTGTGCATGTACCCTTACAAATTTATTGTAATAAAACTGTTTCCCCCTTTTTTAAAACATATCTGTTCTGTAAAATTGAAGAAAAATTGTGGAAAACCCTCCTTTTATTATAATCTTCAAAATTGTTTTTTTTCTGTAAAACCTGTTTTTTTTTATTTTTCTTCTGTAGAATCTACTGTTTTTTCTAATAGTGTACCTCGGCCACTTTTACCTCTGCTATTGTCACGTCTTCCATTTTTACCTCTTGTCATTTATGCCTCTGCTCTTTTTATATCTGCTGTTCTTACCTCTGCCATTTTTACCTCTGCCATTATTACCTCTGCCATTTTTACCTCTGCCATTTTTACCTCTGCCATTTTTTACCTCTGCTATTATTACCTCTGCCATTTTTACTTCTGCCATTTTTACCTCTGCCATTTTTATCTGGCACCATCTGGGCTAAGCAAAGCCAAATTCTGTTGAAATAATTTGTTCCCATTCACATTGTGCATAATATCGTAAGGGCCTGTAGCGGCCATTTTGACTTTCCAATTACCGTATTTATCTCCTAACTGGCAGAATAAATGATATCTCTTAACTGCTTAATAGAAATTATGTTTTCAGACAATATTTTACTCATAGATCACCAATACCTGCATTTATGGTGCTCACTCCTGTGAATATTGGTTTCCCACTTTGCATTGTGCATAATACTGTTAATGTTTCTGGCGGCCATTTTGAAAGTAAAAATACAGTATTTAACACACACTTTAAACCTGAATGATATATTTCGTTAGAAAATATGTTTTTAAACAGTATCTCATTAATTTATCACATATAATGCATTTTAGTGATTACTCTTGTGATTTATTTGCCCCACTTTCTCATTGTGGATGATACTTTTAGGGCCTTTGGCAGCCATTTTGAATGTCAAAATACAACATTCATCACATACATGACATATTGATAATATATTTCGTTAACAATTATGTTTTTAGTCAATATTCCACTCGTTTAATCTTAATAATATGCATTTCTGTGATCACTCTTGTGAATTTTTTCGGCCCCCATTGCCATTGTACGCAATACTGTTTGGGCCAGTGGCTGCCATTTTAAATATAAAAATACAGAAATGTTCCCATTTATGACATAATAAATGATATATCTCGTTAGTAATGATGATTTGCATATAAGTATTACTTCGTTCATACATCGCAATTTTTTGCGGTTTAGTGCTCATTTTTGTGAAAATTGGTTTTCCCTATATTGTACATAATAGAGTATACAATGGACTATGGCGGCCATTTTGAATATCAGGAAAATAAATATTTGTCAACAATTATTTTTTTAGAGTGTATTTTACTCCTGCCACACGCTTTTATGCATTCCATAGCCAATGTGCGGACAATTTTAGGATTTTCATGGGTAATTTGCATATTTTGGCGGCCATATTGGATTTTGCCAATTTGCGGAAAATGCTCAAGGTTACACGAGTGGCATCCACCAGATTCGTAATCAGCACCCTCGAATTGAAAACCATCAAAAAATATTGTATATATAAAAAAACAAGGTTTGGTCAGGTTTCTCTGGGGCCTATCCTGGACTATCAGGGGAGCAGGGATACGTCCCTTGCATGGATTGTGACTCATCAGGGGGGCAGGGATACGTCCCTTGCATGGATTGTGACTCGTCAGGGGGGGGGGGCAGTCTGCCCCCTGCCCCCCCCCCATTGGTACGCCAGTGTTGTCAGATTTCACTAGACTTGCACCTGGCGTAGTTCGCTCAATAGACAAGTTCGGAGTTACCATGGACAAATTTGGTCAAAAGACCTGATTTCTTTCATTATGACAGACAGATTTTAAAGCAAGATATTACGTACGCATGCCATACATAGCAAGATGAGGTGAATAGAATAGCACACAAAATTTGAACACTTTATGAAGGTATGTGTTGCAATCCTACTTTGAATGCATATCATAGCATGTTGCACAATACAGGGCAAACTGTGAAATACCAGTTGTTCGTGGACGCATTGTTGTTTATTGTGGATGTAAATGAAAAACACAACTCAAAAGGTTTTCAACTTCAAGCTCGTCGGGGGGGGGGGGGGGCAGGGATACGTCCCTTGCATGGGTTGTGACTCGTCGAGGGGGGGGGGTAACGTAAGTACGTTAGTGGGCAGATCAACTGAGTTCACACAAACCGACCTGATTTGCGAGGTAGGTTTGTGTGAATTCCGATCTTTGTATTGTCTGTGAGCAACGAAAAAAATGCCAATTTTAGATTTGTCTGTCCCGTTTTTGACAAAGCACACAACTACAAAAGTAACGAATATGCACTAATGATCGCAGACATCGATAGGAAAATTGTAAAAAAAAATTTTTTCCTCCCAGTCAGAATTGGTTCGCGTGGCTTTGTCTCGAACGATGACTTTGCTAGACTCAAAGACTTGTCATGTTGCAAAAGGCTGATCTCTCCCAAAATTTTCAACAGAGATTTTCCAAACTGCAATTGTGATATACAAAGCCTTGGATGAGCCTTTGTGGAAGTGTCGGCTGCACCTCACTTAAAGGGATGGTCCAGAGCTGGAAATATTTATATCCGAATAGGAAGAGTAAAATTCACAGAGCAAAATGCTGAAAATTTCATCAAAATGGATAACCAATAACGAAGTTATTGAATTTAAAAGTTTACCAATATTTTGTGAAATTAGTTATATGCACATTGTCATGAATATTCATTAGGTGGACTGACGATGTCACATTTTATACATATCAAATATCTTATTACATGAAATCATAAATTTTCATTTTTCATACATGTGTAAATGATGCGTCTCCATTATGATGAAATAAATTGCGGCAAAAAATAACTAATGTACTTAATCAGTTGTCAATCGAATTGTCTTAGTTCTTGGTAGAAAAATGTTGAATAAACCTAGTTTCATGTAATAAAAACAAAATAACAAGTGGGGATATGACTAGCCAGGAGGCTTCTAGAGAGTAAAAATCATTTACTAACTTAACTTACTCTCATACGAAGCCAGTGCTTCTTTTCTATACACGTGCGTGTACCACCAAAAAACCTGAAACTTTCGCCCCCGAGATTTATACTTTCTCTTCAAAAGATCTAGTAAATGATTTTTACTCTCTAGAAGCCTCCTGGCTAGATATGACATCATCAACCAATGAATATTTATGAACACATGCCTAGAACCTTTTCACCGTATTAATGAAAATTCCAGCATTTTGTTATGTGAATTTTACTCTACATCCCTTTATCGACTCTTCTTGTTTTTCTCTGTCTTTCTCATTTCATACCTATGCTGCAAATCGCTTACTAATTTGTGTCGAATTCACCCATTTTATTGTTCTTTCAAATATATAGGCATATTCAATTAATTTACTCAAACTACAAATATTAGAATTAAAGGTCATTTATCATAGATTATTAAATCACATCCGTGATGTAAAAGTATATGTAAAAATATATTCAAAATATCATCCTCAAGGCTATGTATGTGCATTCGTTGTGTACAAAGTCAATGAGAGTTGAAAGAATTAACCAGCCCTGACGAAATAAACGGCAGTGAATGGACTGGTGACTTAGACCAGGATAAGGGGCCATCATTAAAAAAATACTCACATTTGTTGAATATCTCCAACAACGAAGAATATAGAAGTAAATCACAATAAACAGCCCGAAACATTGATAGATGTTCTCAGAAACAGGTTCACTCACGTTCTGACTCATAATCCCGTCGAAGAGAAGAAGGGGCCCGTGACTGCTCCGTCGGATATTAGACTTGACTGCGCCGGTTCGAGGTCACTATACGCCACATGATGATAAGCACCCACTTCATTGGTGTATCCGGATGGACGAAGACACGAACGGGACCTAATACCTTGGTCACATTTTTTCTACGGCGGCCGTACGGCGAATCGAAAACGGTCGTTTCATTCATTTTTATTCAAACCACCTCAGGCGCGCCGGAACACTTTCAGTTTGGGGGGGGGGCAAAATCCCGAAGGGGGCACAATATTTTTGACAGCGTGAGATACCGAAGCGATCGAGCGGGAGAGGGTGTGGGAGTGGACCCCCCCCCCACGGTAAGGACTTTGTGTAAGAATGGAGTATAAAAGTTGCGTTTCTATAAGAGCATTCAAAAATAAATTTCTTGAAATTCAAACATAGAATTCACTACAAAAGACCAGAACTCACTTCGAAAGACTATACTCACAATCTATGAGAACCTATGAAATCTACGCGCAAAACAATCGCTTCGGAATGTGTTTTTTGTGTCTGATCAATTAAATTTCCTATATTGACTCAAAATACCAGAAATTACATTTTTCATGCAATATCTGTTCAGTAATATTTATATGTACATTTACATACACGGACGACGCGAGAGAGCACAATCATAAGTTTCAAGTAATGTCAGAACAAGGAGTGTATTAAGCAGAAGAAGCGCAACAACAGAAACAAAATAAATTCTAATGAATGTCTTTTCAAGTTCAAAATGTCATACTCTTCTGACGTGGCAGACGTCGATAAGCACTTAAATACCCATTCTATGCAAATCACTTCTGACATCAGCATTGGAGATAGTCCCTGATTATCCATGCATGGGCAATACATTTCATAATTTGTAACTGAATGAAAAAGAAATATGTCAAGCTTAATTCTCTAACAATTTAAAACTTTTCTGAAAATCATTTAAGTTTAAAACATTCATTACTCGATTTATGTGTTTCCTTTTGCATGTTTTGTATGGCTGGGAAGCATTATTAGATGACCCCTTCAAAATCTTCTTTTTTCTTTACATATAAACTAGGAAATGATGATTATTAAATTCCAGGAAATATTAATTTGTAAATAATAATGAAAAAGGGATGGTCCGGGCTGAAAATATTTATGTCTTAATACATAGAGTAGAATTCACTGAGCAAAATGCCGAAAATTTCATCAAAATCGGATAACAAATAATACAGTTATTGACGTTTAAAATTTAGCAATATTTTGTGAAAACAGTCGTCATGAATATTCTTTAAAAAAAATTGAATGAACCTATTTTCATATAATAAAATACAAAAGAACAAGTGGAGATGTGACATCATCAGCCCACCTAATGAATATTCATGACGACTGTTTTCACAAAATATTGCTAAACGTTTAAATTCAATAAATTTGTTATCCGATTTTGATGAAATTTTCAACATTTTGCTCAGTGAATTCTATTTATTAAACTATACTTTCAGCCCGGACCATTCCTTTAACAAACTTCCGCAGTTCATAATGTACATTATGTAACATTATTAGAAGAAAACAATTACATTCCAATAGCGAATATGGTTGTCGGAACACCAATTGGAGTTTTCGAAAAAGTGGATAGAAGAAGTGAAATTGATAGGGGAGGAAGTGAAAAGTTGATCGTCAAGTAATTTTTTGTTTAAATGCGCGTAGTCCTGAAAAAGACAGTCAACCAGAAAAGGTAGAAGAGGATTGAGTATTTGATAGATAAGTACTCCTGCTCTGCA
Organism: Lytechinus variegatus; assembly: GCF_018143015.1. Lineage (NCBI taxonomy): Eukaryota > Metazoa > Echinodermata > Echinoidea > Temnopleuroida > Toxopneustidae > Lytechinus > Lytechinus variegatus. The sequence continues at coordinate 79,164,113 of NC_054740.1, read as the reverse complement.
CTCCATTCACCGACTCAAGATAGCATCTTCTCATTTATCCAATAATCCAACTACTCAAGCCTCTTCAACTCTTTAACCTTTTCTGTTTTACAGTCATTTTCAGATATTATTATGTTGCTCGAGTAAGTTCACGCGCGTTAGTGATATCGGGTCCGGTCTGAGCGTTTCTTAGCCGACACAACCAGCATTGCATTGGTGAACCACTTTCAATTTGCCATTCGGTTTTAGTCTGAAATATATTCATTAAAAGGTTAAACGTTATCACACTGTAATAAGATGGAAAAGGGGCTTCTCAAAGGTATGTTTCATAGAGGAACATGTTCGTCAAAAGACGCGAGGCTTACTATGATTATGTGATTGCCCCGTCAGGGGCGCAATTTTTTCATGTTTGACAATGGAAATGACAATTTTTCGGCAGAAAAGTGCCTTCATCGTTTACCTTTGTCCTTGAATAATTTATCATTTTTTCTTTAGGGGGGCACATGGGGATAAGGGCAAAATCTCGTTTTGCCCCCCAAAATTTTATTTGGGGGGACAAGTGCCCCCCTGCCCCCCCCCCGCTTCCCGGCGCCCTTGAACCACCTATACGCAGCTGGTACAAAAAAAGGTTAAAACGGCTGTTTTGGACTCGCCGTACGGCCGCCGTAGAACAAATGTGACCAAGGTACACTAGCGTACCTGACAAGTCACAACTCATTCAAGGGACGTATCCCTGCCACCCCCCCCCCCTGACGAGTCACAACTGATCCCTGACGAGCCACAAGTGGTCCCTCCTTTGAACTTGAATACTTTCAGTGTTTTTCTGGTGCGATTTGTCCTTTACTTGCGGTTGAAGACCTTTTTTTTGCTTGTCAATTTTTTGGCGGACGAATTTGCCCCCCCCCCCTTGGAAAATCCTAGGTACGCCATTGCCAAGGTATCAGAAGCCGGAAATATAAAAGGGAACCTAAACCAGTATGACAAAGATGTATGGGCACATGCACAAGTATAATAGAGTCACTATTGTCCCTAGACAATTGGGCCCCTGAAATGCTTTGTAGGATCTGATGCTGGATAAGCACCTGCATTCCCACTACAACCATGACAACTACATGAATACTGAAATCCATAAAGGTCGAATCACTGTTCAAGAATGATAACTGTTCTACAGAAAGTATGCAACTTATCATGCTGAAGTCTCAATCCCTACAGGGGCGGATCCAGCTCCCGCCAGAGCAGAGCAATAATATAGGCGCTGCTTTTCCGACGGCGGCGTCGTCAACATTGAAATCTTAACCAAGGTTAAGTTTTTGAAATGTCATCATAACTTAGAAACTATATGAACCTAGTTCATGAAACTAAGGAATAAGGATGATCAAGTATTACACTGCCTGAGTTTCAAGTCACGTGACTATGGTTAAAGGTCATTTAGGGTCAATGAACTAGACCATGTTGGGGGATCAATATCGAAATCTTAACCAAGAATACGGTTTTGAAATGCCTTCATAACTTGAAAAGTATATGGACCTAGTTCATGAAACTCGGGAAATAGTAACAGTGTATCACTTAAGATCCTGCCCGAGTTTCAGGTCACATGATCAAGGTTAAAGGTCAATTAGGGTCAATAAACTTTGACCATTTGGGGGTATTTCTGGAATTGTCATCATAACTTTGAAATTTTATGAATCTATAATTCATGAAACTAAGACATAAAAGTAACCATGTATCCCTGAATATATGTGCGTTTTTAGGTCACATTGACCAAGATAAAAGGTCAGTTAAGGTCAATGAACTTTGGCCATTTTGGAGGTATTTGTTGAATTGGCATCATAAATTTGAAAGTTTGTTGTACACATTTAGCTCATGAACATATAGACATAAGGGTTATCAAGTATGTTTTACACACGTCTAATGTCACACGATATGGTCAAAGGTCATGTTGGGTCAATGGACATAGTGTTTTATTAACATTATGAGTGTTAGCTTTTTTCAAAGTCAGCACTTGCTATATTGAATCCCGTAATGCAGGCGAGACAGCCAGAGGCGGTCCACTTGTTATTACCAAACCCCAATTTTGTGATAGATTTTGACACAGTATTTAAAAAAAATATTGTCATATTTTACCCTTCTCTATTTTCTGTTCTTTCCTTTTTCTTTTTGTGTCCGAGCTTTATAGCCCAGCATACGGGAAAGGCATAAAATTTGTATAAATCCAAGATGGCTGCCAAAATTCATTTTTTTTGTGTGTGTGTGTTAGCCTTATCCGAGATCTTAGATGAATTTTGTTTTGATGATATCAAGTTCTGAAGTTCAATGCTCTATTTGGAATAATTTTATCAATGATGTCATAAAAATAATTATGAAGATTATATTTAACAAATAACTTTCAAATTTTGTTTTTTATCTGACTTATGCACAGGAAAGGCTACATTATGTGGATTACACGTCTTTACCTATCCAGGTGACCAGACGTCCCGTATTTCCCGGGATCGTCCCGTATTTGCTCCTTTGTCCCGGCGTCCCGAAAAACCCTTCCCGGGACGCCTATTTGTCCCGTATTTCAGAAAATTGACCAAAATGTAGTTAATACCTTTAAAAGTGACGAATTTTCTTTAAATAACCAACAGACGACGAAGCAGAGACAACAATAAAATCGATAACTAAACCTTTGCAAGTTCTTCGGTGATTTAATATATTGCTAAATTGTACCCAATACATTGCAAACTGGCCTCCTGCCTCTGGCAGGTACTGGCAAGGCAATTAGGATCGGAGCAGATTCTCAATGATGCAAACATTGATATGATAAACAGTTTTTCCACCAAAATAATCACAAAATCGGCGGGAAATTTGTATAATTATATTATGGATTCTCAGGTTACTGATTGGAGATGTAATCGGAGAAACAAGTTGAGTTTTCATAACTAGATCTAGTTGTTTCAGCTTTCGTTGTGTATCATGCCGCGATGTCATCAAATGGTTAAGTTGACAATGCCTCACTTCGAAATTTTATTCCTTTCTGAAACATTTATTTTTTTTTAATATACTAAAAAACAGCAAATATCATGATTTTTTATTAGATGATTGGATTGTTTTTTGTTCGATCTTTTCTTTCTTTGCTATCCTTCTATCTTCATTCTTCTATCCTTCCTGCTTGCCCTTTTTGTTCCATCTATCTTTATTTCCTGATCCTTTTTTCTCTCTCTCTGTTCATTTTTCTTTCTATCCTTTTTTTTTACCTGCCTTCTTTATTAAATTTCATTTTTTAAAATTTCCTTGATTTTTTTCCTTAATTTTTTTCTTTCCTTCCTTCTCCCTCTCTCTCTCCTTTTCTTTTCATTCTTTCTCTCCTTCCATTATTTTTTCTTTTTTTTCATTCTCTCCTCCCTCTCTTTCCTCCCATTCTTTATTTTATTTTTCGCTTATTCTTTTCCCTTATTTTTCTTATTCTTTCTTTCCCTTTCTTCCTGTTTTACTTCTTTCTTTGTTTTTCGTACCAAAGAATGAAAAAAACATGACTTTCCTTTATTTTTCTTCCTCCCTTTTTCTTATACTGTTTTTCTCTCCTTCATTTTGTCTTTGAATTTACACATTTATTTAACTTCTCTTCCTTTCTTTCTATATTCAACTCAAAGAATGATGAAAACCTTTTTTCTCTTTTATCCTTTCTTTCATCCTTCTTTCATTCTAACTTTCTTTTCTTTTTTCCCTTCATTTCCCCTTCATTTTTTTCTTTCTTCTCAATTCATCTCTTTTTTCCTCTCCTTCTGTTGTTCACCCTCCCTTCCAATTCTTTATATTTTTTTCACAAGTCTAACACTGTAGCCTTCTTTGTTGATCTTATTTTGTCGATTGTCCCGTATTTCATTTTGTGAAATCTGGTCATCCTGTACCTATCTGTTGTGGAACTAGTAAATATTTAGCCATAAGGTATATTGTATATTCGCTATCAACGAGAGGTCGTTATAAAAGGCTTGTACTAATCAATCGGGACGCGTGCGCGTACGAAATCACTCGGGTTTTTGGATTTTTTTGGACTTCAATGCTTCTTCTTCTTCGATTTTTTTTCTAACGCTGTCTTCAACGGGACAAACATGAAATTCAAATTCGAGTTTCGTTTAAAGTCGGCATGGGCCTTAAATAAAATGTACTGGACTACGTATTTTTTAACATAACAAACAAGCAAATCAGCAATGTGGCTCAACTAACTTGAATAGATTCGGAGTTCTACTGTGTATTATACGAGGACTCTGAGTCAGAACTTGCATATCTGCCACATCGATATTACATCGTATCATTCCCATATGCGGACATGCCTCTATGCCTGGCCCCACATGGCGGGACCCGGCCGCTGTCGGACACGACTTGCATTGGTAGCATGGAGCAAGCTAATGTTAGTCGAGCCGAGGTAGATCCCGGAGGGGGGGGGGGCACTCGACCCCAAAAGTGGTACATATCAATTTGTTGTGTACAAAAACAGCTCCTTTTATAAGGCATAGAAATGGGACGTTTAACGCACAGTCACTAATACGCGCCGCTGTCTTCGCATCGTGCAGGCAGTCTACGTGTATAGTGGCGGGCTGCTACATTGCGGTGCAGGGGTGTTCAACTTACATATCGTGAGCGCACTCAGCTGCGTGTTTTCACTTCTTCTCCTTTCTCTCCTTTTCTTGTCATTTTTCCTCGCATTACTTGTTTTCATAAATTTCCCTCTCACTTTCCTTGTTTTCTCACTCCCTTCAGTTTTGTAACTCTTCTTGATCACTTGCATTCATTGGCACACCCCCGGTCAAAAATGGTACGGTTCTATCCAACATACACTCAAGTCGTCGCTGTACGAATAGTGAAATTCTTCACGCGCTGCGTTGCCTAGCTATGCGTGTGTACTGTGTACTATACTGTGTACACACAATGCCATCGGCTGAACCCGCCAAACTATAGTGACCAAAATTGCAAAAGCTTTTGCAAATGTGAAAAGTGACAGAGGTTTTTTTATCCAATCAAAATCATTCTTAGGTATTCGCAATCTACAGCATTTTCTGCAAAATGTCTTTTTTTGATAGGGTCTATTGTGACGTATATATTTTTTTACAACAATGTGAAGTCGCACCAAACGTTTCGTTTCCCGCACTTGCCCATTGGCTCATGTACAAATGGATTTCCAAAATCATCAAGAAAGGTTCCAAAAACCTCAAAAGTGACAGAACTTAATTTGACTAAAATTGAATGAAAATCATATCATGTTCAAGGTGAGAATCTGCTCTATTCTATTCTGTTTTGATAGATCACCTTGTTGACGCGTTTGGGAGATATCTTAGCAAATCCCTCAAAAAACTGCGTATTTTCTATTATTCTCCATAGGGAAATAATTTAACACGCTACGCACTGCAAAAAAGGAGCGCAAACAAATTGATATGGGGTGTGCCGCGGGCGAGACAGAAAATGGTGGCCTTAATTGGAGCGGGCTTATTGTAAAAAGGAGGGTCTTCGGAACGGGCTTCGGGACTACAAATCTTTGTGAAAACGGGGGTCCTTGGAACGGATCGCCGAGTGAGTATGCATCCCCATGGAACGGGCATGCGTGCATGATGCAGCTAGCGCGGCCTCCGCCGGGTGCGCTCGCGCAGAGGTGATGGTCGGATAGCGCTCTGCGGCCGCTTTTTACCAAAAATGCAGCTCATTGCAGAAGATCAATGCGACCGGAACGGCCTAACGAAAAATATGCAAAGCTTTGGAGCAGATTTCTTTCTTCTTTTTTTCTCGATAAGAAGAAAATGCTATGCCTTGGAGCGGCTTTCTTTTGTTTTGTTCTTTTTCTCAATAAGACAAAAATGCTTTGCCTTGGAACGGAAATTTGAGTGTAAAAATGGGGGTCCCCTCCGCGGCACATACCCACTATGCATTATATACTGACAGCCCCCCCCCCCCGCGGGTAGATCCAATTTTACAGTGCCAGTCAGTCCGCAGCCCGTCCGAAAGTGCTCTTTTTTATTCAGCAGTATGCATAGCCATCCGCGCCGAGCTGTGAAGACGATCTTTCCGATCGACGTTTTATAATTTTGTCAATGTCTCATAAATTTGGTCTTATTTTATAAATGAAAGTTTGAAATTTCAGTCAGGGAAAAATCAGGTTTTTACCTCAAATCCGGGGAAATACCACAAATGAGGGCAAAATCAGGGAATTTTGATCGGCCCAAAAGTCGAAAGCACGGCAGTCAGATTTTGTTTTATTTTGGTGTATATTACTAGTAAAACAACATTCATTGCATGTTATGGTGTTTTTTTTTAGTGTAGCCCCTTTTACTTCAGTACAAGTATAGGCCTACTGGTACATAATTATAATTGAAAATAATAAATATGCCTATATTATACATGTACAAAAAAAACTAATAATACAGCAATATTGACTGGCCTCGGGGCGATACGACATATATCGCCCAAACTAGATTTTATCGCCCGAGTCGTAGACGAGGGTGATATCAATTTAGTGAGGGCGATATATGTCCTTTCGCCCCCAGGCCAGTCAATATTGCTATTATTAACCAAATCAGACATCTAGAGCCAAATCGTTAAAATTTAGATATTTTAAATGTTTAGAATGAGAATCTAGTTTCTCATGTAGAGCAGACTGGGCTTCTGAACTTTACCATTGTGACGTAATTGAAATGACGCGTCCCTGGCCTAGGGACGCAGTATGCAGCGTTGTCTCAACTTCGTTACCATTATGACATATAGCACTGCGCGGTTCGTGTTTTTTTTTTTTACACCACTGCTCCGCCAAAATCCCCAGAAATACGAAAGAAACGACTCGCGGGCAAGTCTAATGTGTGCGCTCTATGAAAGCAAAGCTCTCGGAATTCCCGCGTGAGATGCCGGGGTGAGATGTGTATAAATTATCCAAAACCACCTGAAATCATCCCGTTACCACATTAAGGTTATGTTGATATTACGGAAAAAAGGTTCTAAAAACCATTTTAGTTTGTAACTGAACGATTTTGTATTGAAAATGAAGATGATGAAAAAGATATTGTCTATTTAAAGTTGTGGCGAATTGAATTTGCTGAAAGAAAGTGTGAGGGCACTTTATAGTATTTTTCCTACTAGTATATAGGCCTCACTAGCGTCCCTACGGGGGGGGGGGGGTCAGGGGCAGTCTGCCCCCCCCCCTGACGCCGCCCATGCAAGGGACGTATCCCTGCCACCCCCCTCCCCTGACGAGCTCAGTGAAGCCCAGTTTTTTTGCTTGTCAATTTTTTTCTGGTGATACGAGATCCTATATTTGTGGTTGAAGACCTTTTTATTTTTTTTTATTTATGCTTGTCAAATTTTGTGGCGGACGAATTTGCACCCGGCCCCCAACCCCCAACCTTAAATACTATTCAGAATCACGTACAGAGTATACATTTGCAGCAATTTGTACGTAGTGCAGCTGTTGGACAAAGTTCAATCATGGAGCTAACTCTATGGTTCAATAGTAGCTGTGATCTGAGAAAGATGAAAAGAGCCCGAAAAGAGAGAATAGGGGTGGGGAGTGCGAAGGAATAGAAATAAAGGGTGAGAGCTAAGAGATACAAGGAGATTGATTTGGAAAAAAAAATGATATTGTCAAAAAAAAATGGGCCTTAAGCAAGAGGGGTGGGGGAAAAAAAGAAGTCTACCCAAGCAGACTCATATCAGATGAACAAAACTAAAACGTTCATTGGACAACTAAATAATTTATGAAATTTTAATCACATGAAAATATGGGGAAATCACATGACAAATTGCCGATTTCATGAAGTAATGGATTCACCACGTTTTGTTTACAAATGTATTTATACTGCAAAAAATCATTATTTCACCAATCGCATTATTTTTTCAGAACTCGAATCATGTCTTACATAAATTGTTATGCAGGCCTTCTTAAAATATAATGAACTCAAAATATATTTTTATACCTTTAATCACTCAATTATTATAAATATTGAATCATAAATTCATATACAAGGTTGTTAAATAGAACTATAAAGTCTGTAATAATGGAAACATGAAAAGCATATCTATCATATAGATATCCTGGAAAAAGTTTTGAGGAAATCAAAATTTCGGATTGTAGTAATGATTAATGAACTATGGTTAGTCGTGCACCTATGATGTCAGCAAGTTGGTAATCGCCTAGTGATATTCATTTCATTAAAATTCATAACATTCTTATTAGTTGTCAGATTCCAAACTTTTTGTCTTTTCTGTCAACCTGATTTTGCTTGTCACCGTTGAAAAAAAAAATTATTTTGGCGTAGACTTTCCTTTAAAAAAATTGAGAAAGAAAGAATTAACAGAGAGGTAGAGAGAAGATCTTATCTGCCAAATAAAAATAATAATGATAATGATTATAATAAGTAATGATCAAAATATGACTAATAGAGCGCATATCACTGCAGAAGCAGTCCCTATGTGCTTTGTAATTAACTAGAGAAAAGTATCAAGGTGTACTTATCAATAAATGCAGACCAAATTCATCGACAAAGTGATTGTGCCTAATTTAATGACAACAAAATAAAATGGGCAAAAAGCAAGAGGGCAATGCAGAGACCACTGTCGTCCAAATACAGAACGGAGAATGCTGGAGAGAGAGAGGTTGAGTGCTGAAGATCAGAGAGGTGAAAATTTTAGTCGACGAAGAAAAGAAATCTAGTCTATCTGCAGCTAAGAACCCTAGTTCTTTGTTTCATGCATCTGAATGTCTGGAGGTGCCATAACTGCGATAAGGTCCCTAAAAACTAAACGCTTTTAAAAAGCTTGAAATCATAAGGTTTGTTTTGTATGACTATTGAACGAAATCAAGGTGTGCACGACGAAACGTGTGTGGTCAACGTGTTAGACTCTCGCGCGAGCCGTTTCTGTGGGGTTTTTCAATATTTTGGCGGAGCAGTGGTGTAAAAAAAAAATACGCGCGCGGTTCAAGGACGCGTACACAACGCGTAGAATACCCGATGTTAGAGCTGCCTTTTATTGCCCGCCACATTTCCACGCATTTTCTCATTGACTTTCTTGAGCGGGCAATAAATTGGGCCCGTGGATAAACAATTGGAATTTTATTGACCGCCATTCGATCCCAGTGTTAAGCAGGCAACAATGTTTCAAAGTTGCCCTGCTCAGATGTCTGATACGGTTAATAATACATGTTATTCACTGCAAGAGCCTAGAAAACTTGAGAAACTGGGAATGTGTTTTAATGATTCTCAGTGAATTTTTAAACTTCATTAGAGAAAAATCAGATATTTTTCCTTTCTTGAAAAGCTGGAAACACTGATTGGGTTAAGCCAGCCGTTAACTATCAACAGTAGATCGTATACATAGACTGAGGTGGATAAATAAAAAATAATATTTTTACTAGCGTTATTTTACAGAAAAATAGCAATTTTGATTGTTTTTCACCAAAACCTTCAAAAATCCACTGAAACAGACACAAAATCCCCAAAGTTTGTTTAATCCGCAAATATTTTTTTTTATCCCCTAAGGGTTTTGAACTCCCCTTACTTTCAAAATTTCGGGGTGGAAATATACGTCACTCTAACTGTACTCCAATAAGCCGAAATGGAAATTAGACCAAATGCACAGTAGACCAATTGCACATTAGACCAACTGAATGATTGACCAAGTGAGGATTAGATCAACTCTAATGTTGACCAAATGAATAATGGGACAAGTGAGGACTAGACCAACTAGTATTAGACCAACCGACTATTAGACGAACTGGTATTAGACCAGATGCTATCAAACCAAGTGACAATAAAATACATTAGACGAAATGGCAATTGGACTAAATGAAAATTAGACCAAGTGATGATTAACCCAACTAGACATTCGACCAAGTGGCTATCAGACCAAGTGGTCATTAGACTAATCGGTTATTAGACCAAGTGGTCATTAGACCAATTGGCCATTAGACCAAGTGGATCATTAGACTAATTGGCTATTAGACCATGTGGTCATTAGATCAAAAGAGATTTGGACTAAGTGGGTTTAGCTCGAATGTTGTTGGCTCATCTGATGATTAGACCTAGTGCTGTTAGTCCAGCCGTCACTAAACCGCCTGGACTCGAGCGATATCACGTCTTGTAGAGCCAATCTCAGCGTGGCCAGTGAAAAAATCCAATTATACCAGAGGAGCGGAATTATGAATCGCGAAAAATTATGCCAAACCGTTTTTTACCCTAGGATTTTCCACAGGAGGGGGAGCAACAAAACCGTCCGCCAAAAAAATTAGACAAGCCAAAAAAAAAAAGGTCTTCAATCTTCAAATACATCAAAATTATGGTCAATATGCTATTATTATGCAAGATTCTTTGCTTAAAAAGGTCTCATTATGCCCCAAACTATGCTGAAAGGGTCGAAATTATGCCAGAAAACAAATTCTAATTATGCCAGAATTATGCCGGCATAATGAATTATGCTGAAAGGCTCAAAATTATGCCAGAAAGCATAATTATGCCAGTTCTGGCAACGTTGGCCAATCTGCTCTTGCATGCTTTGATTGCATTACATACTTCTTCATTCCCTTTTCTGCATGATTTGCTTTTGATCTGAATTAGGATATTATGTGGGGGTAGGGTGCTCGTGTGTGTGTGTGTGTGTGTGTAGATGGAATGATGGCCAGCTTAGTTTACTTTTCACCATGCATTTGGTATTTACCTTGTAATGTAAATTACTTTTTATTTGTACAAATTATGCTGGACCCCAAATCACAATCGGAGCTTCTCACGGGTTCAAACGTTTCATTTATTTCTCTTGCACAAGTATAAACAATTTGCTTGTATTTGGCTGATGTTTATCATTGGTTGAATAAACTTAATTTTGCGGCTGGGCTTTTCAAGGGTTCTTGTACATTCCAGACCAATCCCGGAAGCGATTTTTTCCCCCGTCAGTACTTATGGCCCAACACGAGAGGGTTTTTTTAAGGCTTTGAAGCAGACTTCAAATCTTGGACTTGTATTTTCTTTAGAGTCTTTATTGTATCAATGTTTAATTTCATAAAATTGTTTGAATAATCGTTCTGGGCGAGATTCGAACCTGCGTCAGTGAACCTGACCGCAAGATAGGCTTACTGAATACTAATCGAGTTGATCATTATCGTTTCGATTACTCACTAGGCGTTGTCTAACTAAGTAAACCTTGATGTGGAAGAGGTTCGTCGTGGTGAAGGATTGAGTAGAAGAAATAACCAGTTGTCTCACGATGTAGCAAACGTAGTACGTTTGCTACATCGTGAGACAACTGGTTATTTCTATCTAAGTAAACCTTATTCGCGTAGACTTTTTCATGAAAATTTACAGCTAGTGTCGGGTTCACAAGTACTGGCGGAGAAAATCGTAACACGGAACAAGGCTTAATGTATTCACTTTCTTAGGCCACTCTCAGCCCCCCTCCTCATCTCAGTTAGGCCTCCATGGAAGATATAAAATGTAATTACAATGGATGGTTAGATTTTTTCAGTTAAAACGAGGACAAACGACCCGAAGACCGACATATTATATCGTAAAAACATTTCATAAATAAAAACTAATTTACTTTTTGTAGTATTTATGTTTTTCATATACTGAAGTTTTATATCTTAACGCCGAACCTTCACGTCGACGAGTGAATTTGTCACTTGATATCCTCATATCCGGGCTCGCTAATGTCGACCGAAGCTAAAAAATATAATATTGAGCTTTTATATAGCGCTTAATACAGGGCAGTTTCGCTTTACAACTTAAATTGAAGGTAAACAAGTAAAACATAGCAAATGTAGATAGAAACAAAGTATGAATTATTATATGTGTATAACATTAAGAGGTAATTATATAACAACAAATCACTAAATGAAAAAGCAAGATAATAACATAACTGGTCATGGCAACAGCTTACTTGTTTTGTTGTTTGAAAAGATAGGTTTTGAGTAGATTTTTTTATTACACTTCTAACATACATGATGAAATATATCTCGTTCTGTCTGTTACCATAGTAACCCTACAATAATTTTAACTTCACTATATAAAATATGGATACAATCTTACAAAAGCAGGAATTGATGAGGAGGATGTGACGAGGACGATTGTAGCATTTACAAGACGCCATTATAATTATGTAGTATTTTAGTTAAAAAAGAGCCTTCTTTCTTTCTTTCTTTTGGCTCTCTTTTACAATATAAAATTACATGATGTTCAAAGGCCAAGTTCATTCTTGATGTGAAGCGCCATTTGATTTGTATCTGATGTTATAGCGCCATCTGCGTCAGTTATGCGGCAACACGCTTGTCCGACTCTTCTCTTGATTACGGTTAATCAAAATATTGATCCTAACTACAAAGTTGCTTCCGAGTCTTCATTTATTGTCGAAGAAAAAGTAAGTACCAGTCGGACATGTTTCAGTCGTGCATAAAGTCGTGTGTAACACGACCCAGGCGTAGTTACAAAGTTGCGAATGGCGGGCAGAAAGATGCCGCTAATGATACCATGTCTGTGTTCCGCAGTCACAGGATTTCTAATTTTCTCCCCATCTTTGGCCTTTTAAACATTCATTTGACATTTTTGCAAGACTAAAAGTATCGTAACAAAATTACTGATGAGGTGTTCTAGTTTTTAGGTGGCTTTTCAATGATCAAGGTTTCCCATACTCTTTTTAGTTTGAGTCGATCGCTATCTCCGCTATCCGTTCCCTCGACCGTGGCCATGTGCTCCTTGGACTTCATCCTTAAAAATTGTAGAACTCTCTTGACCAGGTCACTATCAGCAGTCTGGCGAAAGTTAGAAACATGAGTGAAAAAATCAAGCAGAAGGCTTCCCTCCCTCGAATTCTCATCGAAGACGTCAGTAATGTCAAAGAAAATTGGGTTCACAAGACGAGTGAATGGTATGTTCATGTCGTGAAGGGCGGCAGTCACATCGGAATAGGTGACCCAATTTTTGGAGGTGAACATTTGTTGCAATTCTGGGAAATCTGCAAACATCCTCTGTCCACTGGATTTGTCTGTGGAATGTCATAGAGTATCGAATGACTACAGGTGGGGTTTGAGCACTTAAAAACTATAAGAAAGTATACGGGCGGCAAAACAAGGGACAGTGTTGACCGTCCCCCGTAAATTTTAAACTTTAGAAAACATAAGAACGAAAGAAGAAGTTTGGGGTGTCAGACTCTGAGACAACATAATTATGACGTCACTTATGGCGCCGCTCTCGATTTTTATTGAAGTCATGACATATATGCATTATTTGCGTTACATCATAAGAAGCATATCAAATTATTTTGAAAATTGAAAGACAAAAAGAACCGCCATGCAGTATTAAATTGAAGAAGTAGAAGGAAAAGGAAAAGAAAAAGGAGGAGTGTGAAAAAAACTCTTCGGACATCCAAGATTGTTAGTTTACATACATGCATGTGAATTTGACCTACATTAATCGGTTCAGTTCACCGAATTGATATATCATTGATAAAAAAATAAATGTAATAAGAAAGCTGTTGATAGAATCTTACCATCACTCATTTCGATCATCATCATACCTCCAGGGACAAGACAATCGTAGAGTAATTTCACTGTCTCTCTTGCGTTGTCAGCGTAATACAAACTGTGTATGGCGCTGATGAAATCGAATCTACCATCGGCACTGTCATTTGTAAGGGGTTATAACAGAACAGGGGTATTAAAATCATTCATTCTTGGAATTCGTTATACGTGGCATGTTGAAAAAGGATTGAAATTAAATGCAACTCTTAAAATCAATAAAACCTTATTTGTACAATCATTACAAGCATTATGGACTTGCATATAATTTTTCCTCATAATTTCGTTAAAATGAAACCATCGTGCTAAATATCTCTAAAAATCTGGTGTATTATTGATTGTCGCTGCATGCACACACAGAGGCGTCGATCCTGGGGGGGCAGGGGGGGCGATCGCCCCACCAATGAAAATATTGGGGGGGCAAACATATCGTTTTGCCCCCCCAATAATTCCACTGATGTGAAAAAATAAAATAAGATTGTAATGTTACACAGAAATCAGCAAGCGAGATTGAGATACCAACTCGTTCTTTATTCAAAATTATGCTCAAAATGTCCGCTTTTTAGATTGGAATATCAAAATTTTCAGCTCGCGCTTCGCGCTCGCATCATTTATGTAGCAAAAACCCATACTTTCCATGATTAAATAGGTGAATAGAATGTCCCGTTTTCAGTTCTAAACCTCAACAGAACTCCCGCTTCGATTTGCAATAATTTTTTGTTGGATATATATCTTGTTCTTTATCAAAAACGTCCATTAAACTGTCTTTTTCAGATCGAAATATCAAAATTTTCAGCTCGTGCTTAACGCTCGCATCTATTGTTCTTTTAGATACCCGTCTTAATCATTGGTACCAAAAATGCTTCGAATATCAAGCTTTCAGGCCAGAATATAAAGAAATTTCAGCTCGCTCTCGGCACTCGCATTATCTGTGTAGTGAGATATACATGTATCTATCCTCCTCATGAGTTACTACAAACAGTCCTAAACAAGTACCTTTTCCTGTTTTCATGTCAGTATACTAAAAAATTTCAGCTCGCGCTTCGCGCTCGCATTAATTTGTTGGTGAGATATGTGTCTCTATCTCATGAGTCACACACACATATATATATATATATGTGTGTGTGTGTGAGTGGGTGTGTGTGCGTGGGTGTGTGTGTGGGTGTGTGTGAGTTTGTTTGTTTTGCCTTTGGAAAGTTCATTCAGGATTTTGCCCCCCCAATCTGAAAAATGGATCGACGCCCCTGTGCACACACCCCGGGAGGGGGGCACTCAGTATAAAATGCATAGTGGGTATATGCAGTGGAGTGGACCCCCATTTTTACACTCAAATTTCCGTTCCGAGGCATAGCATTTTTGTCTTATTGAGAAAAAGAACAAAGAAAGCTGCTCCAGAGCATAGCATTTTCTTCTTCTCGAGAAAATCCGTTCCAGGGCTTCGCATATTATTTTTCCGTTACGCCGTTCCAGTCGCAATTTTGGTGAAAAGCGGCCGCAGCTCCCTGTCCGACCATCGCCTCTGCGCCCGTCAGTCGTGCCGCCGGGCTAGCTAGCTGCATGTACGTTCCATAGGGATGCATACACACTCGTACGCAGGCGACCCGTTCCAAGGACCCCCGTTTTCACAAACATTTGTAGTTCCGAAGCCCTTCCGAGGACCCTCCTTTTTACAATGAGCCCGCTCCAAGGCCCCCGTTTTTTGTCTCGCCCGCGGCACACCCTTACCACTTTTTTTGGTCGAGTGCCTCCCCCCATCCCCCCGGGACACACACAATGTTCATTTGTAAAGCATGTTCTTTAGCCCTTGAGTGTCAAATTAGTCACGTAAGGAGGAGCAGTGTTATGGGGAAGCTTTTGTTTTATTGAAAAAAAACTATGGCAAACATGCTTGTAAGCTATATATTTGGTCCATTAATACCTCCTATTAATATACTTTCAAAATCTACCATTGGTTGATTCAAAACTTTCAGGGTGTGTGCTTATAATCCCTCTTCAAATACATTTTCTACCATGATTCGTATGTACATAGAATTAGTCATTCATTCTCCCCCAAATCTGGAACTTCACATCTATTGAGACCATATCCAGGCGCGGATCCAGGGGGGGGGGGGGGCAGAAGGGGCACGTCCCCCCCCCATTTGAGAAGCGAAATTAAAATTTGTATTGTAAAAATTTTATTAAAACCGAGGTATGCCCCCTCTTTTGTAATTGAAGACCTTTTTTTTGCTTGTCAATTTTTTCAGGTGCGAAATATTCTTAATTTGTGGTTGAAAACTTTTTTTTTTTTTGGGGGGGGGCTTGTCAAAATTTTCCTCCGAAAAATTTGCCACCCCCTCCCCATTTGGTTAATCCTGGATCCGCCCATGACCATATTACTATCAAAGTTGCTCGGACGGGCATGTTTTACCCTATTATAACCGCGAAGTTATCATAATAATTTTCAAAACTTCAGCTCAAGCTATTCAAAGGATACTTCTGGTGTATCCGTTCATCTGACCTGGGTTGAGTGCGGTACAAATCAACTAATTTTATAGGATTTTAAAGTATATTATTACCTATCGAGAGTCTTTTCTTTGTATCCCTGAAAGGTCCCCTCATACCATTCAAACTCAATAGAACCAGTGAAAGAAACCTTTGCTGTTTCGGTCTTGTATTCCTGGATGAAATCATGAGATGGCTCGATGACTACATGCTTGATTCGAGGAAACCTGGATGAAAGCTGCTTCAGAAGGTGTAGTTCATACTCCCCTGCATGAATTTATCAGATTATATCGCTATTAGAGAGAATAATAGAAAGCTTTATATTTCACAATAAACCATGATGCGGAATCTGCCCCCTCCCCCCCAAAAAAAAATAAAAAAATAAAAAAAATAACGCTCTGTTCTTAAATTCCACATCAATCTGTTAACTATACAATCTTGCGTATAGTAACAGTAAGTTTAGGGTCTAAAAGCGCCATCATTTGGTTGATATTGAGTAAAGTGCGACCATACATTCTAAAAAGACAGGGATTTAAGATAAATCCATTAAGGCTGTGAATAGTGGCCAGTCGATATTATGATTTAAAATAAATCCTTAAAGATTTAAATGTAAATCTTAAAGATTGATTTTCAAATCCCAATTTATTAACACATAAATCTTAACAGATCAATCTTTAATCCGAATATCGACTGGTCACGTCACTATTCATAGCCGTAATGGATTTATTTTATATCATTGTAATTTAAAATGTATACATATATGAAACGTGTGGAATAATACAACTTGACAAATGCTTTATGACGTCAGGATTTTAAAATAAAAATTTTATTTGAAATGTTTAGGCATACAGCGAACCATGATAGAGCTTTACATCGTACTTGCGTTGTAAAATTGACCCCCTGCCCTCCAATCAAAAGGCTTAACTTAATGGAGTAGAATCAAACAATAGTGGAAATTCAGAATCTTCATGAAAACAGGTCTGACACAATTGAAACCAAATAAACCTTGTACATCCTAGTCAATATACTGTAAAAATATTTTTTAAAATCTTAAGCATGTTGTTTAAGCCTATCACTCTAACAACCTCTGGAAAAACCAAAGCCCTCCACGTTTTGCTAGTAGGTCCATTTTTGAACCAACACCATGAAAATCATCAAGTTCGAGTGCAATAGTGTTCAGTCAAGCAGGACGCATTATGCAGAGACCAGAGTTCCCGGATTTCACTAGGGTTTTCACATTCACGACGCACGTCCCGCTCTCTACAACGCACATATTCCTTTAGTTTAAAATGCAAATAAAAAAGACATGAAGCTTTTGTTGAAAGTACGGAGGGCCGGGAAAGCAGCGTCGTCTTGTGACTCTGGACATCGACATATTTGCAATCGTTCATCCGGTGCATATCTACTCAGACAGCGATGCCACATGACCAACGTTTGCGATTATTAAAATGGCACACGTTAAAATCTCGGAGGATTTTCTTATTGGTGTCCTTTTTTTTTGCTAACTTGTTGTTTGGCTTGATAGTTTGCGAAGTCGCAAGAGATAATATTGTAATACGTGTAAGGCATTCTGACGTACATGTTAGATTTGTACACCTATAAAAGGCAAGAACAGAGGGACTCCATCAGACTGCAATTCACAGATATCCCATAGTATGGGAAACCCTGCCCTATGAATGCAGAGTTGAAATGGTCTTAGGAAACATTAATCATGTTCTGGGTGTCCTCAAGAGGGATATCCTAAAGCTCCAGCTAGATTAAAATATAAATAAAAATATGTGTAAATGATCCACAACACATTTTCAAGCTTCATTTTTTTTCTAAACGGTTTCCAATATTCTGATTTTGTTACATCTTTTATCTCATGCGTTACAAAGTTATTTATTTCAACTGTTTTCTAATTCTGGCACAATTATTTTAATCAAATATTTGCTCCTCATGGTTTTCTATGGTTATGTCAAACGTAAGTTGATTCCTTTTTTGTGCAACCTACCTGTTTTATATTTTGTAACCCTATTATATGTAATGATCTTTTTTCACTCAATCGGGTGTGGGAGGGAAGGCCTGTGGGCCATGGCCATTAAGTTGACCTATTCCCTACCCAGGCTACCTGGTTGGGGGAGAAAGGGTCTAAAAACTATTTGTATTTTTGCAATATTTCTCAATCTTGCATTGTACATGTTTTCTTTTCGATTAAGTGCCGAATAGAATAATAATAATAATAATAATAATAATAATAATAATGATGATCTGCTGGACTGATCCACCAACTTTCGACAAAAGCCTCTCAGCTAGCTCTCCATTGTGATTTGACTTGCATATTCAAAGAAACTGGTGCCTTGTAGAGAGCGACCGCGTTTGATTGCGAAAATTCTAAAATTTTTCCCCCGTCCGGTATACGACCCTGTCCACCGGGATTCCATTTTGTCCAGTATTTCAAGATTTTGAACACAGTCATGTAATAATATTCAAACATTCCACGTTTTCTCATATACAATAGTGCACTACGACAGCTAGGGGACTGCTCGCGAAGTCGCGATGAAAAAATTCTCTAAAGCTTAACGCGTTGTTTAGTCTTTCGTGGGACCTAATATGTATGGATATGATTCTTTATCAGCAGCACAGGGGAAAGAAAAGGGTGAATGAAGAGAACAAAAAGAAATTAATAAACGAAAATAAACATTTATCATGGATTTTGGAAGTTATGGAATACTGAATAGACAAAAATTAGACAACAGTCAGGCTCGGATCCATGGGGGCCGAGGGGGCCTTGCCCCCCCCCCCCCCGCGCTCCCAAAAAGGGGGAGGAAGAGGGGAAAAGGAAGTAAAGTAAAAAAAAAAAAAAAGAGAGAAAGGAAAGGGGGAAAGAAGAGAAGAAAAAGAAATAAGAGAAAGAAAGGGAAAGGAAGAGAAGAAAAAAAGACAGGAAAAGGGGGAAAAGAAAAGAAGAAAAAAAGAGGGAGAGGGGGAAAGGAAGAGAAGAAAAAAGGGGAAGGAAAAAAGAAAAAAAGAGAAGAAAAAGGGGGACAGTAAAAAAGAGAGAGGGTAAGGTGGAAAGGAAGAGGGGAAATGAGAGAAGTAAAAAGAGAGAGGAAGAGGGGAAAAGAAGAGAAAAAAAGAGAGGAAGAGGGGGGAGGGAAGAGAAGGGAAGAGGGGGAAAGAAATAGACGAAAAAAAGAGGGAAGGGAAGGACGGAAGGGGAAAAAAGACACAACAGCGCCCTCCATTGCCGCCGTTCACTGAAAACCCTGACTGACATGGATATGAATGTTTGTAATAGCTCCATTGTGAATGTCTGTAATAGCTCCATTGTGCAACCATAGAGCTAATAGCTCTATGGTTGCACAATGGAGCTATTACAGATAGCTCCATGGTTGCACTTACTTTGATAGAGCACTGCACAGGGGTCGTTTCATGAAGTATATTTTCGACGATTTCCATTGACAAATCTGCTCAGGGCCAATCATATGCAATGATAATAATAGTCACTGAAAATCCCTGGTTATTTGTTTCATGAAATACTGATGGCAGATCACATGCGAAATGAGAATTGCCACGACGTACAACAAGGATTGATGTATAAAAATCTGCGAATTTCCTGATTACTTACCGTTCCCTGTGCCTACACCGAGTGAACGAAAAGCGCCTTCGTCATCCCCTTGGTCAAACTTCGATGCTACCTTCTGTACTACGGCACCTGGAAACACATTGTTGGCCCATTCCTGAGACCATCTTCTTCGTTCCATCCTCTCTAACATTGTCTTATAGGCTTCATTGTGCCGATCCTCGTCTAGCAACAAGAACTTCATTTTGCGGCAATATCTGTGGAAAATGAGAGAATGAAAAGTGGCACATCAGTCAGCGCCCATGAAAAGTGCCAAGAATGCCCCCTGACGCCGCAGTTAGCATAAATGGGATATGACCCCCCCCCCCTTTAAAACACCGTCTTTTCTTTGTCAGCCATTTTGGCCCTTTCTGCGCCCCCTAATGTAGATCCATCCCAGGGCACATGTCCCTCTTCCCCTCCAAATAAAATGCCATTGTTGAAAAGTGATATGTAGATCAATCAATGTACTTTTACACAATTTTGTCAAGCTCCAGTGGATTTGTTTATCTGTTATGCCAGTTGGACTTTAGAATAGGCGGGAAGTCTTATCGGAACAGTGTTGTTTTTGTACAGTATGCAGTCACATTTTCTATCAGCGGGTGAGGGAGAGGGGTCCTAGGAATGTGGAAGTTTGAGAAGAACGAAAAAAATAATTGTTCTCACAAGAACACAACCATCCGCCATAGGCGCCCTATCTTATTTGCGAAATAAATAAGAAATGCATGAAAATACTTGTTCGTTTGTATGACCCATCAAAACGCATCCAAAATCCAATATCCATAATTTATTGTTCGAAATAGACATGAAATTAAATACTCCGAAAATTTGCTTTGCCCAATTGATCGTGGGCCCGGTAGCCGCTGTCCAGCGCCAGATAGACGAGGCTCTATCCCTTTAATCGTTGAACGCCAAACAGGGTAGAAGCAACTCCCATCTTTTAACGTCTTTTGGTCTGACGCGGCCGGGGTTTGAATCCCCGACCTCCCGGTTGTGAGACGGACGCTCTTCCAACTGAGCCAACACACCGGTTGAAGGGTTTTAGAAAAAAAATACACGTATTTCCTGCGTTGTGATTAGGTTATATGTTATCGTTGTATCTATTGCACATTTGTACTTTCGACCAGCATAAATGAGACGAATCAATGCAAGATTATATGATATGGCGAATACGATTGTCATCGCTGTTTATTTTTGCGTATAGTTATATTTTCATTTTTGTACATAATTCCCATTTTCATGATTCGCTCCACGATTAAAACGGTGGTTTTAAAGGGATGGTCCAGGCTGGATATATTTCTATCTCAATAAATGGAATAAAATTCAACGATTCACAAAATGCTGAAAATTTGATCAAAATCGGATTACAAATAACGAAGTTATTGAATTTTAAAGATTTCCATTGAAACAGTTCTAGGCATGACTTTATGAACATTCATTAGGTGGGCTGATGATGTCATATCCCCACTTGTTCTTTTGTATTTTATTAAATGAAATTAAGGTTAATTCAAAATTTATCTACCAAGAACTAAAACAATTAAATCTACAACTGATTAAGTGCATTAGTCATTTATTGTCGCAACTTA
This sequence comes from Lytechinus variegatus, assembly GCF_018143015.1. NCBI lineage: Eukaryota > Metazoa > Echinodermata > Echinoidea > Temnopleuroida > Toxopneustidae > Lytechinus > Lytechinus variegatus. The sequence goes on along the minus strand of NC_054740.1, from coordinate 79,142,944 downwards.
TTTCTTCATAACGGAAACACATCATTTACATAATGTATGAAAAAATGAAATATTCATGATTTCATTTAATAACTGAAGAAAAAAAAAGTGGGATGTGATATCATCAGCCCATCTACTGAATATTCATGACGATGTGCATATAACTGTTATCTTAAAATTTCTATAAACGTTCAAATTCAATAACTTCGTTATCCGAGTTTGATGAATTTTTCGGCATTTTACTTTGTGAAGTTTACTCTTTCAGTCCGGACCACCCCGTTTAATCGTGTAATAATGTTAGTGATGGTATCAGATCGTATCAGATCAATCGTGGCAATCGTACTAATCGCAGAAAAAAATTGAATGATTCACAAATTCTGGCGATCAATCACGGAAGGCCATTGGTGGCGTTCGCACGGCAGTGGGAACGAGGCCGTATAAATTAATGTTATCTTGAAGGACAAGTCCAACACAACAAATAGTTGATATGAATAAAAAAAAATACAACAGACATAACAATGAAAATTTCATCAAAATCGGATGTAAAACAAGAAAATTATGACATTTGTAGTTTTCGTTTAATTTCACAAAATAGTTAAATGCACATCCTGGTCGGTATGCAAATGAAAGAACTGATGACATCACTCACTCACTATTTCTTTTGTATTTTATTATATGAAATAATTGTCCTGTGAAATAAAGTTTTATTTCTCCCTGAACACGTGGAATTACCACTGTTTAATGGTTCAGTCGAGTTGATCCTTATTGTCAAATCTGTAAAAATTGAAATATTGTAAAATTCAAACAATAAAAAACGAAAGAAATAGTGAGAGACCTCGTCAATTCTCTCATTTGCATGTGACTAACTCGTGCATGTAACTATTTTGTAAAAAATAAGCAAAACCTAAAAATGTCATAATTTTCTTATTTTAAATCCGATTTTGATGAAATATTCAGTGTTATGCTTGTTGTATTTTTCTCTTTTTATTCATTTTGTTGTGGTGGACTTGTCCTTTAAGATAAGAATTATACGGCCTCGTTTCCACTGTCATGCGAACGCCACCAATGGCCTTCCGTAACTGATCGCGAGGATTCGTGAATCATAAAAAAAAACATAATTCTTATTTTACATTCGAATTTGATGAAATATTCAGCTTTCACTTTTTTCTCTCCGCCCCCTTTCTCCAACTTCTTCGCATCTTCACCACTTTCACCCCCCCCCCCTCTCTCCACCCTCTTCCTACCTTCATCTTCGAGCAATCTTCTTCTGTCTCTATCGACACTCTTCCTATGTCTTCATCCCCCTCTCCACCAATCCTTTCCACACATATTACACTTTATTTCAACATGTTTTTGATTAAGGATTTCATTCATAAAATGTTTTACAGAAACTCAAGATATACACATACCCAGAAAAGGACAAATCTTAATTTCATATCAACAAGAATATGCATAAATATTTACCAAAAAATCTGAAGCAAATAAGGATAAAATGATATATATAAAAAAAACTTGTATACCTAACAAAAACTAAAGTAAACTGAGCCTCCAACTCTTCATGTATTTAAAAGATAATATTGATTTGCAGGAAAACAAAAACCAAGCTACTTATTATCAATGAATCCCTGTTTCCATTTTTCATCAAGCTTCAGCATACATTTACATAATTATACACACACCCACCTGCACGAACATAAACAAACATAATATTCTGCATATACCCACCTTCGCACACACCCACACACACTCTCTCTATTAAAAATGTTAAAGATCCATCACTATCAACCCTTATCTCCTTAAAAGTTTTTGACAAATTGAAATCCCACAAGAAATGAAACTCAAAAGATAATGCAAAAGTTTATTTATGATGCTCATGTTATGAATGACAAATGTAGGTGTATTTATTTCACCTATGAAGCAAAGCAAGTGAATGAAAGTCAGTCTTAAATCATATAGAGGTATGCACCCGTCGGCGCAGTCATCAATCATGTCAATCAATGGGGTTGATGATAAGGTTATCGGAAAAAGAAAAAGGAAAGTCTCGTTCTTCACTTAACGGCTTGACACACCCCTTTTCCCTCCCCGACCCCACCCCGCTTTGATCCCGAACTTTACCTTTGATATTAAATAGTATACTAATCATGAATATTGTTATTCTTTTTTTTCTTTTTATTTAACCAAAATAATTTCAAATTATGATCAATTGCATTATATTTCTGCACGTTGCTCTTTAAAATTAATACATAAATAGAGAAACACGCAAAAAATGTGAAATTTAACTCCGTCTTAAAAATTCTTTTAAATCAAACAGCTGCATACTTTGAATATATTTCAAAAGCTTTACAATGTACTTTTCCATCATCAAAACTACATAGTGTCATTTTACATGTATGATAAATACTTCTACATTTTCTAATCACTTTCACTACATGTTGATATCGTAAACATATTAATTCATTGACAAATATTAACTGACTTTTTTTGCAACAAAAACTTCACCTTGAGCAATATCTATGAACAACTACTCTCTAAGAACACAAAAGGTGAAATGGATAGAAACAGGTGTCGTATCAAATATATGAAAATTGAAAAAAAGCCCCTGCAATCATAATCATAAAAATGAAAGCTAAAGATTAATTGCAAGCAATGCAGAACTATACCCATCACGATCAAATATGTTACAAAGGTAATAAAGTTGCCCTCTCCTTTCCCTGCCATGTTTTGCATTTTGTGAATAGCTTTTTTATTAATGTCTTTTGCAAAATTGATAGTAATTCATTGAATTATATCAATATTGATAATAATAATAATAATTATGAACACTAACAACAACAACATCAATGATAATACTAATAGTAACAATAAGAAGAAGAAGAAGGAGAAGAAGAACAAGAAGGAGAGGAATAAGAAGAAGAAGAGGGAGGAGAGAAGTAGAATAGCAATAATTACAATGATAATAAAATCAATTATCATAACAATAATAATCATCAGACTATAAGGCTGACTTTTAAATTAATGAAGTTTACTTTTACATCATTTGAGTATACATCACACTTTATAAATGGCTACGAGGCAATGGAAAATGAATAGGTGAATACATGTAGATGGAATAACACCATATTTTCTAAGTCTGTATATACAACAAGGGTTCAAAGGTGAAGTGGTGCACGTTGTTCAATTGGAAATTGAATAAACAACTAAAAGTGCCATGTATGACAGAGTCTGCCCAACACACCGCCTTCTTTTTATGGGTACAACATAATATATTATATAGAGACATGATTGATTTTATAGGTCTATCTGCATACGCAATATATAGTCACTAATTTTAAGTTTGCCAAACTCTCTAAATATTTTATTTACAGCGCTACGTTATAAAGTTTTGAACATCTCGCTAAATTATTTGAAGATTTGTCTAGAACGTATTGTAGAACATTTCAAACTCGAATGAAGAACTTTTCAGTATGATAGAAAACATGCACAAAAAAGGATGAATTTGTCAACTTCAATTTCTTAAAACATAAGGGTAAAAAAATGGTTGACCTTCATTAACTCTACAGTACAATTTTGTATTCAACATAATCTTAAATCCTTCGAATTCTAATGGACTTTATGAGACATATTACACGTAGATGGAAAAATGTATATTTCTTTTTTCAATACTTGGCTGAATAATACAATAAAGCCATTTTTATACAAAGGGAAGGTGGCGTTACAGAATGAAAACAGAAAATATAAAATGTAATGTCCAAGACAGCTGAAAAAAATGGTTTTTAAGACCGGAACCCATTAATAACTTAATCACAGAATATATTCTACCACATTCATACAGCAGTCTCCACTTTACTTAAACAAACTTAAAGCATTTAATTAAATACCGCTATAAAAAATAGCTAGTACTCAATCTTTATCTACCAAAATACTGTCTTGTTTATGGAAAGCATATAGTCACCTTTTCAGTAATACCTCGAAAATCAAACTTGAAAATTCAAAGCCATCTCACTTAACAGAATATGATCTGAGGAGAGTATTTTTTGTTTAAATGCAAAGGTATCATATAGGAGAGGATTATCCGCAGGATTATTTTACCAGTAATGCTTGACATTATTAAAATGTTTATAGCAATCAATGAATCAAACAACAGAACAAATTGCCTTGAACTTCATGAAATGAGTGATAGTTCAATATATCTTACTCCAGTTCATAGAGAAGAATTACTTGAGATTGTATTTAATTTGGAAGCAGAAAAGACACCCGGTTATGATGGCATTATAAATAGAGTTGTGAAAAACATTATACATTCTCTTGCTGATCCTCTTCGTCATATTTAATTTATAATTGCAGCATGGCCAGGTCCCAAAGAAGATGAAAATAGCTAAAGTTATACCCATTTTCAAAAAGGGAGACCAATTAATTACTAGTAATTATCGCCCAATATCCTTGTTAACTTCGTTCTCAAAAATTATTGAAAAGATAATTTATAAAAGGACAGTTGCTTTCCTTAAGAAATATAGTGATAACCAATTCGGTTTTAGAGAAAAAACATAATACAACTCATGCTATATTGACATTAATAAATAAAATATCTACTTCTTTTGACAATTCTGATCATACCGTAGGATTATTCCTCGACTTCTCAAAAGCGTTTGACACAATAGATCATGAAATACTGTTATATAAGCTATCAAATTACGGTATCAGAGGGACAGCTTTACAATGGTTTAGGAGTTATCTTACTGATACAGTAAATGGATCAGAATCTCCAACAAGGCCAGTTTCCTGTGGAAATCCACAAGGTAGTAATCTTGGCCCTTTTTTATTTATATTTCATGTTAATGATATGAAAAATTCATCTCATGTTCTCTCATTTATTCTCTTTGCTGATGATTCCAATATTTTCTATACACATCATGATCCACATGTACTTGTAAGAACTATGAATACAGAATTTAAAAAAGTATCAAACTGGATTAAAGCCAACAAACTGTCATTGAATTTTCCAAAAAAACTAATTATATGCTTTTTAGTCATTCATTGAAACATCTACCGCATCAAATACTTTTAATACTGAAATCAAAGAAGTGCAAACAACAAAATTCTTAGGTCTTACCATTAATAACAAGCTTACGTGGAATGCTCATATCAACAATATTTGCAAAACTGTTTCAAGAAATATTGGAGTCATCAATAAGCTTAAAAACGTTCTTCCAGTACAGGCGCCATATCCATGTTGCATTGTGCATTAATTCAACCATATCTTAATTGTGGAATTCTGGCATGGGGTAATGCCTCTCAAACGAGACTAAATAAATTCTTGCTACTTCAGAAAAAAATAATGAGAATAATATGCAATATGTCCTTTAGAGCTCACACGGATGAATTGTTTCGTCAGAAACGTATCCTTAAAGTCAATGACCTGTACCGCTTGCAACTATTCCAATTCATGTACATGTATCAGCTAGATAGAAATAGTGTACCTAATGTCCTACAAAAGAAATTTATGAGAAACAATACTTTACATTCATATAATACGAGACAATGAAATGACTATCACTTACCTAAAAGTAGAACAGTATTTTCTAGCAAAACTGTATTTTTCACGGGACCAAAACTCTGGAATTCTCTGGACAGAGAAATGAAAGAGGCAGCTAATCTTAACCGATTTAAATTTCTCATCAAAAAAAATTCTGAATTATTATTGATTCAATCAAATATTGGTGAACTTCATACTTATCCACGGTAGTATTGATTATTTGAAAGTCAATATTTAATTTTGTATATAGTGTATATACATTTGTGTTACAGTGTTTATATCTATATAATTGTATAGAATTTTGCTGATTATTTTACTCTATTTGTATCACATTACCCTTGTATAAAACTTTTGATAGGGGGGTCTACATTTTACAAGCACTGCTTTTTAGTAGGCCCCTCCACTTTTATTCATTTCTTTGCTACGTTGCAGTGGCGTAGCTACGGGGGGGCCTGGGGGGCACGTGCCCCCCCCCCCCCAGGTGGCCCCCCAGAAAAATTGGCAGAGCAAAAAAAAGAAAAAAAAGGAGAAAGAAGAAAAAGGAAAAGAAGAAGAAAGACAGAAGAAAAAAAGAAGAGGAAAATAAGAGGAGGAAGACGAGTGAATGACATAATAAGAGGACTTGCAATTTAAAAAAAATCTTTTCATGTTACTATACAAAATTTTTGCTGGCGCTTCGCGCCATAATTTCCTGTTCGATGGTATTCATATCTTGCTCAATAGGCTGATGTGGAGCAAGTTTTGAAGTCAATATGCAAAACATATTTTAGCTCGGACATCGAGCTTTCATTATTTTTTTTTCATTTACAAATTTAAGTGCTCTGTAAAATGTTCGTTTTATGGTCTACATATCAGCATTTTAAGTTCACGCTGCGTGGTCACATTGTTTGATTTGCCAAGTTCATATTGTCTACGTGTATTCCATAATGTTCAATTAAACAAATGTATTCAGAATGCCCAGATTCTAAATCTAAAACATGCGCGATAGCCTGCATGTTCTTTATTCAAAATGTACTTAATCCAGTTTTACATCAGAATATCACGCTTCACGATCGCATTATTAATGATACCCAATTGACTATATCCTATTTATGACTTACAAAATATGAATAGAGTGTCCCACTTTTAGGTCTAAAATCTCAATTGTCTTCCTCTCGCACTTCGCGCTCGCATCAATTGTTTAGTTACATACCTATCCCATTAATTAGTACAAAAAGTGCTTAGAATGACAATTTTTTAAGGTCGGAATTTCAAAAAATTTGCTCGCGCTTCGCGCTCGCATTATTGAAATATATACCGTCTTCGTGGGTAACTGTAAGCAGTCCTTAACAGGTCCCTTTTCGATAATGCTAGAACAGTTGATAAAAATTTCTGTTCGCGCTTGGGGGTACATACGAATCTTGTTCAGGATCACACATAACATTGCCCAGAAAATTAAATTTTCAGGAAAAAATACATTAAAGTTAAAAAAAAAATCGCTCGCGCTTCGCGCTCGCAATTTTTATAAGGCTTATGAGATTATTTTATGTTTATGTTGTTTTATAAGAATAAAACTAAGAAGTGACTGATATAGGTGAAGATAATTTCGGGCCCCGTCCCCTATTGGCGAAAGTCGGATCCGCCCTTGTGGACACATAAACACACACCGGAAAAATGGCCGGTGCCCCCCCCCCCCTGACAAAGCAAGGACCCCCAGTGCCCCCGCCCCCCGGGAAAAAAATCCTAGCTACGCCACTGCGTTTCAGTCCTGCATGTGTTATGCATTTTTTCATTGTAAACATGATTTATTACGAAATGTACTTTGATGATTGTGGAATATGAATATATCAATAAAATAAAAATGAATAAAATAAATAAAAAATGAAAACTTATTTCTTACAAGATTAAAGGTACCTTCAATGTAGACCTTTACAAAAAGATTGTGAGTTCCGTTTGATCAAAGTAATTTGACAAAATATAACTTATAGTAGCAAGAAAAAGCGAGTAAGTCTTTTGAGACTGATACTAAATAACAATAGTAACTGCCCAATGTCATCTTAAGAGCATTAAACTCATATCCCTCTATTAAATTGAGACCATTAAGATCATAGAGCCTGATCACGACATTTTTGCTCCTAAAATTAACACTTGCTACATACACCCTGTCCTGCTTATCCACGGCAGCATACAGGTAGACACCATTTGGAGCTTGTAGTGACTTGCCAGCATTACCATCCCTGTCATAAACCGTCACCACGCTTGGATTCTGAAGGTCACATGAACTGGTGATAATCTTACCAGACCTGGTGGCAGAGGCCTGACGGATCTTGTGTCCTGTTGGAACAGTGTGTTTCAGAGTGGATCCCGTTGAATCATAGATATATATTTCATTTCCACCATTGGAAATGATGATTTCATCTGCTGATGGACTGGTGGTTATCTTCAGGCGATGTCCTCTGTCCCTCACTTGTATGACTGATTTCTGGGAACCAGTGAGAGAATATATTTGTGCCTTTGAATTACTCAAAGACCAACAGAGTGATCCGTCTTGCAAAAATGCAAGATCGTGGAAAACCGTGTTACTCGGGATATTTGCATGCTTCTTAATATTGCCAGCTGAATCAGTGATATCAATATCATGATATTTTTCAAATCCAATGGCAACACTGTCATCAGTGTATCGCGTCATTCCTGCAATACTCCCCCGTACATCTACGCATTTAACAATCTGCACATCGGTAAATCTTAATATACGCCCAAGGTCAAGACGATCATCATCCGCGGGCTTGAACTTCGTTTCCTTTGCATCCTTGGTAATGGCTGCCACAGACATGTAATCAGTAGCTTCTTTGAGCATAGCATCCAGCTCCTCACAGAGTAAGACATGAACAGACAGACTGTCTGTCTCGAGATGACCAAGTCTGTCATTGTCTACCAGTGTGATCGAACTACAGATACTCTTGATCCTCTGTCGATCTTTTGATTTCAACACATCAAGGTCATCATCGAAGCTCTGTTTTAAAGCGATTAATTGCTCTTCGAGTTTGCTAAGATTTTCTTCCAGCTCTTTGACTTTGATGGTGTAGGCCTGCTTGACATCATCCAATAGTTTCTGCACGGCAGTATGTACCTCGTGGCGTTGTACTTCTACATTCTGTATGTTCTTTTCCAGTTCTGTTTTCTTCTCGGCACAGCGCTGAGCAAGGTCGTTTACCTGTAGAAACAAGAGAAAATGCATGACTAAAAACGATTTATTTTTCATTGTTGTTGGGAGTGGGGAGCAAAGGTACAAATAAGCAATAAAAAAACCCATCATTCACATTTCACGTATCCAACGTGAAGATATTTACCCAAATTTATTTGAACCACAAAGAGTTGGTATACCATTCATTATTTTTCAATAATTATAGGTCAGACAAAAAAACTTATTAGGTTGGAAAATCTTTAATCAAGAAAATCTTTGACGAGGTAAATCTATCATAAAAAAAACTAACAAGAATGTCACACCCATAACTTATGTCACTTTCTTCTTTTGCAGATTATAATAAGAATGAATAGAATAATTCATTTTTTTGTTTAATTCAACAATAAGGAATCTCTTGAATCAGAATGGTTGCACCAATGGCAATGTCCGGGGATTACCCATCCCTTCCTGTTGCGACGTGAGCTAACAAACCTAATTTCCATGGAATACCCAACCACTTACCTTGGACTGCAGCTCCTGCTCAAAGTCGTTGCGATTCTTGACGTCATGATTTTTATGGGCAACGACAACGCACTTGAGACAGGCGTGGACCTTGCATTCGTCACAAAACAAATCTCTGTCTTCTTGTTTGTGGGTGGCGCATTTCTCGGATAGATAACCAATCTTTACATTTCCCTTGATGATATCTTCTATGGAGACAATTTCATGACCTTCAAAGAGTCCTGTGAGATGTTGATGGCAATGCAAACACATATCACACAAGTAGTTATTACATGTTCTGCAGTAAGAGACAGCATCTTGCTGAGTCTTGCAACCGGTGCATTTTGGATTCATCTGAAGGACAGTATTCATCCCTCCACGCTTGGCGTGGTAATCATCCACGCATCCGTTGATGGACACATTGAGGCGGAGATCATCGACCCGGTTAGCAGACAACTTGGTGATTTCTCTACAGAGAGGACAGATCATGTGGTCGAGCTCTTGATGAACTTGATCATAGTTCCTGAGGCATTTGCGGCAAAAGGTATGGCCGCATGCCGTGAGGATGGTAGCCTCATCGAATACATCAAGGCATAGCGGGCATGTCAAGTTCTGTGGATAGTTTGATGCTTCTTCTTTAGCCTTCTCAGCCATTTTCGTTGATAAAATTGCTCAGTAAAAGTGAGCTCAATGGAAAAGACAGATAAACAAAATATTAATAAAAAAACAATCCGCGCACAAATCTATTAAGTTCGACAAGTCGAAGTGGTCGGAGTTTTATTTAAGTGTCGGTGTTTAGAATCAACAGCATTGGCGAAAGCTATACATGCTATATGGACGAAGATATGTGCGACCTACTTCCGGGAATATTTCGATAACAAAATGACTCCTTCTTTATTCAACTTTGTGGGTAATACAACGAATGGCAAAATGGCGATCGAATTGAAATTTCATCAAACACACACACTAGTCACTATAAACTTGGTACTGGGATGAAAATGGAAGTGGGTTTTCCCACCATGCCACTGAGCATTATTTTAAACTGTAGAGGGCGACTTTAATTTTGGGGGTCAGTGGTCTCCATAGCCATACATTTTAGGGCACATGAGAGTAATTCATCTGCGCGCAAAGCATGTCGGACAGGTGTTAGTAAAGATCACGACTTTATCGATCCAAATATGAAAATACTTACCTGATTTTCTTATTTACGAGATAACTCATACATCTACTTGATTTGCTAGTTCAGCCCTCTGGACTGCCATACCCGAATAGAACTCCCAAGGATTTAAAAAGCGCGAGCGCGCCCTCTCCCGTTCAGGCTTACTACCCATGATCACCGCGCAACTAGCGTCCATCTTCCTCACCTTTCGCAAGCCCATACGTTGAAACATGTTGCTACGCAAGGCGGAGGGTCGGTGGGAGGGTATCAAGTAGATGTATGAGTTATCTCGTAAATAAGAAAATCAGGTAAGTATTTTCATAATTTACTTCAATAACTCCATACATCTACTTGATTTGCTAGACCAGCACGGACTCAAACCGTAGGGAGGCATGTTTTCAATTGTAAGCCTAAGAAAATTTAAAAGAAAAAACAAAACAACGAAATTTAGGGAGAGGGGGAAAAAGCCGCAGCTGCTTTAAGCGCCGAAGCAGCAAATCTCGCCTCGCTGGACGGAATGTCCTTCAAGTAGAAAGAAGTGAAGGAGTTAGTTGAGCGCCAAAAGGCGGCCCTCAAAAATGTCCTCGAGAGGAATGCCCTGTATACTCAGGAATACTAAGTATCATGGGCCCTCGGCCTAGTGTCAGGAGAACAACATCACCTGCTGACTAGAGCGTAAGAATCGAAATTTGTTGAAAATTTCAACAAGAATCGTGATCGGAAAACTGAAGCTTTTAAGGCTCAGTAAGTGATCAATCGACCAACCTGAGAAGGCGAGATATCTCAGAACCCCTACCGAAATTTAAGCGTGCCGCTTGCTAGTAACTAGCATGCGACTAGCAGGGCACTCGCTTAATAAGCGAGTGCATGCTAGCGAACAGTCCCTGCTCGCTAAAAGATCGCTTAACTATTACTCTGCACGCATATCACACGCTTATTAAGCTAACCGCATGCTAGTTACTAGCATGCCGCAAGCTTGCGCAAGCTAGTCGCACGCTTCCCGCAAGCTTGGAAATTTCTGTAGGGGAAGCCTCCGCGTGGGAGAAAACGCCCAGAATTCGATATCTGTCTCAAATGCGTGAGGGCAGAAATCTGCAGAATTCTGATAGAGAGCTGTGGTAAAAAGTTACTAGCGGTCCGAAGGGGACCAGGAACGACGGAGAGTAGGGATTTAGGAAGAAAACCACTCGTAAGGCAGACAAGGGTCGAGAAAGCGACTGAGTGCCATCCTGTTAATAAGGAATGCCGCGGACATGTTGCCTATGTAGAATAGAGCAGTCTGGTCAAAACAGCTCAACCGGGCGTGTCAGGGATACAGCGCGGTACACATCACGACAAAAGTGTGTTAGACCGAGTGATCGAGAGAGAACTCAGGATCCCCTTTCTCCCATACTGATTGAAGCACCCATCTGAGGGTGCAGTGCCCGCGGTGGAAGAGGTGGCTTGGCTCAAGCCACCATCGCCGAGAGAGCCCGTGAGGCTAGGCTGCGATGGCTGTCCGCTGGGCGGGGGAATCCCTAGCAGCAGCAAGTGTACGCCAGAGGGAGCTGGCGAAAAAAAATCTGTCACGATATTACGTGTAAACGACCATCAAGAGATGCTCTAAACGAACAGACATCGCCAGATATGATACCTCAACCGTTACATTCCCAACGGAATCGAATGAGGTAGCAACGGCCCTGTCCTATCAAGTTAGGGACGGAAACTGGCTAAGAGTGTCGAAGTCCTCGCTTGAAGAAACAAGCGAAGGAGACTTGAGGAAGTAATCACAAAATTTCCATCAGTCTGCGGTGAGAACCAGTTGTTTATGAAAACAGTCACAAGGCCTGTTTCTCAGGTGATCGTAAGAGCGAGCACCGCCGGCGCCGGTTGCGGCAGCGTGGAACAGTCCGATATCGGTAAGATAAGGAGCTCCAAAAAGCTGCGGGGGGGGGGGCGGCAAAAATGACGCCCTAAGCAGCGGGGGATGAGAATCTAAATTTCTAAAAGAAGAACTCCAGTGAAGTAAATCACTTACATGGAGAGGCTCATCCACAGTCGGCCCGAGAGAAGGCGGGTCGTAGTGATCGTGGTTAGGAAGGCATAAGCATACATCCATCCACTGTTACATCATCCTCGGTCGTGCGGTGACCCTGGCCACATGCCTTGCATGGAAGGAGGATGAAAGCAGCATGCGGGGCGACTCGAGTGTGCCGTGAAAAAATTTCTAAGAAAGAAGCCGATTCGACTAACGGGCACGGTAAAGACATCCACCGTAGACCACTCCGCACAAGGAGGGAGCGGCGGAGACGCCCGCAAGATTGACCCACATAGAGGGCAGTCTATAAGATAGACAGTTAGAGCTCGACCGATGGTCTGGCGGTGTACAGTTTGGTGTGAACTCGCCGACCCGGTACGGTGGGTGTGCCCAGAAAGTAGGCATAGAATGCCGACAGAGAATCCTGGGGCTTTAAACAAGTTTGAACGCACGTACATAGCCAACAATCTCATGAGATGTACGGCGGTTACTTTCCTCCGAGATGATGTTTACCCAACCGGGAAAGACTCGGGGAACAGCTGTGAATGTCAACAGGAGGGATATCTAGCATATGAAAAGCTGATTCCTTCCACGTATTCGGTGCGGGTGCTGCCGGCGGTGTCCGGGGGACGACCGGTGATGGCAGCTCGGGCAGGGTTCGTACGAGCCGCCCGAATACGAGACAAATAGGTTAACATAACCATAATGCATCGGGTGGTGAAGGCATAGCGATTATTAAGCACAGGAGAACTTTTAATCGCCGTGACATTCAGATCCGATATACATACTCATAAGCTCGGAGAGCTATGAGATAGTGAGACATACCGCTGAGCGGTGATGGTGCTCATATCAGAGTCGCCCTCTCTTCAGCGGCGATCGCTGGAGAACGGGTGTCTGTACTATAGCCCTGACTCTGGCGTTGCAAGGGTAGGAGCTAAGTAAGACAGGGCACCCTTACTTTCGAATAGAAAGTGAGGTTCAGGCCAGAAAAGCGACGGTCCCGTCGCCTGGGCGGACGGTCCGCGGACGTGATAGGTTGTCCTCTCAAAGCAGCCAAACATTCTCACGAGAGAAGTGCGGCATGCGGTATGTAAGAGATTCATACCTCCAATCTACGGGCCCGCTTAGGGGAAGAATGGAGAGGGTTACCGCTGAAGGAGTCGTCGCCGTATGTGAGCTTGACGTAGAGGGCGAATTCGGGAGTACCTGCATAATAATCGCCCCCCCCTGCCTCTGCCTTCTCGCTAGCCTCGAGAGGCTTGAAAATTTCGAGACGGCGGCGCCGGAGCCTGGCGCTTCCGGGCAGCAGCAGAGCGGGGGTGGGTTTACACCCACGGAGCTGGCGGCTTCCTCGTCGTAGGAGCCGCCTCGTCTAGAGCGACCCCGTCACTCTCCGAGACCCCCAATTCGGCCGATTGAGCTCGGAGCGCCTGAAGAGGCGGGGCGAGAAAATATGGACTCCCTTGCTTCATCAATACCCCCGCTCGGAGGGTAGATGTGAGGTAGATACTTGTCAAGCAGCGCCTGAGCGCTTACTGAAAAGTCGCCCGCGGGATAGGGGTTGTCCTCGTAAAGGGAGTCTCGCTCTATGGACTGAACCGGGAGGTTGTCCAGTAAGCGCCGGGGTGGCCCCGCGTGTCGGCTGGGACACGTGCTCTGAGATCGACGAAAATGCTGGAAAGCACACGCGATCTTGGGGCACCCGGTTAGTCGATGCACTGGCTGGCGATTTAACAGAATCGCTCGAGGATTTCCCGGGTGTCTGGTGGTTATTGCCCACTTGTCTCGCTTGATGCTCAGGGGCATCAGCGGGGTGAGTAGACGTCGAGGGTGGGGTGAACCCGCACTACTCGAAAGCAGAATGTAGCAGCATGAATAGCTGTGACATCTGACCACCGACACAAGGGTCTGAAGGAGGGACGCCCATGGCAACAGGGCTGGCCGACCTCACCTTCGACCTCTTCTTCTTCGCGGCCTCCGCCGGTGTGGCCGGGGCAGAAGAAGGCACAAGAGGCACGGGTGATTTCTTACGATTTGCCGCCCCTGGCAGGGCGGCCGTCAACAACGAAACTTCACCCGAATCTGACGGGGTCAGATTGTGGTCACAGTCTGATGTGTGACGCCTCTCGCGGTAGCAGAATGTAGCAGCATGAATAGCTGTAACATCTGACCACCGACACAAGGGTCTGAAGGAGGAACGCCCATGGCAGCAGGGCTGGCCAACCTCTCCTTCGACCTCTTCTTCTTCTTCTCTTTCTGCGGGCTCCGCCGGCGTGGCCGGGGCAGAAGAAGGCATGAGAGGCACGGGTGATTTCTTACGATTTGCCGCCCCTGGCAGGGCGGCCACCGACAATGAAACTTCACCCGAATCTGACGGGGTCAGATTGTGGTCACAGCCCGATGTGTGACGCCTCTCGCGGTAGCAGAATATAGCAGCATAACATGTATGACTGTAACATCTGGCCACCGATAAGAGGGTCTGAAGGAGGAATGCCCATGGCAACAGGGCTGGCCGACCTCTCCTTCGACCTCTTCTTCTTCTTCTTATTTTGCGGGCTCCGCCGGCGTGGCCGGAGCAGAAGAAGGCACAAGAGGCACGGGTGATCTCTTACGATTTGCCGCCCCTGGCAGGGCGGCCGCCAACAACGAAACTTCACCCGAATCTGACGGGGTCAGATTGTGGTCACGATCAGATTGTGGTTACAGTCTGTGTGACGCCTCTCGCGGTCAGGGGCTGGGCGATCTCTCCCGATGCTGTCAACGGAGGACGACTTATACGGCAGAGATCCTGACCTGTGCCGGGGGGAGAGAACCGCACTCTCCCTCCGGACTTCTGGTGACCCGGTAGCCGGTGGGTCGCATAGCCCTATGGGTGCTGCGGCGGCAGGACCTAGTTTAGGCTTGGAAGCCTTGGCTACCACTTTTTCCTTTGTCCGAGACCGTGGCACCACAGTCTCGGCCTTCCTTCTCTTAGCATCCGACCGCAAATTCGGAATGCTGATCGACGCACCCTCATACTCACCGCCGCTGGGCGCTCACCGCGGCGTCCCTCCTGCTCGCCTGGAGGCGGCCGACTTCTGTAACTTGCAATCGGGACGGTCCCCGTGGAGGGCACCAGGTCCTCTGGGGCTGTGTTAGTCCCATTCAAAGATACCTCTCTCTACCCTGAAAAAGGAAAAACAAGATTTTTCTTTTTCTTTTTTTTTTTTTTTTTTTTTTTTTTTTTTTTTTTACAAAGATCTCGCTTAGATTAAAAGTGGAGACCGGAGTGGTCTTTCCCTCCTCCTAAAAGGAGTTTGTTTGAGCAAACAGAACAAAACAAGAGGGGAGGGGTAGGGAGGAAGAAGAACCTAAGAATAGTTTAGGTATCTGCCTGTAAGAAAATAAAAAGGAGGTCGGAGACTTTGAAAAAAGAACTCCTACAAGGTTCCCCTACTATATTCTCTTTTTTTTTTTTTTGTGCCCGAAGGAAAAATTCGAAACAAAAATTCAAAAATGAATGCAAGTTCAGAAGAGAAAGAAGTTTCCACCTGCGAAGAAACACAAAAACAAGCATTTCAGAGCAGGAAGAAAAGGGATTGAGAGACAAATAATTCCTAGATAAGAGAAATTTTACGATAATTTCCAAGAGGAAAAAAAAAAGTAACCTCCTGTGGAAAGGTAAAGAAATTCAGAACAGGAGGAAGGAGGAACGTCTCTAGTAACGATTCCAAGAGGAAGAACGACACAGTAAATCCTCAAAGGGAATCGTAGAGCCCGCCTGTCGAAATAAAAAAAATATATAAGACTAGGAGGGAAGAGGGAATTGAACGAAGAAAACAATTCCGGGACAGGTCAAAAAAATTTCTAACAGGAAGGAGACCCCACCTGTAAAGAACAAAATTTTTTTTTTTTTTTTTTTTTTTTTTTAGGGGGGATTGAATAACCAAACAATCATCAGGTATAATTGCGTAAGCCGAATTAAACAATCCCCGAAGCGTCTGTGAATAAAATATTAATCAAGAATTTTATTCAGAACAGAAAGGAAAAGGAATTGAGCTTTAGGATCCGCCTGTGAATAAAATATCAATCAAGAAATTTATTCAGAACAGAAGGAAAAGGAATTGAGCTTTAAGATCCGCCTGTGAATAAAATATCAATCAAGAAATTTATTCAGAACAGAAGAAAAAAGGAATTGAGCTTTAAGATCCGCCTGTGAATAAAATATCAATTAAGAAATTTATTCAGAACAGAAAGGAAAGAGAATTGAAGAATTAATCAATCAATAATCAATCGAAAATCTTAATAAATCAATTCCAGAAAGCAAGGAAGGAACAGAGTTGAAGATCCCAACCTGCAAAAAGAAATAACAATAACACCCTCGACAACAAAGTGTAGAGGCTGTCTAGAATTTAGTTCAAAAACGGCACCAAAAGCCACCACGCTTTGAACGTGAAGAACAATAACCATGACAGGTGGTGAAGGCTTGCTGCCACGTAGGCAGGCCAAGCCCGGTGCCTCGCGAACGCGCTAGCGATGCGGCGCGACGAGAACTCAAACGTTAGAAAACAATTTAAGTGTCACCAAAAACACGTCTAAAAAGTCACGCCAAGTGTAAATTCTGAACACAATCTTACACACAAATGGAAAGATTGAATTTAAAAGGGAGAATGCACCACAGATAAGCGAAAATAATATACCAAAGCTCAAAAAGATTTGAGCTCTTAGGAGACTTATCTGAGCACGTCTTGACAGGTGGCTTGCCGAAAGCAAAAGAGGAAGATGGACGCTAGTTGCGCGGTGATCATGGGTAGTAAGCCTGAACGGGAGAGGGCGCGCTCGCGCTTTTTAAATCCTTGGGAGTTCTATTCGGGTATGGCAGTCCAGAGGGCTGAACTAGCAAATCAAGTAGATGTATGGAGTTATTGAAGTAAATTAATTCATTAAAAATAAACAAAATGTTCTGCATACGGGCGCGCACCTCCATCTTAGAAAAAAATCATATCCTAGTTATCAAGGATATCATCCCAAATTTTTCATATTCCAGTCTTTCAATTAACAACTTTTGTTGTAATAAACCTTTGATACAAATAGGAACTAATGGTTGAATCCGTTCTATTCTTTCTCCTCATTTTGTACATATTTTATCTCTTTTCATGTGTATATATAATTTTCGTTTCCTTTTAGGTAACATCAGTACAGTATCGTATCTTATTATTTTTCTTATTTTTCAGTTAATTATGATTATTTCATTTTTTTCGATATTAGTATTTATGCTCTATTCTTTGTTTATATTTGAATATCTCAAGATGTTTTATATTTGTGTTTGTTTACGAAGGGCCCCAACGTAAACCAGCTTGTTGCTGCTTGGGCCACCCTTCTTTTACATATTTGAAATGAAATAAAATAAAACAAAACTTTCATTATGACGTTCCATTGATATTGTGACAGTCTCACTCTTGTGTGAAACCCACTGAAGACTAGCCGTAGAAGCCCCCCCCCCACCAATTGGTACTTGATTTCTAACCCCCATCCTCCTTTCACGGGCTTTAATACAGGTTTCTCGTACTTCACAGACCACCCCCCCCCCCCCCCTCCCCCCGAAAAAAAGAGAAGATATATAAACTTCCGGAACAGGGCTCAATGCACTCCCATTCTTAAGAAACTTTCAACACCCCCCCCCAAAAAAAAAAAAAATCTCAAGTAGGTCTACATGGAAACTTCCATTACAATGGATGTTTAGATATTCTTTTCCGTTAAAACGAGGACAAACGGTCCATAAACCGACAATCTTAAAAACATTTCATATTATTAACTTATTAACATTTTGATCTGTATTCCAAACCAGTTTCGCACTTTTATACCAGGTTTTTATAACTCTGGTCCAACCCTCACGCCGAAGATCCTTACGTCTGGGCTAATTAAAGTCGACCAAAAAACATACAAATTACTGAATATGTTACTGTCTCATATAGAACTATTCGATAGTGGATCTAGGATTTGCCTAAAGAGTTCGGATAAAAGTAACTGACGAGCAAAAAAAAAAAACCTACCAAAACAAACAAAAAAATAAAAAATAAAAGGGAGGCACTTCCTGCCCCTATGACCTAATATTAAAACGGAGTTCCCCCATGAATAAAAAATGGTTGTAAAATTAGCAGAAAAAAATAGTGGTGAAAGTTTGAGGAAAATCCATTAAAGATTGAGAAAAAATATAATTTTAATTTTTGGATTTGTGGCGTAAAAAACGAGCAGTATAATAAAATACATAAATTTCATTTTTTTTAATGTAATGCAATACATATTTTTTTTTTAATGGTTCTTGATGACTTGTTTTTGTTTTAGGAACGGGTGTGAAAGGATTTGTCTATTGATATAATAGTAGGTCCATTATATAATGAAGGTCCAGTAATTTTTTTTTCATTTCCTCAGAAGATCACATTTCATTTATTTCTACCAAAAATTTAGTAAAGCTGCTCACTTATGACGTAATAAATAAATAAAATTCTAATAACTTTTTTTCAATTCTCTAAAGGACTTTTTTCGGCAATATACTTATATTTTTATGCTGTTGTCACAGTAAACCTTTTTTCTCAGGGTAAAATTACCTTTAAATGGGCACATCAATAAATCCACTCCCTCCCTCCCCCCCCAAAAAAAAATGTCCCAACTCCTTGCATGGACTTTTCACTGGACCCTAAACAAGTAATCGTGATTTTTGGGTACCCTCATGAATGCCTCAAATATTTCACTTTAAAGGACAAGTCCACCCCAACAAAAACTTGATTTGAATGAAAAGAGAAAAATACAACAAGCACAACACTGAAAATTTCATCAAAATCGGATGTAAAATAAGAAAGTAATGGCATTTTAAAGTTTCGCTTATTTTCAACAAAATAGTTATATGAACGAGCCAGTTACATCCAAATGAGAGAGTTGATGACATCATTCACTCACTATTTCTTTTGTATTTTATTATATGAAATATTATGATTTTCTCGTCATTGTCATGTGAAATGAAGTTTCATTCCTCCCTGAACACGTAAAATCCCATTATTCTAACATTTTGTGCTTCAGGCAAGGAGGTCCTAATCATCAAATTCGTAAAAATTGAAATATTGTATAATTCAAACAATAAAAAACAAAAGAAATAGTGAGTGAGTGACATCGTCGACTCTCTCATTTGGGTGTAACTGGCTCGTTCATATAACTTTTTTTGTTGAAAATAAGTGAAACTTTAAAATGTCATAACTTTATTTTACATCCGATTTTGAAGAAATTTTCAGCATTGTGCTTGTCTGATTTTTCTCTATTGATTCAAATCAACATTTTTCTGAGGTGGACTTGACCTTTGCTAATAGGCTTGAAAAGAATACAATTTCCCCCATATATTTTCATTAAAAAAATATTGTAACAGGTCAGAAAATATAGTGTACAAGAGAGAGAGAGGGGGGGGGGAGGAGTGGCGATGAGAAAGATGGAAATGAAAAGAAAACTACGTGTTTATGGTCAAATTTGCAAGGATTTAACAAAAACAATAATGTTTTATAAAGGATTCACTTTTTGCTCCAACAATCACCACTATGTTTAGAGTATGATTTGCGCGAGGTGTGGGAAGTGGAGCCGTACTAAACCCGATGATGTGGTAAACGTAAAACCGACAACTGACGTCCGTGACATAACAATTAAAATATCGCTGTACTTGTCTAGGGGATCAATAATTCAGGGAATACTTACCAAGAGTATCTTTTTGTTTCCAATAATTGTTAGGGATAGGGTTTCACACGCCAATAATTGTTAAGGAGTGCACTTTCAGAATATGGAAAACACTTGCTTAGGGTACTTTTCGAGACCCCATGGTCTCGAATGGCTTAATTGATTGACAATGGTAATTTGACAAATATAACAATGACAATGACATGCTGTTGGTGAAATAAAAGTGGCTCAGGTCTGATTTGCTTTTGTCAAAAATGTGCATTTCTTTTTATCATAATGGGCCAATAAGAATTGTTGTTTAAAAAAGAGCCTGCGTATTCCAACCAATGGAGTATGACATGTAAAAAATACAGTTGGAAAATTAATTGGGTGTTACTCATTTATTAGTCATTCAGGTTTAATCTAATTGATAAACGAGAGCAAAAAAGGTTAACAGCGGAGCCATCGTCAAGACACAAACTGTATGATAAGATATATACATAACAAAAAAATGCATCATTTCAAAACTAAAGATAACATATTATATTGGGATTGCACATTAACAAAGCAAAAATGCAAATAGAGTTCATATCGAGTCATCGACCCACTGCTGAGTAAGGTTGTAAATAGTATTCATTGTATACATTGATAAACCGTCTTTCACGATGCAGCTCTTCGGAAGTTCTGAAGCTGCTTTAATAATCAATTTTTTTTATCCTGAGAAATGAAGACATCAGGCAAGGGGGCAGGCGACCACTATCTTTGATCATACAAGTAGTGAAAGAGATTGATATGGAAAAAGAAGAGCAATGAAAAGACATTTGTTTGTTGTATAGCTCTATAATAACCGCAACATTAGATTTAGAAATTAATAATGTCACATTAAATTTGGGAACTTATTGCCTTCCTAGCGATTTAATCTGGCGAATATTAATTTTGTGTTAAATTTTGTAATTCGATCGCTTCTTTTTTTTACCGGCGTTTCTCTTTAGTGTTACCTTTCTTTCCAATACAGCAAGCAACGAAGCACCGTGTAATGTGGTAAAATACAAACAATATGGTCACAACTACACCCGCAAGAAATGCATAAACATCAATCATATTGTACTGAATGAATGATAAATCATCAGCAGGAGTTCGTAGGTAGTCGCCGCCATGTTTGATCACGTGTTGGATCCAGAAAGCAGCTCGATCAGCAGGAGTCATTGGCCGATCTCTAAAGATGGCGGAAAGCCGTTTAGCTGCTACACTGTATCTATTGTCTCCTAAAACTTCTATCACGTTATTATAAATGTAGTCGACGCTCAGTATCATCTTGTCAAGTTTAAGTCCCATACCGTGATAAGTGATTCTGGAGGCAGTGTCCAGTTGATCCCCAAAGAACGGCAGAACGATAGTAGGTACGCCATGATAAACAGCTTCGTAGAACCCGTTGTTGCCTCCGTGGTATATGAAGAGTCGAGTCTTGGGATGACCAAGGAGGTCATTCTGAGGTAGCCATGGTAAAGCTTTAATATTTGATGGAAGGTCGTACTGGGGCATGACCTTGAGTTGCACGATGACCTTCTGAGGTACCTTGGCCAAGGCATCGATGAACATCTTCAACAGGTGAGGTCTGGAAGTAGCAAAACTTGCAAAGTAGGTACCGAGGGTGAACACTATTACACCGTCATCTCCAGAACTTTGGATGAAATCTTCTAGGTCTTGCGGAAGGTCGTTCGGAGGTTCAGCTGTAAGGCCTCCCACAGGTATCAAACTTGGAGATATCGGAAATGGAAACTCGATTGCGAAGTCGAAACTCCCTAGACTCAGATCAGCAATGGCCGCTTGGGAATATTCCAAGGCGGGGATTTGATCTCGCAACCCATATTTATCGGCGAGAGGAAAAAACGCATTTCCCGCCAACATGATGAACAGTCTCATACTATATCCAGACAGTGCGTTGATAGTTCTTTCAATGAAGGTCATATTGGAAGTAAAGCCAGACATAATAGCTGGCTGATAGGCTGCGTTAAAATGAGAACCTGAGGCATCTAACATGGCTATATTCGGAGTGGTAGGTGTGTCCAAAACAAGACGAACACCGGTGTTATTATAAAATTTCTTCAGGTATAACTTGATCAGACCAGAACATGGCCAACCAATATCAGATACAATCGCGTCTAACGTCGCAAAACGATCCATCATTTCTTTATCTTCCAAGACAAACTCGCATGTTTTTATTAGAATCTTTTTAAATGAGGACAATGATTTGAAAAAAGAAACCATGTCTCCTTTTTCACTGTAGCCCAACTCCTCCACTAGTTGAAAATATTCCCTAGTAGAATATTGCGGATCTGTGTTTTTGTAGATCTCGAAATTGAAGAATTTTCTGAGTTCGGGGTCGTTGGCCCTGTCCTTGTATTCGTCACTGATGAGCATTGAAACATTATGACCTTGACGTACAAGGCTTTTCCCGATCGGGACTAGGCAAAGAAAATGGCTTCCTTTCCCGACAAATCCCGACATTAGGATATGGGCCGAATGAACTTCTACACACACCCAAATCAGAAGATATATCTGAAGGAAAGTTGGAAAGCTTCGATGATCCATTGTCTTTCGCAAATGGTAACATTGATGGCGGATTGCGATCATTGATTCTGCATGTAAATGGAGACAGAAATATATTATCCAAATGGTATTAATCTACTGATTCAAATCCCTTTGTGGTGAAAGATGTAATGTTTATTCCTCTACAGAGTGAGTCAGAAAAAATGTTACACTTTCTTACATGCCCATATTAAAAATAAAATAGAATAAAATAATCATAATTCTTGTACCAGTGTCGGATAGAGTAACTTCCAGAATATCGATACCACATGTGTGGGGGGAAGCAGTAATGAATTTATTGGATAGGAACAAAATGATGGGTCTGGGTGAAAACCCATTTGCGCCAACATCAAAAATGCCTTGCCTGATTTGGATTCCACTGCACAATAAGCAGGAAGTCCTTTAGTAATGATAATTGAGTTATTTCAAATCAGGCGAGGCACCGTTGAAGCTAATGCTACACAACTCATTTGTGAGTTTTAAGCTCCCACACATCATGGCACAACCACTGTTTTTCCGCAGGAAAGGGCCTTTCTGGTCACTGAATGTGCCAGGACACAGAATGTGACAATGGTTTTGCGAGAGTTATTCCCGAAACCGCTTTCCTAATACGCGATGTCCATCACGTCAAACAGTCTGTCGCAACATGGCGAAATACCAGGCAACAGGAGCCAGCAACAATCTGAACAAGGGACGATCAGGTGGAAGATGAACTTCAAAAATAAGAGAATTTTGAAGCTGTTTGAGAAAGGCTACAGGAACAGGGGCAAGAGAGGACAACATCACGTCGGAATGGACTTGGCTTATCACAGAGTACTTTTAATCGCATTAATAAACATACGCATAAACTTAACGCTCATTGTTTGTGTGGATGCTTTTGTCTCTGTTTCAGCAATTAATCACTTAACTTGGCGCAAATGGGCTTTAACACTTTTCAAACAATGGCTGCTGTGCACTAAACCATAACAACACTGAAACAAATTTTACCAAGTGAGGAAGGAATATTTACTCTATCCATACACTCTATCCATACATACATTTAAAAAAAAAATGCTTAATTAAAAAAGTGTAACATTTTTTTCTGACTCGCACTGTAGATAAAAGCTTAAGAATGTTACATGTTAATAATTCACTTTCATTAGACGTGTGGGGGACAGAGGCGTCGATCCTGGCCCCACCAAAAATATTGAGGTGCGAACATATCGTTTAGCCCCCCCCCCCCCAATAATTCTGCATGTGAAAAAATAAAGTAAGAGTGTACAATGTTTAACAGAAATCGGCAAGCGAGATTGAGATACACTATTAACTCGTTCTTAATTTTAAGGTAAAGTCCACCTCAGAAAAATGTTGATTTGAATCAATAGAACTCACGTTTCGGTTTAATCTTTTGTTGGATATGTATCTTGTTCTTTATTGAAAACGTCCATTAAACTGTCAAATTCTTCAGATCGAAATATCAAAATTTTCAGTTCGCGCGATTCGCGCTCGTTTGCAGTACATTAATATATTAGATTTTTGCAGGAATGATATACATTACAATTCATGCGAGCGTGATCCGATACTCTTCACTGTTCTGGAAAAAGACATGTTTTAATTAACCGTTTGCAGTGACTTATAAATAAAATACATATCTCACTAATCAAACAGATCGAGCGCAAATGAAAGCGCGAGCTGATTTTTTTTGTGCGATTGAGACCATTTATCGGTACATTCTATTCACTGTCGGTAGATGAGACAGTTGGAACATTCTTGCGTGACCCACCGTCAGTTTATCATTTATCCGACAGGCGTCGGTCAAACAGCCCCTCCATTTCTTTTTCTCTTTCCCTTTTTCTCCTTTTCTCTTTCCTCCTTTCTCTTTCCTTTTCTTCTCTCCTTCTTGTTTTCTTTTTTTTCCGCAGATGATTTACCGACGATATCCAGAGAGGGGGGGGGGAGAGGTTGTCAGTGTCACACCCCTAGCCTAGCGACGGCCCTGCCGCCGTCCCAAAACAAAAGGATTTCCGCAAACTACATATTGTTTGCTTTTCAACTTTATTAGCATCCGATATACCCGTAATTGCCGATTAATAGATTCTCACAGTGCCATCGTTTTATAAATTAGCCAAAGAAAATATACATCAGATTTTCCACTTTTGGTAACGAATAATATCTCAATATGACTTTTTAAAGAATCTAATATAATGACCACCCAAGTGTCTGTTTGTATGAATAGAAAATATGTGCCAAAGGATTCTGGAAAAAATTGTGTAATTGCTGAGAAATAGGCAAAATAAAGGTCTTTATTCCAGCAATAATAATACACTGTCCCACGTGTGCCTATCTGTGTTGGTGATCTTCAGTGTGAACGTTTTTCAGCGTAGATTTCTAGATTTTCACAAAGTTCAGTTTATGTAACTGTACCAGATCTAGATCCTCGATGATATTCTGACAATTAAGCCTGGTTTTATATACTTTCTCATGAAATCAGTGTTTACTGCAACTGCTGGCATTTCTCTTTAAAAACGACTGGTAATAATGACAGCCGTGCACTCTTCGCTCTACACGTAGTGTGTACTCGAATGCACACAACGTTAGCGTCGTATGTAAAAGACGAATCTCAAGAATTGTTTTTTATGGGTAAAAAGGGGGAGGGTGATATCAACGTAAGCGTAATTTTGACATGTACAATTTAACCAGTTCGAATTCGAAATGATGACTCCTTGATGCGAATTCACTGACACAGCGGAAGGAAAGATCAGAATTTCCTCATTTGCACGACATAAATTTATAAATCTTACATGTCTAATATAAATAATATCACACGAATCGTAATAATATCACTTACTTTTCCTTTGTCCTTTGCCTTTGGCGAGTCACGTAGTCAGTAAGCACACATGGCGAATAATACATGTACAAACAATGGTCACGGTCACCGTGGTCAGAGCATTTGTGTTAGGGTCATAGAGTTATATAAACCTATAAACTCTATGGTTAGGGTCCATGTAGTCCTTTGTCAGGACTGTTGTGTGTGTTTTTTTTTACTCTGGCCCCTATACTACACAATCGACCTCTACGCCCTAAATATAAACAACCCCTCGAATTATCCTTCCCCCACAACAAAATAGGGAATATCGCGATCAATGGGGTTTGGTACATGGTGGAGAATGAAGAGAGGGGGAGAGAAATGAACTACCAACGGATAGAATCTCGACTAGGGTCCATGCCCTAGTCCATGGTCAGAGAATGAATTCCCTCATTCCTCTCAATTCTCTCTCATCCATGGAGATAGGGGTTCATCTTCCTGATATTTCAGTGGTGCAGGGAGATGGGATTTGGTGTGTGCCCGCGAGTGCAAGGAGAGGTAGTTTCAAGTTTGTGAGAAGATTCGCCATGGGTCGGCTCTTCGGTCAAGATCAAGAGCGCGGATGTTGCAGGGCCCTGGCCCTGAGAACGAAAGTCAGAGGCGGTTTATATCCAGCCGATATCTAGCTTTCGCCAAGGGGGGGGGGGGATTTTCATCCATGTTCCCCGATTGGCCACTCAAAGTTGATTTTTGTTTGTTTCTTTGAAGGGGTATTCGTAACACTCACTTCTTAGCTATATTCTTATAAAACAGCATACAAGCCCTAGTAGTGCGAGTGCGAAGCGCGAGCTATTTGTTTTTGGAAATTGCATGTATTTTGTCCTGAAAATTTTGTGCAATGTTTGTGATCCTGAGCATAAGTAAATAAATGAGCCATGAAGACAATACATATTTCAACAATCAAATAAATTGAGCACGAGCTGAAAAAAAAGATATTCTGACATAAAAAAAGGAAATTCTAAGCCTTTTTGTAATCATGAACAGGTACTGGTAGGTGTTTCAGAAAGCTGTTCGTAAGATACGAATGACTTTACGCACGACTGGTGATCCTTTCTTGTGCCGCTATCTGATATCCCTATATAATTGAGTTATGACCCCAAAACAGGTTCCAGTCGTGCGTAAATTTAGTCGTTCGTAACTTTACGAACAGTTTTATGCCACCTACCGGGATAGGTAATATAACAAGGCGAGCTCGAAGTGCGAGTAGAAAAAAAAAGTGATTTAGACCTAAAAACTGGTCACTGTATTCATGTTTTGTAAATCATGAAAAGGAAGGGTAATTAGGTATCCAACATCAATTATGAGCACGGAAGCGCGAGCAGGAATTTTTTTATATTCTAATCTAAGAGTGGATAATTTAAGCATTCTTTAACAAGCTGGGTGTCTCAATAAACATGCATGCGTGTGTTAAAGATTTATACCAAGTATCTGGGCATTCTATATATTTTTATCATGAAAAATCAATAATGCGAGGGCGAAGCGCGAGGTGAAAATATTATGGTATTCCGATCTAAAAAAAAGGGTCAATTTAAGCAACAATTGAAGCACTGTGTATCAAAATTGTGAAGTGGATAACTATGGATCGCACTTAATAAATGATGCGAGCGCGAACTGATATTCTTATTATCATTATTTTGACCTAGGACCGGGAAATTTTAAGGACATTTTGTCAACATATGAAAATCCTGACTATCTTCCTATTTCTCTTCCTGAGCGCGAGATATTTCACTCTGAAGAAAGGGGACAATTTAATTAGGAATTTATGAAAATGTTATTATATTTAATCTAATAGACCCAATGGCAGCTTGAAATTTGTTGATAGTAAGGCCTGAAAACTAGGCATTTTAAGCAATTTTGTAATTATGAATAGGATGCATTGGTTAATATATTTAAAACAATTCGAGCGAAAATCGCGATGCCATGAAAAAGGGGATTTCAAGTAGTTTGTTAAAAACTTACTTATCATTATAGAGGTAATTATTGAGCTATACATTACTCACCAATCAAAATGCGAGAGCGCAGCGATGGCGAATAGGTTTTGACAATCGAAGCTGAAAGGGATATTTTGAGAAGTTTATGGAAGTCACGATGAGATTAGACAATTAAATAATGTGAGCGCGCAGCGTAAGCTGAAAAAATGTCAGTTGATACTGGCACAATAAAATTGGCATTTTACAAAGCACTTTTTGAAAATCAAACAAATAATGAAAGCTCGATAATTGAGAAAAAATCTTCTGTATCTCATCATCAAACATGCAATGCGAGCGCGAAGCGTGAGCCGAAAATTTTATATACATGTAGTGACATGAAATATTTGTAAATTTTATTTTCCAAGTCTTCCCTTCACCCGTATTTTATTCACTTAAATGTCTTCCTCTTCTTTTTTCTCCTCTCTTTCCCCTTCTTTTTCTCCCCCCCCCCCCCCCCCTTCCTTCCCCCTTTATCCTCCACCAATAGGGGGCCCGGGCTATCGACACCCCGAATCTGCTGATGTAAATTTGACAAGCAAAAAAAAAGGGTTTCTCTACAAAATGAAGGTCGTTTTGGCACCAAGATGTTGATCATTTTCCACACATTTCTCCCTTGTGATATACCTACCAGAAATCCAGGGGATGCTGTCGATGAATAATAATACACGCAGCACCCCCCTCTTCCAAGGGCCATGGGATGTTGTATGCAGCATCTTACGGTGCAAGCAGCTTCTGTGTCAAATACACGGGAAACGACTAATAACAGGCTACAAAAATCACTCGACCATTCCGCTGAAATTAGAACTCCGTCTGTGTGCGAAGATTACATGTACGTAACCTAAAGGTCAAGCCCACCCCCCAAAAATGTTGATTTTAATAAATAGAGAAAAATTAAAATAACATAACACTGAAAATTTGTGGGGGTGACTTGTCCATTAAAGGACAGGTCCATCCCAAAAAAGAGTTGATTTAAATAAAAGGAAAAAAATCCAACCACCGTAACACTGAAAATTTCGGTAAAATCTGATGTAAAATAAGAATGTTATTCGACATTTTTTTTTCTTTCGCGTAATTTCACAAAACAGTATAATATGCACATCCCGGTCAGTATGCGAATGAGGAACTAATGACGCCACTCACTATTTCACTTGTATTTGATTATATGAAATATTCTAATTTTCTCCCCATTGTCTTGTGAAACAAAGTTATTTCTCCTGAACATGGGAATTCCAATTGTTTAGCATTTTATGTGTCAGTCAAGTTTGTCCTTATTTTTGTAAAATCTGTGAAAATTGAAATATTATGTAATTCATACAATAAAGAACAAAAGAAATAGTGAGGGTCATCATCGATTCTCTCATTTTGCAAATGACTATATTGTTCATATATCTATTTTGTGAAAATAAGCGAAACTTTAAAATGTCATAACCATCTTATTTTCCATCCGATTGTAATGAAATTTGCAGCATTATGCTTGTCTGATTTGTCTCTATTGATTGAAATTACAATTTTTCAAAGGTGGACTTGACTTATAATAATGATTATGTTCCATTTGTACAGCGCAGCTATTATAATTGCATATACTCTACTGCGCTTGATACTTCCCCAGCTGTAGCTCAGACGCTGTATACATGGTATAGGCACTAAAGCATTCAAGGAATAAATCTATAGCGGGTACCCATTCACCTCACCTAGGTCTAGTGCAGCGCAATGTGGGTAAATTTATTGCTGAAGGAAAACACGCCATGGCTGGGATTCGAACCCACGTCCTTCTGAGTGAAAGACGAGATTCATAACCACTAGACCACGACGCGTCGAGGACGCCCCTACATTTCACCGGAAGTAACCGGTAACGCTACACCGTCATGACCATGCATGGACGATTCCGTGTGATTTTAAAGCACTGAATAATATTCGGTAATCAAAATACCCGTCAAAATAACGCCACATGTTTGCCTAGCAAAGTATGAATTTCAGCGACATACAGGAGCTATTTAAACCAAGTAAAGATTGGATACAAGGAAATTTATACTGCGGTGTGCATTCTTAACCACGCTACACGACGATAACAACATTGGAAAAGAAAACGTCATAAAATAGGAAAATAATTTTTTTTATTACATAAAACTTTATTTGAATATTCGCGCCACTTACACTATATATGATACTTTAATTATGACAAAAAATATTTGTCCTTGTCGTTGTTCCTCTATCGCTCTTCTTCTTTTTCTTCGTCTTATTCTATTTCTTCTTTTCCTTCCCGTTCATCTTTTCCTAATCATTCATTCTTCCTCATGTTCCTTCATTCACCTTTATCTTCTTATTTCATTCAACCTCATCTATTATTATACACGTATATATGTATATATAGATATATACATATTATATAGGCCTAAGATCAATCACCAAAAAACAGGCAATATCATTGCAAGGCATACTAATAAACATAATAAACAAACATATCGTCAATATGAAAGAATGCATTATATAAAATGACATTTATATATTCTGCTTTCGGGATGTTATATAATTCATGAAGAAAGCAACAACAACAAATAGACAGAGAGAGAGGGGGAAGAGAAAGGGAAAAGTGATGATGAAAACGAGGACGGAGAAGGGAGAGAAAGAAATGATAGAAGATGGAGAGAGAAAAAGACGGTAAAACAGTTCAATATTTTGGTATTACTTTTAATAGCATTCACGTTGCTAGACAACAATGACCTAACGCTGGACACGGAATGTCTTAAGTTAAAGTGCCCAGAGATCACGATTTTTTGTCCAAAATAAAAAAAAGGTATATTTCCTTGCTTTGAAATCATATCAAATCTTGGGATCTTAATTTGTGATGGATCGATATGATTCTGACGCCTGCGACCATTTGCAAAATTATCTGTAAAAAAATCCCTAAAATGTAGTGAGAACGAAAAAAATGATTTTAACAATGGATTAAGTTACATTAAAACAATGCAACAGTACAACTTCTTAATTAAATGAACAATAAATAATGAATAACATTCAAAATAAAATAATAGAACGTACGAGGAAATTGTGTTTAATGAACCCGATTTCCCTTTGGGATTTCCACTAACCAAAATCTGACAAATGCAAGCTTTTTATAATGCCAAGTGTTATAGGCAGATCTAAAGCTCACGGACAAAAAATGCCATAACCTAATTACATGTACTTTGCATACTTCATTCTATGATGTGCATCCAACATTGTGTTTCCTGTATAGTAACGTGAATCAATTATATATCAGTAAGCAATTATTATAAAATTAAATATTACTTTTTATTCAATTAATATTTCAGAATAATGTTTCACAGTAGTACATGCTGTATTATCTGTTATGTCCATTTGGTACAAAATCTAAGATTCTAAATATCATTACTATTTATTTTTTTTACGAAGTTCTTAATTTCTCTTCTTTTTCTTCATAAAGGAGACGAGTTTCCTGTCATTTTACCATGTGTTGTCTCTATGATTTGTTATGTGTTAGGTGCTGGAGCCTGGCGAGTACACATGTCGTTAAAAGGAATGTGGAGGCATGTTTTTGCTGCTGTCTCGGGCATTCCTCCTAGTTTCATTGTTGCTTTTCAGGCTCTAGTACCTTACACAAATTTAAGTTCTTTTCATAATGTTATGTTAAGCATTCAGTCCGTCATGGGTATTTAATTTCTTCCCAGTGCTCCTCTTTCTTTCTTTGATCTTGCCTGACGTTACATACTTGTTAACAATGTTTTTTTAATGTGTTTTATTTGAATTTTAATAACATGTAATTGTATATACCGGAATGTGCAATACTCTCAATGTTTTTTTTTATGAGGGCTTGCATGCCTCTAAGCAATAGTACTGAATTTTACTTTTGCGAGCTCTGGCCCATGGATAAACAATTTTTTTGGGGGGTGATGAAATAATAATGATAATAATAATAATAATATGGCAATTGCTAAAATCAGGCGGCGGATAGAATCTAAAAGTAGGGGGCACAGTCAAAAAGTGCACCATTTCTTTCGAAATGGGCACTATCTTAAACATTGCCGGACGCAGATTTTTTTTTCGCTGGGGGGGGCATGCGTAAACTTTTTCGAAAAAAAAAACTCACATGACTCATGAAACCTTAGGCACGTAGGATTATTTTTACAAGTTTAATTTTTTTTATTTTTCACTTGCAGAAGGAAGCAGAACGGCGCTAAATAAAGAAACCCGGTGCCCGTCGGCATGAAAAGAGTGGTTTCAGGACAACTTATCTGATATAAAGAACTTGTAAGAAGGCAAAGGGGCACTTGTTAATGGCATAAACAGAATCCTTCTAAGGAAAAAGGGGCACAGAATACGTTCGTGGGGGCACTTTTCTTAGGTAAAAAGGGGCACTGAACTGAGAAAGGGCACCTAAAAGGAGGCAAAGGGGCACTTGCTAATGGCATATCGGGTGAAAGGGGCACAGGACATAATCGTGAGGGGCACTTTTCTTGGGTAAAAAGCGGCGCTGATTCGAGAAAGAGACTTACAAGAATTATGCAAAGGAGCACTTGCTCAGACATAAAACGGGTCTTTCTCAAGTAAAAGGGGCACAGAACACGTTTGTGAGGGGGAATTTCGGGGGAAAATTTGGCACTGATGCGAGATACATTTTGCTCACACATAAAACGGGTACTTCTTAGATGAAAGGGCACAGAACACGTCTTGGGGGCAATTTTGTTGAAAAAAGGGCACTTACGAGAAAGGGCACTTGGGAACACCTAAAATGGGTCCTTTTCTAAAGGAGGCGCAGCACAAGTTAGTGGGGTGGCATTTTTATTGCGTAATAAAGGGCGCCTTTTCATTGCTTCAAAAATTCGGTGGGGGGACACTGTGCCCCCGGCCTCCAGGATCGCTGCCCCTGGGTAAAATCTCATTTGGCACATGTTTCAAGCTCTTCCTCCTCAGGACACACTGCAGCTTTGTGTTGTGGCAGTATTATAACTACAAGCAAACCAAAATCTATCGCTCATGTGCAAAGACTTTGTACGTCTTTGGCACAAGAGTACCATAGCAGTGTCCGAAGCCGAAGTCGCCACAATCGCCTTCCGGAAGATGAAAGCGAAATCGCTGCATGAGAGTTGTTGCAAAGAGGAAAAGCTCCATCCGGGCGAGTTGCTCACCAAGACACACACGTCGACCTATAACGACATAAAATTATCTCTTGAGAGACAAAAACAAATTTTCATATTTTTAATGTCAGTATTGTACACTTACAGTCCCCTGGCCAGTTGTGAAACGTCATTAACTCTGTTACACAACCTGCCATGATAGCCGATAGTTAAACAAAATGCTTTAACTTCTCGGTTGATATATTATACTTTGGGATGTAGATTATTTGACGATGATTAGCAACCCCGGGGTCGCGACACAATAACACTGTGTGAAATACTTTAATGAGATTAGTATTACCCTTAATATAGGCAGGACAACAAGAATTTCAAAATGTGTTTGTTGTCCCCAAGAATGATATCAAAAAATTTCTTAATATCTAATTTGTCATGTGAAACCACTTAAAACTTACGTAAAATTCATTTAAACTGCAAAAAAGAGCAGTTTCATAGCACCAACATGGGTCGAAAAAGTCATAGACATCGCGGGTCCCTGTTAATACACTGTCCTTACTATCGATAGTTTAAACGATCACGATGTGCTCGCTAAATGCGCGCGCCCGTCGGCGTCTGCTAGCCGTCCTCTGCTGTGACTCTCAAATAGCCCCGCATGTGCGATTTTTAGTCAGATCGTCCCATATGCTGTTTTTCATGTTAGTACATAGATGCGTGCGCGTTTTTTGCGGACGCAGATCATGTACCCATCTCCGTCGTCTGCTACGGCTCTCTATATCAGTCCCAACTTGTGAAATGTGTTTTCTGGTGTATTTTCATTTGGTCTACATGCAGTTTGCCCACTTGTTATTTGGTCTAATGCCAAATGGGCTAAACCCATTTGGTCAACTAAATTGCCATTTGGTCTACACTTGGTCTAATTCTCATTTAGTGAAATGTCCAGTTGGTCTAATTTCAGCATAACCTACATAAATTATATATTTGTTTACTTTGTCAAATACTGGTACATAAAATTGGCTTTATATCATGCAGTTCCACATTGTAAATATGTATATTCATTTGGTTCACATGCAATTTGCCCACTTCTCATTTAGTCTAATGCCGAATGGGCTAAACCCATTTGGTCTACACTTGGTCTAATTCTCATTTTGTGAAATGTCCAGTTGGTCTAATTTCAGCACAACCTAGGCTACTTAATTATATTTTTTAACTTATATACATATATTTTAGTCTTTATACATATACCAAATGGGCTTGACCCATTTGGTTTAAAAAAAATTCTAATTGCCATTTGGTCTACACTTTGTCTAATTTACATTTGGTCTACACTACACTTGATCTAATTTTGAGTCCAGTCCAGGGTCTAATTTCAACATGACCTACATCATTATGATTTTATACTTTGTGAAATATATATTTTTTTCTTTATATAATTTCATTTCACCTTATAGTTTTAGCATTGGTTTCCAAATAAATAATATTTGAACAGTGGCATAATCATGATAATGGAGCCAAAAGTTTTGAAAGGTGTATCGGGTAAATTTATAAAGTTGCAAGCAGAAGCAAACAACAAAAAAATGTTGAAGCGGGGGGGGGGCGGTGTTAATTAATTTCCTTTTATTTTCCAATGCCAGATCAATCTTTGTTTTTGCTTGCTAAATTTTTTAAAAATTATATGTTCTGTTCTATCTACAATTTTTACTAATGATCCTTTTTTTACTTATTTTTTTTCAGACACATTCGCACCCGAACCGACTCTACAAGGGAAGAGAAGGAATTATTGAACCCCTTGAGAATATACAGGTCAAGGGCTGTAATAGTATACAGGGGCACTTCCTGGGAGTTTAATTTCATTTTAATTATGTGTTTTCAGGATTTTTTTAGGATATCTAACATTGCAGTGAAAATTATTGCCCCTGCTGATAGTTTTTCAGCTGTGCATGCCCCTCCTTAATTTCAGTGAATAAGGTGTGGCACTGCCCTCTATGATTCATTTTGAATTTTAATGGGCTCCAAAATGCAGTAATTTATAAATGATAGCATAATCTTATTTTGATAAAGCATTTTACTTAACGGGGGGGGGGGTGAATTTGACTACTAAACCAGCCCCCCATGTCAAGGATTAAATTTTTGGAAAAAAAAGCATATATAAAATAGATATAGTTATTGCATATCAGAATATTATTTTTTCTTGATGTTTTCTCAATAACTCTAAGCTGTTATTGATGAATTCTTTCTTGAAACAAAAATAAGCAATTTATCCAAACATGTCAGTTTCATTTTGTAGACATACGCATTGAATTTACCAATTCAGAATATAAGGTATGCAATCTTTCATAAATGTTGATTTTTATCACTGGTGGATCTGGGGGAGGGCACATCTAGCTCAACCCCCCCCCCCCCTTGAGAGCTACAGTCAAGATGTAATGAAAATACGCAATTTTCATCAAAGAATCCCCCCTCCCCGTAAGGCCCTTTTTTGCTTGACAAATTTTCATCCTGAAAATGTGCCCCCCCCCCCCAGGATAAATCCTGGATCCACCACCCCTGGTTTTGATTAAGTTTACATGTATTTTCATTTTGAAAAAAAAAAATTCCTAGAGATTTATAAACAGCATGATTTACACTGAGCATTTCATACACTGTGCAGAAGAAATATTATCTTGAGAAATTTGGTTATTAAATTATGGAAGATATCTTTTGGAAATGAAATTACTTTATTGCAGTTATGTCTTACATTGTATTGTCATTTTACTTGATAGAAATTCATTATTTTTTATAACCATGACAGTGTTATAAATTCATATTTGCTAAATTGTAATAATCATTTTGATGTTCCTTCATCTTCATGAAAGTATGAATTCTAGTCATCTGCTTCAGTCTGCCCAATGAAATGGTTACAAAGGGCCTAAGCATCGATCCCTTGTCATTTTTCAATAATTAGTTAAGTCAGTAGTCAAGTAAGGGGTCAGACAGTTTGGCTGTATTATATTTGTTTAATTGTCTTACTAGTGTCAATTTACTAAACTTTTTCTGCTTGTGATTGAACCACCAAATTGCCAGATAGTACCATTTTGTTGGGCAGACATTAATATTGACTAGAGGAATTACTTTCCAAACCAACCTAAAGATAATATGATACTTCATGTATTACAGGGTATATTGCCTCCATTCCATTGTTGGGATGTATGCTATGGGCTGGGTAATATTATCTAACTTGTCCTCGAATAATCATTCTCTATAACAAGTTCACAGACAAACGGAGATTCCACTTCAGCAACTCTCAGTTGAACATCAACATTCCTGGCATTGGTAGGGGAAGCCAAAAATTTTAGGGGGAACCGCCAAAATCTTTTGACCCCCCCCCCCCGAAAAAAAAAAAGATAGTGACCAAATAATATCTTGGGGGGGGGGACACAGGAAACAAAATTGAAAATTGACAAGCCAAAAAAATTAAAAAATAAGGTTATCAACAAAAAATTGAGGGGGATGGAATCGTCCCCTCCCCACCTCAAATTTAGGGGGATACTCCCCCCCACTTCCGCCGCCTATGATTCCTGGTGCTTGGAGATCTGCGAAAGGCATGCTATAACATCCACTTAAGTTCCATTTCCTTTCATGTTTTTTCCTCTTCTTAGTGAGCATCTCCAAGTGTTCATATTTTTTTCAGTGTCCTTTTTTAGATTTATCAAACTCAGTTTTATTACCTGATAAAATTCTATCCCAAGAATTGAACACTTTGATCAAATTTGGAAGTTCAACTTAATGTAACTGACAATATATAACTGAAAATAGAAAATAAAAGGCAAAATAATAATTATGAGAAAAATAATAAAGAAACAGTTACTCAAATCAAATTCACTCAAAACCATACACTAATGTACTCTCCTCAAAATCAGTTCTCACTTTTAGGTATTGATCATTCATTCAGTCAATAAAATAATAAAAACAGAGACAGGAGGTCCTCCTCAAAATAAACACAAACAGAGTCTCACATACACACTACACATTAAGAGTAAAATCAGTTTGTATCTTTCGTGGGATTTGTTTTTATGTAAATCTGGATTCTTCTTGTTAGTAGGGCCTTAGGTCACTCTGACTTGAACTTAAAACTTCCAATCTCAAGAAGGCAAGATATCTCAGTAGATAGTCATTGTCAAGATGTTTAGGAGTTCAATCTGGAGGTGAGGTTATCCATGATGGCATCTGATATTCTGGCAGAAAGAATGAGAAATAAAAAAGTGCATAAATACAATTATTTATTTTTTCAATGCAAATTAAATAAACGAGTCATTCAAGATAGTGTGTATTTTTTAGAGGGGGGGGGGGTGATGGCATATTTTAGTCCAAATTATTTTTATCTTAATTTTTTTTCCACTTTGTATTACCATTTATTCAAAAATTGCAATAAACATATTAATATATAAATGAGTTTTAATCTAGTTGGCAAAAGAAAAACCAGTGGCGGCGGCAGTGCAAAGAAAATGCCAGTAAAAGGCAGTAAAGCACTGTGTCTGAGTGACTGACACCACGGCACTGACAGTGAGGTGAATGTTCATTTTCCAGTGCATGCACATTATTGCCCCATCATATTCACTCGTTTTCAGAAAATATTTAGTTATTCCTCATATGACCATGATTATCTCCTTCATGTCATTACTCTGGTGTTTATTCATGATTTTAAATTCAGGAAATCATTTAGCAAACAAAGAAAACAAAGCATTTCTTGACTGTGATTCCGTGTGATTCAAGTTCTATTTCATTTCTGTGTATCACACGTACGCACGTACGTGACGTAATCTTGATCTCTAATCTGCTAATTGTTATGTTAATTAATCATCCCGTGCGCGCGATTAAAATGGCTCGAAATTCGACCAAATTCAAGGGCAGCTCAGCTTGTAAACCTCACTGAGAAGGGCTTCCACAGCCTTTGCGATTCCCCGCGCTGCAATTTAACTGCAAGACACAGAAAGGAAATCAATTCAAGTTTCACAATCAACGGAAAATCCAGAACACTTCGAGACCCATTTTGCAAGAAATACAACTAAATAAGGTAAGAATTGAGAGCAACTCACGACACTTTTGACTTACCGACACTTTCATGGTTATTTTTGGAAGATTTCATAGAATTTGGGGCACGAAAATGACTTCGGTAGCTCGCGAAAGTCCTATGCATTACGATGACATATTTTTCATCGCACGGGAGGACAATCACAAAGAGAAAATATCATATTCATCCGCGCTGACAGGGGCTTAATTTTGACGATATCGCATCGCTATGCGATTTCACTCATTGACAAGCGGACGAAACTTACGTACAAATTTTGAGCACTTCCGCGACAGCGCCATCTAGTGACTACGGCCGTGCCTACTTAATACCGAATGCATTTCCTTCAATTAGAAAAAGATTTGTTTTCTTTCAACAAAGTAATACCGCTTTCAGTAACTCGCTAGTCCGGCTAATTAAGTCGATCGCCCCACCAATGAAAATATTGGGGGGCAAACATATCGTTTTGCTCCCCCCAATAAATTCCGGATGTGTAAAAATAAAATAAGATTGTAATGTTACACAGAAATCGGCAAGCGAAATTGAGATGCACAACTCGTTCTTTATTCAAAATCGTGCTCAAAATGTCCGTTTTTCAGAGTGGAATATAAAAAATTCGAGCTTGCGCTTCGCGCTCGCATCACTTCTTTAGCAATAAACCAATACTTTTCATGATGAAATAGGTGAATAAAATGTCCCGTTTTCAGGTAAACCTCAAAAAACTCCCGATTCGATTTGCAATAATATTTGGTTGGATATATACTTGTTCGTTATTAAAAACGTCCATTAAACTGTCAATTTTTTCATATCAAAATATCAAAATTTTCAGCTCGCGCGCTTCGCGCTTGCGTCTATTGTTCTTTTAATTACCCATCTTATTCTTTGTTACCAAAAATGCTTGGAATATCAAACTTTCAGGTCAGAATATAAAGAAATTTCAGCTCGCTCTCGGCACTCGCATTATCTGCGTATAGTGAGATATATCCTCCTCATGAGTTATAAACAGTCTTAAACAGGTATACCTTTTTCATGTTTTCAGGTCAGTATACGAAAAATTCAAGCTCGCACTTCGCGCTCGCATTATAATTTGTTGGTGAGATATGTGTCTCTTTCTCATAAGTCATATATATATATATTTTTGTGTGTGTGATCGAGCGCCTTTGGAACGTTAATTCATGATTTTGCCCCCCCCCCCCCCCATATGAAAAATGGATCGACGCCCCTGATTTTGATGCTTCTACTTATAGTATCACCAGACAAGCGCCTTCATTATTATGTACCCGAGCTTTTGGATGGGTGATTGTAAAAGTAGCGCCGCTCTGCTTAGTTACTGCATGGACCTAGGTTATGGTTACTGAACGCTTGTGGTGCGGACTATCTTAGTGCGTGTTTTGTGCCGACCAAAAATCATGAGTTACTGAAAACGGTATCAACCGATCATTTTAATCCTTACCTGCACCAAATACAGTGAACGCATCATGCTTGATAACAGTCTTTCCGTCTTCACTCAGGAAGCGATCAGGGTTGAACTCTTCCGGGTTTTCCCATAGATTCGGATCAAGGTGAAGAGCCACGATATTAATCAGAATCATTGTACGCTTAGGAATGGTGTAACCTCTGATCTCGACGTCTTCGGCTGTGGCATGCGGGACTCCAATTGGCGCAACAGGTCGGAACCGAAGGACCTCTGTTATAGTTGCATCAGTATACGGCATATCCTTGCGATCATCAACGCATGGAGCTCTTTCCCTTCCAACAACCCGATCGATCTCTGTTATGATCTGTGATTTGAATTATAAATGTATAACAAATAATGGAAGCTACACCAGTATCAATGGGGAATATTTGTACGGGAGATCACAAATCTACGGGAAAGTCGTGTTTATTCATCACGCAGACCCGTTATCTATACTGAATCATTGGTAAAAAAAATGCCTCCGCTGGGAATCGAACCCGGGTCCCTGGATCTGAACGCGAATGCCTTAACCATTAGACCACAGAGACGACCGGCGGTTAGGCGAGATCGAGTTCAACTAACCGGCATGCAAAAAGGCAAGGAATCAATAAAAAGGTTGGGAATTTGCCTGCCGGCGGAAACTTTTTTTTCATCGTACATGGATTTTGAGCTGGCGTTCCCCTGAACTCATTCTGCACCAATAAGACAAAGAATCAATAATAAGTTTGGAAATTTGCCTGCCGATTAGTTGAACTCGGAATCCGCAATATGCTGCACTCAACACATAAATGGGGACCTGATAGGGTTCATTCTTTCAAACGCGTCAAAAACGTTGTAAAGGGCCGCTGGCAGTAAAGCCGGGGTAATAATTCGAGACTTTTTGAAGTGCAAAGGAACATTATACCACAATGAGAAATGCGTTACTGTGTACAATGTTTTTTTTTCTCTCTCTCTCTCTCGATATATATAGGCCTAGTAATTTAAAAGCCGTTCTCTTCATTTTCTTGGTCAGAAAAGTTAATTTTTGATCACTTATCGAATAAAGTTTCACCATGACGCAAGGCCTGCGGAAAAATCTTTTACTCGGGAGTTAGTTTTTACACGAGGTTGTTTGACAACACAAGAAGCCGAAAGAGAGGAAGACAGAATCTAATAAGAATATTATGAATTACCTTCTCTTGTACATCTGTAATGCTCGCCATTACGAGAATGAACCAAAGCAACGACGACGACGTAGTTTCACTTCCAGCAATGAATAGATCAAAAACACACATC
This sequence comes from Lytechinus variegatus, assembly GCF_018143015.1. Taxonomy (NCBI): domain Eukaryota; kingdom Metazoa; phylum Echinodermata; class Echinoidea; order Temnopleuroida; family Toxopneustidae; genus Lytechinus; species Lytechinus variegatus. Next base: position 79,102,649 of record NC_054740.1, on the reverse strand, counting down.
CAGATATCATCTTTGGTTAAATACGATTTGCTTCTCCATTCGACTTTTTCGTTTTCCAATCGTTCCGCCTCCGCTAGGTACATGTCGATGATGTCCCGGATGTCATTGGCATCATAGCTATCCATGTGTTCTTTCACTTCCTTGTTAATGAAGTCCTGTATGAAAGAAATTAATGGGCATGTATTAGTGTAGATGAACGTGTATAGGAAATTTTAATCACATTTACTACAAAGACTTTTCATCTGAAGATATAATTTGGGTCACCCGAAGCATTATAGTATTTGATCAAAGTCCTTACATTTGCTAGTTTGTATCCTACAAATGGAACTCAGTTCGTATGTTCTCGAGACCTATTCCTGTAGTTAAATGGCCTACAGTAGGCCTATACAAGATTGGTGAGACCTGTCGTCTGAACCGTATAATTCAGTTTATATACCTCATACTAAGATCGCTATCTCTCATTGGTCCAAACTGCATCATGTGACGCGGTGCTATTCCGTCTATCTTTGTCTAGGGGTTTGACTTAGTGGCCCGTATTCTGAAGTCAGGTTTAACTTAGACCACGGTCTAAATCTGTGCTAAAATTATGGGAAGCCAAAAGCGTCAAAATTTTCAGTAAGTTGTATGTTTCTGAAGTTTACTGTGCTCTTTTCTGATTCATCGATGGTGAAGACAATCATCTATTTACACTCCCTAGAGAATTATGAATGATTTGAAAGGGAAATGAGCTGAAAATATGATATCTCTACTGTTAGTGATTTATGTAACAACTGGCTCTCCATACTTAAACCACAACTTTAAACGCGAGTTTAAGTTAATCCTGACTTCAGAATACAGGCCACTGCATATTTCTTCTATCAAACCCAAGCCCTCTGATAGTACTCGTAACCCTATCAGGGCGGGGCCACAAGTTGTGTATCCACGCGCGCATCTAGCTGGCTCGAGCATAGAGTTATATATTTAACTCTATGGGCCCGAGCTAAATGGCTGCGCTTTGCTGCGCGGCTGTTGGGTCATGTACGCGCAGCCAACGCAACGGCGCGCTGACCGCAACTGGCCAACATTACTGGAGTTATTGGTTATCCTTGCCAGCATGCAGCAAAGCAACTGGTTTAAATTAAAACTTAAGTGATTTAGCAAATCAAATTGAGATTAGAGTTACATTAGTGGTCCTGAAATTTCATCGATTGCGGGTAGAGTTATGCCTTCTCGATGAGGTATATGACAGTGAAAATTATCACAGTCCTCGGTGCCTTTCATACCCGGCGGATATGAAACGCACCTCGGGAATGATAAATTACAGTCATCGTCAAGCGCAGTCAGTATTTGTATAATGGCATCGTTATCTTACCTTAATGCCCAGAATGTTATCTCTTGGTCCCTTTAGTAACGGAGTCCTTATTATCACCGGGAATCTTCTCATAAGCCCCCGAATGATGGGATTTATCCCGAGTACATTTGTAACGTTCCTCAGCCTCCGAATCATATCAATGAAAATAGGATCATCATACTCTAACCGCCTCCCGAATGTGATAGTGCAGATGATGTTGGAAATAGCTGCATTTGTGAGGTGCGTGGCGTCGAATGCCTCTCCGGACTTTCCAGCAAATGCGTCACAAAGGATGTGTGCTTCTTCTTGTATCCGCGACTCGATTCCCCTCCGACCCATGCCGAAGTTACGAAGAGCAGAGAGACTAAATCGACGGAGTTCCTGCCAGGGTTCCCCTTCACTGAAGGCAATACCCCCTGATTAAAAAAAATAAAACTGCCCTTTAACCACATTGATAAACTTTATTATGGTTCTTTGAATATTTATATTGATAGAACTGAGTGGACATATATATATATAGGATCTCCAAGATTCCAGGTACATTTTAGCGAGACGTTCAATGGCAGGCAATTCAAATTTTTAAAAGACTATGATGATATTTGGATATGTTTGATTATTGTGACAAGAAAATTATGCAATTACCAGTGTAACCCATAGTTTTGGCTAAGAATGGAAGCGTGATTCTGTTGGATGTTACATCAGCTTGTTTTACGATGAGTTCTTTGACAAGACTAGGACTTGAAATCACAGTAAACATTTTTGAGCCGATTCGCAGACAATATATGTCGCCATATCTGAAAAATATAAACAAGTGAAGATTGCGAGGAAATTATTCAGAGCACATAAACATATATGAACTTTTGAACTTGTTACGCCAAGGCAAACAACAATAGCTAAATAAACTTAAAAATGTATTCCTCGAAACATTGATTATCTCATGGTAAGAAGAAACAAACCCTGAAGGTTAATATGCATGTTGCCGTTTAACGATACCGTCTGAGAGAAATGATGAGACTGATGAGGGAACCATTTCTTTGCCATTATGGGAACTACCATGCACATTTAAATCTTAAGTATTAATGAAGCAATTGAAATGTTACAAGCTGGGCCGTCGTTAAGGGGGGGGGGGGGGTACGCGACACAAAAAACAGCTCGCGCTTCGCGCTCGCAAAAATTATTTAGTTCTATGCCCACCCTCTAAGCTCGCTTGTTTACTGTGTTCTTTATTTAAAAAAGTGCTTAACCGTCCTTATTCATGAGTCACTGCAAACAGTTATTAACAGGTTTTTTTTCCAGATCAGTTGAGTTTTCTGGTCGGAAATCTAAATTTTCAAATGGCCCTTCGCCTTCGCAGCAATATTGTTTGGTTGATGCATCCATCCTCTTTTATGGTTATCGAGTGTTCAGGTTGAATTATAAAAAAAAAATCAGCTCGCGCTTCCTCGCTCGCAATTTTGAATTAGTTAGATATGTTTTCTATTCATGGATCACTCTTAAAAGGTCTTTTTGCTTTGCAGGCCAGTATTAAAAAAATTCAATTCCGTTTTTAGCGTTTGGTAACAGGTTCAGCAGGAAATCACAATCAAGGTTTCTATGGTAGATACAATAAGTTGCAATACATGATTAAAAGGATTGGCCAAAGTAACCAGTATGTTGGTCACGGTGAATAAGTGTCCGATCCACAAAAAATATTATTATTATTAACGAAAATTCTGGTAGATTCTAAGCAACAATTTGGTTGATTTTAACCATTTTTGTCGGTTGGACACACATTCACCAACAGATTGCTTACTTTAACCAATTCTTTTTTAACAGCGTAGTTGTACTTATTATGAAACAGGCACCAGAATCGTTCATTCCCAAGTTAACAGACATACAAGACGTTGACAGATGACACGAGTCGAATTTACTTTTAAATCATTTTTGATTCCTCTATGTACATATCCGCAATGAATAAATTTAACTCGCTATCATTCTGATGAAAATTTTAGTTATTATTGAAGGTATTCTCTGATTGTCTCAACTTTACCTTTTACTGAGTTGGATCAAACGCCCGAAACGATCCTTGACTGGAAACAATTCCAGAATAGCATCGAGGGGATGAGGGATGACCCGGTGGACCAGGGGGAAGACGATAGAATAACGTCCAATAGTTGGTACGGATAAACCAGTAAGTTACAAGACACAACAGGGTCGCGGCCAAGAGGTTTGTAACCCCGATGTACTCCACCGCACCCTTGATAAGATTCACTAGAGAAGACATGGTAGTATATTGCTCTCGTCACTGCCTCCAGACTTCTTGTCAAGGCTTTTGAGTTGATCTGTCTACAAAAATGCATACGAAGATTATGCGCCTTTTTAGCCCTATTTCCATAGGTCAGAGAACTTTCATGTACAGGTTATATTCATTTTAGTATTCTATAGGTCAGAGAACTTTCTATAAACAAGTTGGAATGTTAGATGCAATTCAATTCATCTGCTCAGTCTTTGTAAATTTCACTTCTTTGTTTAGCTAGACATGGAGTTGACCTGGATTACATGCTTCAATTCATTGATTCTCTGTATGTTCGGTTACACACACATTGATACACTATACACACTTCTTGCTGATTGGCTATTGATTTCTTTTATGTTTCATGCACTACTTCCTGATTGGTTATCTGATTTATCCTATGTTTCATGTATTTTAGATAGAGTGTGTCCACCCAGAGGACACACTACTTTTTGATTGGTTGATGTTAATGTTAATTGGATGACTACTATGATTTTGGAAGGAAGGCAGAAATAAAATGGGCCATGTGCTCTCAATTCAATTCAATTTTCAATTTTATTATTTCATTTTCAACAGAACAAAGTAAGGTCAAAATAATTTCATAAAGACAAAATAAATTCAGGTATGTACAGTATATGATATGTATCTAAATTAGAAGTAAAACAAAACATAGTATATAAGCAAAATGTCAAAACCATTATAAAATAAAATTCTGAGAAAATGGAGGGATCCACTAAAAAAGCAGTGCTTGTATTGTGTGGACCCCTCTCTCGGGGAGTTCCACCCTAGCCTTGAATATAGAAACTTCTCTGTGTATTGAACACCTGTGTAGTGAAGCCTAACTCTAACTCCAGTAGCCACCCTACATTAGGTTGGACTTTGAAAGATTGTTCCCCGGGATACTGGTTCATTATGGAGTAGATAAATAGACCTCCTCTTGTTTCTTTGTTCAATTTCCATATTCTTTGACCTCCTCCCCAAACGAAAAAAAAATGCAGTTGTTTTCTGATTGACATCAAATGCTATTAAGCAATATCACATTGGTCATGTCTGATTGATGTGACATTATTGTACGGGGAGAATATTGGAAAAAAATTGTGAGGGTTTGGTGTATTATTATATGCCTCATACTAAGATTGTTTTCACTGATCGGCGGGTCAAGATTGCATTATGCATTATGTGACGCGGTGCTATTCCGCCTTCATCATCTCAGGAGTTTGAGTTACTGTCAAGTTTAACCCTCTGAGTACCTTTACACGTAACCCCAGAGGGTGCTGGGACCACAAGTTGTGTTATATACCTCATACCCGGGGGCCACTTCCATTCACGAGTGGATACCATGCTCGACCATGGGGTCTCGAAAAGCACCCTAAACGCGTAATTTCCATATTCTGAAAATGCACCCCTTAACAAGTATTGGAAACAAAACGATACTCTTGGCAAATATTCCTTGAAATGAACCCCTAAACAAGTACAGGAATGTTTTATTGTTACGGGTCCTTCGGTCGTCGGCTTTACCTTATTTGGTTTAGTACGACCCCACCTTCTATATACACCTCGCGCAAATCGGACTCTAAACACGAAGTGTTGGGGCAAAAAGGACATCCTTTATAAAACATTTTAAACACGTAATTTTCCTAGCGAAATAGATACCCTTTTTTAATTATTTTTGTGTTTTTTGACACCCTTATCACGTAACGTACGTAACGTGACCTATCGTGAAAAAGACATCATTTTTACGTGTTTTGGGGGTCGCGCATGGTATCCACTCGTCAATGTAAGTGCCCCCCCCCCCCGGGACCTCATGCTAAGATTATCAACTCTGATTGGTCAAAACTGCATCATGTGACGCAATGCTATTTCGTCTATCATCGTCTCAATGGTTGACTTAATGTACAATTTTTTTCTACCAAACCCTGTACTCATAACTCCTGAGGGCGGGACCACAAGTTGAAACACTGGATCCTTCTATCACCCCTCGGCCAAGGCCTCGGGGTGATAGAAGGGTGGGTATGAAACGCACCTCGTGGATGATAATAATATTTACACAGTCATCCTCATGCGCAGTCAATATAGCCTTCTAACCTTTTTAAAAGGCCTGAATCTAAATTGAAGGCAGTCCATCCAAAATTCAATATTGTAGTAATTGGGAAGTGCCGGATTGGGGTATCATGTCATTTCGGATTATTGAGGTGACAGATCCATAGTGAAAACAACGGGTCTAATTAAAGACCATCGCACATCTTACGACTGGTCCATGATCAGATTTAGGAACAAATCGCATTTTACTCAATTTCTGAAAATGTGAATAAAAAGTATCTTATTTGAGGTTCAAAATTAACTGAAAGAATACTAATATAACAATTTTGGATGATTGCAAGGCTTTAATTCAGGAGTGAAGGCCAATTTAGTTTTAAATCGTAGCCAATCGAATCATACGATTAATGTGACGTCATCACGACTAAATATTAAATTCGCTTTTATTGTAATAAGGATGATAGCATAGTCATATAATTGAACATGGGTGTTCGTACGATGAATTATCATTAAACAGTAATATATGACCCCATGACTCAATATTAGCATCAATTTCTGCGGTTTGATTTCAATATCGGGTCGCAGAGCAATCGTTAGGTGTGCGGTGGCCATAAGGCCATTAAATTAATTGCGGTAAGGGAAAGAGTAAAGGCAGTGACATGCAACAACCCTGGTAAAGGCAAACTCTGCCCAAGTACGGTGGGAATAACCTTTACTACCCAGTAAAAACATTCCTTTGAAAGTGCAATCCTCATAATATTACCAAGATATTTTAGATATCAAAGAAAGAAGAGTCCGGAGGTGGAGGAATGATAGTAGCAGGGTGACCAGACGTCCCGTATTTCCCGGGATTGTCCCGTATTTTGCTCCTTTGTCCCGGCGTCCCGACAAACCCTTCCCGGGACGCCTATTTGTCCCGTATTTAAGAATTTTGAACAAAATGTAGTTAATACATTAACAAGTGATGAATTTTCATCAAATAACCAACAGATGACGAAGCAGAGATAACAATGAAACTACTGTTATTTGGAGATGTAATCGGTGGAACAAATTATTGAGTTTTCATAACTAGATCTTGTTATTTCAGCTTTCGTTTTTAGTCTTGTTGTGTACGATGCCGCTATGTTTCATCTAATTTTTAAATTTGACAATGTTTCACTTTGAAATTTTATTATCTAAAACATTTTAGTTTTTCAAAATTCTAAAAATGTATTACAAAGCACCAAATATCATTATGATTTTTGTTAAATGACTGGATTTTTTGTTTGCTTGAAGTTTGAACTTTTTTCCTCTTTCTTTGTTCATCTTTATATCCTTCCTGCTTGCCCTTTTTTGTTCCATCTATCTTTATTTCCGATCTTTTTTTCCTGAACCTTTCTCTCTCTCTCTCTCTCTCTCTCTCTGTTTATTTGTCTTTCTTTCCTTCTTCCTGTTACTTTCTTTTATTAAATTTCCATTTTTATTCCTTGAATTCAATCTTTCTTTCCTTAAAGGACAAGTCCCCCCAACAAAAAACTTGATTTGAATATAAAGAGGAAATTCAACAAGCATAACACTGAAAATTTTCATCAAAATCGGATGTAAAATAAGAAAGTTATGGCATTTTAAATTTTCGCTTCATTTCACAAAACAGTTATATACACATCTCAGTCGGTATGCAAATGAGGAACTGATGACATCACTCACTCACTATTTCTTTTGTATTTTATTAAATGAAATATTTTTATTTTCTCATCATTGTCATGTGAAATGAAGTGTCATTCCTCCCTGAACACGTGGAAATTTATTATTTTAACATTTTGTGCTTCAAGCAAGGAGGTCCCAATCGTCAAATTCGTAAAATTGAAATATTGTATAATTCAAACAATAAAAAACAAAAGAAATAGTGAGTGAGTGACATCATCGACTCTCTCATTTGGATGTAGTTGGCTCGTTCATATAACTATTTTCTTAAAAATAAGCAAAACTTTGAAATGTCATAACTTTCTTATTTTACATCCGATTTTGATGAAATTTTCAGCATTGTGCTTGTCTGATTTTTTCTATTGATTCAAATCAACATTTTCTATTTTCTATTTTGTTAAAAATAAGCAAAACTTTGAAATGTCATAACTTTCTTATTTTACATCCGATTTTGATGAAATTTTCAGCATTGTGCTTGTCTGATTTTTTCTATTGATTCAAATCAACATTTTTCTGATGTGGACTTGACCTTTAAACTTTTCTTTGCTTCCTTCTCCCTTTCTATCTTTTTTTTCGTTCTTTCTCTCCTTACATTAGTTTCTCTTTCTTTCATTCTCTCTTCCCTTCATTCTTTCCTCCCTCTCTTTCCTCCTTTCTTTCATTATTTATTTTATATTTCCTTCTAATTCTTTTCCCTTATCATTTCTTTCCCTTCCTTTCTTTCTTCCTTCCTTATTTTCCTTCCTTCCTTCCTGTTTTCTTATTTCTTTTCTTTCTTCCAAAGAATGAATGAAACATTTTTCTTTCCTTCATTCGTTCTTTCCACCTCTTTTTTCTTATTTTCTTTTTTTCCTTTCTCTCTTTTATATTGTCTTTCACACATATATTCATCTTCCCTTCCTTTCTTTTTCTTTCTTTCTATATTCATTTCAAAGAATGAGGGAAACCTTTTCTCTCTCTTTTATTCTTTCTTTCATCCTTTTATTCTTTCTTTCATCCTTCTTTTATTCTAACTTTCTTTATTTTTTCTCTTCATTTTCCCCTTCAGTTCGTTGTTCTTTATTTCTTTTCAATTCATCTCTTTTCTTTTGTCTTTTCTTCCTCTCCTTCATTCTTTCGTTTACCCTCCCTTTCAATTCTTTATATTTTTCACAAGTCTAACAATGTGTATCTTTGTTGATCCTTTTTGTCGATTGTCCCGTATTTGATTTTGTGAAATCTGGTCACCCTGGATAGTAGACTATGGGTGTTTTGTTTGTATGCTTGTTTTGTTTGTTCAATACCCCATATTTTAGTTATCATTGTCTTTATCGTCGTGGTCTAGTGATTACGACTCTTGTCTTTCGATCAGAGGGACGTGGTTTCGAAACCCAGCCATGGCGTGTTTTCCTTCAGCAAGAAATTTACCCACACTGTGCTGCACTCGACCCAGGTGAGATGAATGGGTACCCGGTATTCCTGGAATGCTTGAGCGCCTATACGGCGGCTCGGCTACAGCCGGGGTAATAATATGCTACCAAGTATCAAGCGCAGTATGCAATTATAGTATACAAATTGAACATATCTTTATCGATCTACAGATCGAGCATGCGATCTTAAACACAGAGGAGTAATGGGGAAAATTTGCTTACAAATTAATATTTCCTATTAAAGCCTCTATATATTCATTATCTATTGTCCACGACGGACTGCATTTGCATATCAATGAGTCAGAAAGAAGAGGATCGAGGGTATATTTGAGTTCCAGTTCATCGTGATTTAGCCGTGAACCAGAATAGCCTGGTGGTTAAGTCGCTGCCCGGAAAGCAGTAGATGGCAGGTTCGAATCCCACTGGTTCCAATTTTTTCTGACTCATGATTTTCATTAAAGATCGAGCATGCGATCTTAAACACACCGAGGAGTAATGCAGAAAATTTATATACAAATTATATTTTTTATCATCATTGTAACACCAAAAATGCATTATATACCATGGACCAGGCCACGGAATATTATGTATTGTTACTGGGGGTGATTTGACAATGCTCAGCACCCGCAGTAACAATAGACTAATCCTCCGTGGATATAGGTCCCTGAATCTAACCGGGATGTTATGTGACAATGCAATACTAAGTAAATGCCAATAGATCAAATAATCCGAATAGGTGTAATATCACTTTCATAATCATAATACCATGGCTCGACATCTGAAATTTGAATCAATCAGCTGTTGAAATCAAAACTTACCAGATGACGTACACATTTAAGAGGAAAAGGCGGGAGAAAAGACCAGGCGTTGTGATTAAAAATGATTCTATCGTCTGGCAGGCGATCACTTTTATTATCCGATCTGTGACTTGCACATGAACTACACACGAAGAAACCGATTTTCTCCTGAACATTGAACGATGTTTGAGAATTATTTGTTTGGGTGAGTACATATTAAAATGACAGATATTTTGTTTGGCTAAGGGGCCGGGTGCTCAAAGGCATCAATTATTTACATGGCACGCCATGGAACGCCTAAGGAGAGAGGTGATCCTTGGTACGCCTCCTTTCTGAAGTTGAAAAGCACGTACCTGCTCAACCGAAATCTGGTAGATACTCATGACCTTTTCAAAGAAAGCTATTCTGTAATATGTCATCAATGGTGGGCATGAGAGCATTTACTACAATAGACCGGCATCGATATCAAACATTTTGTTGCTCATTAATTTCTTTTTGGACATTATTAACTTAAATACATGGGCCCGTATTCTGAAGTCGGGTTTAACTTAAACTCAGGTTTAAAGTTGTGGTTTAAGTATGGACAGCCAATTGTTACATAATCACTTACAGGACAGATATCATACTTCAGCTCATTCGGCTCTTAAATCATTCATAATGGTGTAGGAAGTATGAATAGATGATTGTCTTCACCATCGATGAATCAGGAAAGAGCACAGTAAACATAAGGAACATACAACTTAATAAAAATTGTGATACTTTTGGCTTCCCATACTTAAACCACAACTTTAAACCTGAGTTTAAGTTAAACCCAACTTCAGAATACGGGCCATGATATACAGTGATTTTATAAATATATATAACGGGAAAGAAAAATATAAGTTTGCATGCAACTAAAATTCAAAACGAAAGAAGCAATAACCAGCGTTAGAAGAAAGAAATTTTAGCTTTGCCCAAGGTGCTAATTTTCTGAGCCTCCGACATTGCTCCCCACACAGAAGCAAATAATTCCCCCCCCCCCCGCCGCTCCCATCAATAGTTCAGCAGCGTCTCACTCTATGTGATCGTGAATATTGGCGCCTCGTCAAATGTTTGCTTTCATATTTCATACAATCATAATCCACACTTTCGTAGTGCACTATAAAAAAAAAATTATCAGATATAGGCTTGCAGACTCCATAATTACACTCAATCGCCCTTCACACGGTAAGAAAAGATCGTAATTTGAATGATTCCCGGTGAAAAATAAGGCTATTAACGAATTTTTAGCACGTGAGAAACCAAACTAGAATCAAACTAGAAAAACTTTCTATTATATATCAACCCTTGCCTATTACTTTGAATGACCTCTTGTCCTTCTTTTCTTACTGCGTACAAGCAAGTACCCTATACAAGCAAATCAATACTAGATCATGCATGGAATTATGTCCATGGCTACAGTGCGTCTCAAAAAACTATACACCTTTGAAATGGCCGCCAAATAAAATGTCAGTTTTTGGGAAAAGATGTATATATCGAAAGATAATAAAGTCAACTTTCATCTGACACCAAAAAGTTGGGAAACTATTCATGCTTGAGACCCATCCACTTAAACAAAGGATAAGACAATCCCGGGGGCCACTTACATTTACGAGTGGACCATGCACGACCAAACAAAAAAAACACGTAAAAAGGATGTCTTTTTTCAAGATTGGGCACGGTACGTACGTAACGCGATAAGGGTGTCAAAAACACTAAAATAATGAAAAAAGGGTATCTATTTTGCTAGGAAAGCTACGTGTTTAGGGTCAAATTTGCTGGGATGATAAAACAAAATTAAAATGTACGTCTGTAGAGTCCGATTTGCGCGAGGTTAATTGTTTCCAATACTAAGGGTAGGGTTTCACACGCCAATATTTGTTAAGGGGTGCACTTTCAGAATATGGAAAATACGTGTTTAGGGTGCTTTTCGAGACCCAGTGGTCGCGCATGGTATCCACTCGTGAATGGAAGGGGCCCCCCGGGATGACAATTAGGCTGGGCAGGAATTAGATTTCCAATTTCTTTCAGTTTTTGAGAAGCGAGTCCCTTGAACCTTGCAAAGTTCAGGGTGTTGTGATACATTAATGATCATCATGATCAATTTCGGTAGTTTGAGCATATTTCATGACTTTTTGAATTGAAATTTAATGCATGAGTGAACATGAATTGCAATGTTTAGTGCAACGTTTAATTTTATTATGAGGATCTCAGCAGTGTGTTCATGGGACTCTGGAAAATATGGGAAAGGTAGGACTTGGATGGGTGAAGTAGGTTGATGTGATAAGGGTCAACTGGTCAAAAGACCATTTAGACCCCTCCTTCAGACCCTACACCCTCCTATTGATATCGAGACTGGTTGGTATTACATGTACGCAAGTCCAGAGCGGACTGTCATTTCAATAATAAATCCTGAAAATTGGGTCGTCAACTTTTACCGATCAATTTAATCAACAATTTATCGATGAATCAACTCAATCAATGTGATCAATTAAATTTTAGCCCCTTTCAATAAATCATCAACCAAACATTCAGTTTTATTTTCGAATAAGTATTGTGTAATCATTCAACAACAAAAATGACCCATCAATCATTGGTGAATTGGCAGTTAAATTTTGAATACCATCCAGGAGAAAGAGAGGGGATGGATGGGGGGTGGGGTGGGTACATGATTAATTGTCATTTGTAAAAGAAAACCAAGAAGAAGATTGCTCTTTTAACCAAGTATTATCCTATCTCGTCATCTTGCATGCAACAGGTACCATAATACTCTCATGCACACTGCTAAGATCAGCATGATAAACTTACAATACTACACTGAAATAACAATGCCTGTCCACTCATGCATTGCATTGAATTTCATTCATTAACTCGTGAAATTTGCTTGCGAACCAAAACTGATCTCAATTGATCTAATTTAGCACCGTTAACTTTGCATGTTCCAAAAATAAGGACTCTAAAAAAATGGAAGGCTAATTCCTGCCCACCCAAGCAAAGCCTGGTCTCTCACTTTCAGGAGGGGAGGTGGCTAAATGTTCTGTTGACATTTATCTCATCAATCATCTTCACCCACCTCGACCCTATTTTCCTGACTCCCATGAACACTGCCAAGATCCATATGAAAAAGTCAATTCAATCTCAATTTATCTATTCAACCTGAACCATCATCAGGTACAAACAATTGCACGAAATAATACATACCAATATTGGTAATCATTATTATTCAAGTACAAACATGATATATAGCAAAAAAATGATGGTTTGGTGACCCCGGAGAAAGCGAAGCTTACAAAAAGGGGCCGTGCACCGAGTTAAAATATACACTGAAAATATACGGTAAATAATGATAACTACACTAACTAACCAAGTAAAGTCAAAATACTGCGCTAAAAATTGCAATATTCATGGTAACTCATGCATTAAATTTCTATTCATGAAATTTGCTCAAACGATTGATCAAATTGATCTTGATTGATCACAACACCCTCAACTTTGCAAGTTCCAAAGGACTCGCCTCTAAAACCTGCAATTGGAAGTCTGATTCCTACCCAGCCTTCAGGGTAGAGCTCACTCAAGGGTGAATACAACTTTTTGGTGGCATTTTAAAGTTGACTTTATTGTTTTTCCATGTATATAAGTCTTATCCCCAAAAATGACATTTTTTTGTTTGGCAGCCATTTTAAAAGTGTATAGTTTTTGAGACACACAGTAGGCCTATATGTATAGAGAGAGGGGGTTTATATATCAGTGGATCATATTGCAAGGATATGTATAGCCTATACACTACCATAGCAAGGGACCAGATGATCGTGAACATTAATTATGAAAACCATAATAAATTGATCCCTTCCATGTACGAGTAACCTGATTTAGAATAACCATTATTCATGGCGACATTATAATTTACATACACTTTGAACAGTCAAGAGGAAGCTGTGGCTATGCATTCAGACTGGGATGTCTCTATGACTCCCAACAATATTTTCCCACACATTGCCTAAAGAAAAAAGAATAGGGGATCCTGCATGGGCCTGCATGTTTGTGCATCTGTCATTAGTACATGAATGTCAGATGAGAACTGCGATATGCTTCTCTGACTTACCCTTTTCTCTGAAGAATTACAGAGCGTCTTCAGACTGATCCTCCCAGCTTTTATTTGAGACTTCACATCTCCAGATCAATTCCACTTTGCAAACCTAATATAAGCGCAGTATTTGAGGTATTGAAGTCCCGGATTGAAGTCAGAAGCATTCATGTTGTAGTAGAGGTATTGTCACTCGTGCACGCAGCTGGGAGTCAGAACATGGATAGTCAAAATGACCTCAGGTCAGTCATATGGAAAGCCGACTTGTTCATAAACACGTGTAGGAACGTTACATTGACGCTGCCTGTAACCTGGTAACGCAAATAAGCAAATCGTAAAGTAGGTATCATCAAGCCGTCATATCAAGCGACTGTTAATTGTGAGGCCATACTTTTCACCAGTAAGGAATCCTCATCTAGAGAAAGTTCAGCGTCGGGTAACTAAACTGCATGCTACATCAGTTTCAGCAATCAACGACAATGATGCCGGATTATTACAAGCAGACTTTATAGATCGTCTTGTTTCCTGGTCGGACAAGTGGCTGTTCAAGTTCAAATGTGTACTTACAATTGAAAAAAAAAGAATAATGAACTTAATTGGTACACAGTGACAATGCCACGTAATCTATCATAAGTTGAAACCTCATAAGGATTTATACGCCTGATCATTGACACAATTTGATTAGACCAACATTTTCAGGCAAAGATTAATAAATCAATAGGTTAATGAATCTGATAAGAAGAACATTAATTTTGTTTACATAAAGAGATTTTTTATATCATGTATATAAAGCATATAAAGCCTCATTTTAGAGTATGCGCATACCGAATGGAGTCTTTAGTTGAAGAAACAGATTCATACACTAGAAAATGTACGAAGAAGGGCAACTTCATTGGTACATGAGGTTAAAAAAACTTCCATTCGAACAAAGACTGATTCAACATGGGGCCTTTTCACACGTGAATCTTGAACCATCATTGTAATTCGTCTTTAGAATCATCGGACCTTTGACTGTGATTTGAATTCGAATTCCAAGAATGAAGGCGATATGTATCCTTGGTGACTTGTCAATCAAAGCACTGCATCGCAGATACAAACTACGATCAGGGCCTCATGTTACAACCGATAATGTTGCAGTACAGCAACGCATAATAGCAAGTTTTCGCAAACCTCGGGGACGCGAGATTAGGGTCCGGTAACACAACTGAAGTTGACGATTAATCATAGACTCGATTTTTAAGATTGATTGTACATTAAAGTCAATAGAATCGAACGTAGAAAACTGGTCTACAATCATTGCTAAGCTTTGTGGGACAGGCCCTATATAGATCTGCTTTGATCGTGTGCAAAATGCAATTCCAAATTGTTAAAATCCGCTTGATCATGCATGTACGACTGGTCATCATAGCATATACGCTCGCCTGAGATCGCGGAAGCCGCTGTACTATCATTACTAGGTACTCTCTAATATTATTACTATATGGCAGCTGGCTGGAGACATGCGAAACGTAGATTATGACATGGATAAGAAAGTGTGTTTTTTTCAAACAAATCAAGTACATATTGAGTGAGGAAAAACTTACTGATTCAGAATACAGTCCATCGAATCGATGTTACTTCTGAGGTGCGATAGCTCAGTCGTCAGAGCGGGGGTTTCGGATTCCGGTGACCCGGGTTCGATTCCCAAGTGGTGCGCTAGTAACCGTTGGTAATGGATTTATCCTCATTACCAGGTCCCTCGGAGAGGACCTTAATCCGTTGGTCCCCTTGTTGCTTGCTCACAGGCTTTCGTGCTGTCTTGGCAGTCAGGTAGAAAAACCTCGGTATATTGGTATATTGTGGATTATTGGTAGATCACTGGCATTTGATTCCCGGGTGGGTCAGATCACCTCTCCAGCTAAACCATTTCTCATTCGTTGATATGCGAAACGTAAATTTGATATGTATGATATGGGTTGATATGTAGGGGAAGGCGGGGTAAGTTGAGCATAGGGGCAAGTTGAGCCACCAGCCCAGGCCAATAATGAATGAGTCAGACATTGTGGTGGTGTTATGTATTGATGACCCATAGCATAACCCCTAACCCCACCACATTGTTTTCAACTTTGAAACAAAAAGTAGTTTTTAAGAGGGAAAAATATGAATTTCAGCCAAAAAAGTAAAAAAGAGTGTGAAATATATAAGTGCTTTAGAAACACACACGTCTTTAAATATAATAAAGACATGATAACAACATTATTAGTCCAGGTATGGATCTTCATTCTTGTCATAGTCTTTTATATGATGGATGCATAATAAATGTGTGGATACAAAATTATCGCACTAAGTTCGGACTGGGGTAAGTTGAGCCAAACAGCATGGGGCAAGTTGAGCCACGGTAATTCCTATGGTAATGTATCTTAAAAAAACAAACCATAAAAATCGATTGAAATGCTGGCTGAAAGGAGCAAATTTACATGATTGCTCTTTTCCTTTTAAAGGATGTTAGTATTTATAGAGAATTAGCAAGTGAAAACACTTTAAACAAATAATTGACATGCTGGTTCTCCCCTCATACATTTTGTACATAATTTTTGTGGCTCAACTTACCCAGAAGGTGGCTCAAACTTACCCCATTATGTGGGGCAAGTTGAGCCATTTGACATCGTTTTTTTCAAAGGTCACGATGACTTTCAGTGTGGGGATAGATAGTTATATATAGGTGGAAAATACTTCAGAAGATTTAAATTTCAAGCAAGGTACTTATTTCGACAAGATTATTAATCATATCAATTCTAACATGCAAAAAGCAAAACTGTCACAACTTACCCCGCCTTCCCCTATACAGCATATGCAATAGGCTATCAGTCTGAAAACCATTTTGCTTGATCCTACACAAACGATATGCCTCTAACACACAATGCAATGGGCATTACTCCCGGGGGGCCACTTCCATTCACGAGTGGATACCATGCGCGACCATGGGGTCTCGAAAAGCACCCTAAACACGTAATTTCCATATTCTGAAAATGCACCCCTTAACAAGTATTGGCGTGTGTGTGAAACCCTACCCTTAACAGTATTGGAAACAAAACGATACTCTTGGCAAATATTCCCTGAAATGAACCCCTAAACAAGTACAAGAATGTTTTATTGTTACGGCTCCTTCGGTCGTCGGCTTTACCTTATTTGGTTTAGTACGACCCCACCTTCTACACCTCGCGCAAATCGGACTCTAAACACGAAGTGTTGGGGCAAAAAGGACATCCTTTATAAAACATTTTTTAATTTTGTTTTATCATTCCCGCAAATTCGACCCTAAACACGTAATTTTCCTAGTGAAATAGATACCCTTTTTCATTATTTTTGTGTTTTTGACACCCTTATCACGTTACGTACGCAACGTGCCCTATCGTGAAAAAGACATCCTTTTTACGTGTTTTTTGGGTCGCGCATGGTATCCACTCGTCAATGTTAGTGCCCCCCCCCCCCGGGGGTTTTACTTTCCACCGAAATGGGGGATTGGATTCATTAGTTTCGAAAAGCATCCTAAACAAGGGAAGCTATCTTTTCCAGAAAAGTATTTGACTTGTGAAACCCTACAAGTATTAATCATATATCCCTTTTTCAGTATTTTAAACATCGTTTTTGACACCCTTGTAACGTTACACATAGGCGGCAGAAGCGGGGGGGGGGACGTGTCCCCCCCTAAATTTTAGGTGAGGGGGACGACCCCCCTAAATTTTTTATTGATAACCTTTTTTTTTACTTTTTATTCAATTTTTTTTCCTGCGTCCCCCTATAATTTGTGGTTGATAACTTTTTTCTTTTGTGGTTGATAACTTTTTTCTTTTTTTTTGTTTGTCAAAAAATTGTGTGGTGGTCCCCCCCCCCGCCTAAAATTTTTGGCTTCCGCCGCCAATGACGTTACATAAGCTTTATGACCAACCCCCACACACATTAAAAAAAAACGTAACGCACTTGCCCACTCTTTCCCTTTTTACACGTGGTCGCGCCTGGTATCCACTCGTCAATGGAAATGGGCCTCCGAGCGGCCTCTCGAGCTGGGGGGAGGGGGACCAAATTTGGCCTATATCGGATATATTGCTGTTACGATAGTAGCAACCAGAATTTTGCACTTGAAACGCAGATTGAAGGTTTCGGTTGCAGATGCGAAACGAAAAAATTTTCATGTCACACTATACTCACATTGCAGGATAGTGTTTTATGACCATGACGACCATCGACCTTAAATGACCTTCGACCTTGATCATGTGAACCTTAATTTCACACAAGATGTTCAGTAATACTTGATCACTCATATGCCCAAGTTTTATGAATTAGATCCAAAACTTTAAAAGTTATGATGGTAATTCAACAAATACCACCAACATGGCCAAAGTTCTTGACCCTAAATGACCTTTGCCGTATGACCTGAAATTTCCACAGGATGTTAAGCGATACTTGATTACTCTAATGTCCAAGTTTCATGAACTAGGTTTATATAGGCCTACTTTCTAAGTTATGATGTCATTCCAAAAACTTAAACTTATGTTAAGATTTGATGTTGACGACACCGCCGTCGCCGTGGGAAAAGCGAAATGAAAAAGTTTTCTTTTCCTTCATGATATAATGTATATTAAAAATTTCCGAAAAAGGAGTAACTCATTTCAAAAAGGAGTACTTGGAAGGCCCGTGATTGTATATCCGGATAGAAGTGGAACGCCTCTGACAGTCTCGCCTGCATTACGCGATTCGATATAGCAGCAGTGCTGAGATTGAAAACAGCTATTAAATAATTATCAACAAAAGAATACTCATATGATAATGAAATACTATTAACATGACCTTTGACCATGACCATGTGACCCAAGACATGTGCAAAAAAATAATTCAAACTTGATTGCCCTTATGTCTGTTTCATGAACTACCTGTGTAGATCCATAAACTTTCCGAGTTATGATGCCAGTTCAACAAATACCCCCAACACGGCCAAAGTTCATTGACCCCAAATGACCTTTTATTTGGGTCATGTGACCAGAAACAAGCACAAGATACTCAGAGATACATGGTTACATGTCCCAAGTTTCGTGAACTAGATCCATAAACTTTAAGTTATGACAATTCCACCAATGTCCATTACATTATCAAAGTTCGTAGACCCTAAATGACCTTTGACCTTGGTCGAGTGGCCTGAAACTCGCACAAAATCTTGAAAACATGTTGATATGTTTTGGGATAAGTCAAAATAAATAATTATAGCACTGTAAAGATCAGTCGAATGCCAGCCTGTACTTTTATTCCATTACTAAGTGCTTATGGATTAAATATACTCATTAAAGTATACTGAAATAAATAGAGAAAATTCACCGAGCAAAATGCTGAAAATTTCATCAACATCGGATAACAAATAACAAGTTATTGAATTATAAAATTTAGCAATATTTTGTGAAAATATTTGCACGTCGTCATGAATATTCATTAGGAGGGCTGATGATGTCACATCCCCCGCATTTCTTTTTCATATGTTATTACATTAAATGATAATTGTTTCATTTTTTCATTATGTGTAAATGATGTGTCTTCATTATCATGAAATAAGTTGCAGCATTATAATGCACTTATTCAGTTGTCAATCCAATCGTTTTATTTCTTGGTAGAAAAATGGTGAATAAACCTAATTTCACATGATAAAATACAGAAGAACTGGAATTGCTTCACTGGAAAAATGCACATCTTTAAAATTCAATAAATTTGTTATTTGTTATCCGATTTTTATCAAATATTCAGCATTTTGCTGTGAATTTTACTATATTAAATTTTATTAAAGCATAAATATCTTCAGCCTAGAGCATCCCTTTAAGCAATGATATGAGGGATTGATTTTGCTGTGATAATTGAGTTCCTATGTACAGAGTGATTTCTGTTCCTTGTTCATGTCAAGGCATTAATCTGTTGCATGTTAGTCTGAAGCAAGAGGGGGGTGTCTGATGGGGTATAATATCTGTTTTATCCAGTATATTGCCATAACGTCTGTCATGGGGGGGGGGGGGGTGAGTGGGGGTAAACTGTGATATGTCTGATATACTTTATTTTGCTTGACTGCTTAATTCATACATTTTTGTTGTCATGTCATTATTTGTTAACTTGTGTATAATGCTTGAACTTGATTGCGCTTTAAGAAAGAAACTATTATTGTATCATATTGTATTTTCCATCTTTTTCACAAATTTTGAGGGCATTTACGCAAATTTTGTGGCCGGACATGGGCATTAAACGTCTCAAAAGCAAATATCATTGGGTAACCCCTGAAAATGTACTAACTTTGGCATATGACAAGCTCTCTGATTAGCGTTCATACTTAATACATTTAACTATTCTGATAATGATACGTTCAATAACTTCAATACGCATTGACTTATTTGATACCTGACGAAATCGTGAAATCATTAATTGCAATACCTAATGTCGTGTTTGATACGTCACGACATCAAGACATCACATTAACCTCAATACAGAATCGTGATGTCAGCACATGCGTTTATGAACAAGTTGGCTTTCCATACCCATTATCCCTCGCAGTTTTCGAAAACCATAGAACCTGTCTTTGGCTTTTACAAATTTCATCAATGCATTTATCACTATTTCATTACTAAATTAAAAAAAAAATAATATGCTCTAGAAGAACCATGCTGCAGGATATCAAGTAAACTTTGAAAAGTCTTTGATAATTGACTAAAGGATAAATTTTGCAATTTAATTACATAAAATCTGTCTTGATCGGGTGCATTGCCGAAGCAAATAATACTTTTTGCCTGTATCCCATGCAAAATCATTGATCAAAATGTGATTCCCTGAAAGTCTCGGCAATGAATGAATACTATTGAATACTTCAAGGATATCACCATGCAATCATGACTAACATGGAAGAGGTTCATAGCAATCTTCAATGCATAAGGAAAAACGACTATTGGTTAAGACAGGGACAAGTGAAAAGAGACACGTTCAGAATATATTTCAACACCAAGGTGAGATCTCCGAGTTTAGTCAAAGTTTTTATTTAATGCTTTTGAAAAAGTGAATGATCCATTAATGCATCATTACAAGGAAAAGATCAATAACCCCCTAAAGAAACAAAAAAAATCTTTGAGAACAACACATCCGTTGAACAAGATTGTAAATGAAAGTGCAGTTTGTCTTCTGAAATACGATGCATGTCTATACATGTAATTGATGATTTTTTTAATTTTACGTCCATTATTAATGACAAAAGGGCAAATAGTTGACTGATTACATAAGTCTCTATTGCATTGCCCCCTACCTGTACTGCATATGGAAATGTTCTTAGAGTGCAGTACTGGAATGTGACATATATAGATATTCGTAAGGGATGTGAAAAAAACATGGACTCATCAAATGTTCTTCTCCATGCTGATCAGTCAGGTTTTAACGCGAGTAGATCGAAAACAAAATTAATTAATTTCAACAAATATCAATAATAACAATATCAATCATAATATCAAACCTTCTCACCATTAAGCTACAGTACATATAATTGATCTAAGAGAAAATTGTCCTATACTTCACCAAAAAATACCTCTAAGTCTAAAATTAATCATTAACATGTCTATAAAACCAGTTAAACTAATTCAATATTTCAAAATTTACTTCTACACAACAAAAGAAGTATTTTGTTATTTAAAGTAGCAAGCATACAATAACACAAGAATGATCTAAATCTGAATCAATTTTTTTTCATTTGAACTGTAACTCAAACACTATTAGTATCAATATATTTCTTTTTTTTTCTTGAGTGTTATGTCCTTCATATTTTAATATCAAATAAAGGTTTGTCCTGACTTAGCACAACAAAGCCAAGCAATATTTTTTGTGCAAGGATGCGGCATCAAAACCCGTCAAAACATATATGCAGAGGATTTATCAACCAATCAAATTCTCTTCAAAGTAGGTAATAGTTGTCAAACATATATGCTCTGTAAAGTATAAGTGGCAACAGTAGTGCACCATGATTACTGTCCTCATGTGAAGAAGTATTTTACAGAATTTCAGATTAAAAATAGAATAGCATGAATCAAGTAAGCGCATGCATATATATCTCAAAGCCTCTTTCATATTGACTGGTGTCTTTAAGACCTATTAGTTACAGTTAGTACAAAACTATATATCATATACATGTATCTACTTTCTCAGAAGAATGAAACAAGACAGATTTTATCTGCATGTTTAATTTACATTTCATATTAAATCCTTTGCAGCATTTTACCAGCACAATCATGATCTGATATTTTTCCTTCAAGATAGTAGTACCCATCCTGAAATATATATCACATATTTGTGCTATTCATGAGTGAAAATAAATACAAATTGTAAAATGAGTTTAGTCAATGCCTGTTTGAATCAACACACTTCATTCTTACATACTCACAATACCAGAACCCTGCTTTAAAAAGAATGGTAATTTATCCAATCTTTCTCAACTATAGGAAGCCATAATTTTAATTGTTCCAACAATAGGCACATACAATGCCCTTGTGTAAACAAAAATAATAAAAAAAAGAAAACCCACCTTGAATGCAAAGATATTGTTCTCATTGACCTTCTACATGTACAATGCATATCGAAAGGATCAATCCTAATTCTCTGCACTGAAATGAATCATGACTTAATACAAGTGGAATTATCAATCAGTTTAAATCATATAAATTTGAAGGAAAAGAGGTTCATGAAAAGTTTTATGATTGATACCATGTAGCTTTTTTTCTAATTCATTTTTGACAAAGTAGAAAAATGACTAGTAATTTGCTTTAACATAACCCTAGTCTCTTCACTTTTCATGGAGAAAAAAATAATTTTGCAGTAAAAAAAAATACCCTCTCAGCCAGGTAACATGGTTTTTTAATCAATTTTAACTATCTATTGCAATTTTTATTCCATGGTTTATGTAAATACTATACACTATTTATGATTGTATTCAATCTAAAAACCTATAAAAAAGGCATAAAAATCCACTAGATCACAACCCATTTAGAAGGCACTATTTCTATTTCACTCAGATTACAACTCAACTACAATCAGAATCGTTGATCACTTTCATCTCAAGCAAATCATAATCGACTTTTCAACAGGTAGGAATCAAATGCATAATGATGTAAATCAGTATACTTCACATGGAGAATTCCAGTCTCATGCTCACAATTTCTACTCCCCAGGGGGTGGAAATTGTGCACTTTTTGTGCAGGATTGAAATGAATCCAATGACCGGGGTAATATGCTGTAAAGCGCTTTGAGCCATTATGGAAAAGTGCTATAAAAAAGCTAATTAGCTATTATGCTTTAATCAAATTACAATTTACCAACATACATACTCATTATGTGCTATCAAATGTACAAACTCACTGCATGATCTAACTCTTGATGCAACAGGGCCACGGACACACCTTTACGGTAGACTTCTTAAAGTTTTGTTCTGGGCCATGTTGCATAATAATTACCATGGTGCCCATCCCTAAAAGCAGAGCTGCCAATCTTGTGCAACCCCCTCCCCAGAAAGTAATTATTATTATTATATGAAAACAAGTGGAATGCCTCTGGCCGTCTCACCTGCATCACGCAGTTCAATATAGCAGCAGTGCTGACTTTGAATACTACTCTAACTCGCACAAGATGTTCAGTGATACATGGTTACTCTTATGTCCACTTTTTATGAACTAGACCAATAAACTTACAGAGATATGATGGTTATTCACCAAAAAACCCCAACATGGCCAAAGTTCATTGACCTTACATGACCTTTGACCATGATCATGTGACGTGAAACTCAAACAGGATATTCAGTGATACTTGATTACTCTTATGTACAAGTTTCATGAATCAGATCCATAAACTTTCAAAGTTATGATGGTAAATCAACAGATACACCCAATTCGGCCAAAGTTCATTGACCTTTGACCTTGGTCATGTGACCTGAAATGTGCACAGGATGTTCAGTGATACTTGATTACTCTAATGTCCAAGTTTAATCAACTAGCCCAATAAACTTCCAAAGTTATGATGGTAATTCAACAGATACCCCCGATTCGGCCAAAGTTCATTGACCCTAATGACCTTTGACCTTAATCATGAGACCTGAAACTTGCACAAATTTTTCAGTGATGCTTGATTACTATTATGTCCAAGTTTCATGAATCAGATCCATAAACTTTCAAAGTTATGATGGGAATTCAACAGATATCCCCAATTCGGCAAAGTTCATTGACCCTAAATGACCTTTGACCTTGGTCATGTGACGTGAAACTCATGCAGGATGTTCAGTGATACTTGATTAACCTTATGTCCAAGTTTCATGAACTAGGTCCATATATTTTCTAAGTTATGATGACATTTCAAAAACTTAACCACAGGTTAAGATTTCGATGTTGATTCCTCCAACATGGTCTAAGTTCATTGACCCTAAATGACCTTTGACCTTGGTCATGTGACATGAAACTCTAATAGGATGTTCAGTAATACTTGATTAACCTTATGGCCAAGTTTCATGAACTAGGTCCATATACTTTCTAAGTTATGATGTCATTTCAAAAACTTAACTCAGGTTAAGATTTGATGTTGACGCCGCCGCCGCCGCCGCCGCCGTCGCCGCCGCCGTCGGAAAAGCAGCGCCTATAGTCTCACTTTGCTTCGCAGGTGAGACAAAAAGCCAGGAATTTCCAACCTATAGGAATGAGAAACTGTACCGAGTGATTCTCAATAACTGCATTTTGAAATACTGACCCACTAACAATCTTTGACCTTTGGTTTAGTTACCCAACATTAAAATTATATGGAGACAATTTTTCTCAATAGGATACATTTTTTCCTTAGAAAATTGTGTTTAATGAAAAAAAAGGGAATGCCGTAATTTAGTTAAGTCAGCAACACAATATCATTTAGCACAAGAAAGGATCACCAGTAATGCGTCAAGTCATTTGTAACTTACGAACAGCTTTATGAAACACCCATTGGGTCATTCAGTAAGATAGTATAATTACAGCAATGAAAGATTAATGTGCATTGGGATCTCCCTTCCTGAAATGAATATTCATCTCAACAACAAACAAAATAACAAGAAAAGAAAATTAGGGGAATGATTGAAAATAGCAATAAATATGAAAATGAATAAATTATTAACTGCAAACATTATTTAATTAAGAAATAACTAAGTACATTTGTAGAAAAAGTGAAGGGGCTTTTAAAATCTAGAATGTAATTTCTCACAGAAATGAATACTAATTAGTTACAAAGGCTAATAATAAATAGAACACCAAGGTGATAGAAACAGAATAAGTACATTGTAAATACAAGTAACACATATCTGTGTTACTATGTTTAAAGAAATACTAGAACATTATTATCATCATTTGTTTGGCGTCACCTGTGCCTGGGAGGCGAAAAGCGAACTGAATCACTATGACCCGCAGGTCTCTCCTCCCGATATAACTGATTGGGGGAGGGAGTGCAGGTTGACCACTATACGGAGGTTTCCCCCTACTCTTATACGAATAGTGCATCGCACTGAAATAAAATAAATAAAGTTTACAAATTATTTTACTGTGCAAAACACAATAAATCATCACTTATTTTTTTTGCACATTGGGTTAAACAAATTTCAAGATGATATGATGATCTATAACTGTATTTAGAGCACTCCAAAAGTAATAATTTGTAGAAATTTTACGCCATTTCTTGCACAGAATAACACAAAAAACAATCCACTGAGATGGCTATAAGAAGTAATAAGTTTGCATATGCACACTGAAAAATCGCAAGTATTTATTGATTGATTTTTCTTTTTTTCATTTAATATCAATATATTTTGGACAGGGGGAGAGGGTGGGTCATCACTTTATAAATGCTGACAAACCGAAGGCCTAAAATAAAGTAAAAACAGCAATTTAGAAAATGGTAATTTTTGATAATCATGCAAAAGCAATCTTTAATTTTTTTTTGCTTGTAGTACAAATATTACCTTTAATGGAGACCTACAGTTGAGGCCATAGGTTTACATACACTCATGGAATTCAGTGAAATTTGTTCACTTGCCAAACATCATAAAATATGCTATATCTTCAGAAATATAAATACTACCATGACAAGTTTGGTATCAAATAAAATCTTGAGCGTATTAAGCTCTTTCACATGATTGGGATGCCGTAAGGATTTAAGTATATTTCAGGTGGAATTTTCATTGAAAAAAAAGTAATATTCATGCCAAATGTATTCTATTCTTTGTTATATTTTCAAAAATCATTTCATAGAAATATATAAATGTCAAATCTTTGATTTATATTACATTTTCTACTACAATACGTCACCACTGAACAAAGAAGTGCAATATAAAATATTTGTGTTAAGAAGCAACTAGCACAAATATGAAATGTTTTTGTAAAGTTTTTACTTTAAATTTGTCTAGAATATGAAGATTTTTTTTTCGGGGGGGGGGGGGGGAACTGACACCTAAATATTTTCAGCTCCTAATGACAAAGTAATGTGATGAAGGGGCATGACATACTTATCTGTTTGATATCAAATTAGTCATGATAGCACAAATATTTCATAAGATACAGTAAATTTTATGATGTTTGCCAAGTGTCAACTTACAAAATGCTAAAATGTTTGACTTTGCTTTCTCCTTGTGTTGGTATTGTTTGACAATTGAACACTTTGAACACTTTTATTAAAATATTTATATCCTTCATTACCATTCTTTAGAAGGTTAATAGTGCAGAAGCAGATAAGATTGTCACACATACTACACATAATCAGCCTATCACTGAACAAGAGCACACTGCCAACAAACATTTTCAAGAAAACCTTACTTTCCAAGAACAGAATACAAAACTATCTCCAAATGTCAGTACTGTAAGAGTCGCTCTAACTAAATAAATCAATAATTTTCCTCAGAACGTGAAGAAAACAAAATGATGGGTCACAGGTAACAAAAAAGCACAAACAGTCACAACAAAACAATGTCCCAAGTTTTTAAAAACATACCAAGGGTGGGTAATTTTACAATATTGATTTCTTTCACATGATAAACTCATTGCAAAATTAAAGTATAATGTAAATTTTAGAGAAAATATATCTCTTTACCAGATACCAATCCTGTAATGATGAAATTAGAAAGAATATTTTTCGTGCAGTTTTTCTCATTAAATAAGCAGATTTTCATTTACAAGATTGGTAGACAGATTAAAAATTATTCAATATAATTGTTATCAATCATGGACTTGGCCCCTGTTTATGGACAGCTACAATTGCATGTCTCATAAATAATGCTTCTGTTTTTTTATGATGTTAACTAATTGCACTTCCTATGGAAATATACATAAATAAATTCATGAACAAATATACTTTTCAACAAAAATGCATAAAGTTTATTGAACCCTGTTCAGCCGATATCTTTAAAAGAATTTACATAAAAGATTCATTCAGCCATCAAAATGTAATAAATGGATATCTGTCAGTGATTTTTTAAAATCTATTTTAGTGGTTTTTGAGAATAAGAATTATGAAAATTTCAGTATTTGATATTGAGTATTTGAATTTAATTTTCATTGTGTGCCTATTGATATGGCCAATATATATGAGAAATATAACAAAATATGCTGAAGATAATGCTTTCATTGCCAATATAGTTTTTATTCTTTACTCAAATTTTCGACGGTCCTCCTTCTTCTTCAGGAGTATATACAATGTGTGGTATCAATCAGAGAGCGCATCCTCAGACAGATGTTGTTATGATGACTGGCTGAGGATGCGCGCCCTTCACAGAAACATACATACTCTCTGATTGATACCACACATTGTATTTACTCCTGAAGAAGACGGAGGACCGTCGAAAATTCAAGTAAAGAATAAAAACTATATTGGCAATGAAAGCATTATCTTCAGCATATTTTGTTACCATTACAGAAGCCAATACGTGAAACTTCAAGATGTTTGGACATGAGAAATATACATATATATATATTAAAAAATAAATAAGCCCTCCTAATGTTTCCACAACAAAAACAAGTTATGCAGCCATTGTGGGAAATGGCAATGCTACCCACTGGAAATAAAGACTATGAATAAATAATGAATAAATATCACCCCTTGTCTGCTTCACATATTTCAGAAGTATACATTCAAATTCATGCATGCACCAACAGACATATTCAATAACATCTAAATATTGCTCTCATTTTGTACCAAAACAATATAATTTATTAAAAGTCTTACAAATTTAATAGTATTTGCATATTCCCTATATTCAGCCAAGTTTAGATTTGGTTAGATTTACCTTTGCCCAAGTGAAAACATTTCACACCTTTAATTTCAACCCCAACATATCCTGATCAAATTTCAAATCTTAATCTAATACCAACTTCTTATCAAAACAGAAGTCCATCTTTTTGTCAAAATTGGTTTTAACAAAAGTAGAACAAAAATTAGAAAAATCATAGAAAAAAATTTTGATGGAAGTCCATAAAATGGTACGTACAGTAACCCAAATCTTAATTTGTGACCTTAACTTGTGAGCTGCAAAACCATACGACAAATATTGTAAATTTCATGAAATGACTTGATTCATGATAACTGCAAAAATTCTTAATGATGTGACTGACTTTACATGTAATGCACAGGTGAACTGTTCACTTTCAAGAAATAAGTACAGTTCATGTAATTCTTAAAAGATAAAATATGGAATATTATTTAGTAAAAGACAGAAAATAATGCTATAAAAATGACAATGGCCTTACTTACATAATGATAGATTTTCATCAATCAATCATATTTTTCTCCCATTTTCAAAATCTTATTCAACCAAATACAAAATGGTGAGTAAATGAATTTAAGAAATAATAAGTAGAAAGGTAGGCTGGAATGGTCATACAAAACTTCATTGCACGCTTCATATCAGCCAGTTCAGTGTAATAAGTGAAATACATTTCCACTGTAAAAAGTTTTTAGCACTTAGTCCAGAACTTCCTTGAAATACTGTGAATAAACAGATGAGCACATCATACTTGAAATCTAGAAATGCGCTGATGATATCTTGATTAATTTCAAATATAATTTTGTTCTCATTGTGTTCTGTTTAATGAATTTGGAAATAATTACTTGAATTGTAGAAAATAAAATTACTTTCAAATCTGAACAGGGACTGTCGTAATAAATAGGGAAGTTCACATTCAGGATGTAATCACCTTGTCCGACTTGCCTGTAGGGCGCTTGTAGTGAAAAAGTGATGTGGCATCAAGCTGTCCAACGTGATCTAAAGCCTCAGCAAATAACTTCACCACCTAAAAATACAAAAATGAAATAAGACAGTTCTTTATTACAAGTATCACACATTTTACATTAAAAAATATTGAGTCGGCATCTCTTTATAAATTAAGCCCAGACCTTTGTCTATGACAAATGGAAACAAGTGGAATGCCTTTGGCCGTCTCACCTGCATCACGCGGTTCAATATAGCAGCAGTGCTGACTTTGAATACTACTCTAACTCGCACAAGATGTTCAGTGATACATGGTTACTCTTATGTCCACTTTTTATAAACTAGACCAATAAACTTACAGAGATATGATGGTTATTCAACAAAAAACCCCAACATGGCCAAAGTTCATTGACCTTACATGACCTTTGACCTTGATCATGTGACCTGAAACTGGCACAGGATGTTCAGTGATACTTGATTACTCTTATGTACAAGTTTCATGAATCAGATCCATAAACTTTCAAAGTTATGATGGTAATTCAACAGATACACCCAATTCGGCCAAAGTTCATTGACCTTTGACCTTGGTCATGTGACCTGAAACGCGAACAGGATGTTCAGAGATACTTGATTACTCTAATGTCCAAGTTTCATGAATCAGATCCATAAACTTTCAAAGTTATAATGGTAATTCAACAGATACCCCCGATTCGGCCAAAGTTCATTGACCCTAAATGACCTTTGACCTTAATCATGAGACCTGAAACTTGCACAAAATGTTCAGTGATGCTTGATTACTATTATGTCCAAGTTTCATGAATCAGATCCATAAACTTTCAAAGTTATGATGGGAATTCAACAGATATCCCCAATTCGGCCAATGTTCATTGACCCTAAATGACCTTTGACCTTGGTCATGTGACGTGAAACTCGTGCAGGATGTTCAGTGATACTTGATTAACCTTATGTCCAAGTTTCATGAACTAGGTCCATATATTTTCTAAGTTATGATGACATTTCAAAAACTTAACCTCAGGTTAAGATTTCGATGTTGATCCCTCCAACATGGTCTAAGTTCATTGACCCTAAATGACCTTTGACCTTGGTCATGTGACATGAAACTCTAATAGGATGTTCAGTAATACTTGATTAACCTTATAGCCAAGTTTTATTAACTAGGTCCATATACTTTCTAAGTTATGACGTCATTTCAAAAACTTAACCTCAGGTTAAGATTTGATGTTGACGCCGCCGCCGCCGCTGTCGGAAAAGCGGCGCCTATAGTCTCACTCTGCTTCGCAGGTGAGACAAAAACAGCTATTAAATAATTATTCACAAAACAAATCATTCATACGAGAAAAATTCTGTGTCCATTGACCCAAAATGACTTTTGACCATGATCATGTGACCTAAAACATGTGCAAAACAATCATTCATACTTGTTTACCATTGTGTCTATGTTTCCTGAACTAAATACGGTATATAAACTTAAATTATGATGCAAATTCAACAAATACCCCCAACACGGCCAAGTCATGTGACCTGAAACACGCACAGAATATTCCCGGGTACATGGTTGCTCTTATGTCCAAGTTTCAATAACTATATCCATAAACTTTAAAAGTTATGACAATTCCACAAATACCCACATTAGCAAAATTTGTTGACCCCAAATGACCTTTGACCTTGGCATTTTGGTATTGTGACCTGAATCTCGCACAGGATTTTCAAGGACACTTGATTGCTCTTATGTCAAAGTTTCATGAACTAAATCCATAAAATTTGTAAGTAATGATGACGATTCCACAAATACCCCCAACATGGCGAAAGTTTGTTGACCCTAAGTGACCTATGACCTTAGTCATGTGACCTGAAACTCAGGCAGGATCTTAACCATTATCATTACCGTATTTGCCGGCGTACAGGCCTCACTTTTTTTAATGAGAAAATGAAGCAAAGTCGGGGTGCGGCCTATACGTGACGAAAGTCAAAAGCCGCGTCCAGCGAATGCTGAATACGTGGTCAAAACATCGCGTGTGCGTACGTATGGGACTACAGTGACGCTTTCATTGTAATGGTAGTTAAAACAGCGTGTTTATAGGATGAAACAGTAAAAATCTTGACGGTATGTGGTATCTTACTTCTCAAATTTAATTCTGCTTAGGTGTAAATTTGTTTCCATAAACGCAGTAGAGCTCAGAGACCGTGCCAGCGATCTGACTCTGTCTGGGGCCGGCAATGTCATGTTTAATACGTTTGCAATGAATGGCTTCCACGCTCTAGCGCTCGCACCTTATACTGCGGGGTACTTGCCAATTGCAGGCAGCTTGTTCACGGCGATCCAAGACGTAGACATGTATTGGTACTTGGTAGACTTAAAAAGCATTGTAATTGTAATGAATGTCATTACTATTTATTTATGAAATTATGTGGATTTAACATTTGATTTAACATGTTTTCAGTTCTATCTTCCTTGCAGGAGCCAGGAAGATAAGCAGCACCAGCACCTCGCTCTACATTTTTCAAATTTATTTTTACATCGTCATCGATCGTAATGGAAAATAAAATGAAAATATTTACCTTTTGATCTTTTTTTTTGTTTTGCATCTCCAAGTCTCATCGGCCAATAAATAATAATAAAAACCTACCTTACGAGGTGTGCTGTGGTCTGCTGCGGGAAATGGCGGTAGTGGTGATGATCTGATTAGGCTGGTTGGTTGTGAATACAAATATTTTGGATGAATTATGTGATGATAATGGTGACAATAATGATATAAGTACGATTGTGTCAATGAATTGCTATTTGAAAATGATAATTAAAGTTACAACATTGAGATGAGTGATTTAGATTTTAACTTGTAAGGCATTCTGGATTATGATGACGACGAGGATGATGATAGAGCATGTTTAGATGCACGATTTGCGTGCGACAATAATGATGACATGGTGATACACGATGTTTGCATGCAATTTAATATTCTATTGCAGGTGGAAAAATACTGTAAGTATTAAAAAAAATATCATGCCGCCTTCAACATTTTCCCGCTCAGGAAGAGATCGAGGGAACATGACAAGGAATGTCATTTGAAATTGCTCTGTGCGTGAATTAATAACGGTCTTTTTCAAGACCACAAACTTCCAAGAAAGACTCAGTGTTCATCTTTATTCATAGGCGGCGGAAGCGGGGGGGGGGGGGAGGGGGTAGGTCCCCAAAAAAATTGAGATGGGGGGGGACGATCCCCCCTAAATTTTTAGTTGATAACCTTTTTTTTTTTGCCTGTCAATTTTGTTTCCTGCGTCCCCCCCTAAATTCTGGTGGACCGCCCTTAAAATGTCTCTTGTCCCCCCCCCACTTGAATTTAGGTTGATGACTTTTTTTTTTTTGCTTGTCAAATTATTTTTTACATTTGTTACATTGTTACAATTTGAGATGAGGACCCTAAAATTTAGGTTGATGACCTTTTTTATTTTTTTTATTATTTTTTTTGCTTGTCAAATTATTTTACATTTGTCCATCACAAAATTTCAGGTAGACCCCCTCTAATTTTTTGGGCTTCCGCCGCCAATGTCTTTATTTCACTTGGTCTTCACCTCTCTCTCAGTCTTTATTTCTCTCATACGACATCGCCGACTTCAATAAAAACAAACATTGGAACACCGCCCGTGCTTGTGTATTTATTCAACTTTATTTGTAAGAAAAGAAGACGTTAATTGAAAGAAATAAAACATTTGCCGTGCTTGTTTACCGTCGCAGTGCTTGTTTATCTCCGCCACGCTTGTTTACCTCCGCAGCGCTTGTTTACCTCCTCAGCTCTCGTTTACCTCTGCAGCGCTTGATCACCACGGCCGCTACTTCACGTCGATGGTGGATTATCTTCCTTGCGTCGCCTTCCGAAAAAGATGAAATACGGTAGTAAGAAGAATTAAAGCATGTGTGTTTATTATTTCCCATTCCGCGGCGATTGTTGAACAATTTTCCAACCAAGATTTTGTCAGACTTCGCCGGGAATTCTGTCATGCATTTTTTTTTAAAGATGATTCGCAAAATCGGGGGTGCGGCTTATACGCCGCTGCGGCCTTTACGCCGGCAAATACGGTATGTAAAAGTTTCATGAACTAGATCCATATACTTTCGAAGTTAAGATGACATTTCAAAAACTTAACTTTGGTTAAGATTTTGATATTGATTCCCCCAACATGGTCTAAGTTCATTGAACCTAAATGATCTTTGACCTTGGCCAAGTGACCTGAAACTCAAGCAGAATGTTCGAAGAAAAAAAAGGTAACCTAAAAATCAAGTCAGTTGAACCTCTAGATTAGAGAATGATTAAAGTAAAGTAAATTTTAAATCAAGAGCAGTCTCTATTTTGCTCATAAATATCAACATAATAACCATCATCATCACAATTATCAGTACCACCATCATCATTCTTAATCATCATCATCATCGTCCTCATCATCACCCCCACTACCATCACTATCACTGCCAGTGCAATGATTATCCTAATCACCTACCACAACCACTCTATTCACTAGCATCATCGTCACTTTCATAATCACACCACTGCCAGTGCTGTCATTAGCATCATCATCAACAACACCACTATTACAACCATTGCCGAGGTTAGAATCATCACCATCCCAATCAATGTTACCCCTGTCACCGGGATGATGACAACCCTTCTTGTATTGTCATTCAAATTAAAGGTCAAGTCCACCTCATAAAAATGTTGATTTAAATCAACAGAGAAAAATCAGACAAGCACAATGCTTAAAATTTCATCAAAATCGGATGTAAAATAAGAAAGTTATGACATTTTAAAGTTTCGCTTATTTTCAACAAAATAGTTATATGAACGAGCCAGTTACATCCAAATGAGAGAGTCGATGACGTCACTCACTCACAATTTCTTTTGTTTTTTATTGTTTGAATTATACAATATTTCAATTTTTACGAATTTGATGATTAGGACCTCATTGCCTGAAGCACAAAATGTTAAAATAATGGAATTCCACGTGTTCAGGGAGGAATGAAACTCCACTTCACATGATAATGACGAGAAAATAAAAATATTTCATATTTTACATAATAAAATACAAAAGAAATAGTGAGTGAGTGATGTCATCAACTCTCTCATTTAGATGTAACTGGCTCGATCATATAACTATTTTGTTTAAAATAAGCGAAACTTTTAAATGCCATAACTTTCTTATTTTACATCCGATTTTGATGAAATTTTCAGTGTTGTGCTTGTTGAATTTTTCTCTTTTAATTCAAATCAAGTTTTTGTTGGGGTGGACTTGTCCTTTAAGAAACCATTTTTCATCCAACAGGACACACCAAACTAACCTCAAAATTGGTGAAGAGAGGAACTCCGGAGTCGATTGCAGCTCGTCGTATGAGGAAGTTATCTTTCACATACTTGGTATTATGGTTTGGCAGGTTGATAACCAGATCAATATCACCCTCATATATCAACCTTGATACAAAAAGGAAGAAAGGGTTAAATACATCAAAGCCTGTTTATAAAGACTTCTCAAGAATGACAAGAGAAAACAGGTGGTTTGTAGCCAGATTATATTTTGTACATGATTTATTGAATAGGTTGTTTTCAAGTAAAACATGAGATATGCCTCTCTATATAGATAAGAGTTCAGTTTAGAGGTGGTCACTAAATACATTTCTATCTTATCATTTATTTTGTACTATGATTTCAAGGAGTACTCTGAACAAAAAATATTTTTATCTAAATAGAGTAAAATTCGAGCAAAATGCTGTAAATTTCATCAAAATCTGATAACAAAGTCATTAAATTTTAAAGTTGAGCAATATTTTGTTTATGAACGAATAATGAGCTCTGAGCTTTTAGCTTTTGTGTTCAGGGGCTTTAAACTTCCACAAATGCATGCTAATGTTGAAACTGTAATGAATGCATAACAGTAGCATACGCAGGATTTTTGAAAGGGAAGGGTTTTCAAGCTGAATGAAATTTTGACAACTCCCCCCCTCCTCCCCCAAAAAAGGTCTTCACCACAAATGTTCACGTCGTTTCGTGTTTCGTACCTCCAAAAAAAAATTGACAAGCAAAAAAAAAAATTTAAGGGGGGGGGATTTGAATTCTTAGGCAGGGGTTTTGGGTATCAAAAAAAAATTTAAGGGGGATTTGAACCCCTGTAACCACCCCCCTGTGTATGCTTCTAATGCATAAATAAAGTTGAAACTTCCATGAATGCATAAATTTGAAAATTTCATGAACATCCCAAAGCTTTCCAGCACTATTTTGACTAATGGGTTGTCATGGTAGAGTGCATTTGATGGACTCACTTGGTTGCATTTGTGGCATCACTCTTCTCGTGTAGATCAACAAGCGGCCAACCAACTGTTGTGGTAGGAATGTTATGGGCCTCCAGGTATTCTGCTGTTGCCTCTGTGGCATACAACTGAAAGCAAACCATACATCAGTTAGATTCTCCAGATTTACAAATCATGGTCAAACTACTCTCCTCGATTGCGCCCCACCCTTATGAAGTGTTCAATTGAGTCGAATCATTCTAAACTATGGACACACCGTAATTAATCATTTAAATAAGATCATGTATGTCAGAACATAGTGCTCTTGGGAAATTACACATGATCGTTCATGCAACATTGATTAAGACAATCAGCATGCTTCATTATGTTTACAATGGGACATGTGTTAAAGGTCAAGTTCCCTCATAAAAATGTTGATTTTAATCAATAGAGAAAAATCAGACAAGCACAATGCTTAAAATTTCATCAAAATCGGATGTAAAATAAGAAAGTTATGACATTTCAAAGTTTCGCTTATTTTCAACAAAATAGTTATATGAACGAGCCAGTTACATCCAAATGAGAGAGTCGATGATGTCACTCACTCACTATTTCTTTTGTTTTTTATTGTTTGAATTATACAATATTTCAATTTTTACGAATTTGACGATTAGGAGCCCCTTGCCTGAAGCACAAAATGTTTAAATAATGGAAATGGAGGAATGAAACTTCATTTCACATGACAATGACGAGAAAATAACAATGTTTCATATAATAAAATACAAAAGAAATAGTGACGTCATCAACTCTCTCATTTGGATGTAACTGGCTCGTTCATATAACTATTTTGTTAAAAATAAGCGAAACTTTAAAATGCCATAACTTTCTTATTTTACATCCGATTTTGATGAAATTTTCAGTGTTATGCTTGTTGGATTTTCCTCTTTTTATTCAAATCAAGTTTTTGTTGGGGTGGACTTGTCCTTCAAAGTATAAGGAATAATACAGAAAAGTGGAAATAGTCTAATATTAGATAAATGAGCTGGTAATCAGACAAAAATCGCTGTCACACAATTGGTTGAAGATGGAAAATTAGGTCTTGTATTATTTGTGTTCTGTAAATTATTTGAAGTAGGCCAAACTTGAAATTAGATGAAAGAGCTGGACCACTCAACATAAAGCTTTGTGATTGATTGTGATGCTCATTTCTATGATTAATCATACATAATAATCAATGTAACCAATCATAAAACTCAGCCCTGCAATCAGTCACTAAGCTTTAGGTCACAAGTCCCTGGTGGTAGCTTGATGACCCACCTCGTAACCCATCTGATGGAACTTCATAGCGGTAGGAAGGAACTCAGATTGAAAGGTCTTCTGTATGCCGATCATGATACTCTTCTTAGGCACCTTGAATCCTGTAGAGAGCAAGGCTTTTAGGAATGCTGTCTGGACATTGGGACCAAAGCAAGCCACCTGAGTGAAAGAAAGTAATGTGCAAGGCCGATTAAAATCAAACGACAAACAAGAGAGGGCAACACCTCCGATTGGTTTCCAAACCCCAGAGTCGCGTTTTCGTTGAAGAGATTCATCTGGTTAGTTTGATATTAGAACAAAAATGGGACAAATAGACAAATCCCAAAACCCTTCAATTGGTGGAGGCACAATAAAATCATAATTTTGGCTGGGAAGGGAAAATCTTGACATATTATTTTGCCTTGACTTTTTTTTTCTTACATAAGTTGATTGGTGTGCAGCTTATTATCACATTGCAACCTCCCCCCCCCCCAAAAAAAAAGGGTTGTTGCCTGTGCAAAATCCATGAGCTTTGTGGTTGACCCTTTTCAAACCTTATGTGAATGATCCCGAAGACATACCTCTCCTGTAGAGGCCATCTCACACCTAAGAAGAGGATCAGCATCACGTAATCTTGGCCAGGAAAACATTGGAGCCTGAGGAATAGAAACACAGTAAATCATAGCTTTACTCAATTCTTGTAGTCATTACAACTAAAACCCTGTGGAGGAGGGAAGGGGAGGGGCATCTATCTTTAGTCTATGCTATGGAATCCATAGTCACAATGTTTTCAGAAATACTTTATTATTTTAACCAGCAATGCCTAAAAACATGGCTGTTCATAACTACTCTACATTGATAAGATGCCATTAATATCTCTTTTAAAACCTTTCTTTTTACTTCCTAATAATAAGTCAAATATATTATCATCAACATCATCATCATCATCATCAATGATCTGATTTCTGCTCTTTCATATTCAACAATCATCAACTACTTGTCTTTCTTTCATGCACCAAAGAGTTCCATCAAAGAAATGAAATCATTTTCATCATTATTACAATACAGTTTTTCTTAGTTTTGTTGCATTAACTTAAATAAAAAATGCTACACTACTCAATAGAGTGTCACTCTGATTCCATTGAAAATTTGGATATATGATTTATTTACCTTGATGCCAACATATCCCTGTGGCACAAATGGGTTCTTAAGGCTTGGAAGGAGACTAGGGTCGATATGTTCTCCCACCATGATCTTGGTTGCTACGTTGATGAAGTCACAGTTGATTGTCTTGGAGACGAAAGGGAATGAACGAGAAGCTCGCAGATTGCACTCAATAACCTAAAGTGAATAAATCCACAAAAAGACCAAGGTTATTATTCAATATCAAATCTGGCATGCAGATAAACATATATATATATATATATATAGATATCTACCATTCAAATTTACTGATGCATGAGTGTATTACCTCCCATTATATCTCCCTACATAAGTAAAATCTACTATAGTTATTGGTTCAAAGAGCATCACGTGACCAAACATATTCTAGCAATGCTGTTGAAGTGAAACATCCACTGAAGAAAATTTGCTATTCCGTGATGTCAATGATGGAATAGTGCACTAATCCATTATTGGTCTGCCATCGGTCAGTGAGGTGTCTCCACCAGGCAAGTCCTGTAAAGGGACAGCGCAGGCACTAATCCACATTCCGCTGGGTGCGTGGCTTCAGGAAAAGTAGGTCAGTCAGTGCAGCGCAGAATGTCATCTCGATGTTGGTTCAAATTAAAAAAGGATGAACTACGAGTAGGCCTACAAGAACTAGATTATCAAGATCTATTTTTCTAATTTATTCAAAAGTAGGAAATAAAACCAATATACCAGGTCTTTATTTTGAAAGTATAGAAGTAAATATGTATCCTCAGTTGTACTGGCAAAACAATTTTTTCCCTCTGGGCTCAGGAAAAATAGTAACACCTGTTCAAGCTCGAATGAATAATTCCCACTGTACTTACTTCAAGCCTGGTATATTTGTATACTTTTCTGTCTCATATGTTCATAACATTGACCTGCTTCATATTCTACTCATTTGTTTGCATGTGAAAAAAATTAGAACCTTAAACTATGCGAAGTCTAAATCAAGTTATGATGCATTATTTTTTTTTCAAATGAATACATTTTTTACATAAAATTAATGAAGAGGTTTCCCTTCTTTTGCTTGAGTGAAAAATATTAGAATTGCTAATTATATATTTTTTTTTAAATTGAAGGAAATCATGTGTTATTGGCTCTGTTGTAAAGAAAAAAAAATGTATTTTCTGAAACAAAAAAAATGATAAGTACCATCCCTGGAGATTATATTGGATGATTTTCATTTTTATACAATATCATAAATTAGGTAGTACTACATTTCTTTCAAACCTTGACTTCATTGTCCTTGGCTAAGAACTGAATGTTGAATGGTCCAGAGATCTGGAAACGCTGAGCAATCTTGGCCGTCATTTCTCTCACCTAAATAATGTAAAGTACGCATAATACTATTCAATTTCTTCATAAACTTTTGCACAAAATCCTTAATAAATATGTCATGAGGGTGAAAAAGGAGAGACAACAATGCAATGGTATATTTCTAAATTTCAAACATCACCATCATCAACCTCTTTATACTCTTCCAATGATGTCATTCCCATCATCATCACTTTGTCGTTGTTATCATCTTCGTCATCATTATCATCATCATTACCATTATCATCATTACCACTATCATCATTACGATTATCATCATTACCATTACCATTATCATCATCATCCTCCTCCTCATCATCATTAATTTTCATCACCATATTTCACATTCTATTCACCTTCCTCTGTTGTTCATCTGTTAGGGTGTGAGGGGGTAAGATGAGGGTAGCATCTCCTGAATGTACCCCTGCATTCTCCACATGCTCTGTCACTGCATGAGCAACAACCTGTAAAAAGTACACAGAATTGTAAACATTACCAAATCTGCAAACAGATTGTCTCATACCTCTCATAATGCAAGGTTATATTATTGATGTGTACATGATAAAATTTGACTAAAAAGAATGCAGTGAATTTGACAAATCAAAAGAATTCTGTTTCTGAAGTTTAAAATCAGTACAACAAAAAAAAGACATTCTGGGTTTCAACCCGTCCATAAGAACCATCTGCCTGTAAAGCATGTACCCTATCTTACTTCATGACACATTTTTGTTACAGCATGTATTCAGGCAAAGCACTCCTGAAAGATGACCTGCATGTAAAACAACTTTTGTTTCTCATCAAATTTATATGACCTTGACAAGAAATGTCAGCTTTTCTGTAGCACATACACGTACATGTGGCTTTTGATCGATGAGCTTGATAACATTATACATCAGATCATCACAGAAATGCACAGATACTTGAAAAGACAAGCTATATACTGGCAAACTAAAATTGGAATGGACACAGATATTCAAGAGATTTTGATAAATGTTTTATCACTCACCTTTCCATTCCTGGCCACAGCATCCATTTCTACCTCTCTAGCGCCCTCTATGAACTTTGTGATGACAACAGGGTGTTCCTGGGATACCTTTGTAGCTTCCTCTAAGAAGCGTTTGAGCTCCTCTGGTCCAAAGGCAACATTCATTGCTGACCCACTGAAACGAATAGGGTTTTACTATTGAAGGATGAAAGTTCACCAGTGTAGTAGGGGGGGTAAATCATTTTTCTCAAAAACTGTATATTGAAAGATAATGCAATTTTGATTTAAGGGGACTTTTGGCATTGGCAGTAATCATGACTTGAATATAACGAACTGTTAACTTTTCTTTGTCGACATACCTTTTCATTCATTGAAAATCTTTATGAAGGTTTTGGGATTCATTGATTACATTGTAATAATTGAAATCATACTTGAATTCCTTGTTGTGAGTGGGATATAACACATCACTGCATTCCTAAGATCATGCCTCAAGAACACCTGCTGTTGCATATTTAGTAATGAGCTTGATGGTAGAAGACGTATGTATGCATTGGCACTGAAGCACAAGTTTTAGTCACACTGAACTCTTAATGACTGGGCTCCTTAATATAGATTGGTGGTGATTTTTTTACCTGACTGCTAAGAAAGCATGAATGCTTGTAAGCAAGCAACCAGAGGACCGACGGCTTAAGGTCATCTCCAAAGGACCTGGTACTGAGGATTAATGCCTTACCAAAGGGCACTAGCGCACCAAGTGGGAATCGAACCCAGGTCACCTGAATACGAATCCCCTGCTCTACCGACTGAGCTATCGCGCCTCAAGAGACATATAGTTGCTTTACAAAGCAATTTGGTTTTCTTCTATTTACCTTAGAACAAATGAAGGTCTGAGAAGACAGGGGTATCCAACACTTGCAGCAAACTCCAAAGCTTCATCCTGGAAATATGAAGAAGTACAAAATGAATAGAAAATAATCAAATTCTTATTTCTGCATTTCATTTCAGATATCTTTGCTCATTCATGAATTTGAATTAAAAAATTTGAATTCATAATAATCATTTTTATGACGGCTTTGAGAGTTAACATATCTGATATACAATGCAGTAATTATTTTCTAGATAATCAATCATCAGTAAAACTGAATATTAATAGATCTGGTGCATGTATCGTAAAGTTGTTCGAAAGTTTAGAACGACCGACTGGTGGTCCTTTCTTGTGGGTAATGGTATATTCATTGGCGATGCTTTAGCGCGTAAGAAAGGATAACCAACTGTTCTTAAAATCGCTCTTAACTTATAAACATTTTTCTGAAACGGCCCCTTGGCCAGTATCATCTCTATTAAGATATCAAGAATGGGAAACTGATGGATCCATCAAGTC
Source organism: Lytechinus variegatus (assembly GCF_018143015.1). Lineage (NCBI taxonomy): Eukaryota > Metazoa > Echinodermata > Echinoidea > Temnopleuroida > Toxopneustidae > Lytechinus > Lytechinus variegatus. The sequence goes on along the minus strand of NC_054740.1, from coordinate 79,061,319 downwards.
TCTCTATGTCGATGAGGCAAGCTTACCAATGATGAAAGGGCTCTCCAAGGGGCTTGATCAACATTCAGATCATCAAGAATGGCAGAGAATATCGACCTATAACATGATTACAAAGAAACTAATATGACAATATCTTCGGCACAAGTGAGAGTCAAAACTTTCTGATAAAGCCACAAAGAAAATATTTTAAAATACTTCTCTTTGAGCTGATGTTCTCCATCATTTCTTTATCAACAAAATGTGAGAATTGTAGTAAAAATTTACAAAATAATGGATATGATTCCTATCCATGTCAATGTTTATTTTGATCTGTTAAACTATAGGGTTCAATGTTATATTAAAAATGAGGAAATTTTGTAGTGTCTTATGGAATATTTCCTTTGCATTTCGATAATGATTGCTACATAAAATGTTTGTTTTTTATGTATGGAAGATTTTAACACAAGATTGCTAAAAAATGTCAATCAAAATCGTTACTCTATCCCTACAAAGCAACTAATCAAATTTGACAATAAAAATTATTCCCTGATTTATCTACCTTGCATCTTCCCTCCCCAATGCCCCCTAAAACATTATTCGTTTGATAAAGAATTAAATGCTGCATTTCCCCAGATAATAATAATAATAATAATAGGCATTTATATAGCGCCATCTATCTAGAAATATTCTATTCCGAGGCGCGTTATTATTATTATTACCCCGGCTTTAGCTCGAGCTGCCTCTCAGCGCTCATGCATTCAAGGAATTAATCCTGCCGGGTACCCATTCACCTCACCTGGGTCAAGTGCAGCACAATGTGGATAAATTTCTTGCTGAAGGAAATTACGCCATGGCTGGGATTCGAACCCACGACCCTCTGTTTCAAAGTCAGAAGACTTATCCACTGGGCCACAACGCTCCACATGATGATCACTTTTAGTCAAGACCACTTAAGGTGACCGCACACCTTACGACTGGTCTGCAACCCGATTTCAGAATAAAATGTGTGGAATTTGATGCTAATATTGAGACTTGGAATATCTTACTGTGTAATGTTCGAAATCATCGTACGAATACCTATGTTCAAATCTGTGACTACCCGGTATGCTATCATCCTTAGAATAAAAGAGAATTTGATATCTGGTCGTAATGACGTCATAGCAGTCGTATGATTGGCTACGATTTGTAACTAATTTGGCCTTTACTCCAAAAAAAAGGTTTGCAATCTTTCAAAATGGTTATATTAGTATTCTTTCGATTTTAACCTCAAATAAAATGATATGTTCCATTCACATTTTCAGAAAAGAAAATGAGCAAAGTGCGATTTGTTCCAAAATCGGATCACGAACAGTCGTAAGGTGTGCGGAGGTCGTTACCTCTCTTCCACAGCATGGATCTGTAGAGGGCTGGTTCCTAGGATATTGACACCATCATTATACAGGGGTAGGGCCAGGTTGTTGGGTATCTGTCCGCCCACTGAGATGATCATTCCTGTACAACCCTAGAGGACAAACATACAATAACGAGAGGAATAACTATGTAAAAGCAATTCAATAGTAATGTTATCAGGTACTGCATATTTAAGTCACAATGCTAAAGATATCAGTAAGATGTACCATAGCACAGTGCTATGGTACACCTCACTTTCTTTTAAAGGAGAGAAATAGCATAATGCATGACTGATCAGACAAAGCTCAGAATAAGGACGGATGTATCAACACAAATGACTTCTGTGGATTGACAGATTAATATTCATCATTGCAGTGTCTGGTCATTATATATACAATATGTTTATTGTCATGGTAGATAAGTCCATTGCTACAAATTCATCATAACAAAAACAATACAGAATTATAGAAGTGTTGATATACCAATATTTGAAATAATTGGTACAATTTATTAAGAATAGGGCTTAATTTGATAGGGATAAATTGATCACATTATACTTATCAAATATTTATCAATTATATCCTTTACAGGCACACATAAATCCTACTCAGGAAAAGAAGTTGAAAATTAGGTCATTCTCTCTAGAATTCCATAGAAGATACTATGTTTGCACTAACAAAATACAAATCATAATTGAACATACAACAATCATGAAAAAAACTGATTACATCTAAACTGAGAATCATAGAATGTTATCATACCTCATGTTGGTAGATGTCCAGCACCCTTTCCCTGGACAGCTCGTCAAAGTAGAGTCGGTCGCACTCATCAAAATCTGTACTGACCGTCTCGGGGTTATGGTTGACCACTACTGTCTTCCGGCCCATCTCACGCAGTGACCGGATGCTGGACACTGCACACCAGTCAAACTCTACACTGCTCCCTGTTACAATGAATATTCAAGAGGAAAGCTTTGAACAAGTAACAAGTCATACCAGTGATTTCAATTACATCATAGAGGTATACATATTTCTCGAGATCTAAATTAATCTGCTGATACTCCTCAAATTGGCAACAATTATTAGTATTTTTACCCTATTATATACATTCATGTGGGAGATTTAATATCTCATACACTCCAGATACTAATAAATGCACTTCAATTCAATTGAAGTGAATCCATTTGGACTGAAGTTTTACTCGTGACTGGAAATTAGATTTAGTCCATTTCTGAAATAAAAAGCAATTTGTAGGTTCCATGTCACTTGCTCTGGCGACAATTGCTCCGCTCTAAATTCCACACACTAATCGAATGACCAACTTCAACCCTGGATTTAACACTATACCCTACTCTATACCTAACCCTCACTCTACATCTTAGATAAAACTAAGCCAGGAGCAATTGCCGCAGGAGCAAATGTCATGTCACCAATTTCTAATAGCCGTATTGACCCCGATTTAAAGATAAATTCCAGTTTTGGTAATGATCTCAAAATGACTTTTGACAGAATCTAATATAATGACCACCCAAGTGTCTGTTTGCATGAATAAAAAATATGTGCCAAAGTATTCTGGACGAAATTGAGTAATTGCTGAGAAATAAGCAAAATAAGCGCAGATTCGGTCACTTCCGTCTGGTCTTTATTCCAGCAATATTAATACACTGTCCCACCTGTACCTATCTGTGATGGTGATCTTCAGTGTGAACATTTTTTAGTGTAGATTTCAAGATTTCACAAAGTTCAGTTTATGTAACTGTACCAGATCTAGATCCTCGATGATATTCTGACAATTAAGCCTGATTTTACAGACTTTCTCATGAAATCAGTGTTTACTGCAACTACTGGCATTTCTCTTTAAGGAATGGTCCTGGTTGGAGATATTTATATCTCAATGAATATAGTAAAATTCACAAAGGAAAATGCTGAAAATTTGATCAAAATCAAATTATTGAATTTTGAATATTTGCATTATTCCGGTTAAACAGGTCTAGGCATGTCATTATGAATATTCATTAGGTGGGCTGATGTTGTCATATCCCCACATTTTCTTTTGTATTTTATTATGTGAAATTAGGTTTATTCAATTTTTTTCTACCAAGAACTAAAACACTTGGATTGACAACCGATGAAGTACATTAATTATTTACTGCCGCAACTTATTTCATCATAATGGAGACACATCATTTACGAATGTTTGTAGTTTCCCCTCTTATTTGCCTCAACTTGTTGAGGAAAACCATCACATGCTAAACAAAAACAAGGATTGTATATAATGGGATTTGAGATCTCACCGAAACTGGACTTGACATTCCATAAAAGTCAATTATATATCTTGAATATGTTAATAAAACCATTCATAATTCTTAATGCCAAAGATATGAAATCTACTTTTCACCATAATTACAACTAAGCAACTTCTTTTGAGATTCACAACTAAAAAAAATATAAGGAAAATAGTTTCAAATTTTGCATGTTTCACAAACCTCGTAATATCGTACTGAAAATATTTTGTTCTCGTGCATTTCAATGTTTCTTCAATTGCGTCTTACCTATGTGATAAGGACCACATCCCAAAACCATTGTACCTCTGTCATCAAATGAAAGGTCATGTTCCTGTGAAAAAACAACAACCCCAAAACTCCACTTTAATTGATTTCAATCAGAGGGACATCCAGATACTTTCTATCAACGAGAAGTTTCTCAACATTGTGCTGCACTTGACCCAGGTGTATTAAAACGGTACCTGGCAGAAATATTGATTTCTTGAAATGCGTATGAGGTAGGATGGCAGCCAAGCTAAAGCTAGTTCTCTGACATTACAAGCCTTTAACACTCTGCAGAGTGGTTACGAGCACAGAATAGTCAGTGTCATATTGTCATTATTACTTGATTATTTATTAAAGAAAGAATAGTCATGCTTGAAAAAGTCAAACTCATAAAAAAAATTGAATTGAAAGGATTTTTTTTCATTGAATTCAATTATTTTCCATTAAAAACATTCAAAATCAAGAATATAGAAACATTACAAAGTATAGAAATGAGACTATAAATGCAAAATACTTTGTTTTTATATACATATTAGGAAAATTGGATGCCCAAGGAAGCAGTATTCTTGTAGGGTCGGGTCACTCAGAAAATATATGAATCAGTAAATGATAGATACATAACGCAGTTATATGGAATACTAAATGGATTAAACTTTTATCAACGATAATGATGTATCAAGTCTATGCTTGAGTTGAATGTATTTCATTATTCCTAGTCATGTCAAAATAGAAATATTAAATGAACTCATAATTCCACATCCATGCATTAATCAGAGGTAATGATGAATTGTGATAAACTTGCTTCAGTTCGATCCGGGTTCATATTTTTCAAAAACGACTAGAAACTTCATAAATTAAACATTTGAATTATTATTGGCTCACTGGGAAATCTGCTAGATTGTTAAAATATACAAATATGAATATTTTATCCAATCTCACCATGCCATTATAAGTGCAATACAGGTAGTTTGTCTTCGCTGGATACTCGGCTGCCATAGTGTCAATCTAAACAAAGATATACAAAATAATTTTAAAAATAGATAAAATACATATTTCCATTTCACATTCTGGGGCCCGTAACACAAAACTTAGCAATGATCGTAGAACATTTTTTCTATGATTGATTACATTGAATACAATGTACAATCAATCGTGAAAAACAAGCGTACGATCAATCGTTAACCTTTGTGTTACGGGACTCTGGACTGTCAACCTTACAATAGTGAATACTGTGAAGAAGACATTTTCAAAATATCCATATTCAGAAAGCTTACTGATTCTTTGCGATATGAATGAAAAATAATAAAGTCTCTCTACAAAGGGAGGGGTTCGAAAGAATTAAACCAGCAGGTGCTTGTCTAATTTTCAGAATATCTACTATCAATATGGTTAAAGCATTTGCCAATGTGGAGGCTTTCCAGTTCTAAAGATGGCAAGAACGTACCAGTCGAAATGTTATTCAGGTTGGGTGGTCCTTTTCCGGATCAAACAGAGACCCCCCCAAAAAAAAAAAATAATAAAAATGGTGTACCATGAAGTCTCTGCATTGATTCATTCTACATCATGGAAACCTTAAAGAGTTAAACTGTAAATCACTTGAACTATGATTAATTAGGTCTATTTGCTAATTGGTTTAGATTCACATTGATATTTCTTAACTTCCCTTTTGCTGTGGTAGGATTCCACCCTTAGCTTCCCAATATATAGTGACAAGGAACAAAGAAAAATTACATTTTTGACAAATTATCATTCAATGAAAATTATCAAATAATTCTCCACTTAAAGTGTCCCATTCTGTCTAATGACCATTTATTACTTTACCAAGTCCAATTACATAGACTTCATACTGGTGTTTGATCAAGTGAATATTTATACATATATTAAACCTATTGAACTTGAAATTTGACGAAATCAAGTACATACCAGTAGAGTAAAAATTAGATGAACTGGTTGTAGACAAAATATATCAGACTATACAGGCCAAGACCAAACTGGCAAATGGGTGTAAACCAAGCAGAACTTTATTGATTGAAAATCACGTACCTGTTTGACCCATGGGGCAATGTCATGATAAAGTCTAAGTTTCCTAGAATCAGTCTCACAGAGCCCTATCTTCTTGCCGATCTGTTTGTCAGAGAAACCAGCACCTTTAGCTTCCAGTAGTGTGGTGCGGGGTACAGTTTCACTGAAGGAATTCAGATACAAATACAAAGATAATCACCATTTAATGAGATCATCATTTCTAAAAAAAAAATTCAAGCCCAATAACTTGTTTGTTGGTTTTTCAACAAAGAAGTCAGACTAATACAGTTCAGGGCCATCCCAGTACAGGTTTCAATGAGCTGTGTTTTGGAATCACTGAAACAAGTAACAAGTGAAAAATACAAATAAATATCAAAGTACAAGGAACATATTATTAATAACATTATACAAGTTGAAAAACTAAATAAGGAATATCCTATGCAATATGCTGGATACAACAGGGTAAAAAAAAACCCGAAAGAGCATGTCTGAACATAGTAAAAAAAAATAACAAGATCTCAATGCAGCTACCAAATCCTGAAAAAAGAAGAGAGTTTATGGATTACTTACGCACTGAATTCTCCCAGCTCATCATCAATGCTTTTGATTTTGTCTAGCTTGTGTAAGAACCACTTATCAATGGCTGTCAAATCATGGATCTTATCCACTGAGAAACCATCTTGGAATGCCTGGACAAATGAAAACGGTTCACTCAAAATGATTAAGTTTATCATATCAAGTATCCAAACACAGCCAAAATGATACATCGTAGCCATCTATTCCCATTGGGCCTGATTCTAAATATTTTGAAAGTGCTCGGCTCTCACTCACCAATGCAATGCTAATGAAAGGAATTCTGTTTGCAACCATTGCTAAACTCTAACAAAAGACTCACATCATTGCTTTGGTACTCTCTGTGTGTAATAACAAATGAAATCAATCGCATCTTATAAAAGGAGACAACTCAGAGCTATTGCCATGATACAATTATATTGCACTTTTCTTATTCAATAAATTAAAAAAAAATCATAATTAGATAGAAAATTCATAGATTCACTGTACACTGTAATTTTTTATATGAGATAAAGACATGGCATAAGAACATATTCATTCATCCCTCAAAATCACAGCAAGCACGGTATACACAATTCGTTCATTAACAAGACAGTAATAAACATATCCACTATATATATAATTGATTTATATTATTAAATTACTGAAAAAGGTCCATGTGAAGCAATGATTGCTCTAACATAAACTACTTTCCAGCTCTCTTTTCAACTTCTACGATTGGAATATACAACTTATATCAAAAACAAATTTGGTTTACCTTGGCAATAGCATAGATACGGTTGCTGGATGGTACTCTAAGCTCCTCCTCTAGGTTACCGGGTAACGTCTTGCCACTGGGAAGGTCTGGGGTGAAACCATCGATGGATGGATGAATCATACGAAGAGCTTTCTGAAGACTCTCCTCGAAGGTACGTCCAATGGCCATCACCTATGGCAGGTAAAGTTAACAGAAGGGTGGTCTTTGAGGGATCACTGATGTTCAGTATATGATATGGTGGGGAATAATGGTGACATAGTTTAATTCAAAGTTCCTCAGAGCTATCTGCCCTTTGAAAAAATTGGTGATGCTAAAAAATGTCTCTGCCAGGAATCGAACCCAGGGCCCCCAGCTTTGAACGCCGGTGCCCTAACCACTAGACCACAGAGATGGGTTAGTGGCTAGGGCGACCCTGATCCAATTTTTCCAAAGGGCAGATATCTATGAGGAACTTTGATTTAAGCTACGCCTACCATTGTTCTTTTCATTAATTTCTTTCACAAAATATTTAAATACAAGATTTGCCAGAGCTGTTGTACATGTATAATTTCTCACAAATATATGTCTACATCTAAGGCGAAGTTTATGAATGGCTTTATTCCGTCATAATACACATATAGACGTAAAGACAAAGGAGGAGGGCACATTGCGAACATTGAAAGAAGAAAGAAAAAATTTGCCTTAAACACAGATGTAGAAAAATATATATATATCAAATCATTATTTGCTAATGATTTTAAGATTGCTTATAATTTTAATATGACTGTATACACAAAATGACTTCGTGGAGCAGGTTGTCACATAGGATTACACCAAACTTTAAAATAAAAGTCCTTTCCCAATGACCAATACTGTTAACAAATTTAAGAATAAGAATTTTTCCCTGGATTGTACCAAAGTCGAATTCTACTGTTGTGCAGAGATAATAATACTATAATAATGAAGTAGATCCAGGAAAACAAAAAAAAATCATGAAAATTTACAATAAAAAAGTATTTACAATAAAAAAGTATTTACTGGAAACTCATACTGTGAAATGATTTTAAGTTTTCATATGAATACTGAAGTGAAAATTGCAAATATGAGATTCCATGGAAGGATGAAAGCAAAATTCATTGTTGATCTCATATCAATATTGTTATCAACTTCAATTCGCAATAAATTTTGAATTCATTCAAAGCAATTTGGCACTTTAAATCCATTTCATTCATTAACAAGTGGAATGCCTCTGGCCGTCTCACCTGCATCACGCGGTTCAATATAGCAGCAGTGCTGACTTTGAATACTACTCTAACTCGCACAAGATGTTCAGTGATACATGGTTACTCTTATGTCCACTTTTTATGAACTAGACCAATAAACTTACAGAGATATGATGGTTATTCAACAAAAAACCCAACATGGCCAAAGTTCATTGACCTTACATGACCTTTGACCTTGATCATGTGACCTGAAACTCGCACAGGATGTTCAGTGATACTTGATTACTCTTATGTACAAGTTTCATGAATCAGATCCATAAACTTTCAAAGTTATGATGGTAATTCAACAGATACACCCAATTCGGCCAAAGTTCATTGACCTTTGACCTTGGTCATGTGACCTGAAACGCGCACAGGATGTTCAGTGATACTTAATTACTCTAATGTCCAAGTTTAATGAACTAGACCAATAAACTTTCAAAGTTATGATGGTAATTCAACAGATACCCCCGATTCGGCCAAAGTTCATTGACCCTAAATGACCTTTGACCTTAATCATGAGACCTGAAACTTGCACAAAATGTTCAGCGATGCTTGATTACTATTATGTCCAAGTTTCATGAATCAGATCCATAAACTTTCAAAGTTATGATGGGAATTCAACAGATATCCCCAATTCGGCCAAAGTTCATTGACCCTAAATGACCTTTGACCTTGGTCATGTGACGTGAAACTCATGCAGGATGTTCAGTGATACTTGATTAACCTTATGTCCAAGTTTCATGAACTAGGTCCATATATTTTCTAAGTTATGATGACATTTCAAAAACTTAACCTCAGGTTAAGATTTCGATGTTGATTCCTCCAACATGGTCTAAGTTCATTGACCCTAAATGACCTTTGACCTTGGTCATGTGACATGAAACTCTAATAGGATGTTCAGTAATACTTGATTAACCTTATGGCCAAGTTTTATTAACTAGGTCCATATACTTTCTAAGTTATGATGTCATTTCAAACACTTAACCTCAGGTTAAGATTTGATGTTGACGCCGCCGCCGTCGCCGTCGGAAAAGCGGCGCCTATAGTCTCACTTTGCTTCGCAGGTGAGACAAAAATTCAGTATTCATTCCAAATCACAAACAAAATAATTTAAATATTAAAATATTCGAACCTCTATAATAAAGAAATTGCCACTTGTTCAAAAACAAGATGATTCATATACACATGACTGACTAACCTCTCCAACGCTCTTCATGGCACTGCCGATCTGCTTGGAGGTACCATGGAAACGGTCCAGGTCCCAGCGAGGGATCTTGGTAACGATGTAATCCAGACTAGGTTCAAAGCATGCTGTAGTGGCCTGGGTGGTACTGTTCTTGATGTCTGGTAAGGCAATACCCAGGGCAAGCTTGGCGGCAATGAAGGCCAACGGGTAGCTAATAAACATGAGTGAATGAAAAATGAGACATACTATGAATCTAGGTGTGGTTGGGCTGCTGTGTCTGCAGCCATTAGGTGAAGTACTTTCCATGCTACATGCTAAAAAACAAACAAATAGAGTAAGGACATTATGGCCCATATTCTGAACTCGGGTTTAACTTAGACCATGGTCTAACTCAGTGTTAAAATTATGGGGAGCCAAATATTCTGTTTCTATTGTATATTTTTTTTTTGATTAATGTTTTGCTTTCATAATGAAGAAAAATACATCAAAATACTTAATCTACCATTCCCAGACAATTATGAACAATTTGGGTGTCATATGAGTTAATAGATTGGATATGTACTGTTAGGGATTTGTGCCCCAATTGGCTCTCCATAGTTAAAGCCCCTTTTACACCTTCACGGAAGCAACACGGATCATCACGGATCTCAGTCCGTGATGATCCGGGGTGCCAAATTTGTATTTTCCTAGCATTCCCGGAGTGAGTACGGAGTTAACTGGTTATTAACACCGATATGTACGGAAAAGTACGGAGTCTACAAGGCAAGGTAGCAATAGGGATCCTGTTTGATATGCTCCCGGAGCCAACACGGAATACCCGGATGATCACGGATGTTACTGGGTCTTTACACGGACCTTCACGGTTGCTCACATTCTGTACTGGCAAGAATGAAGTTTTGTCCCTTTTTGCAGCATCTGGAGCATGCTCGTGCTTGGTTATGAATACGGACTATTGTTCACGTACGCAAACAATACAAACATTTGACCCCGGATAAAGCCGGTATCAACAAGGATCACCCGGTTCTTACAAGGAGCCTCCGGATGCATTCGGTAGCTACACGGATGTACAAGGAGGCTACAAGGATGAACACGGATGATTATCAGTCCGTGTACTCCGGGATGAAAAATTGAACATGTTCAATTTTTCTCCTGGACATGCCGGTACATCAAGGATGGCGCCGGATGAGTTGCTGGAGTGTACACGGTAGTCCCGGACTGTACATGGATGACCCCGGATTGACAGTCCGGGATGATCCGTGTTGCTTCCATGAAGGTGTAAAAGGGGCTTAAACAACAACTTTAAACCAACCAGGGTTTAATTTTAACCTAAGTTCAGAATAGGGGCCCATGAGTTAACGTGTTACAGCCTAATAAACTGATGGGGACAATTGAACGCCATTAATGCTATATCACCAATTTCTAGTGGTGGTTGTAAGTAACGACTACTAATAAATGAAACCACATTTTATGAAATGCTATTATTCATCTGATAGTAAAGAGATTGAGATTTGAATAGGGGGAAAACAGGAAGAAAGTTAGTTATAGCACAATGGTGAGTGAGACATCATAAGACAAGATAATTGACGAGACAGGTTTGGAGAAAAAATATAAATGGCAATGAGAAACTGAGTGAAAGATAAAAAAGCTTGAAATTACAATCAAAGAATATTGTATCTTTATCACGTAGCCTAGCGTCAGTCAAAGTAGTTCCTATAGTATAGTAAACGACTCAACATCCCATGAGGCTCCGAATAGACTCTTATTGTAAATGTTCTTATGGTTATTATCTCTTTCCATATGAAAACCTGATAGTGTAGAGATTGAGAGTAAATAGGGAGAGTAAAAGTTAGTCAAAGACAATGCATAACAAGCGCCCTCTATCTTGAGAAAGTCCTTACCCTGTAGCCTTAGAGGCTAGAGCAGAGCTCCTGGAGAGCCTGGCATTCACCTCAATGATACAGTACTCCAGGGATGATGGGTGAAGAGCATACTGGATGTTACACTCCCCTATGATACCAAGATGGCGGACAGTCTTGATGGCCGTCTCTCGCAGCATGTGGTATTCTTGGTTGGAGAGGGTCTGGCTTGGGGCAACCACGATGGAATCACCTGTGGACGCAATCAACCAATTCAATTCAGTTTCAAATTCAAAGGTCATACAAGGTTTATTCTACATTGAGCTGAATGACCCACAATGGTTCTCTCTATATATCAACTATATAACATTCTGTAGTGTACCTTGTGTTAAATACTTCTGTTAGATAGTTAATTTGATCTTAATACACTATGTCTATGAATACATTTGTTATGTATATCATGTCATTTGTTTTAAAAGTGGAATGAATAAATAAATAAAAAAAATATGGTTCTACATAATAGTTCAGACTAGACAAAATGTGAATTGCCAATTGGTCTAATCCCAAGTTTGCAAATTTCTGTTTGGTCTTAACCCACTGTCTTATTGCCAGTGATGCCACAGGGGAAAACCCATTTCGTCAAATACTCAATTGGTTGAGCAACATTAATTAAGTCTTTCACATTATACGGTGAACGAAGTAGATAAAGTGGCAAATTATATAATTCAATGATCGCCCAAGTGACGATTAGACCATGTGTGCTGCCTAGGTGTGTGTTAGATTAGATCATGAAATGAAAGGGCATTAGACCAAATTATGACAAAACCTGCTGAAGGCCCAATAGCTACATACATAATTAATCAGACAAAGCTCAGAATAAGGACGGATGTATCAACACAAATGACTTCTGTGGATTGACAGATAATTATTCATCATTGCAGTGTCAGTTGACAGTACTATGGTAAAGCATCTTTAGTAGTCTTGTTAAGAGGTTGAACGCTGCATTTTTGAGTACAAATGTCCCACTTGGCACAAATGTTCCTTGAGTCAAAAGAAAAAGATTCATCCAAAGAGACACGCTGTCTCTATGCAAATAAGCAAGTAATTTGAATAAATTTGCATATTAGGTCGATATAGTAAAAACAAGTATTTCAGAATATATATTTAACCAGAACTGCCCTAAAATTGGAAATAAAGACTGAGGGTAAGACAGGGAAGAAAATTGACATAAAATAATTGGGATATCCTTGTTTATTATTACCTAATTTACATAAATTATGCAAATTATAATTTAAAACAGAGTATTTTTTCATGAATCCTGAACTGTTTTAAAAAAACAGCAACTAATACACAATGTCAACATTCTACATGAAAGAGAATATATTAGCGAAAACATCGATATGCTTCATGACAGTATTAGTGTCTTAATTTGCTTAGAAAGAGGGCAAATATGTCAAAATGTATGACGTGATATTGCGCTAAAACGAGACCAAAACAACCTCTATGTCACAGTCACACTCACGAATCGGACAATAAAGCGATCAATGGTATGTCATTCGAAATAACGCAATCTCAACACAATAGCTTCCATCGGCTACTCGTATCGCTTTTGTTGGTGTATCTGCCACACCGTAATCTACGGGATATACGGGCAAAATGCATTTCGGTATCGGTAAAACAATATTAATTTTGTTTTGTTTCTCTTGGAAAATTTACAGGAGACATTGCTTTGCAGTTTACTGCTTTTATGAAACTCTGGCACATGAATCATGACGAATGTATCCTACCTCAATCCATATTTAAACTTTATCAAAATATATATCTTTTGGAGACCCCGAAGTGGAAAACTGCTTTCCTCCGGCATTCCCGCCACTTTACAAAACCAGTTTAACTTGTATAATTGACTTGGAAAAGGCAGATGTATGAGACATCAGTCAACACGTTTCCTGAAGAAAGTTTTTTTTTTGTTTATTTAAGCCTACGCCCACGGGAGCCCTCCGAATCTATTCAATCCCCTCCCCGTATTTCGACTTTAAATTTAAAAAAAATATCGTGTTTTAAAACCATCGGCCAGGTAAATTGCGTTATTTGGTATAACAAAGCAACTTTTATATCTATATTTTTATATTTACATTCATCATTACTGATATTATTATAATAATTATTAATATTATTATTATTGTTCTGCCGTTTGTAATAATGCTCTAGCACAGTAAATTATATAACCCAACAGGAGAATGTCTAGGATACACTTTCCCTTTTTGGTTTCATGTATTAAAAAATAGTTTATTGTCTTTAGAACTCTTAAAAGATTACTTTTGCTTGTATTGAAATCTTGGAATAGATTGAGGAGAAAATACTCTACAATTGACATGAAGAAGAGCTGTGGTACATTGAAGAACAGCCACACAGCCCTTTATTTATTCCACTCTGTTGAATTCAAATATTTTTAGAGCCCAATCGGAAGAAAGATGCATTTCTTCTACACACAGTAAAGCCTCTTTGTGTTCTCCTCTAGAAAAGAAAAGAACATATAGAAGATGGCTATATATATCTCATAAAATAAGTTCGTGTACGTGACGGTGGTCTGTCGAAGTTGCCCAACCGTTTATTTTGTTTTGACAATATGTATTTAGAATATCGTCTAAATGAAGCCCTCATCTGGAAAAGGGCACTTATTAAAGGCAGCATGTACATTATATAGAGGAGGCCCTGGTACTTGGAAGCGGGGGCTGAAGCTTGTTAAATTTCTTGGGACCTAAAATTTTACATTAAACCTTTTTTGCTTTTCAAATTTTACTTGGATTTACTTGGATGTTGAGACGTAAAGCAATATGCTTATGTGCCCATCAAGAATTGACATCAAGAAATTTAACAAGCAAATAAACAAAAAGGATTGCACTAACACACGCAGCACCCCCCCCCCCTTTCCGGAAAATCTTGCGGGGGGCTTCAGCCCCCGCTTCCAAGTACCAGGGCCTCCTCTATATAATGTAGATGCTGCCTTTAATAAGTGCCCTTTTCCAGATGAGGGCTTCATTTAGACGATATTCTAAATATATATTGTCAAAACAAAATAAAGGGTTGGGCAACTTCGACAGGCCTCCGTCATGTACACGAACTTATTTTATGCGATATAAAACAATGCCTTCTATGTTTTTTTTTCAAGAGGAGAAAGTAAAGAGGCTTTACTGTGTGTAGTAGAAATGTATCTTTCTTCCGAATGGGCTCTAAAAATATTTAGATTTAACATAGAGTGGAATCAATAAAGGGGTTTGAGTATTTTAGAGCTTACGTGTGGCTTTTCTTCAATATACCACAGCTCTTCTACATGTCAATTGTAGAGTATTTTCTCCTCAATCTATTCCAAGATATCAATACAAACAAAAGTAATCTTTTAAGAGTTCTAAAGACAAACTATTTTTGAATACATTAAACCAAAAGGGGAAAGGGTATCCTAGGCATGCTCCTGTTGGGTTATAGCCTTTACTGTGCTAGAGCATTATTACAAACTGCAGAACAATAATAATGATAATAATAATAACAACAATAAATATAGTATTAATATTAATATAGATAAACATGAAATATAGATAAAACAGTTGCTTTATTATACCAAAAACGCAATTTGCCTTGCCGGTGGCTTTAAAACACGATTTTTTTTTATTTAGTGTCGAAATACAGAGAGGGGACGGGGTAAATTAGGAGGGATCCCGTGGACGTAGGCAGTGGCGTACCGTGGGTCATGGCATGGGGGGGCACCAGCAAAAATTTTGAGTCACTAGTGAGCGCGCGAAGCGCGAGCTTAAAATTTTTGATATTCAGACCTTAAAAAGGGACACTATAATTAATCTTTTGTAATCATGATACGTACCTGTCTCACTAAATAATGCGAGCGCGAAGCGCGAGCTGAAATTTTTGTAAATATTGACCCCAAACAGGAAGATTTTAAGGACTATATTTTAGGAATCCATTAAGAGTATACACATCTCACCATAGTCATCTAATGCGAGTGCCAATAAGCGCTTGCTGATTTTGTTAGAATTACATCTAAACATGCACATAATGCACTTGTAATCATGATTAAAATACCCATCTCACTAATCAAATCTTGCGAGCGCGAAGCGCGAGCTGAAAATTTTTGATATTCAGATCAGAAAAAGGGACATTTTAAGGACTGATTCTAGGAATTCATGGAGAGCAGACATATTTCACCAATCCACTACTGCGAAGGAAATGTTTTATATCAAGACCTTAAAATGGGGCAATCACTTTGAGTAGTCATGAAAAAGAAGCATACTATTGTACATAAAACAATAATAACTCGAAGTGCGAGGAAATATATTAGGCAGTATGTTGTATATTGACTTGAAAACGGGAGGATTTAGTATAACAGGGTTATATATCTCGTTAAACAGACAATGCGAGCACCAGGAACAATGAAGACATAGGCCCTGAGCAAATTATGTTTCGTAAAGTTATGAAAAAAATGTTTCTTATGTAATATAACATTACATAATTACGATATAATATGACATTATACATATAATGAACAATAATATCTTTTTTTCCCACTACGTTTATTTCCCTTTCTCCCTCTTTTGCTCCTTTTCACCGTTTTTTTTTTGGGGGGGTCAGCCGATTAGGGGGGCACGTGCCCCCATGCCCCCATGCCCCCCCCCCCGTAGTTACGCCACTGGACGTAGGCTTAAATAATTAAAAAAAAATATCTTCAGGAAACATGTTAACTGATGTCTCATACATCTCTCTTTTCCAAGTCGATAATACAAGTCAAACAGGTTTTGTAAAGTAGCGGGAATGCCGCGGGGAATGCAGTTTTGCCACTTCGGGGTCTCCAAAAGATATAAATTTTAACAAAGTTAAAATATGGATTGAGGTGGGGTACATTCGTCGTGATTCATGTGCCAGAGCTTCATTAAAGCAGTAATCTGCAAAGCAATGTCTCCTGTAAATTTTCCAAGAGAAACAAAACAAAATTAATAGTGTTTTACCGATACCGAAATGCATTTTGCCCGTATATCCCGTAGATTACGGTGTGGCAGATACACCAACAAAAGCGATACGAGTAGCCGATGGAAGCTATTGTGTTGAGATTGCGTTATCTCGAATGACATACCATTGATCGCTTTATTGTCCGATTCGTGAGTGTGACTGTGACATAGAGGTTGTTTTGGTCTCGTTTTAGCGCAATATCACGTCATACATTTTGACATATTTGCCCTTTTTCTAAGCAAATTAAGACACTAATACTGTCATGAAGCATATCAATGTTTTCGCTAATATATTCTCTTTCATGTAGAATGTTGACATTGTGTATTAATTGCTTTTATTTATAAAACAGTTAAGGATTCATGAAAAAATACTCTGTTTAAATTATAATTTGCATAATTTATGTAAATTAGGTAATAATAAACAAGGATATCTCAATCATTTTATGTCAATTTTCTTCCCTGTCTTACCCTTAGTCTTTATTTCCAATTTTAGGGCAGTTCTGGTTAAATATATATTCCGAAATACTTGTTTTACTATATCGACCTAATATGCAAATTTATGCAAATTTCTTGCTTATTTGCATAGATACAGCGTGTCTCTTTGGATGAATCCTTTTCTTTTGACTCAAGGAACATTTGTGCCAAGTGGGACATTTGTACTCAAAAATGCAGCGTTCACCCTTTTTTTGCAGTTAACAAGTCTACTACTTGCATCTTGGACTTACTTAATGATAAAAGATATCATTTAATAGATTGTAAACATGAATTATCTTCTCCTATTAATATTACTACAAGAAATTTTCAAAAGCCATTTTTTCTCTTTACATATTCATCATTTTCAAGAATCGAATAAAGCAACATTCATGATGTCACTTTTACCAAAACTAACAAACTGTAGAAATAATATGCCTTGCAAAGCGTCATTTACTTGTTAAAATAAACCCCAAGAAACACAGTAATGAGTCAACCAATTGATTTACTCTCTGCGGAAATAGTGATTTCATCACAAATTGTTGATGACCAGTCTCTATTTCACTATAATTCTTGGTCTTGATTTCTTTTGCCACTCACCTGTATGGACTCCGAGAGGGTCAAAGTTCTCCATGTTGCATACCGTGACACAATTGTCTGATGCATCCCGGACCACCTCATACTCAACCTCCTTCCATCCTAGTAGGGATTGCTCTATCAACAGCTGATTAGATAAAGCTAAACCCTGATAAAGTAAATAATGCAATTTATGTAATTCATCTATTTCTAGTCAATACAGAATGAGGTAATGAGATGATAGGACAAATAGGGCAAAGAATCTTAAAGGGAAATCCATACCAAAATGAAAAAATAAAATGTTTCAAAAGGAAAAAAATCGGAGAAGGAGATATATGACAATTTGTATATAAATGTACAAATAATAATTTCACATTGTAATTCTTTTTTAAAGCGACCTTTCATTGACAAATCATGGGGAAATCAAGGCTTATCTCAGAAGAAGGGATTCCACTCGGCTGCATGCCTGGGGGTGTTATGTAATAGATGCCGGCATGTCTGGGAGGTCTTGAGAGCAATAGACTAACCAACCAGATGTAAACTGCGTGTTTTCACTTTGAATCATGTAACGTCACAGTGGTTATTTATTTTGGTTTTGCAATCAAGAGACCTGCCATGAGTCTAGGAATTGGGATTGTTGGAAACTGGAACAGCGATGATCTGAAGTAAATAACCATCACCATGATTTATCAGTTGCTGGGCCCTTTAAGTGGTAAAACCTGGTATCAATATAGGGATTCCCAATTAACCATCTATGTGATGTAAATGGGATGTAGGATAAAGAACACTAATCCATTTTCTAAAATATGAAAAATAGCTACATCATCTCTTTCAAAGATTTTACTCATAATTTGTTTTTTATGAAAGCAT
Organism: Lytechinus variegatus; assembly: GCF_018143015.1. NCBI lineage: Eukaryota > Metazoa > Echinodermata > Echinoidea > Temnopleuroida > Toxopneustidae > Lytechinus > Lytechinus variegatus. The sequence continues at coordinate 79,042,836 of NC_054740.1, read as the reverse complement.
TAAACTATATGCTACTTATCATAAACTGATCACCACCATGAAGAAAAATGGAAGTGAAGTTCTGAAAATTTTGTACACAACAATTGAAACAGTTTCAAATGAAAAGTGTTAGAGATCCCATTTTATGAATATCCACTTTTAAACTTTCACCATTTCTAGGTTTGTTTGTTTTTTCCTTTCACATGAACCATTTTATTACCAAACTTGGATTTCCCTGAAAGACAAGTTTAAATAGAATCCAGTCATTTCATTTTGTATTCAATTTAAAACATATCACAATAACGAAAACGGGACAGTTGGATGGACGACCCCATAACAGGAAACCTCTAGCAACAACCTACACGTACATTATCCACAGCCATGACAAAATACATCTATATAGACATGATAACGAGAGTAAGGAATACAGAAAAGAGATGAAACAATACGAGACTTACCCTTGTTGCAATAGCTCTCAAAGCTTCTTCATTCTCTGCGACCCCTGACCCCAGGCCTCCAAGGGCATAAGCTGCCCGCACCATTACTGGATAACCAATCTTCCTAGCAGCATCAATGGCATCAGAGACCTACAGTGAAGGTGAATAGTAATCATACATTTGGTATCATAAGCTTGGACAATATAAATGAATGATACAGTGAGAAATATATCATTTCAGATATTCATTTCATTTTCATCTATTTCAGTTTCAACAAAACATGAATCAAGTAAATACAAATATTCGCTGCTTACATGAATGTATTTCGAGCCTTTATAACAATACACTCTTTCATCTTCTAATCTTCTACCATAAAAAATGTATCAACAAATGAGAACATCTGCAAACATTTAAAAACCTAGTAGAAATAACATAATACTATGCAGTAATGTTCTTTTTAATAAAGATGAAACCAAAATATTCACCTAGCAACTGAATGAAGCTGTGTTGATTTGGCTTCAAACAATGAAAAGAAACGGACATGCTGAATGATACTAATTGACATTAATATTTTCAATAAACTGATGCATGATAATTACTTATCATACTATCTTTTTTTGTAGTACAATCCTGAGAAATTACAAGAGTAATGTTTCACATATAAACATTAAGTGTACTTACGGTTTCTACGGCCACACTGGGAGCAATCTTTTCATTAATCTCCATGAGCTTATCATTGAATGTCTGTCTATCCTCAGTCGCCATAATAGATTCAATGGGAGTACCCAACACCTGCCATTAATGAAATGAAATACAAACATAATTTGAAATCTGTGCATTAAGAATGTTCAGGCGAAGCAAGAAAAAGTCCTTTTTAAGCTTGGAAAGGTTGTAGTCAGCTGAAAGCTCTCTGTACCTTGCCCTACTGATGAGAGCAATTTAATACATGTCCCAATGAAAAACCTTATCAAAACAAGGAAGAAAATACGGATAAATCATTCCTATGTCTCATATGGAAACATGGATCCCAAATTCCACCTGTACTCCATACTCCTGCAAGATCACAAAAGATCCCAGTGTTATAGAGCTATAAAGCACAGGGTAATGTGACCTCCAGTAAAAAGGTGGATCCAACCCTCCCACCTGAATTTCATCACAATATCTACTTTTCTCCAAGTTAGCATGGATTACATCTCCCCTTTACTCCATGTTCCTTTCGGATCACTGTTTATAGAGCTCCTGCCCACAGTTGAGATGTTCTACCTCAAATTAAAGGCAGGATCCAACATTTACACCTGAATCTGTTTCCATATTTACTTCCCTTGCTCTTATATGTAGCCCTATCTTACCTGTACTCCATGCTCCTGCAGGATCCCTCTTTTATACAGCTCCACCCCACAGTTGAGGGCAGTCTGGCCTCCCATGGAGAGCAGGATCCCATCAGGTTTCTCCCGCTTGATGACATCGGTGACAAATTCTGGTGTGATGGGTACGAAGTAGACACTGTCGGCCTGCTTCTCACCGTACTCATTGGTCTGAACCGAGGCTATGTTTGGATTCATCAAGATAGTCTTGACATTCTCCTCCTACAAAGAAAAAAAATATGACAATTTATCTCAATAATAATAATAATAATATTTGAAATTTATATAGCGCATAATAGTCAAAAGACTCTCTATGCGCTTTACAAAATATATCTTGATTTCTTGCAATGAAAAAAGATATTTTTAATAAGGCATTTGCCATACTGTGTCTCACCAACTTGGGGTAATGCGCATCCAGACCCCTTTCCATCGCCCCCTTTTAAACTACAAAATCAACTTGATCCTTTTTAGTTGACAGATAAAAGAATGATTGGTTTGGATAGAACTTGGATATAGGGAAGCAGTGAAAAGAAACATGAAGGAAAACTAAATAAATTATAGATAGATGGAAAAGAAGTGAACTAGGAAACATGCTTGATTTTGAAATCCCATTTCCCATGGGACTCTGTGAGTGAAATTGTCCCAGGCTTTGTTGCTAAAGAAGTCTCTACACTGACCTTCAGTGCCTTGATGGCCTGAGAGCCGGAATAATCAAACTCTCCCGCTTGACCAATGGACAGTCCTCCAGATCCTAGAACCAGAACCTTGGAGACATCGATCTTCTCTGCTCTCTTTCCCGATGTTTTGAAGTTAGATTCAAGGTCTTTCATGGTCTTGCCACTTTTGACCATGTCCATGAAATTATCAAAGAGAAACTGTGAAGAGATTAAGGTGGAAACAAAAATGAGATTCATGAAAAAATGTCTCAGGGTGTAAAGAAGAGTCAGTCTTTGGACACATTTTGAACCATAAGCATGTGTTTCATCTCCTGGTGGGTGTTTCATAAAGCTGTTCGTAAAGTTACCAACGACTTTACGCACGACTAGAACATGTTCTTAGGTCAAAACTCAATTATATAGGGATATCACATAGCACAAGAAAGGATCACCAGTCGTGCGTAAAGTCATTTGTATCTTACGAACAGCTTTATGAAACACCCACCAGGTCTTTAGCAAACTTCTAATGTTTCAGTATACAATAAAAACAAGACATCCAAAACATAAGTTTTGTAACGATTGCTCCAGGCTTAATTTCGTCTAAGATGAAGGGTTATATTCAGGGTTGCCATAAAGTTTTATGTTAGGTTTAGGGTAGGGTATACTGTTAAACCCAGGGTTAAAGTTGATCATTTGATTAGTGTGTGGAGCGAAGAAACTGTCGCTGGAGCAAATGTCATGTACTCGAAAAATACATAGTACATAAGTTCTTCCCACTCTTCAAACATACATTTTACTAAACACTCACCATACACATGACAGACAAGAGTTCAAAACCTAGCCCCCACACTAAGACCCCGCCGAGCAGTGTTTCTGCATTGCTTTTTCATGTCTTTCGGATGGTGGCATTAAAGATCAGTGGCAGACATAGATGATCACATCTGATACATACATCTTTGTAAAAACCCAACACACACACATATGCACCTAATGGCCTAAGGGTGCACATTAAGAGATTCAATTAATATTTACAGAGGATGTCCAAATTTTGTACATGGTATCCCATGTATTTACATTACTAAATCTTGTATGATATATGGCATTTTCACGGTGACTGACGTTACACGGCACAATTTTACATACTTTTCATTGTGTGTATGATAGTTACCGTGAAAATGCCCATATGCTATTGGTGGATACATACCTCTGTGTCTGTTGGTCCTCCTTTATGCTCCGGGTGGAACTGAGCTGTGAAGATTGGCTTTGTCTTATGCATGATTCCCTGAAATAACACATGCAAAGTCACTTGTATCATTCATTCTGAAGCAATATAGGAAGTAGTGCTATATAATTACACTCTTTGTCAAATGCAAATTGCATGTTACCCCCCCAAAAAAAATGCATACAAGCTGTTATTACTAGACACCTGACCCCTCCCCCCTCAAAAAAAAAAAGATCTGTAAATAGTATTACATATTGACACACACTTGGAATGTAGCAATGGGTACTTTGTATGAAGGAATTCTCTGAAGGATTGTGTGCAGTACCTTATGGCAAAAGCACTACTAAACCAATTAATAACAGCGCCAGTGCTTTGTAAAAATGTGTGCAAAGCTGAATATGTTGTATTGGATGAATCATAATTATTGATGCATATTTGCACCACTTTGCGAAAAAATGATAAATTAAGGCTGTGTGCAGTTTAGATGAAAATAGATTTTTTTTCATGATTTTCATTTCTCTTGGCTCAATATAAAAATTTCAACTCTTCATAAACTGATCTTTTACGCTAATACTTCATTTCACACAGTGCCGCCTCAAGAACAAGGAACACCTTTTTCATGTTAATTAATCATTAGATACTATTCCATTTTCAATGGTGGCTGATTTTCTTACCTCATTAGTTTTATCATTGGCATTGACGAAGACTGGTGTCCATTCTGGGGGTAATTTGTCACCGTCTATAGCAAAGCCATGGTTCTGAGATGTGATAAATGCCTGACCATTCAACACATTGATAACTGGTTGGTTGTGACCCCTGTGTAACAAAGTAGTCATTTTGTTTCCTTTTATTACACAAGTGGCAAAATAATGAAAATCACACAAAAGAGAAAAAGTGGATAAAGCCATCAATTATCATAATTCAACAGTACTTGTAATGAAGTATTCTAACATTTTTGGCCAAAGAATATTAATGAGAACATTGTGTGGTAACAACAATTAATTTGATTCTCCACTCAAATCATCATTTAAAATGAAACCCTAACAAAAGTAATATAAAGTACACGTACAACATATCTCTAAAGACTGATAATTTCTGACTTTGCTCCAAGATGTGAAATTTAGGAGACCATATTTTCATGTTTTTACTGATTTTTCGTATATATGTACATGCATGAATGTTGAGAAGTGACATTTCCTTGCTTGTTGAGTAAAAAAATTGCAATGCGAACTATTCATCTCAAAGAGTAGCTAATAGAGTATTCATTGTAATCACACCTGTTACCAAGAGGCAATTTGTAGGATGGGGCACCTGCAGCTAATCCAGTCAACTGATTGCCCATACAGATACCAAACAAGGGGTTAGGATTCTCCTGAGCCAATACCTATAAAAACAAAAACACAGTAATAAAATACAAAAATATAACACCTTAATTGCATGCATAATGTAAATCTTAATCACTACTATATCAAGACGTGACATGTTCAGTAGATGTCACTGCAAGACTACCAAAAATACAATCAATACCCGACAATACAAAATAATTAAATATAACAAACTAAAACTACTCAAAGTAAGTATCATAAGTATATGTGTGATAATCCAGGATCATTGTAAAGTGCATGACTTATGAAAATTTTTCACAAGCATGACAGGACTTTCTCTTTATTTATTCATTCATATATATGATTTGCTGGCTAATATCTATTTTGTGCTCTCACTCACTCGCTAAAATCTCATCATTACAGAAAGTTACAACTTACCATGGATAGCAACTTTCATGAAGGCCTTTGGGATTTACATGTTTGAGATTGTCTATCACAGCATTAGCTAATAACTTACCATCAATATCAATTCTCTGAAAACAGGGCCTTCATCATTACCTTTTTGAGGTTCTCTACATCAGAAATAACTAGTAACTTACCATCTATGGCTACTTTCACTTAAACAGGGACTTTGATACTTACATGTTTATGGTTGTTTATCACAAAATTAGCTAATAACTTACCATCAATAGTCAATAGCAACTTTCCTGAAACAGGGCATTCATCATTACCTTTTTGAGGTTGCATACAAAAGAAGTACATGCAACTAGTAACTTACCGTCAATGGTAAATTTCATTATAACAGGGCCTTCGATACTTGCCTGTTTGAGATTGTCTATAGCAGCAGTGGCAAGGGCAGGATCCCCAGGGCCATTAGATATAAAGAGACCATCATATTCGATCTGATTAAAGTCATAGTCCCATGGCACAAGATGGACTTCAGCACCTCTCTGTACAAAACATTACAAATGATTTCAAAAATTTACCACCAGAGTATGAAAGCAGGTATAAAGTTAAACATTTATGATATAGAAATAATTGTACAAAGGAATGCAAAGAGGAGACTGCTTTCAATATTTTTGGAAAAGTTATAGGACCCTTTTAATGAATAAGAAAATCAAACAAGGTCTAAACATTAAGAGATACTGTAATCAAAATCCGGTTCCAATCATCATTTCATTGCGATTTTCCTCGTTTTCACTAATAGCAAAACACACAAATTTTTACTCATACCCCCTCCCCCATCTATTCAAAGAAAATCTTATAAAAAGCTTCCAAGCGGACATTTGAATACTCAAGACAGATGATTCCTTGTTGATGGAGCTAACTGGGTTTTGAAAGAGTCCTGATTTCTCTTCGAAGGTGCTATAACACTATGGATAATATTGAGAAATGTTTATTGATGAATTTTATAATGAAGCATGTAATAATGTTTCCCTCCTTAAAACAAGATACTTGATTTATCTGATTTTTGTTTGGTCAAGATATTGATTTTTGTTATTTTAAGATACAACATGTTCTATTAACCGATCAAACCGAACTATTGATCGATTGGCTGTTATGCATTTTTCTTGTCACATATTTATATTTTGAAAATTTCATGGTATTGTACAATTAAATAGTTTTTCAAACATATACATGTATCATTATTTATTCTAGACTGCAGCATCTGAGTACATAGCTGGTATCAATGTTCCTTGGTTTAGCAGGAACCTGTACCAGCCCTAGTTGTGCGAGTCAGGATGGCTGTACTTTTAGGGAATTAATTTTGGTTGTGTCTTTTTAAAAATTGAGACACATTGTATTTCTGTCAAAATAATTGTTTCATTGTAATTGATTTAAGAAGTTTGAATTTGTTTGTTATAAGAGATTGATACTCTAGGTAGATTTTTACATTTTTTTGCTATATTAATGATTAGTATATTTTTTTCAACCTTAGTATTTACTATGAATATCAAACTTTGATAATGTCTGTTTCATATTACTTGGGAACATTTATTTGTAAATCACACAGTTGTTAACTAGTTCCAAGTACTATCACTGTATCAAATAATTTCAGAAAACATACTTAGAGAAAGATATCTATGAATCAAATTTGATGTCATAACAATATGGCAAAAGTAGTACACTGACACTTGTTGAATCCAATTGAAGTTGTTATGCCATACTGTAATGACATTCTGAACATAACGTACATGTAGAGCTGTCAACATTTGAAAGTAAAAAGAAGTAATCCAGAAGCTCAAAAGTCATATTTTGAGATAAAAAGAGTAATTTTATACGCGCTGTGCAGTATTATAAATTTCTTTGAAGTGGTATAGAACAAATGCACAACAGGGCATATTTGGAAATACATGTAAATAAAATTGGTGCACAAAGGGATGTAAATGAGCAGATATTTAAAGGCAAAGATCTAAAGGCAAGGGTGTAGATCTAAATTGGGCTTCGACATGCTTGAAAGTATTCTCATCATTTCTAGTTAACTAAAAAAAGATTTCTTTTTAATTCTTCATCATCACTGACACTAATCATATGGATGCCTGAATATCTGTTTCATCTTTGAACGTGATGCCATATCAAAAATCAGATCAATCAAATCATATCTGATGCAGAATTTTGAAGTGGCAGTAGTACACAACATTCCCGCCGGTGGACCAACGGAGATGATGTTCAAATGCCGCCTGTCCCAGAGGCTTCGCTGAACTGCATAAGCAGGCGAGATCCTCTAAATCATTTATTTTTGATCCTTTTGCAATATATCACAATCCAATGTGACATAAATTTTCATCCAAGATGTATGAAAAGTTTAAAAACTGATCAGCGCCTGAAGTAACTATCCTAAAATATGATGATTTCATTGTTGCATTGGAAACATGGAAAGATAACTTCCTGTTTTGCGCACATGTGTGGATATGGTTTCATGCAAGATAGGCAATGCACGCAATCTGTGGTACAAACTTTCGCTGTCCGACCACTGAGGCAATCATCACATGCGCCGCAATGTAAACAAAGCGACACGATCATGCATGCAATGGCAGTATTTGCTGCCTTAAGATGAGTTTGCCACTGTCCAATGTATTATCTGTGTAATTAAGATTCAAAAGCATAGTGGAGTAATTACATATACATTTCTCCACATTGATAATCAATATAAAAAATAAACATACGCGCAAGCTTACACATTCTATGGGAACCTACCTTGACTAGGCTGCGAATGATGTTGTGCTTGATACCACAGTCAACAGTGACAATCTTATGGGGATTCCCCTTGCCATAGATCTTCACCTCCTTTGTGGATACCTCTGCCATCAGATTCCTTTCATTGGGGTTATCAAACTCTATGGGATCACCATCAAACTCTATCTTGCAAAGGATGGTACCCTGAGGGAGAAGATACCATAACATGTCTACTTTCATTACCTCTTCATAAGAGTACTCACTTTCACTACGTGTAAAACCATCAGAAATTCAGGACCAAATTTCATAAAATGGTCTTGGACCGTCATTCAAATTAGGATTTGCATTTGTATTTGTATATATATTTTCAATTCATAATCCTCAGCATACTGACATTTCTGGGCAATTCACTTTTTTAATTATTGATATACAAGTATCTAGATTATGACATAAAATTGGACCTTCTATGCAACAATACAGATAGAAACTCAACATCCACACAATAATGGACATAATAACTATTTTTGCGGTTTCTATCAATTTAGGTTTCACAAATACAATGGTGCTAGAAAGTGAGTGAAATCCATCAAAAAATGCAATCCTTCATGCTGAGTATTGAAAACAGATAAGACCACTACAATCTCTGGCAAGGCCAGAGAAACAAATTTTATTGAATACACCTGAATTCACATTTAAATATCTATAACATGGCAGAACTTGAACATTATTACCTTTGTTCATTTTCTGGTGGGGTTCACTTACTTTTTAGCACCACTGTATATCTAGGGTTAATACATATTTTACTAAATTCCAGCCAGCAGATTTTTGCAAAATAATGCTTGAAAAGTCTAATAATTGGGGCATGTAGGTTATACCTTATCTCTGACTTTCTTGGTGAGCATCCTGGTGTCAATGCCATAGAGAGCTGGAACCTCTTCCTCTTTCAGCCATTCAGAGAGGGACTTGACAGAGTTCCAGTGGCTGTAGTGGTAGGAGTAGTCCTGGACCAATAGGCCTGTAGCCTGTTATGAGAGAAAATATGAGTTCACTCAAAATCATTTAATTGCAAAGGGTCTTGTTCCCTTCCTCTGGTTTGTAGAAAGACACAAGCAACACCCAAACATCCACTTCTAGAATTTAAGATGGAATGCCTAATCTCATTGATTGGTTTGTTTTGTTGGCACACATACACATACGAAGGGATGGTTCATTGTGTGACCCATCCCCCTCCCTCAAGGGGGGGGGTCACATATCTATTACCATGATTGTTTCTTCTCAACAGCTTTGGAGAAACTGATCATAACTCCAAATAGCTACAGTAAAAATATCACTTTTTTTGGTTTGATTACTTAAAGTGATAGTTGATTTATTTACTCTCTTTTTACACTTTGGTACAATAACTGTTAATTGATAACTCTAAAGTGAATCATGTGATCAAACACAAGGTAGTGTTGTGCATTTCACTCATCGTTATAAAGGGTTTGATGTATTAAGTAACAGCAAATCTTATTATCTATAGTACACGCTAAATGAAAATTTGCTGCATTAAGTACTATCTTAGATAAGTTTGTTGCACTGTGTACTAGCTTGACCATAATAAGCTTTAACAGGAATATAGTACCAATGCCCATAAATAATGAAACATCCATTTGAAGCAATTTAAGCAAACAGGTACCCAAGACCCACGAGGGATCAAGCATTGATATTATTAAACAGAAAATGTGCCATTGTTTCTCTCTATCATTTCTGATGTGGGTGTAACAAACTTCACTTCCTCTGCAGTTTAAATGCAGATGCTATCTTTCCTCAGCTTCACTTCAAGAAGATAGCAATACTCATATCACATCAAAAATAATACACATACATGTAGCTTGTCCCATCACCTATTTGCTTATACTGTATCTAAGTCTGGTATATTTGTCCAAACCAATCCAACCCAACCTTCACATTCTATTCTATTTGATATCTAAACATGATTGAATAATAGTTAGGCCTACCTGTATTTTATCTGATTCCACATGTTTCATGAGACCATGTTGGTCCATAGCCTTGGTGTCTGGTACTCCATAGTTACCAACAATTGGATAGGTCAAGGTCAAGATTTGACCTCTGTAGCTTGGATCCGTCAGTGATTCAGGGTACCTGCTCAATGAAACAATAACAGATTTATATATACACTGTAATTTTCTTGCAGTAACACAGTATACAGTGTAAATATAGTTTTTATTGCAGTAACACAGTGATATTTTCATAATCAATAAGACTTTAGAATTGAAAATAATTTTCGATAAGAAAGATAAATGACCGAGAATGATGAAGATCTGATGTTTCTCACCCAACAAGACCTGTGTTGAAGACAAGCTCTCCAGCTACTGATTTATGATGACCAAAGGAATAACCAGTGAATGTTGTACCATCCTGGAGAATCAAATGGGCTGAAGTAGGCTGTATAAAAATAACCAACAATTGAAGCTAATTACTAGTAGTTTCAGCAAATACTGATTTCGTGAGAAAGTCTTCAAAATCAAGGTCACTTGACACACCATCATGGTGGATCTAGATCTGGTTTATTCACATAAACCTAACTCTGTGAAATCATGAATTCTAAGCTAAAAATGACCACACTGAAGATCACCAACAAAGATAAACACATGTGAGACAGAGTATAATAATTGCTTGGGGGGAAAATGACATTTGACATCTGGAATACTAAGCTTGTTTTGTCAATTTCTCAGCAATCACACATTTTCCACCCCATTTTTTTATTCATAAATATAAACACTTTGGTCATTTTATTGGATTCTGTTCTAACTCGTTTTTAGATTGTTGCCATAAACGGCATTCATGTTTCATTGTTTTAGTATTGGCATTTTTGGAACCCCTGATCAAATTAGATCAGACATTGCCACTGCTATACTTACTGGTATGCATACATTGACCAATTGTTAAGCTGATCTGTCAAACGGTTCTTTAGTTATCACAAGAATGAAAACTGGACAGACAGAAAAATTATCAGAAAACAAGTGACTGGCAACCACCCACAGTGGGCAGAGGTATAAAATAGTTCTAATTACATATGAAAAGCAATAACAATCCCTGCAATGAGTGTATTCATACTTTGTACCTTTTTCTTCTCTTTCTGAAGACAAGAACTTGTTGTGAGGAACCTAGACTTGTTAGCAAGATAGCGAGGGAGAGACCAAGTGTTCTTCAAAAATCCAGAGGCAGCTGTAAGATGCGCCATGCTATGCAACCGGAGAATGAACTCGACCAGGACAACTCAAAATATTGCCGATCTCTTTCTTATAAATTCAACCTGATAATAAAAGAAACAAACCAAAAGGGATAAGCAAAATGACAATGACGATGACAATTATTATGCTTGACTAATCAGGAGGTACACTTTCCTTGGAACTTATTTGTGAGAAAGTGTAAAGTTATCACTAAAGTTAAAGATCAAATGCTTGAGCAGCCCAATGAGGGTAGCCGTGCTAAAGCCACAGTTAAAGTATGCAGCACAATTGAAACACAAAAGTGCTACATGTTGAATATTAACTGAAAAACCCCTACTTTGTTCTACCCTAGACCCCCATTGGCTGGTTGGGTGGATCAAGTACTGTATTAAAAGTAGATTCAATCCAGTCAAAAGATATTTTAAACTGCTTTCATTTGCAGAGGAGTGAAAGAAAACAGAAAGCCACAGAGCCTCTATACCATACTGTACCTCAACACTCATTCTTCCAATACTGTTGTAGACCCCTAGCCTTTTTTATATATATGTTTAAACCTTTCACAAACTATGTAACTATATTCATTCTTGCCGATGGTAACAAATTACTGGTGATGTCAGTTCTACTATTACGTAAAGAGTCTCTATGAGCTGATCATACTCTTGAAAGTGCCTTTGGGCTTCATCACTTCAATAAAATCAATGACTACATCCAACATAAACGCTGGACCTGAATCACCGGATTCCATAATTGGATACAGGATCGCAAAGGCCTGATATGTTCATTTGTTCATACTGTACATGTATTTTTCATATGAATTATTGATATTTAACTCTGCCCGCCACAGAGAGAATCACTCCTATGCCACATTAATTTCAAGGTGCAACCTTGAGGTTTTTACATAGACAATGCCTAATTCAGCTCACAATAGCTTTTGATTTGGTTTACTGTAAAGAAAAGCTTTGTGTGTACACAGTATAATGCAATGCACACATGTACAACAGACCTGTTACACTCTGTGTGTATTGTGAATAGATTGTGACTTGAGTTGAACTTGGCAGTCTGCTGTATGTGACTCCGGTCAAACAAAGTGGGCAAAGATTTAATTACAAGGTACGATGATTCTCTGGTCCTGACAACGCTGCATCACATTTAATACATCCTAAGCAAACAGATACAGGTTTTACCTTTACCCAGCTGTTTTCAGTGAAATTCAAATAGACTGAATATCCTTGTACCAATCCATTTCTGCAGGTTTTTTTCATTTTGTTGAGGTTTGAGATTTTTCACAAGAATGTATTTTTGTAGAGTTTTCTTACATAAAGTTACCATTTAAATAGCCTTTATAGAGACTGTGGTGTCAATGGGATAAAATAAAATCTAATGATTTATGGAGCATAGGTTATAAAACATTACATGTATATACTGCCCTATACTTCCGTGGTGGTGAGATTAAAGTGAAACCTACATGTACATTACCCACTTCTCATTAAAATCAAAAGAAAAAATATTTTCATGTTTTTAAAGTTTTATGTAACAAAATAAATTGTTACTAATTCTCTTGATTTTATTTTAAAAAAGAAATCCTAAGTAAAATGCCGCACATTTACTTAAAATTTCAAAGTTATGGCGGCTCAGCTACATCTGGGGTAATGATATGATACCAAGCATTAAAGCACAGTTGAGTATATGCACATAATAACTGCAGTATATAAATGGATATTTATTATCATCATTATTTTTTTGTACAGAATGGATAAATTGACATGACAGAAAGTCTTATGGTCTTTTTTGTATTGTTCATGAGAATAATATCACCAAATCATTGAATAATGATTTACAGTGGACGACAAATCACCGGTAATGTAGGAATATGTACCAAAACAATTTCATTTCATATCTTAACCATCAATGTAACTTACATCACCTAAATTGAGCCTGAGATCGTAAACTGAAAACGGTAACATGAAAGTGATTGGCTGACACATTCGTATGTTTAAGCTGCAAAAGTAACACGATGACAATCGATAGTTGGATCTCCAAAACAGGCTCATTGGAATTAATTTTTTTAGATCTTAAATCATAAATTTATTTTAAGAAACTGAGCTAATCATTTTCTTATTAATTTAAAAAAGTAATTTTCATTCACAAGCTTTGTTTTCTCCGTCAAAAAGGGGGAATTAAGGAGTCAAAGGGGGTGCGCTAGCACACCCTTTTCTCCATAGACACTGTCTAGTCGGTCTAGAGTTGACTCTACTCTATTCTAGATTTAGACCTAGATCTGGGTGATAGAGCTGTATCTACACCCTGTCTTATGTCATAGGTGGTGCCAAGGTTTTGTGACGGAGATGACACCGAATTGCGGGACATAAAATGTATTAAAAAATGTTTCCTTGGAAAATTTTCCATATGCACTCATATCTACACATATTCATTCAATTACAGGAATACATGCATTATCAGTATTCAGGCACAGAACCCACATAATAATCATCCATTCTGAATTTATGACATATCAATTCAATTTTGATGGTATCAATGTCGCGATCATCGGGACATGGGGTTTCAGGGGGTTCGGCACATTCAAACAAGCAAAAATAACCAACAAGATTAATTTCCCCAAAGTTCTGTTGGAACACATTGTTAAAGACATTCATGTCAGAATCAATAAAGAAAAATTAAAGCTGCCTTATAACACAGAAAATGAGAAATATTCAATGCAAGTATCTATATCGGGACACAAAAGGAGACACTTTCACTTACTTACATGTAGATCATCTAACGTTAGGTCCCATGAAGAATCACCCATCTATTTCTAGATCTAGATTCCACTTTTCTAAATATAGATCTAATGTTAGAATAGATCTAGTTAAGTTAGGCTATACTATAGTTTAGCCTTTGGCTTTATTAATATTAGGTCTAACGTCGTTAGATCTAACGTTGTACGTTAGACCGATATTCCTTCAGTTTACCAAAGCAAGATTGTTTATAAAATTTCTCAGATAACTCTAGGCCTATATTCAGATTCAGATTCATTTATTATTGATCCATGATAAAAATACATAGAAATTTGGCATCCACTGGCTGTACATACAAATGATATAAATTATACAAACACAAATGACATATAAATTGGGCGAATATATTGAAAAAAAAATACAAATAAACAATTCAAACATATATTGCAATACGACATAGAAGGGAGATGTCAAATAATTTACCCATAAAGACAAATACCCTTTTTAGACAGGCTAAAATTTCCTTAACCCCGTACTATTGGTGGGGCTAAATGGCAATTTAGCCCCACCTATAGTACGGGGTTAAGCTTAGCCCACTTTCGTTTTACACAGCGTTTTTGCAAAGTGGGCTAACCCCACCTATAGTACGGGATTATTTGGCCCTGCAAAAAAGCAGGGTTATCCCACCAATTGCGGTGCTAAGAGCAATAGTACGGGGTTAAGATCACATGTGTAAAACGAAAGTGGGCTAAGCGCTCCCATTCATGCCCCGCAACAGAGCCGGCCCTGTTGTCCAATCAGAGGTAAGTATAATGAATATTCATGAACAGCGATCACGGCGATGAAAAAAAAAGCGCGCGCCAGAAGTCAGCGATTTTGGATATGACCCGAATGACCCCTCAGTGCACTCGTGAATATTCATGAGCTACCAATAGTCCGGGGTTAGCGAGTTTCGTGTGTAAAAAGCAAGCATTCCTTATCCGGGGGTTAGCAAAAACAATTTGGCATGTGTGAAAAATAAAATAAATAGTACGGGGTTAAGGATAGTACGGGGTTAACGATAGTCCGGGGTTAAGAAAATCCTGTGTAAAAAGCCTAAGAGTGAGAAACGGCTGAGAGTTAACTAAGAAGAGAAAGAATTAGTTGGATAGAACAAAAGTGGACACAGTGGAGAAGGAAAGTGAGCGAAGAAGATAGAGGGAAATCATAGCAGAGAGAGACAGAAAGAGATAGACATTACAAAATTGCAGCGAGGATACACAGCTGCATTCATACATTTGATAAAATTCCATAATAAGAAAGAACACATTATAAACCGACTTTGAAGTGAAGCTGGGAGGAACAGAGGCAAGAATGGGCTGGAGAACGATTACAAGTGTGTTCGAATTGAATTCAATTACCGGTACTTAAAATATAGGGTAGACAGGCAAAGACGTTGTCAAGGATTGAATGCTGACATGCGTGATTACAAAAGCCTCAGCGTTTAACTTTCTCATTGTACATATGAATTGCGTTGGGTACAAACGATTGTCTAACTCGTGAACGGTTACTCTTGGGTGCACGGAGGCAAATGCCTAAGCGGTTGAATCCAAAGAAACTGTGCAGTGGATGGGATGAATCATTCATGATTGATATACGTTTTTCATACAAAGTTCTGATGGCGGGAAGATCCGATTGTAATTTGTATTTGTACGATTTTCCTGGGTCTTTCGATTTTTTCAGATTTTTATTTGAGAGATTACCAAAAATGCACAAAAAATTGAAAGTGAGGATAGGCCTACTAATTAAGAGATCGGTAGAAAAGAACCAAGATCCTATTGAGTTTCCTCAAAAAGTGTAACCGATAACCTTTGACATGCCTTGCCTGCTACAATTTGTGAGTTCTTGTTCCAGTTCAGTTTATCATCAATAGTGGTTCCAAGGTACTTAAATTCATGTATAGATTAGAATCAATACATTGACTTACTTACTTGTGCCTTAATAATATAATGCAGTATTGAGCAGTGCACAGCCATGGGCACTGCCACAGCACATGACCCCTCGCCGCCATCCGTCCGGAGCTGAGCACATACCGGTACCGTAATCGTAATTACGCGACAGCAAATGGAAATTGCTTTTAACTGCGTACCGGTAACGTATTTTAAATAAGGTCTAAGTTAGATCTAGAAAGACACATATTTTTTCTATTTTAAAAATACTGATGGTACTTACGACTCGAATCTATCATCCTATTGAGTAAATTTGATGAAGTCAGCCTCTTTGTAAAACTTCTATCCACTCCAGCGCTAGTATAGATCTAGTATAGTACGCTGCAAACAATTATCCCCGGGATCTTCATCCACAGTCACCGTACCGTATACGCGTAGAAAGACGAGCTGATATCACGAAACACTCGCATGTCCACAGCATGCATGCGCTAGCTCCTGCATCCACCCGGCCCTCCCGCTGCTCAAATCAATTTTCGGATTGAGCTGCTCGACTCTTGTACGGTACTGGTGCCGCGCCAGTGGAGTATTTTGTGAAGGGTGAAAGAAAATGGGCGTGTCTTCTGCAAGGTCGGGGACTTGCATCATATCATTTCACGAACGACTTGCATCATCTGGGGAAGTCCCTCCATGTGTAGAGAATAACGATAGGGTTTCGTGGGTCAAACCATGGAGCTAACAGAGATAGTTAATAGCTCTATGGTCAAACCAACTTTTTTTCACGGCTGAAGAATAAGAACTTAATGCTATAGGTAAATTTTAACCTGTCTTTAGGAGCAATTCGAAACCACAATTTCAGGGCCGGCGTAGCAGAATGGGTGGAATCATTATCAAAACTTTATCTATAAAAACAATAGGCCTATTTACTATTTAGGCTATCATCTAAAAGCAAAATCAGGGACATTAAATGATACAAAAATAACTGGGCCTATTATATTGTGGAGATATTTTTTAAGTCAAGTCCACCCCAGAAAATTGTTAATTTGAATCGATAGATAAAAATAAAACAAGCATAACGCTGAAAATTTCATCCAAATCGGATGTAAAATAAAAAAGTTATAATGACATATTTAAGATTCGCTTATTTTTCACAAAACTTGCACAACTCAGTGAAAGGCAAATGAGAGAGTCGATGATGTCCTTTACTCACTATTTGTTTTGTTGTTTATTGTTTGAATTATGCAATATTTCATATTTTACAGGTTTACACTAAGGACCAACTTGACTGAACCATATAATATTAAACAATGCTAATTCCACATGTTCAGGGAGAATAAAAAAAAATCGATTTCACTTGACAATGAGAAGAAAATTAGAATATTTCATATAATAAAATACAAAAGAAATAGTGAGTGGGTAATGTCATCATTCCCCTAATTTTTAACCGACCAGGATACATGTGCATGCTCCTGTTTTGTGAAATTAAGCGAAACTTTAGAATATCACAACTTTCTTATTTTACATCCGATTCTGATGAATTTTTAGTGTTATACTTGTTTGATTTTTCTCTTTTTATTCAAAGCAAGTTTTTGTTGGGGTGGACTTTAACTACAATGATTTGAAAAGAAAATCTCATAGACTCCTTTCAGTTGCATGGAAAGCCAGATGGGAGGTGCCGCATATATACCCAACAAGCTCAGCTTCATTTTTTTTCTTAAATCACAGAGATGAAATTTGAAGAAGGTCTACTTAGGAATTTTTTTGTATACAAGTCCTGTTTTAGGGATGTTTTTTTTTTCAATTTGAATGGGGATCGACCCATGATCGAGGGGTCATTCCGGTGAGCTGTTATATGTAGGCAAGCAAATTGCTCAATAAAGACACTCATAAAATATAAAGGAAACAGAATTCAGACAGTTTGATAGCGGATATTGCGATGAGGGATAGGGGCAAAACATTTGGGCCCGTTATTTGGAGCCACTCTCACCCGTAAGGTATATTTAATACAACACATGTTGCATCAGTACGGTTCTTGGTATAAGTCCCTGGTAAAACTGTTAAAAGTCGATCCTTATACCATTATACCTATGCAAATAATGCAGATTTCTTTACTTCATATCCAGTACTAAGTGTTAAAAGCAGCACTCGCGATAGTGATTGCATTCTAATGTTTGAAAATTCATAACTTTCTTACCGTTCGTCTGGCTTATTCTCTGAATTGTTACTATTATTTTTACTTTTAAAGGGTAAGTTCACCCTGACAAAAGTCAATCAAAAAAATATCAGAAAAAATAATAACAAAGATTGCCGAAGCTTTGAGAAAAATCCATGAAAGAATTAAAACTTTATTAGAAATTTAATTATTTGATTTGTGACGTCATATGCGAGAAGCACATAGCGAATGGTAAAGAAATCAATAAAATGTTATTTCTCAGAAAATTGAAAATGGTTTTTATTTACTGTACCTTTTGTACATCAATAGACAAATCGTGAATAGAAAAACAAAATAAGTCATCTGGAATCGTAAAAAAAATGAAAATAATGCATTTTATATCACATAATTATATGGGACAGCTGCTCGTTTATGACGTCACAAATCCAAAACTTATAAATTCTAATAACTTTCTTGAAGGGATGCTCCGGGCTGAGAATAATGATTTAAACAGAGAAAGAAAAATCAGATAAACAAGACAATGAAAATTTAATCAAAATCGGATTGGAATAACAAAATTTTGGCATTTTAAAGATTAGCCTTATTCCGGTGAAACTTTTTTATTTTTCATCCAAATTTTGATGAAATTTTCAGCATTTTACTCTGTGAATTTTACTCTTTATTATAAATAAATATTTTCACCTCGGAGTACCCCTTTAATCTTTAACGGATTTTCCTCAAACCTTCACCAATATTTTAACTATTTTTTTCTGTTATTTTGACTACAAACTTTTCTCCGGAAACTTCGAACTTTCAACTCAAGCAGGATTTAAAAACAATAGCTGACCACAACTGGGCGTTGTGGCGTGCGCCTGTAATCCAAGTTTTGGGGAAGTTACAAATTCATGCAGAGGTTCGAGCCCTGGTCACGTCTTTCGGATGGTGACGTTAAAGGTCGACCCAGACGTAAATGATCATTTCTGATTGATACACGTCTGACAAAACTCAAACACACACACACAATTTAGTTTGCGTAGATTCGAGCCCCCCCCCCCCCCCCCATGGAGGAAGATAATAGAGGAAGATGAGGAAAGGAAGGTGGGGGGGGGTATATAGGGAAAGATTTAAAGAGCCGAATAGAAAGTCAAGAGGGCCGGCCGGGAGGAGGGATTAAAGGGGGGGGGGGAGAAGGAAAAAGAGAGGAGAGGGGAATGGAAGGAAAGCAAGCAGGGGCGACTATATAATAGGCATTGGCGGCGGAAGTCAGAATATTTAGGGGGGATCCACTTGAAATTTCGGGATGGATACAGGTAAAAAAAATTGACGAGCAAAAAAAAAGTTATCAACCAAAAATTTTAGGGGGGGCCCACCAAAATTGACGAGCAAAAAAAATTTTAGGGGGACCACACCCCTAATTTAGGGGGCGGGGTCCTGCCCCGCCTATGATTATAGGCAAAGAGAGGAAATGAAAGGGAAACAATGGACGCATCTGGGATCCCCATATTTTCAGGTAAGGGGAAGACCTTTGTCATCATCCCCCAATAATTTACGGTCTGACGGTATGATGATTCATGACAAGCATGGAAGGAGTATGATTAGATGATCTGATCATGATGGTAACATTGATTAACCCATTGATTGTCGTATATAATAATAAAATAATGATAATAGACATTCGTATAGCGCCATTTATTTATATAGAAACAATCTATTCCTGGGCACATTGTTATTAACCGGCTTTAGCACGAGCTGACTATCAGTGCTAGCGCATTCAAAGAATTAGAATTAATCCTGCCGGGTACCCATTCACCTCACCTGGGTCGAGTGCAGCGCAGTGTTGATAAATTTCTTGCTGAAGGAAAACGCACCATTCGAACCTACGACCCTCTATTTGAAAGGCGAGACCACGACTCACCCGCGCATGATGACCCTTTTCCTCGGAATTTTCTTATGTTTATTGAATGAAACCATTCCTTTCAGAGCATAGGGTATATGCCCCCGTTTAATTTACCACCCTTTTTAATGCATTGGCGGCGGAAGCCAAAAAAAAAACTAAGGGGGGGGGGGTCCACCTTAAATTTTGGGATGGACACAGGTAAAAAATTTGACAAGCAAAAAATAAATAAATAAAAAGGTTATCAACTAAAAAAATTAGGGGGGACCGTCCCCCCTCACCTCAAATTTAGGGGGAACAGGTCCCCCCTCCCGCTGCCTATGTTTGAATGTCACTTAATTTTTGTTAATATTCTTCATCCAAAAAAAATTAGGGGGGTCCACCTTGAATTTTGGGATGGACACAAGTAAAAAATTTGACAAGCAAAAAAAAATAAATAAAAAGGTTATCAACTAAAAAATTTAGGGGGGACCGTCCCCCCACCTCAAATTTAGGGGGAACAGGTCCCCCCCTCTCTATGTTTGAATGTCACTTAATTTTTGTTAATATTCTTCATCCCGGTTATGGTGAAAAAAAGGTGGAGTATTATACAAAACAAATGAATGAGAATTGAAAATTTAAAAAATGTAGAATAGGGAAATAATTCTGAAAACCACAAGATTTCTCAAGATAACTCAATTGCAGATCATTTTTATCAAAAATTTTAGTTCACGCTCACACT
Organism: Lytechinus variegatus; assembly: GCF_018143015.1. Taxonomy (NCBI): domain Eukaryota; kingdom Metazoa; phylum Echinodermata; class Echinoidea; order Temnopleuroida; family Toxopneustidae; genus Lytechinus; species Lytechinus variegatus. The sequence continues at coordinate 79,022,016 of NC_054740.1, read as the reverse complement.
ATCGATCTAGTATACGACAACATATACCCGGTACTTAAAACTTCGGTTTCGAGTACTACACTCTCCCCCCCCCCCCGCGAAAAGAAGCAGGGTTATATATTACATTTCAAATCATCATGTAAAATAGAAAAATAGATTTTCGGCGGTATAAAAAATCTTTCCTTGCTCATTTCACTCACCTGCTGCGTTTTATATTTTTGCCCTCTGCGCCATTTTCTGGCCCCCTAACATTTTTAGATTCATTATGCCACTGAACCCCCCCCTCCCCTAAACTAACCGTTTTTAAATCCCTCACAGAGAGAGAAAAAAATTGATGTTTCAGTCATCCCTCCAACCATGAGCGCCAACCGACCCCCAAGCATGTCTGTCCCTGGAACTTTATATATGCAGAGCAATAAAAAAGGCATTTCCAAGGTTGTATGTAAATGCCTTCTAAAGGGTCCTGCACCCCCACCTAAAAAGAGGAATGATAACTAAGAAATAAAAAAAGGGGGGGGGGTAGTTGGGACGAATGCGGCTTCAAGGACATTACAATACATCCCCTGCCAAAAAAGGATAAAAAGAAAATCTAAAAAAAAAAAGGCAGCCTAGGGCCCATCCCATCCCCCCCCCAAAAAAAAAGAGAAAGAGAGCAAAAACCCAGATGGAAAATAAGAGAAAGGGAAGAAAATAACTGAAGGGGCCTGGAATTACAGTTACCTCCTCCCAGCAAAAAAAAAAAAAAAAATAGCATTTTCTTCATGCCAAGTTGTCCGTAGGGCCTTCTTATCCCCAACCTTACAAATATACAGAGCTAGAAGGGAAAGGGTAGTATAAGAGAAGAAAATTATCGAAGAGAAAAAAAAACTCTACGTGCTGGGCACTGGGAACAATTGTTTGATGTAAATGATGTAAATTTGAAAAGCAAAAAAAAGAGCAAAAAAAAAAAGGTTTTTACTACAGAATGGAGGCCAAATAGGTCTCAAGAAATTTGAGAAGCAAAAATTAGGGTTTCACCACAAAATGAAGGTAATTTTGTTACATTTTTGCACCCCCCCCCCCCCCCCCCGGGCCATGGAGAACCAAGAGATAGAAAGAAAGCAGAAGCATGAACCCTAGCATCTCTCTATTCTTAGATGTCAGCTCAGTTTGAAAATTTGTAGGTTTATGTATTTTTTTTTTATAGCAATGTACATAGAGCCTGCCTCAAATGAAGCTAAACATGTACCCTTATGGGGAAAACACTTATAAATAAATATGAATATAGTTATTAAAAAGAATTAAAATGAAACTTTCATTGGACAAAAAAAATTATACAATCATAGACAAATGATAGGATGAGAGTTTTCATTTCTTGCATTCCATTTATCTATTTCCTTCCCTTTCTACATTGTAAATACAGTCTGACATGCCCATAAAACAGGGACCACCAATTTTCAACTCGATGATTCTGATCAAATTGTAATTTATTCTAAATCTTCAGCAAGTATTTACACATCATTTGATATTATAAACAGAATTCACAAAAAAATCATTATTTAAAACAAAAACCATGAAATAAACTTAATTATTTGCATGCTAAATTCCCTTTGAAAGCAGTTGAACACCATAGTAAATGTAAACTCTTCATGAAGTACAGCCTTGGACATTTACATGTACATGTACGTCTAATCAATTTGATAAAAACTTTTACATTATGTCGATCATATACATGTATTGGCTCTAAAGACTAATTGCATATAAATCATCAATGCCATCTGTATGAATTTCGTGACAATCAGTTTTACAGTGTTAAGAGGGCACTTATCAGAGAAGTGTACATGTTTGCACTTTGCACTCTAGATAATAAAATACATACAAGTGACTGTACAATAGTTCATAGCAAGGGTTTTCAAATACTTGTAGTATTATGAGCTAAACCCACTTTACTTTGATTGAATTGTCATTTGGTTGAAACTTTACTTGATCTAATAGTATAATACCATATTTATTCTAATGTCCAGATGGAATAATTTCCACTTTATCTACAACCAGTACTTATTATTTTGCACTTTATCAAATGAAACATGTAGCCCTTGAAATGAAAAGAACTACCCCCCCCCTACAAGAAAAAATAGAGAAATCAACCCAATATTAAAAATGGCCCCTCAAAATGATTTTTTCTAGCCTAAAGAAGTCACAGTGGTATCAGTAAACTATATACATTCAAGTGTATACATCAAGATGCTTAAGTTCCCCCAAAAAAATTCAATGAAAGGAGGAAAACAACATTTGTAGACTTAATGCCAAGGTGTCCTGCCTGCAGTGATCCAGTGCATGTGTCACATTGAAAAGTACAGACTTGCAAACTTTTAATTGTGAAAAAAAAAATCATATAGATTATAGATCTATTCTCTCTTTTTTTTTCTTCTTGAAATTGTTTAAAGGCATATGAAAAATTATCACAAGTACAAAAAAAAAATCAAATTTCCGGGGGGAAAATCCTACAAGTGTCACTTTCTTCCTTAAAATATCCTACTAATAGGATAAAACCATTCTAATTTGTAGCTCTGAAAGTACATTTCACCATTGGTGCCCTATTCTACTGGCTTTGGATGCCATCAAAAAGTGAGCACCGCCTTCCCTTTCCTTTAAATGCCCTTATTAAAAAAAAAGCCATTGTAAAAATATCCAAAGTCCTTTTTGAAGTCCATAGAGAGTTAGAGATATTAGATAACTTGATTTGCACTACATATACAAAAAATATCATTATCTTTATCATTAAAATAAAAAAAGTTTAAGTTGTTTTTTCTTCACTTGCTTCTAAAAAGACAAGTTATGTTTGGTAAGTAAACAATAAACAGCCAAGTGCAAAATTTGACAGCTAGGACATGGAAACCTAGTAGTCGTTTTGTCATGGAGTTCATTAAAAGTATTTGCCTTAAAAAAAAAAACTTCTTCCATACCATAATATAATATGGATATTTTTGGCTCGCTCGCTTCACTCAATCAAAACCATGAACATGAACGTATCAAATATATCAAATTATAAATTATCATATCATAAATATATGGTAATATCATATGGATAGGAACGAACAAAGAGAAGAAAAATACCATTGGTGTACTTTTAAGCCTTAATAGGTAATATACTGAAAAAATGTCCAGACTAAACTGTTCATGTACCTGTAAATGATTTTAAGTTGAATCACTGCGAATTTAAATATTGGGTCAATCCTGCTGAATCATATACAGTTTGTACAGAGACTGGTGCTAGACCACTGCTAGAAGCTTGGTAGACCTGCTCAATAACCTGATATTCAGCAGCTTCAACTGGTTGAGACACCTGAACATGACCATCTTGACCTGCTGCACCCACTGCCATCTCTTGGATATCTTGACTAGTAGACATCTGGACGATCCGAACCACTTGAGTGAGGGGCATTATGTCATTGGCATCTTCAATAGTAGCGGTGGCAACAAGAGTCTCCTTCTTATCTTCCAAATGAGTACGCTCATGACGAGCAAGGGCACTATTGTCAGTGTACGTACGGTCACAAATGGTACAGCGATAGGGTTTTTCTTCAAAGTGTGTACTCTCATGACGTTTCATGGCATGACTGACGGTAAAACTACGTCCACAGTACTTGCATATAAATGGCTTGTTACCAGTGTGAGTACGCTCATGACGACGGAGGGTTCCACTCTCAGAGAAAGCACGTCCACAGTACTGACAAACGAATGGTTTCTCCCCAGAATGAACTCGAGCATGACGTTTATAGTTGCTGATGCAAGAAAAGACCTTGTTGCAGATCTTGCATTTGAATTCTGGGTTGTCTGTATGTGTCAACTCATGTTTTCGCAGATACCAATTCTCACTGAATACCTTCCCACAATAAGAGCACATGTGCCTGGGCTTATCTTTATCGTCAACATGAGTCTTGAAGTGCTGCTTCAAATAGTGAAGCAAGGCAAATGATTTGTTACAGTGCATGCATCTGTAGGGTTTCTCTTCTGTATGGGTGGTCTGATGACGCTTAAAGTTACTAAATGATGTGAAAAATTTGTGGCACACCGGGCACTGATAGGCAGTAGTGTCCTGTGTGTCAGTGTGGGTCCTCTCATGTCGCCTAACATTCCGAATGCGATCAAAGGTACGATCACAATACTGGCATTTATAGGCATTAGGCCCATCATCAGGATGATCCCCATGTGACTGCTCATGCTTTTTTAGCATCCATTTATCGCTGTAGCATTTGCCACATTGGTAACAAATAAATGGTTTTTCCCTATTACTACGATGAACACGCTCATGCTGTTGAAGGTATGACTGCAAGGCAAAGGCCTTACCGCAGTGCACACAGATAAATGGTTTACTCCCTGAATGAGTCTTTTCGTGGCGGACCAAATTACTCTTGTAACCAAAAGTCTTTTTGCAGAAACGACAGCGAAAAGGATTGTCTGCATCAAAGTCATCTGTTGCATCACTCTCAATGCCAGAACCTAGCTCTTCATCCTCATCAGAAGCCCCAGCTCCAAGTCCGTGGAATTCAATATGATCCTTTTGCACCAAGTCTTCTCCACAGAATTCAAAGATCTTGATGGTTTTTAGCACAGATTCTGTTTCTTCATCAAAGAGATCACTGACAGCATCATCTATGCCAGATGTCTCTCTCTCAATCTCTGCATTCTTGGTTGTATCTGTATTTCCAGAGGTATCAGGATCTGTCTCTTCATCCACCGCTTTACTGGATGCAGCTTCATTTAATTCACAGTTCGATGTAGCAGCGGTATCATCAGCAGTCAAATCCTCAACATCAACATCAGTTCCAGTATCGGAAGCAGCACGTTGGGTCATGTCCATGTTGCTGATCTCAGATACATCTATGGTGGCCTCTCCTGATTGGGATACATGCTCTACTTGCATGACATCATCTTCTTCTTGACTTCTCTCCTCCTTTTCACTCTCCATAACAAATGACCTACAGATGGATATAAGATGAATTAGACAAGTTAGATAGATTACAATTCATAAAATCAAAACAAGTATTGGCATATTAGACCAAAAAGAGGCTCGGAAATTTGTTCATCTTTCTATTTACATGTATTCATTTATTTATTACTTTTTTGAGGGGGCAGGGGTGATGCTTCAAGAGTGCATATAAATAATCATTGCCCTGACATAGTGACAACCTCCATAACTGGACCCTTAAAGTCTTCAAGAATGCCTACACATTATTTTTTTTTTGTACATAGTTACCAATAATACCTGTCGCAATTTGCATTTGAATGAAGATAAAAGAGCACTGGTTATTAAATGCCTTGCTCACTGGCAAAAATAGGTGCTGTAGGTAGGAATCAAAGTCAGTATGCAGTGGCGTACCGTGGGTCACAGCAGTGGGGTAGCACCAGCAAAAATTTTGAGTCACTTAGTGGGGCACTGTATACTGACCTAATACAGACATTTTGACAACTGTGCCATTATACAGATTGTATCTCACTGATCAAATAATGCGAGCACAAAGCGTGAGATGAAAAAAAATCATATTCAGACCTAAAAAGGGACATTATAAGTTTATTAATCATGCTAAACAATGTGAGCATGAAGAACGAGCTGAAATTTTTGTATTTTATTGACCCCAAACAGGGACATTTTAATGAAAACTTTTAAGGAATCCATTAAGAGTACACATACCTCACCATAGCCATCTAATGCGAGTGCCAAGCGCTTAGCGATTTTGTTAGAATCATATCTAAACGCATGAAGCATTTTTTGTAGTAATGATATACGAATAAACGCATCTGATTATCACATATTATGAATGCCAGTAACGATGAAAACATAGGTTCCGAGCAAATTATGTTTCATAAAGTAAAAAAAATATTTCTTATGTACATGTAACATAACATAAACATATTAACTTATCAATAATTTCTTCTTTCCCACTACCAGTACGTTTTTCTTCCTTTCTCCCTCTTTTTCTCCTTTTCCCCATTCTTTTTTTTTATTTGGGTAGGGGCAGCCACTTTGGGGGAGAGGGACATTAAAATATCTCTTTTGTGACCAAAAATACAAATTTCCAGTTGAAATTTGCTTTTCATTCGTATTTTCGGAATAATTTTTGAATTCACCAGAGCACTCAAAAACTTGAATTTTGGGCATAATTTTGCATACACCCTCTATTGGTGAAAAGAAATATAGCAAGAAAATTGTCACTTTTCAATCTCTGTTTTAATTTAGAAAAAATAATTAAAAAAGTCAAATTTACTTAGGAGCCAATTTATATGATGAATAGATGTAACTGAAACTGACAGTACGTGTCAAAAAATCAAGCATTTGTCCCAAAGAAAAAGAGAAAGTGAGCCAAATATTACCAACCTTGATTTCACTAGCGTACCTACAGGGGGAGGGGGCAGACGAGTCACACCCCATGCAAGGGACCTATTCCTGCCCCCCCCCCCCCCCCCCCCGACGAGGAGTTGAAGACTTCTTCTTTTTTTTGCTTGTCATTTTTTTTCTGCTGTGAAATTATATCCTAATGAGGACCTTTTTTTTTTTCAAGCACGAAATCCTTTATTTGCGGTTGAATATCTTTTTTTTTTGTGTGTCAAATTTTTTTGCGGACGCTTTTGCCCCCCCTCCCCCTGTGGAAAATCCTAGGTACGCTACTGCTTGATTTGCCACACATGGACATGATGGAGTAGCATTGAGCAGCAAACAAGGTTATATCATGATTTAACCATGGACCTATACCTTGTTCATTGAATGAGTGCAACAGCCTACCTCATCGATATTTATGATGGCACGTGTACATACATGTATCTATGGACTACAGGCGCAACTGTTTTCATTTAATTTTTATTCATTTATGATTATTTTCAAACTTTGTACTGCCTTAAAGGTTAAATAATGTAGTTGTATCAGAAATTTTAAAAAGTATTTAAAATCATGGTTAATTGTCACTCTATAAAGCTATAGACTGTATCTAGAACTGGTATATTAACATAAAACTTCTTTGTTAAATCATAATTTGCTGAAAACTGACAAAACTGATGATCACAAACATAAAAAAGCACGTGGAACAGTGAAGATCAAATATTGCTTTGGAAAAATACTGGTACATAGTTCAGTTTACTCCAACAATGTTGTAGGCAGGGTGACCATACATCCCGTATTTCCCGGGATCATCCCGTATTTTGCTCCCGACTCCCAGCGTCCCGACAAAACCTTTCCGGGACGCCTATTTGTCCCGTATTTCAGAATATTGAACGAAATATAGTTAATACATTTAAAAGTGACAAATTTTCATCAAATAACCAACAGATGACGAAGCAGAGACAACAATATCTGATCAAATTGACCTACATAAACAACTTCTTTGAGATTGATGTTCATCTTAGAACCAGAGGTCAGAGCATGAAATTAAGAAACAACAGATGCACATTGCATTTTCAATTAGGAGTATAAATAACTGGAATGCTTTACCCGAGGAAGCATTTTCTGCATCTAGTGTCAATTTGTTCAAATCAGCTATTGAGAAGCACTGGAAAAAACAATCCACTAAAGTTTTAAACCTACAAGAGAGTATCCAACGTAACGAGGGGCAAATAAGCTACATTTACAAGCTATATGTCTACCGTATACATCCAAGTAAATCCATGTAAGTAAATAAAATCGACAACTGTAAACTTTTGCAAGTTCTGCAGTGATTTTCGTGCTAACCCAATACATTGCAAATGAACTGGCCTCCTGCCTGTGTGTGAAAGGCTGGGGGGCAGGCTACTAGCTGGGCATGTAGAATCGGATCAAATTGTCAAGGGTGCAAAGTGCAAACAGTTTCACATGATAAGCAGTTTTTCCACCAAAATAATCACAAAATCGGTGGGAAATTTTCATAAGTATATAATGGATTCTCAGATTACTGATTTGGAGATGTAATCAGAGGATCAAGTTATTGAGTTTTCATAACTAGATCTAGCTGTTTCAGCTGCGAACTTGTAATGGGTTGGGAGAGATGCATGTGTATGATGCCGCGATGTTTCATCTAATTTTTAAGTTTGACAATGTTTCACTTTGAAATTTTATTCATTTCTAAAATTTTTTAGTTCTTTGAAATTTTAAGAATATATTTAAAAAAACACAAAATTTCATTAGACATTATGAGTTTTGTTAGATGATTGGATTTTTTTGTTTGCTTGAAGTTTGAACTTTTTCCTCTTTCTTTTTGTTCCTCCTTTCTTCATCCTTCTATCCTCCCTGCTTGCACTTTTTTGTTCCATCTATCTTTATTTCCTATCTTTCTCTCTCTTTGTTCATTTTTCTTTCTTTCCTTTTCTTCTTTTACTTTCCTTCTTTTTTATATTTCCATTTTTATTTTCTTTCATTTTTTCCTTAATCATTTCTTTGGTTCCTTCTCCCTTCTTTCCTCCCTCTCATCCTTTTTGTATTCTTTATTTTTTCCTTCTTATTCTTTTCCCTTATCCTTCCCTCCTTCCTCCCTCAGTTTCTATTTTTCTTCTTTCTTTGCCATGGCTTGTTTCTTTTCAAAGAACGAAGGAAACATTTTTCTTTCCTTCAGTCTTTCTTTCCTCCTCATTTTTTCTTACTTTTTTTTCCCTTTCTCTCCTTTATTTTTTCTTTCACACATTTATTCATCTTCCCTTCCTTTCTATATTCATTTCAAAGAATGAAAGAAACGTTTTCTTTCTCTCTTTCATTCTTTCCTTCATCCTTCTTTTATTCTAAATTTCTTTTATTTTTTTCCTTCACTTTCCCTTCATTTTTTCCTTTCAATTCATCTCTTTTCATTTTCTTGATCATTCTTTCGTTCACTCTCCCTTCAAATTCTTTATATATTTTTTTCCCAGAAAATATCACTGTATAGCCTTCTTTGCTGATCTTTTTTATTAAGACATGGCTCAGTTGATCTGTTCGTGCAGTATGCTTTGTCGATTGTCCCATATTTCATTTTGTGAAATCTGGTCACCCTGGTTGCAGGACTACGCCCGAAAACCTGTTCATCGATCAAAGTAGAATGTCTATTGCTGCTCTCCTTCAGACAAAATATGATGCACTATTTATGTAATTGGCAGGGAGGGGTGGTAGGGGTATCGTAGACAGCAAATTCATGAAAAACACACAATAGAAAAATCACTTAAATGGATGGTCCAGGCTGAAAGTATTTACAGCTTTATTCACTGAGCAAAAAAATATTCATCAAAATCAGATAACAAAGTTATTGAATTTTAAAGTTTAGTAATATTTTATTTTTTTATATAAACAGTCAAGTATCATGAATATTTACTATCAGGTGGGCTGATTGTGCATCTCCACTTGTTCTTTTGCATTTTATTATAAGAAATTAGGTTTATTCAATAATTTTTATTCCAAGAACTAGAAAAAATTGGATTGACAGCTTATTTAATGCATTAGGCCTAGATATTTACTGCTGCAACTTATTTCATTATAATATAAGGGAGACATATCATTCACACAAGTACGGTACCGTACTTCGTTACACACCACTCATTGCGCAAGTTCAACATGTTCAATGGCAAATTGTGCAGCTCCCTGTATGTGTGGAACTGTGCATGCAATGCATGCAGTGATGAACGATATTAGGTACCTTTTCATTTTTCTATAGGCTGTAAAATGGACCTAATACTTATATTATATTGTGAATATTGGACGTGTGGTTGGCATGTCAGTGAAAATAATCGACTTTGTAAATTACGCATGAATTTTGGGGAAGGAAGGCGCTGCGCTCCACATCCACGACATGCAATCGACACATTGAACATGTTGCCGTTCAACGTCAAAAGCCGGCCAGCCTTAACGGAAAAACAACAAAAATGAAATACGAAGAAAAAAAATCCATCTAGAATTTCATTAAATACGACAAGACAATATTTACCACTGGAAGAATTTAGAGAAATCGTGAGATACTCAGCATGAAATGTAGAAACCGCACGGAAGCAATTTTCCAAAATGGCTACAAAATGGCAACGACGATATACTAATATGTCATTCCACATATACTACTGCGCATGCGTTAAATAATGGCACGCGCGCGAAGTTTGCAATTAATGTTGATAGGGCATACAACTTCCTCTTTATATAATAGTATTTATCTTATGACTGAGCTATCATGGACACTACCACAAATGATCTTATTGAGTAGGGCCTGATCAAAAGCCTTTTTTTCAAACCAGTCAAAAGTAGACAATATTTTCCAATATTTTGTCAAAGATAAAAGATATGGTAGGAGTCTGAAACCTCGAAAAGCAGAGAATGTAACATTTTAGAACATTACGAAGCAGGGGCCGCGGAACCGGGGGGGGGGGGGGCTGGGGGGCTTCAGCCCCCCCACTTTTTTCCAAAACCGTGTTCAAAACGCAAAAATGACCATAACCATGATTGTTTTTAGCATGGTCAGCCCCCCCCCCCCCCACTTTTGGCTCACCCCCCCCCACTTTGAAAACCGTTCCGCGGCCCCTGCGAAGAAAAAAAATAGAAAAAACATTCTACACTCGCGCACCCCTTCCCACCTCACACACTGAGGCCGATCGAGCTCGCATGTCCCTATAATCTGATGGCACACACACACAAAATATTAATAAAGATGAAGATTTTGTGGCTTGTACGTAGGACAATAGCGGGCCTGTCTGCTCAAGATCGAGGAAGCAATTAAAAAAAAATGATTTTATTTGTAAGTATACACGCACATAGCTAGGAGCGGGACCGCCCCCCTAAAAAATAGGGGGACTCGGAGAAAAGGATAAAGCGAAGGAGGAAAGGGAAGAACTGTGTAGCTTATGACTTTTTCCTTAATTATTTTGTCCTAGAAAATTAATGAATCGGCGTCTTCTCTCACAATGTCTACAGACTTGAGGCCTACCGTCTTCCGCGCTCCGCCGGGGGGGGGGGGGTCACGAAATTGAGGCTCCTTTAGCTTTGTTTCCCACCCCGAAGGCTCATTTTTCCCCTTCCCGACATGTACTTTCTTATAGGCCTACATATTCGCGCATGGAATTGGAATAGAAATATTTAGGTAGGTAAAGTGTGAATGTATTTTGTTTAAATCCTTTCAAATCAAAATGACACCAAATTTTCCGCGTTTCTGGTCATATATACTGCCACTGTCCATGTGCTATATTTCTTCCACTTAAGCAAGCAATTGCTGGAAAATACCTGCTCACGGTGCCCGTCACGGGGACAATCATGAAATCCTGCGCTATAAGATCCCTGCACATCCATCTGAATTTCCTGTTTTGGAGGTCCTAAATTTGAAATATCGAATATCACTCAAAATCCTTAATCATAAAAAAGGAGGCGCTTGTGAGTAAAATTACTTATATCTATATTTTTTTCATCAAAATAAATCACGGGGGACGGACAACGGTTGTGTGTAGAAATCCGGGTAAATCTTTATAATTATTGCCCGGAGGGGCCACTTACATTGACGAGTGAATACCATGCGCGAACAAAAAAACACGTAAAAAGGATGTCTTTTTCACGATAGGGCACGTTACGTACGTAACGTGATAAGGGTGTCAAAAACACAAAAATAATGAAAAAAGAGTATATTTCGCTAGGAAAATTACGTGTTTAGTGTCGAATTTGCGGGGATGATAAAACAAAATTCAAATGTTTAATAAAGGATGTCCTTTTTGCCCCAACACTTCGTGTTTAGAGTCCGATTTGCGCGAGGTGTAGAAGATGGGGTCGTACTAAACCAAATAAGGTAAAGCCGACGACCGAAGGACCCGTAACAATAAAACATTCCTGTACTTATTTAGGGGTTCATTTCAGGTAATATTTGCCAAGAGTATATCGTTTTGTTTCCAATACTTGTTAAGGGTAGGGTTTCACACGCCAATACTTTTTAAGGGGTGCATTTTCAGAATATGGAAATTACGTGTTTATAGGGTGCTTTTCGAGACCCCATGGTCGCGCATGGTATCCACTTGTGAATGGAAGTGCCCCCCCCCCCGGGAATTATTGATAATCTCACACCAGATTGATAAAAGTGTGAAAAGTTTATCAGATTCCATTCATTTGATGTAAATATCATACACAGTAGCAAGGAATTGACAAAATCCAATATGGCCACCAAATAATATGCAAGTTACCAATGAAAAAAAACACACACATTGGCCCGGCACATTGGCTATTAGCAGTGGCTATTGTGACCCAGAAGTGAAATAATGGACATTTTGACAAAGTAATTATTTCCTTGTTATTAAAAATGACTGCTGTATATAGAACCCTGTACTATATTATTATGTACATAAGCAAAGAGTGAGCACTAAAATTCATGTACTTGTGAAGAGTCTACGAGTGAAGTAGGGGAAGGCGGGTAAGTTGTGACAGTTTTTGCTTTTGCATGTTAGAATTGATATGATTAATAATCTTGTCGAAATAAGTACCTTCCCTTGAAATTCAATTCTTCTGAAATATTTTCCACCTATATATAACTTTCCATCCCCACACTGAAAGTCATCGTGACCTTTGAAAAAACAATGTCAAATGGCTCAACTTGCCCCATATATGGGGTAAGTTTGAGCCACCTTCTGGGGTAAGTTGAGCCACAAAAATTATGTACAAAATGTATGGGGGAGAACCAGCATGTCAATTTTTTTGTTAAAGTCTTTTCACCTGCTAATTCTCTATAAATACTAACATCCTGTAAAAGGAAAGGAGCAGTCATGTAAATTTGCTCCTTTCAGCCTGCATTTCAATCGATTTTTATGGTTTGTTTGTTTTTTAAGATACATTACCATAGGAATTACCATGGCTCAACTTGCCCCATGCTGTTTGGCTCAACTTACCCCAGTCCGAACTTAGTGCGATAATTTTGTATCCACACATTTATTATGCATCCATCATATAAAAGACTATGACAAAAATGAAGATCCATACCTGGACTAATAATGTTGTTATCATGTCTTTATTATATTTAAAGACGTGTGTGTTTATAAAGCACTTATCTATTTCACACTCTTTTTTACTTTTTTGGCTGAAATTCATATTTTTCCCTCTAAAAAACTAGTTTTTGTTTCAAAGTTGGAAACAATGTGGTGGGGTTAGGTTATGCTATGGGTCATCAATACATGACACCACCACAATGTCTGACTCATTCATTATTGGCCTGGGCTGGTGGCTCAACTTGCCCCTATGCTCAACTTACCCCGCCTTCCCCTACTGTCTGAAAACATGATTGCTAACGAAATATATCATTACTCATGTCATGTATATGACAAAATAATGCTGACAAAATTTTGATACTACAAATGACTGCCATTATGTTCCTATAACTACACGTATGTTATGAACAATTTGGGGACAGATAATTTTGACAAAATTTGGCTTTGTGTGACTATAAAATGCTTGTAACATTGTCAACATGACTTCTAATGAGATTTCTTTTGCCGTATTATGAAATGCTGTATTTTGACATTCAAAACAGTCGCCAAAGGCCCTATGCAAATGAAGGAACTATACTTACTCGTAAGAGTGCACCATAAAATGCATGTAAATTTGACCTACGAGGATATAAAACACTGTCTGAAAACATGATTTATAACAAAATATACAATTTCTTTTGCCATGTATAGATAATACTTCATTTGGAATTTACAAATTGCTGCCATGGGTCCTATAGGGAAGAAGTGAGGAGGGTTTAACAAGATGCCATTTATCTTAAATATTCATCTACAGGGGCGGATCCAGGGTTACCAATAGGGGAGTGGGCACATTCTCCAAAATGGGAATGACAAGCCCCAAAAAGAAATAAGAAAAAGGTCCTTACTTGTGTTTCAATGATACCCCCCCAAAAAAAAAATATGCTGACTTTCAAAGGGGGAGGGGGACACATTTTTTAAAGAAAAAAATACATAATTTTTTGTTTATGGCTAGCTCTCAAAGGGGGGGGGGAAATTTGCCACTGTTCCTCAAAATTAAGTGATACTTGTATTCTTATGACTCTCATTGCCCAGGATCAAAGGGAACATAGAATGTGATATCACTTTCAAGTAGATGTGTGCGGCAAAGAGCATATGGCACTTCAGACATAATTTGCTCACAGAATAATTTTGATATATTTTCACAATCATACTGCACATTGCATGTGTTGACAACTTGCAATGCAAATTCAAGTACTTTGTAAGTAATATTTGTGAATAGTTTAGGCCTACTTGTCATTGGATGCATGTGGTCATGGCTGTATGCAGAATTTTTTCGGGGGGGGGGGGGCATGTTGCATAGATTTTTTTTAAAGAAAGTCAAAAGTGAGGAAGCGATTTGTTATTTGGGCACTTCAACATTTTGTGAATTGAAATTTAAGGAAGCGAGGCTCCTGAGCTTGTAATTTGGGCATTTCAATTTTGTAAAGTGAATTTAAAGATTTCATTCACAATTTGGTGAACTTTTCACTAAAAAATGTAAGTTTTCATTCTAATCCAGTTCCACATTGATTTCTTATTCATTTTGTTTTCATCACTAATCATTTTTTATTATTAATTCTTTTTGGAATTAAATCTGTAACCAAGCTCAATTACTTATAGCAGTCAGACATTGTAATTGCTACCAGCAACCAATCACATAATCAATTAACAGACAAGATAAAATGAGCGGAAGGAAGGGGGGGGGGCTACTTTCACACTTTCCCCTACTGGGAAAAGTACCTCATACTGTCTGAACAGAAATTCTATACCAAAATTTTTCACAAGTGTGAAACCACCCATAATGTATCCACAAAAAAATACCCCCAAAATATGAATATTCACAGGGATTTCTCCAGGTTGCAGGGACATTTGCAGTGTCGGATTGTGGTTGTAAATAATGAGAACTTTTGGTGTGAGGTATAAAGGCTGTGCATCCTTGGCTATAGCATGTAGGCATAAAACATACCTGGTACAGGCGGGTGTGAATGTAAGTGTCTATAGAATTTTGAAGCTTGAAAATTTTGTTGTAATTTCAGGCGATGTGTCAGGGTTGTAGAGATTATCCAGAATTATGACAAGAATAAAAAAAAGAAGCTTCAATGGATTCTATTTTCATCACTCGATAAAATGTTTATTTTTTTGTGTGTACATGGTTCAATAAAAGTAAAAACCTCAATACGAACACCACAATATTGGGTTGTTAGTTCTCCTCTTTTCTATAACTGACAAATAATAAAATAAGTTCATAAAATGTCATCTCTCCAATGCTGCTAATTACATAAACATAAAACATGTTTATTCAAAATTTGAATGGATATGATATTCTCACTCACACGTTAAAATGGAACCATTTACAAGAAAGCAACAGAATAAAACACATAGAGAGGGCGTGTGAGCTTGTATCGTCATAAACATTTTGAGACAGGATGATAGGAATATCCCACTCACATTGGAGATATAACAATATATCTTGACAAAGCAGTTATAGGTAGACAAGTAGTTACCATAATTTAATAAGATTACTACAGTTTGACCAACAGGATATTGAAGTAACCATGGCATGATTTGTTCATCTCTTCCTATCAACAGAGCTGCCAATATTCACACTACAGAGAGAATTTAGGATAAAATCAGAAAGATTCAAAGAGAACATACATTTTAAACGAGGAAACTGATGCACAAAATGAAGCTAGTAGTGGTAGTTTTTCCTGCTAAAATATTCACTTTCTCAGTACATTTTTTTTAATTGCTTGGGAAACTAAGCAGCTCTATATAAAGAATTAGCAATGAAATTCAATTTACAGAGCAGATGTAATCACACTAAAATTAATAAACAGTAGTAGCTAAATATCTTTCATAATCATGATTAAAATATATCTATAACAGATATCAATGATGTGTGTGATAACCTATGGAAGGTTTATTCCTCGACAATGATTGTACATACATGGAGAGGCATATTTGTGAACAATCTTCAGAACATTTTTAGGAAACATATACTGGCAATGTTAGAATCAATCTACACATCTCTCAAAATCAATTTCTATGACAAGAGTTTTTCCAGAATGTGATCTATGGGCCTGATTAAGGTCCAAGTATTATGCTGTGATTGATTCAGGTCAGTAAAAGCTTTGTGATTGATTTTAACTCATGTCTCATAAGCACATAGTAAGGGAGGGTGTCTAATGAAGCTGCTAGTAAAGCTATGCATGATCTTACAAATTAATGAAATCAGGGGGGGTGTTTCACAAAGATTGTTTAAGTACGACTTTGAGTCGCACTTAAATGCCTATTTGCGTGTGGTAGAAAAGGCATAACTGCACTGGTCAGATCATTCAAAGAGGACGCACACTATTGCGTATTGATCAATAAGAGTGCGCACTGCATTTCAGATACACGTCGAGTTTAAATGCGATTTTAGCCATACTTAAATCTTTGTGAAACAACCCCATGGAGTGTTAAAATCATTGCTGCAACATTCAATGATGAATTTGTGTCAAATGATATAATTTGCACTAACAACTTGCAATTATAGTAAAGATTTTAATCAACATCAAAATATTAAAGGTAAAGTCCACCCCAGGAAAATGCAGACTTGAATAAATAGCGAAAAATCAAACTAGCAAAGTGCTGAAAATTTCATCAAATTGGATGTAAAATAAGAAAGTTATGACATTTTAAAGTTTTGCTTATTTTTCACAAAACAGTGATATGCACAACTAGGTGTGTCAGTCGATGATGTCTATCACTCACTATTTCTTTTGTTTTTTTTATTGTTTGAATTATACAATATTTCATTTTTTATAGATTTGACAATAAGGACCAACTTGACTGATCCATACAGTATTAAATAATGCAAATTCCACATGTTCAGGGAGGAATTAATCGTTGTATCACTTGACAATGAAGAGAAAATAGGAATTTTTCATATTTCATTTGATAAAATACAAATGACATAGTGAGTGGATGACGTCATAGTCTCCTCATTTGCAAACCAGCCAGGATGTGTAGATAACTGTTTTGTGAAATTAAACGAAACTTTAAAATGTCATAACTTTGTTATTTTACATCCGATTTTGATGAGAATTTCAGTGTTATGCTTGTTGGATTTTTCTCTTTAAATTCAAATAAACTTTTTGTTGGGGTGGACTTGTCCTTTAAACTTTAGCCAATGAGATTACAAGTGAGAGATTCACTTGGCTTCAAAGTTCCATTATTTTGGCAGTTGCAATGTAATGGATAAATTTAGCTATCTGCTTAAATGAAACACTCCACCTACATCAATATAAAGTTGATATGTTAATAAAGACATGGCACAGTGAACAATATTCTAACAAAGTTTCTTTTTGTACAATTTTGAAAATTTGAAGTCTAGTTGGTATTACCACCATTTACCCATTTGATCCATTCTTCACAATGCTTATTTTGAGGTCATCTGGGAGTATTCAATATTCATTGGTATATTTTATCAAGACATGAGGACTTTTCAAGAATGAATAAACAAATCATCCAAATATCTACTTTCTTCTTTACCTCTTTGACAATCCTGAAAGTTTAAATGTACCTTTTCTGCTCCCCAAATCTATATTCTGACACTTAACAAACATTTGCATTTCTGGACTCTGTTGGTGTTGTCTCCGTAGGGGAAGGCGGGGTAAGTTGTGACACTTTTTGCAATTTGCATGTTAGAATTGATATGACTAATAATATTGTCTTGAAATAAGTATCTTGCCTTTAAATTTGATTCTTGGGAAACATTTTTCACCTTTATAACTTTAACCCCCACACTGAAATTCATTGTGACATTTGAAAAAAATGATTTCAAATGGCTCAACTTGCCACATATGTGGGGTAAGTTGTGCCACCTTCTGGGGTAAGTTGGGCAACAAAAACTACCCGGTATGTACAAAATGTATGCGGGAAGAAGCAGCACGTCAATTTTTTATTTCAAGTCTTTTCACTTGCTAATTTTCTAGAAATACTAACATCCGCTAAAAGTAAAAGAACTGTCATGTGAATTTACACCTTTCTGCCAGCATATCAATGGCTTTTCAAGTTTTTTTTAATTTTTCACTCTTATTACCATAGGAATTACCATGGCTTAACTTGCCCCATGTTGGCTGGCTCAAAGTACCCCAGTCCGAACTTAATGCGATATTTTAACATCCACTGATTTCTTATGCATCCATCATCTAAAAGACTATGAAAAGAATGAAGATCCATACCTGGTCTTACAATATTGTTATTATTTCTTTATCATATTTAAAGATGTGTGCGGAGAAACAGCACTCCA
This sequence comes from Lytechinus variegatus, assembly GCF_018143015.1. Taxonomy (NCBI): domain Eukaryota; kingdom Metazoa; phylum Echinodermata; class Echinoidea; order Temnopleuroida; family Toxopneustidae; genus Lytechinus; species Lytechinus variegatus. Next base: position 79,003,820 of record NC_054740.1, on the reverse strand, counting down.
TTATTTTACAACCCTTTTTACTTTTTTGCTGAAATTTGTATTTTTCCATCTAAAATAGGACTTTTTGTTTTAAAGTCGAAAACAACATGGTTGGGTAAAGGATTATGTAATGGGTCATCAATACATGACACCACCACAATGTCTGACTCATTCATTATTGGCCTGGAGGGGGTGGCTCAACAAGCCCCTATGCTCAACTTACCCCGCCTTCCCCTATATGACAAATATGTACCACAAAGAATGCAACAGTTTGAAATTGTATTGGAAAATATGCATAAATTGTTCTCTATACATTTTTTTAAAAGTGCAGAATATTTCAGAAGAAAGTAGTGTGTTACAACAACAATCATAAAAAAATTATTTAATGATTTGTCTAAAAGAGAAAACAAATATATCTTGATGTAGTATAAAATATAAGAAATATCAAACTAAATTTTGTGCAGTGCTTCATAAAACATTTGCTTTGATAATAATTTTGTGAATACGTCAAAGACTGGAAGAATCACATAACATCTTTTGGTTGATTTTTCAATATAAAATAATAAAGATCCCGAACTCTTTTTATGAAGTGAAAACAAAACAAAAAAATGTTGACAGTTCGATCATAAAATCTTTAGTTAGGAATTAAATGCTGCAACCTTCATACTGATTGGTAAAAATTAGTATTGTGACCTCAAATACATGTAATTATATTAAAAATTAGGACACCCTTTCATGAATCATGCCAGTACGAAAGAGTTGTCATTCCTGACAGTTACTATAGTAACAATCAGGAACCAGAGCATCTTAGTGAATCAAAACAAATGATTTCAATGATATCAGGGGGTGTTTCACAAAGATTTTAAGTATGACTTAAGAGTCGCATTTAAATGCCTAGTTGCGTGCGGTATAACATGCGTAACCGCATTGGTCACATCATGCGAATAGGATGCGCAGCGTATTGATCAATTAGATTGCGCATTGCATTTGAGATACGTGTCGGCATATAAGTGCAAGTTAAATCATACTTAAATCTTTACACCCCCAGAGCTGCCAAAAGATAGTCTGTGTTGACAAGTTTCATGAAATGGTACTCAATTACAAGTATTTCCTCTACAGATTTTTTTTTACTTACTAGACATCCATCATTTCATGATTTTGAATGATTTGTTCTTAATATATTCACATGGATCTTAAGGACTTAGTGAAAGAGGAGAGGAAGATACATAATTTACATACAAAGACATCAAAAGTATCAATAAAAGCAGATTACGAGATGAGGTATATATGTCATTGTTTCATGCTACGCTCCACTTCATATATATACTTGGCGTGATGTAAGATTGGAATACATACCAATAATTACTCACTGCAATTTCACTCTTTACGGTGTTTAATACAATTAGCACACCAAAAGCTAGATGAGGAGGTGCAGGATAGGCTTTGTTCAAGGCTAAGTATTGAATTTACATTATGTGTAATTTACGTTTCTAAAATATGATCACTTCAGGCTTTTTATAAAAAAAAAAAAGAAGATGAATATAGTGTAAACCTATAATAAAAAGATTGACAATATCAACTTGATCCCATTAAAATGCTTAACCCAGACTGAAAAAAAACTGACTGCCATGACTTTTTTATCACCCAAAACAACATGATTGTTAAAATTCATTTTGGAAATATTAAATGAAAAACAGAACGAATGTAATAATTATAAAGCTATTAGAATATGATATGAATCATCTATTTAATAATATGATGTCAATGATAAATGTGATGATATGCTTTGTCAATATCCCAAAACTGATTGATGGTGGGGGGGGGGGATGTCCACAACAGCAAAAGATTTTAGTCACATGTTGTCATGGCTACTATATATATGTGATAATGACTCCCATGAAGTGTGATACATGAATTCATCTGAAGAATAAGCAACTTGCTAATGTCATAATCTCAAGCTGCTATGAAAACACATAAAAAGAAAAAATAGATATATATTCATATATAACTTTGGTACAATTCACAAATTACTTGTCAATATAATACAATTTTCTTGTTTTGTTAAAAAGACAAAATGAACAAGACATAATAATGAGAAGATAATACTCTTGGGTAATAACCTTGCCTTGCCTTTATCTACTGTATTTCACAAACTTTCATGCTTCTCATGACAAAAATACACAAATGGGATCGTCTCACATGATACTAAATGCAATATCTCTCTGAAATCTATAGGATTTAAAAACATTTTGGGGACACCATATTCATCGAACCAGGAAAGGGATTCCCAAAACAACACTGTGTCCACTGAGAGCCATGTACAACAAATGGTTGAAGAGATTCTACACAGTCCACATAATCTATATAACACATCATCGTTCCATGCAAAGACATATACCAACCCAATATATTCTACAGGGTGCCCAAGAAAAACAAACTGGCAAATCCTGACTCTTTTGATTTCAATTCAATGTAACTTGTTTTAAGGGTTTGTTTTCTCGGTCACCCTGTAGCACATGGAGCACAAAAATATGTTGACATATCTTAAACTGATAACAAGTCACATCAGTATCTTATATTTCTCTTCAAATTCATATAAAAATGAACAGTCAGTAATAAAAATATGATCTCATTAGAGCAATTTTTTAAAATCTATCTACAACAAAATTTTATATACTCTGTACAAACACATTTCTAGCATGTTCCACTCTGCAAGATAACTTTTAAAAACTTCTGTAATTTACACACAAAAAAAGTTTTTCTTTGACTAGATCTCAATGACAGTCTGCCATACACATAATGAGGTTCATTCCAATGACATTTAAACTCTTTTCTCCTTGTTCTGCTACTTTTCTGTTTGATAAAATGTATGTATTACCATTTTACTACTTATATTGCATTGAAAAAATCTTCCATTGTGGAAATGTGCATATATGATCCCAAGAATAAATCTTCCTTGTAATAAAATGACCCCTAGCTTATGATAAAAAAATAGCAAACTGGTGAAAAGAAATGTGTTTAAAATGAACAAATTACTTCTTTAAAAAATTCTTTGACCTGGTCAAGCATAATGTTGTAGAACCTTTTCATCGTATATTTTTGGTCACCTTCATTCAATTGAAAAAGTTCTTCTGTGGTTTGTTTCCATGCTTCCCCATATCTTTAATAGTTTAATTGCACAATTGAGAAAACTGAACCTTAAGCACATCTTAACCATGTTTTGAAAGAAAATCAAACCTATGCTACTACAAGAGACTAACTTTGTAGCCAATTCAAACTACTTGAGGATAGTTTCCAATGGCTTATGACTTGCAAAGGTTCTACACCTCACGTTTCTCTGGAAAAAATAAATATACAAGAACTATTATATATATATCCTACATCATCATATATGAAGTAAATAAAGTAAAAATAAAGAGAGATAAAAATACAAATACAATGGATCTTTAAAGATACTCTCCAACATATCCTCTTTTCATTCCCTCATTTTGTAACCGCAGTCATTCATTTTTAATATTTTTTCTTTTAATTTTGTTACAAATCCTTGACATGCAATCCAGAACATGCGCTAATTAATTTTCATGAGATAAACATACAATGATTTTTCTTCATGTTGTAATTACAGATACAATATTTATATACAAAAAGCCCCTCAAAAGTTTCTTGATCACATATTGGACTTTGTTAAAGATATTCTGCCATTGCGCTGCTGCTCGAACAGGAAAGCCTGAAAGAGAAAACCATCCTGAAGTGAAGTAGCTTATGAATAAAAGGATAAAATGAGAGAAACTGACTGATGAAGGCTTGCAAAAATGCAGAAAACAGAGTTGTGAATTTTTTTTCAATTTAAATTTTGTGACATCATATTTTAGCAGCTCCCAATGTGTTGTGTAATATACGTTCCATAAAATACCATTTCTATACAGGGTTCAAAATGACTGAAAATATTTGGTAGAAAGATGTACAGCATGATGCGATGTTTCTAATCATGTAATGAGTACACAGGTAACATAATTTTAAATTTTCTGATAAAATGGCAATTTATGGAATTCAATTCAATTCATATCACATGACATATAGAGTAGCCCCTCACATGCAACTTCACAACAATGGAAAAAAAAAATCATAAATCTGTTGTTCTTTAATTGGTTATTTGCCAGACCTTCATAAATACGTTTCTTTCATTTGTCTGTTTGCTTTTTTTTAAACTACATGAAAGTGACTTCAGAGTGGACTTCCCTTTAAAGTCAATATTAGCAATTATTAATTTAATACCATCACAGCACAGGTTTGAGGATGATATCTACCTACAATAATTATCACAAAAAGTATATTAAGTACATTCTATAATGACCTGATGGCCCAAGTAAAAAAAAAAAAGGACATCACACTGCGATGGTTGAATAGTGGCGTATACACTTTTAAATCCCCTTAGGAAAGCATCTTCATATATCTACCGCTGTCTTGAAAATCAAATTTATATAAGTATAAAATGACAACTGATGTCACAATATTTTGCATAATAGGGCAATAGTATGTGATGACCGATGTTGTGTTTCATTCTGAGCTATACATAGAGGGTAGAGAGCCAACAGGAGAACACCCACTTTTCTGTGTCAAAATATTCAAAGAATTATCATATTTGAAGGTTGAAGAGAATAACATAATTCTACACATGACCATAATCATATTATCTGATTTTGATTTGCATAAACTTCCCATCGATTCTTGAATGAGGGGGTCTATTTGAATCAATAGAGTAATCTAGCCTTGGATACACCTCAGGCCATTTCATAAAACCTGTTATAATAACAGATTTGCAATAAGTCTTAGGCTACTTAAATTATTTGACTGGCTGATAGTGAACTTTGTTTACATTGTGCATTTGTTATTACCTAGTAAGTTTCAAAGTTCATGAAGGCCATAGCTTGTAATACCCTTCTACATGATCACTGACACCTTTTGAAAGTTTTATATCAATGTCAAAAACTTAAAATATTTCTTTTTATAAAAAGACAATTAAACTTTTAGATAAAAAAAGAAATAATAAAAAACATTGGCAGTGAATATTTAAAAAGAAAAAAAAGTTTTTAGATAGCTGGTCATCTAAAAGGTTTTTTAAAAAAATGTCCAGAATTCAATTATCACATCTCATATTGCTATACTCTTGTCTTTGATTTCTCAGAAGCCCAAAATCACATAGGTGATTTTAAAACCATTGCTTTAAGTCATAGTTCATGGAGATTTCATGCCTCAAACAATTTACAGCACTTAGTGAGATATTACAATAATGAATGCATGATCTTTGTCAAAGTGCACAATAAGTTGCCATGAGTTTGGGATACATAGTCCCCCAGTTTTAAAGTTCTTAATTCACCAATTCAAACTATATAAAACTGTGGAATGAAACCACAGAAACAAGAGTGAATTTAGAACCAGGTGGCACAAGCACACATTCCTCATTGGGCACATTTTCCCCTCCAATTTACATGTAAAATCTACAAAAACTGTGGTTTCAAATCCACCTTTATGGATTTGGGTCATAGTGCGTGCTCTGGAGTGAGGAACTCTAAAGTATATAAAAAGAGATATAGCAAAATAGAACAGTGATTGATTCTCTCCATACCTAACTATAAGACAAGATTTGCTGTACAATGATTAGGACAATGAAAGCTCTAGGTAAGCCCTTATTCTTTATTCTCCATTTACAAAATAAATGCAAGTGCTGTGATGGAAAAATTAGAGTGAACATTACCAGCTTAACAGACAACATTCTTTTTGCTTTGCCCATCTCTTTTTTTTTCTTCTCATCATAGGTGATACATGCTGGCTTCTCATTAAATCAGTGTGGATATCAACAGCCTAAAAGACCTCCAAATTTCTGTTTTCTCTTTTTCTTTCTCTCTCACACACACACCATTGTCAAAGATGAAATACATTTGCCTTAGCTAAGTCAATGTGGATATTAACAACTTAAAATGATAAGTCCTGCCCCCCCCCCCCCCCCTCTCTCTCTTACTCTCAACATTGTAGGGGATACGCTCTGGCCTTCAGAGATTTGGCAGTTTACAGCACAAGGGCCGATCTTGACCTGAATGCCTGGACTGACCTTGTTATAGCTGTACTGGTATCATATCAACATTTCCTTCACTGAACAGTTATCACAGACCCAACTTCCTGTACAGGGTTATCATGAATTTTCTTGCTCTGTGTTTTCCTTTAACACTACAGCACGCAGGACTTGCACCTAAGAGACACATTAAATGCATACTAAGAATGCTTGGTGACAGCTTCATTGGGTGAATCTGGAAGAGGATGGGGTGCAGGACTGGAGGATTACTACACGCATTGGCAGTATCACCAAGATGCTGGAGCTATCGACCAACCCTTGGGATGACATCATCCAGCAGCAGCAAACGCAGATGGATGTACAACAAAAATCACAAAAGAACACTGATCTCCAAGGACGATGATACAGCTACATTTTGGCAGTTTGGTAATACGGTATTTCAACCCGCAGGATCAGCATGTCCAGTCAATATTGATCTTTGCAATTTTTTTTTTTGAGGAACTAGTCGATTTGGGCGGAGGTTCCATACAGGGCGCAGAAGCCAAGCTGTCTCTTCTAGCGCTTTATGTGATTGTGGTTCTCCTTCTTGAGTATTTTGTAGACATCTTCCTCTTGTGAAATGCGCTCCAGGAGTGGAAGGACATCAAGGAGCTCTGTGTCCGACATGTCATCAAACCATGAACTCACAGGGATCTATAGAAAACAAACATGTTACAAACATCTCTCAATCATTGTTTACATTTCCACACAGAAATTCAGGACAAGATTTATTATAATGATGTATGAAGGTATTGATACATGCCAAGTGCTTGATATCTACATACAATCTATAAAGCTTGAATCTGATCACAACAAATATAATGATCATGTTGGATGTGATCAGAATACACTCTTTGTAAGGGGTTTAAAGATCCAATGCATTTTGAGAAGACAATTTGCTATGTTTTTTCTTTACATACCCTGTCATAACGAGGAAGTCAAAACCAAAACAAGGACAGCAGTAATGCTTCCTTTCAAAACAAAGTCAGTGTGGATACTTACTGCATTATCTTGGTGGAAGATATATGAAGCGGGTGAATTGTCCACAATTACAATACGTTCCAGTTTACGACCCAGTCGACTAAGATCCTGGAGCATATAAAACAGAATAAGGAAGATATCAACGGTTAACCTGCATTAGGAGTGATGTTTGTCAGTGATGGTCATGTGGCTGTCTTCTCTGTTCTGGGTCAATTTCATACAGCTGTTTATTAGCTAAGCACAACCTTTTGCAAAATTGCTGACCCTTTCTAGCTAAATGAGATAACATTACCCCAAATTTTCTGTTTTACAATTATAATGGGAGTGGAATTTTTACATGTAATTTCCATATCAAATTTTCACAAATACCAGTATTTTGCACTCAAATGCTTATTAGAAACAAGAATTTTGAACTGAAAAAAAAAAATCAGATTTCAATTTTGGATGACAGAAAAGATAACCAGTCTTGTGTAAGACCCAAGTGTAGCACAGTTTTATGAAACATCACCTCGGACTATAAAATTTGTTTTTGTAATACAGATGTAGTGTAATACAACCATACTATTACAGACCCTAAAGGCCCTGTCACATCGAACTGTACAAGCCTTGCTGGGTGATTGCAAGCAACTCCCTCGCAACAAAGTTTTGAGCATGTTCAAAACTTTTCTTTGTGCAAATCAGACTTGCATACGCTTTTGTGTCCAACTGCGTGGGAGATACTGTCAAAGCGGGCGACCTGCATGTCGCAAAAAAGGTCTCCAGCAAGGCTTACACGGAACGATGCGACAGGGCCTTACAATGTGGATCAAGAACTGTTCTCAGTTTCATCATCCAAAATGGGTAAGAGATCGTGACAGCCGCATAATTGTCATTGACAGACCTCGAACACTTCTAATATGAGAGCTCCTATGCCAACAACATAAATATTATGTAAAAAGAAAAATTTGGACTCAAGTTTTATGCTTCTCTTGAATATGGTTTCTCAGTGAGACATGTACATGTATAAGTACATTCACACATATTTTTATACTCATAAATTGAAAGGATAATTTTTCTACAAAAATACAATTTCTTTCCTTTAAAAAGGATGTACTAAAAATCATATCCATAAATTTTACTACCTGCTAAGAAAGACCACTTTTTTTCTTGTCTCATGTCTTGATGGAAAAGTCTCAATGTACAGAGGGTGTGGGGGGGGGGGGGTCAATTTACATATGTAGATAACCTGCCAAAGGATATTTTTATTTTCTAACTTAAGTGATCTTTACATACATGACAAACAGGTTTTAACATATCTTAATTTTCTAACTTATTTTCTAACTTAAGTGATCTTTACATACAGGACAAACAGGTTTTCACATATCTGATGACAGTCTATTATAGAAGCATTTACCATATTAAAGGAGCTGATTTCCATTACCAAAACCGTATGTCTGTTAAATGTACATTGATACCCGACTACAAAGTCCATAGATATGCTTAAAGAAATAGCAGAATTTTCCAGGGCTAAGCCAAATAGGTTTGCTAATATTGCAATTTGTACTTGATGTACTGAACCAGCAAGAAAGGTGATTGCAGAATGGCTTGCAATTAAACACAACTCCAAGAATCAAATGCTAATCAATTTTCATTCAATCAATAAGAAGCCCACATTTCATTTCAAGACAAGTTTTTTTTCTGGGATGGGTTCAGTTTTACTTCTAAGCAATAAATGCATACATTGCTCACTAGATAGTTTTGCGCTAAGAATATGTGAAAAGCAAATGACTAGTCCATGTCTATGGATAACGTGTCAATGTGTAACAAAAATTTGAGAGTGAGAAACATATCTTGGTAATCGTTATAAGTTTACATGGGATATTATGTATCGTTTCTGTTATTGCCTTAATATTATTTTGAACAGACAATTACAAAGAGACATCTAAAGGAAGATTAAAAAAAAAACCAAATCAATAGATATTACTATGAAGAATCCCCCCTTCCTTTTTTAGTCAATGCCTCAGCACCATAAAGATTCCCAGTGAATGTACATGAGAAAGCAGGACTTGTTCATACCTTAATATAATTTCCTCTGTGAAACACACATGATTCCCGGAACAGCCGACACCTGAACACACCCCATTTGTCTAAAAGGTCAGCAACTGGATCTGCATACTGTCAATACAAGAAGAAATGAGAACAGTTATTAAAAATGATAACAAAAAAAAAAAATTTCAATAGCTATTGCAAAAACAGATAAAACTGACGAGAACTTTGCCACTAAATAGACAACATTAATATTCAGGCATGAATTTAAATGCACACAGATGGTTTTGAATCTGTGGTTCAATCAAATTTTGTGCACTAATTGATAAATTATGTTTAATTCAGTCTGCTCATAGGAAACAAAATGCAAGCACCCTTTTGTCAAAGGGCATTTTGAAATTCAAACTTGATATGGTACGAGTCCAAAATATTTTTAATAAATCTATATAAATATAGAAATATTATTTCCTAAATGCACATGGATTATCAGACATTTTCTCAATATAAATGCAATTTCAATTAACCACAGATTCAAACCACCTTGGAGCTTGGGCAATATTGGCTATAGTATTGAGCAATGTTATCATGGTCATTGTTGTAAAAGTCAGTGGCTATTCATTGATTTACTGCATTGGAAGATCCTGAAGTTTGTGAATATTATTTTATCATATATCTATGTATCCCTAATTAATACTTGAAAATAATGCCAAAAATATCCATCATAGATTATTACCAGATGCCTTAATAAAAATCATAAAAAGTCGACCTATTCAAAAAACAATATCCACCATCTACTTTTGACAAACTGTTAAGACTTTACGAAAAGTAATATTCAATTTTGTTCATTTTTTTGTATCACTATGCTTTTTATAGTTTTATATATTGTAATCCAATTTGTATTTCAATGTCTCTCTAATTTCCCCATTTTGTGTTTACATTTCCTTCATTGAGGATAATTTCCATCAAGACATTCATCAACTAGAACTGGGGCATTCCTTCAACTCAAAGATAGAATGCTGTTTATCATCTTGAAAAGGAAATAAATTGATGGAAAATAAGTAAGATTATAAAACATTAAGAAAATTTAAGATGTGAAAGGCATTGCTCTGTATTTCTACTGTATGAATCAAAATTAAGGCTCAAATATAAAATTGGCAGGTAATATTCATATATCTGTTAATACAATATCTGAATCCACAACATACCGAGCAAGCCCTTTCATATTTCATGTACTATTATTCAATAAAGCCTACTAAATATTTTTTGACTATTTTTTTCTTGCCAAAGACCAAGTTTTAGTGGACCTTTTTTTTTTACATATTTTTCAAGACATATCAAGTAAAAGCTTATTGAAAGAACCATTACATTCATGAATGTCCCTACAATTGCATCGGCAATACACTCATTACAAAACTGAAAATGAATCTAAGAATGAACTGCAATTGAGCATCAACACTGGAAACCACAGTCATAATAATCATGACATGAAATTTTATTTACCGCTTGTGACATTTAAGCAATTATGAGTGTACAATCAGTCATGGAGGTAGCTCTCCTGCAAGCTTAAATGAGGTCTACTATGCAGTAGAGGATCGTTCACACATGACACAGCAAACTCAGCAACATTTTGTGAACAAAGTCAATGGGATATGATACAGAAAAAATTAAACAGGGGCTTGGGGATCAATGCTCAAAAGAGCTGTGGAAAATACCGAATCATTGCAATTTTAGAGCTTATCAAATGCTGTAGATTTACACAGTACAGTAGGTTATTAAGTGTAGTCCCTGAAATAAAAAGATTGATTATGAGATGTCAAATATTGCAAAGGCTGGACAATCTATGTTTTAATCACATAAAGTATTGAAGCTTTGATCAAGATTCATGGACAAACTAAAACGCTACATACATGTATACGTGTCATGAAATTGACTCATGGCATCATCATGAAATTGAAAGTGGGGTGGAAATTCTTGCCACGTATGAACACGATAAAATTGTTACTGATCTTACTTGTACATGTACCATATCTGAACGAAGCCTAAATCTCCTGAATGTCATTAGCCTTTTAGGATTTATGAGCACTATGAATCCTAAATCCCTTTCCCAAAACAAAATACATTGTACACGTTTTTGTTTAAGGTTTCAAGAGAGAATGCAATGCCATTGAATACTCTCACAATTGCTTGCTAGCATACTCTCAATTGCAATGAAATAAATTACATTCATTTGACATTTGAGAGTACTGTGTAAAGACTACACTGTCTCGCTGTAACACTAGTAGTAGTTACACGAGTGTATTAGGCAACACTAAATCAATAATTGGATCTAATGTTTATTCCAAAGGTTAATTTACATGCAAATAAAGAATCACTGTTTAGATATCATGGTACATCATTTATTTCAATGCCCATAATTATTTTTTCTCTTTTAACTGTATGCCAGAAAAAAAGTAATCATATCAGACAGGAATGCATAATTCATATTTTTTTTTAAAGTTAATAAACAGTCAGGAAAATAGAAAATACACATGATCCTGGACATGTGATCCTGGACATGTAGGTCTGACAAAATTTTGATGCAGATGTTTAAATCAGTTACCGGTATATAAATATGGACAATAATTCCTAAACTTGGTAAAAATTGGTAATGCGAAAGAAAGGTTAATATCAGCGCCTCCTTTCAAAGTGGCAAATTCCTAACTTCAAAACAAATCCTTCAGCATTTGCTATTTATTGTTACCATCAAAGCTACAGAATTTGATATAACTCCTTGCAATAATAACAAATTATATGACAAAGTTGCTATACCTTTGCAAGACTAGCTGTAAATAACACACATTCATAAAGCTGCCCCACTCTCTGCAGAAACTCGTCCACGTGCGGCCTTTTTAATACATATACCTGAAATACAAAATAAAGAAGAAAGAGATGGTCCTTGCAGATCAGTATACAATGGCAGCTCTATATGTACAAACAGTACACCATTGAAATTTAATTTCCCACCCCCTCCCTCCACTAATAATTCAAATGCATATGAATACATTTCTAGCTCAATAACAATAATTTCAACATCTAACTTGAATAAAGAGGCAATTAAAAATGGGATATCCCCAGGTTTAGAGTGTGATGACCTAGTTCATGTGGATGAGTAAATAGCCCATGTCTCATGGGGTATCATAGCACACCTATCATGTCTTATGTCAGCTGTTGTACTATCACTTGACGAAAGATGAGATAGGAGAAACACTAAAATGTCACACATAATCTAGTCTCACTTCCAGACTGTCAGACCAGTCCAATACTATGGAAATGGTGAAGATATGTGTTATTAGTAGGTCTACTGACATAAATTCAAGCAGCAAACCAAAACCTGGGGGGGTCTACTAGTCCCCACCCTAGTGAATAGTGTGATGCTATAAGCCTATAGGTCTACCATGTTATGTAGGTAAACTTATATTCAAAGTAAAATATAAAAAGTATCAGGGGATATTACATTGTGGGTATAAAGCTTCTTTAACGATTCAAATATTTACTATTTGTCTACGATTTATTTAATCACTGTTTCATTCTGTGATGATATAAAAGATCAAAGGTTTTGATTACATATCAGATAAAAATCATCAAGTTCAACATTGAGAATGATACTGATAGTACTCTGGAGTCTTGATGATAATCAACTCATTTGATTCATATTCATATCAATGTTCAAGCACAGAACATCGATCCTGGACTCAATGAAGATGCAAAAACAAATTAGGTATTCAAACACAGTCATGCAGGTAACTGAAATATTTTGCTCTTATTGAATTTATTTAAGCATAAATTTGGACACATACATGTATATATTGCACTTAATACCCAGACAAAATTGTATGGGAGCTATTTATTCAGATGGTGTACTTTCCCAATTATATTTTGACTTCATTTATTGAGGTCACATGTAGTTTGCAAAATACAAGGGTGATTTTTTAACTTGGCTACAGAAATATTTTGGATAATTTGAAGACTTAAGCACCCTCGACATTATCTTTTTCAATGGTATTATAAAACAGTTTGGTTACCAGAAGCTACTTGTCTAATAAATTAACAGATAAATATTACATGATATCAGAGTGACTGAAAACAAGGCTAGGATTTCAAGGTACCTGATCTACAAACAGGACTCTTATCAGACCACATTGCTATTGCCTTTGAAATCATACTTGAACATACAGTATACTCACCTCATGAACTGTGCCGTCAATTTCTACAGGAACAACAAAATCTGCATTTGAAATGGGCTGGACAAGAGAGAGGTAAACAGAAAGGAGAGAAAATTTACCATTGTAAATTTGTGATACACAAACATACATTTACAATCATTAACTTAAAAATGTAGCAATGAAAAAAAATATGTTGCTAATTCAAATAATAAAAGCTGAAGAAATAAAGGCTTAAATAATTCATTGTACTGAATGAGACTTGAAATTTCTCAAAATTAGATGATTTGCATGCATCTTGGGTCTTCAGAAGAAACGATCATGAAATATCTAAGACGCGTTTGAAGCTGACTTCTTACTTTTTTTGAAAATTAAACTCAATCACTCAAATTATCTTTAACCACTGCATTCTTGGTGCACATACACCCTTTGTTATGAATTCAGATGGACTGAGCCCAGAGGCAATTGATCCCATGATTTACATGTAATTGGCACAAAAGCAAGGATTCATCAACAGTAATTGAATCCCACTTTGCGATCAAATATGAGATCATTAGACAGTGAATCAGCCTGGCCTGGTTTAACGCTGTCATCCGATTTCCGTAATGCATTAGAAAGAGTATTGCTCTGGACAGCCATACCATTCTGGGCAATATTTATCATGCAGTCCAATGTGCTCTCTTTCTCTTTATATCTCTCCTTCTATCTCATCCTCATTATCTCTCTGAACTGAGACAGGTCCAAAGATATTTGGACATTGCATGTTGTACACGTTAATAGATCGAGTATCTCTGGATAATAGATGCATGTACTTCATGGGTTTCTTACATGTCGATTTAGTTTTGGTGTGTCCCCCCCCCCCCCCCCTCTAAAACATGATGGATAGAATGGACTGAAAATGATCAATGACTTTACAGCAGATATTCGTATAATTTTGGTCAATCAATTTTTGAAACATTTCAATGATCATAATCAATTGATTAAAGTAATTCCATTTGGCACAAATTCATAAATGCTATTAAAAGCATCTGAAAGCCAGGCCATATTACCTTGGGTATTAAGCTGATGTAGATCACCAAAAACACTGTTAAAAGTGTAGAATTTAATTACAATATTACTTTCCGTGGTTATTAATTTTTTTAGTTGTAAAAAGTTTAAAGGGGCTGTGATTTGTTTATAAATGAAGAAATTACAAGAAAAAACGACTACACCAAATACCCATCGGAATGGAATGAACCGTGCACCAAACACATTTAGAACGCAGGTTCTTCTTAGACAAATTCAATGAAGAGAGCAATGCACATATGAAGATGCTGGATAAACTGTCAATGCTGGTAAAAAATCAAATCTGACATTGCTTTATCATAAAATTCCATTCCTTCAAGTAGTCAATCTGCAAGTACAGTATGCAACTATATGACAAATGCATGTTCATTCTGCAATATGTTCTGTACAACTGTACCATACTATGAAGAAATCATAATCTATAAACCAAATCTACCATATTATCATTGCTTCAGGGAGAATGACATTGACACCACTTTTCTGCCACCTCTCTTGAAACTAGGCAGGTTATATTATCCTCATGGTTCATGGCTTTTATCGCATCAAGACAGATAGGCATTATACACTGAAGAAATTATTCATCAATGAAGTATTAAAGAGGTACTCAAAGCTGAAAATATGATTTGAAGAGATGATGAAAAATCAGACAAACAAAACACTAAAATGGTGATCAAATCCAGACAGGAAATAACAAAGTTATATTTTCAAGATTGACATTATTTTGGTGAAACAGTTCTATTCATATCTTTATTAATGTTCAATATTAAGCACACTGATGATATCATATATTCATTGCAGTAACTTGTAATTTTTGTATGTTAGAAAAAAAATCATACATGCATGTGTGACAGACAATATGAAATAATTACTATATGTATTCCTATCTATATAATACCCCTTTCATAAACCCAATTATGCGGCTAATAGCAGCATAATTTGGTCGTAAAATTGGAGGAGGACCAGAGTTACATATCCGCATTATTTTGATGCTGCTATTATCCGCATAATAGCAGCATCGGGACAAGATTTTGAGTTTATGAACGCATTTCCAAGTAATGCGGATAATTGCCATGGTGCGGTCACAAGGTCACCCTTTTCCAACACAACCGCATCGGAGGGGGCATGTCAAGTTGTCATGACAATTATCCACCTTTTTCAGGACGGGCGCTCGTAAAAATAATGCGGCTTATTTTCGGAGTTTGTGAACGCAATTTTTATTGAATTATCCGCATTACTCTTAGGCGGCTAGTTGGAGGATGGGCTTATGAAAAGGGTGTAAGAAGATGGAAAGACAAAGTGGGTACATGACCTCATCAGCCAACTTAATGAACATTCATGACAATAGGCATAAAAGTGTTTTCACAAAATTCAATAACTTTGTAGTCTTTGTTACCTGAGCTTTTAACACAACAATCTACTGTACAATTTGCATGAATCTTGTGGAAAACCTACAAAGTACATGTATACAAATTTGCAATCGACTTTACTGACGGTAAATGATACCTACGCTTCCCAGGCACAATTATGCTTCTCTTTCTCTGTTCCTTAACCTTAAAATTCCTTGGTACAAAAAGACAAATCAACACTTGGGAGCAAGAAAGTTTGTCAAATCATCAACACTTTAATACATGTAAAGGTCTTCTTTTGCACCAGTCTACATGTGTAGTATGATCATGTTTTGTGATTAATTGCTCATCTAAACACACTGTTTTCCTGTCAGTAGGCCCTCCTTAGCCTAAATCAAACAGCATTCTGAAATTCTACACTAACCTACCAGTGCACCGCTGAGGCAGTCTTCTTGATTCCAAACTTCTTCTTTGCTACATACATGTAGAATGTGTGCAACAGAGATCTAGCACGCTGTGACTGAAATTTTAGCAGTCACGAAGGATTCTTGTACATGTACAAAGCCCAGCTTTCCCTATTACTACATGCAAACATCAATAATCATTCCTCTCGTGTCATTCACAACCTTAAAAATTCTTCGTTCATAACTTTATTTTTTTTATCATGATAGTATCAAAAGAATAAAGTCAAATTCTGAGATGGAAAAGGATTTGTAGAATTCAGATTTAATTCTGGATTCATAATCAAATCAACCCTGATATTAAGATTTTGTATCTAAATCACATATTTGCCAGCATATTAAATGGAAAAGTTGTTCCTCTGTCATTAGTGATTGGTTTATCTTTCAAAAGCAAAGAAAATGCCAGGTTATCAGTGATAGTGAGATATGGGCTACCTCAGAGAGAGATTCTCAGATATTGGAAAAATAAAACTCAAGTAGAAGGATAGCTAGATGGATGGACAGATAGACTGAAAGATGGTACATGAAACACCCTCCCATCCCATCAACATACCAACCAAGTTATACCCCTACCATGCATACACTCACTCAAGTGTTTTGTAAATGCTGGGGCATCAAAAGCCAGCCGTTTCTCTCATGTTACTGCCATCCTCTCACGTGGCAGTGTATTGCGTTACCATGGCATTCCGTCATGGAATGTATCATTTCCATCACGCTCTCAACATTCTTCTTGGACAATTCTAGATACCAATAGTGAGGTCCATAAAATGTCAGACATCTAGAATGACATTTATTCCAATATGAAAACTGTTGCCAAACTGAAATCCAATAATATTTTAATAAAGATGGTGAGGAATGACATGTGCTTAATAGAATAGAAACAATTTTCAAACAAAACTGGCTTCTAATTTGATCTATGATTTTAACATGATAATAGAATTTTAATTGTATTCCAATGGTAAGTGTATGTTAGTGATACAAAATTAATTTGTCATTAAATTACAAGATTTACATCTGGGTCTCCAAGCGTTAACCAATTAATCCTTTCTTTACGGACATGAATACATTACGTGTACATTACATCAAAGATACTACAAGGGGAAGATTGGACACTTCGATGATTTTTTGAAAAGATAAATGCTTGTGGGGAAGGGCGCCCAACAGCGTTGAGTAAGTTAACCTTCGCATATCGGCACGCGACAGTGTATAAAACATATGGGGAAAATGAGAGAGGGGAGTTTGGAGAGGGCTCAAGGGTGATAAATGGGAATAATTCCATGTTTTATTTCCAAGAAACCTCTGAAATATATTCATCTCAATTTTAAGGGGGAAAAAATTGAATGAAAAAATTTTAAAATGTACATGTAAGAATCGTCTATTCCTTCGACCCTTCACCATTTCTCTCATATGTTTTGTACACAACCATCTCGCGATATGCAAAGGTCAAAAGGTCGTTACTTTAATACTCAACGCTGTAGGGCGCTCTTCCCGAGCATTTCATTACACGGTCTATGTACTGTCCGATCTTCCCCTTGTAGTATCTTTGATTATATTCATACATGTAAATGGCTATTGATTATTAATACACCCTGTAGAAATTTCTTTTCAAAGAAAAAAACATGTATTTGATGATGCATACTTTAAATATTTACATGCAATTATCCTAACTTCTCAAGTTTGACCACTAAATTGCTAAAACTTCTCCCATTCTCAACATCAAAAGTGCTCTTTCAACTGAAGTATGCTTCAGAGTCAACTTCAAGAACAATCAAAGCACATCTACAATGTAAACCTCTCAAGTCACATGATCAAAAAGCACTTTCCAGTTGCCATGGAAGCAGAACCTCTATCCCAGGGAAGAAAATCCATGTCAGAATAGGTCTGAGAGAAAACAAAAACACTTTGTAGGACGCAGTGGAAGAAATGTTTCACCACACATTCCAAAATCAATAAGTTTTTTTTGTACAATTAATTACATGTAGCTCATGTCCAGGAAAGTATGAACCAAAATTGGCTATGAAATAGTGTTAAATTGTGTCTTGCATATGAATTGAGAGATCATATTATATTCTTATCAGTTTTCTGAAGAATTCCAGTGTTCTTAATTGCACGCAAATTTTCCTGAGTGTAGTTAAAAGTTTTACCTACACTGAGGAAAATTTATGCCTGGCTTTATAGGGGCATGCAATTGTCATGGCAATTTGCACAAAGGATGTAAACTCTGATATTTTCAGAAAATTAAAAAAATATATATTCCTTTATAAATGCATATCTTTTTTTCAAAAATTCACAATAGACAGACTTTTACAATAACAGATTCATTAACATTAACTTACTTTGACTTAAATACACTAGTGCATGTACTTGAAAGGACAAGTTCTGATGCATGTAGCTTGCAAAATGATTTGTCATAAAAGCAATGTATGTAATACATACATACATTTTAATCTCCAAAGCATTTGAGACATGTTTTCCATTAGATAGTCTTGAGGTACAGACCCCTGACTACAAAGGTGTCGGAGCAACACCTTATTCTTAACACTGTTAGCCTACCGGTAAATGTAAATTAACACTGATAAGAAAGCATATTAAATACTTGCAGTAATTCAGGGGACCAACAATTTCAAGTCCTCTTCTAAGGATATGGCAATTTAAGAAACAATGCTACATTATTCTTCATATTATCATTATCAATATCTTGAAGTGAAAACCTGTGTATGAAGACTGCACGGTGGAAATGTTCAAGAAAAGTTGATGTTATGCGGAAGTCAATTTATTTCATAATCCTGGTCCAAACTAAAAGACTGTGGTATTCAAATAAACTGTTCTCACTACCGTCCTTAAACTAGTTTACTGGAAACTAGTTTAATGTGTAATGAGAATGGTCAAAGTGGTCTCAAAGCCATTTTCCAAAGCGGTTCAGAAAACCACCTAGCGTTGTAGTTTTGAAGATCTTTTTGCCTCGTTAAACTGGTTTTCGCGTAAGTGAGGACACAACCATTCTTCAGGAAACAATCTTCGATCATTTCGAGCATGCTACTCCACACGCTGTATGTGGAATCCCTACTCTGTAGTTTCAAATTTTGCGAAACATGTCACACCGCTGAGAGTGTTCCCATAGCAACAAGACCACAAAACGTGAAGTGGTTTTGAAAACCACTTTCGGGTGATCATACGGGAACGCTAGCTAATCGATTTTTGAAACTGGTTTCCTGAACTGGTTTCCAGTAAACCAGTTTTAGAAAGTATAATGAGAACGATGTCAAAGACAAGTGGTCCTTACAGGGAGTCACCAAATCAGGTTACACTGCACCAAGAATCAGAACTGTGGGAATAAATTACAGCAGTACAGCTAATCAATATTCATAAAGTTGGTATTCACAAATGTAATGCTCACCTTAAATGAACTATGTACTAATGTCTCGTCTAAATCGATGACTATACAACATTTATGTGCATCCTGCTGCCTCACCTGGGGGAGTAGAAATTTATTTGGTTGCTGTACAGGAGAGAAAAAGAGGACATCAACAACTCATCTTTATATCTTCAATATCAGAATTGATTTGGAGCATAAACACAATATATTTAAAATGCACCCTCCCCCCATAATATTGTCATTATTTGTTTCACCAATGATAACCGAAACCCAATTTAAACCTTATTTCAATAGAAAACAACAAGGCTGGCATTCACAAGTAGACACTAAATGATACAAAATAAATTTTGTCTTGAATCTTATACTACATGTACATGTACACTAGGTAGATTCCCCTGGTGTACATTTTTATTCAATTAACTCCAATAACCAAATTGATTGGAGGAAAATCAATATCAATTAGGAGCATGTTCCTGCGGAAAATCAATGGGCTCCTTGTTGTCAATATGATATCATGTGCCGATTTCAAATATACTGTACAGTTATGGGTTATTTGTACAGTAGAAAGAATGAGACACTCTGCTATATTACATGTACTCTGTTTAAATATGTAACAAAAGTCACAAGCCAGGAAATATATGTAACATTTTTAAATATAAATTGCATGTAATTTAGCAGTATATTTGCATTATTCTAAACTTTTTACATTTTTTTTTGAAAATTTCAAGAGCTTATTTTGACAATATGAATTTGACCATTAAATCAGGTTTAGCACCATCTACATGTAGCAATTTCATTGAATGGACAAGTAAAATCCCTTTCAACTTTCTGAGAAAATGACTTAATTCCATGGAAAGGCATTTTGGTGAAAAAGAACAAAATGGTTGTGGTGAAGCTGAAAAATGATACCATTCCAACTTTGTGCTATAACACATGTGGTACTAAAAAAGCTAATCATCACGATCCCTGTAAAGCAATACACTGGAAAATACTAATCGGTATTTGAAAATGTAATATGGCAATTATAAAGTACATGTAGATTTTTATAGAAATTGGTGGTTGCATTATCACAATCACATGTGAACATGGCAAAAGTGGTTGGTATTAAAAGCAGGCAATGGGCAGTCCTTACAGAGAGAATAAGAACTTTTTGAAAATAAACTGAAGTGCAATACATGTGGCAGAGTAGGCCTACTGTTAAAGTGTGTAGTATCCCATGTGAACATGGCTGCAATTTCAAACTGTGTACAGTGTATATACAATACATGTACGTGGCAGAGAATGTGCATTGAATAAAAATATACCTATTGAAGTGCAATTTTCAGAGGCATGCACTGTTAAATTTGACAGTGAATGTTATTGTACAGTCTGTAGTATCACATGTGAACATGGCCAAAGTTTTCAGTACCAATTTCAAACAGTGTGTGTAGCAAAGAATGTGAATGTGTGTGGAGCAAATTTGTCCAACCCCCTTTGACACTCGGTCCAAACAGTCAGATCCAAACAATTGTCATTTACAAGGAGTGATGATGCACATCAAAACATTTTCTACATAACAAATATAGCATGCTACACACACGCACACATATCAAAAATATAACTACTGTAATAATAGTGCATAATGTGCATTGTAGAATGTGATAACCCTGATGAATGAATAAAGTGCTATTAAACTACATGTATTTTACATTTGCAGTAGCTCTTTAACAAGCAAATGCTGTTCATTTATTAAAGGAAAGAAAAGGCCAATATTGACCAGTCTCACATTTCTTGGGTTTGCTTACCTGCATTTACAAGTAACTTCTTCAATAATGAAGCCATAAATTATTTTATTTTTTATTTCATGTACCAAAAACAATTAATCTTAGGGAGAACCCCTCCCCCTGTATATTTTTTTATCAGTGCCATGTGTATATGAAATAAACTTCTATTTGACTTTCATTTTAACACTGATGATATAACTTTTTAACACTGATGATAAAACTTTGTCTGTAATAAATCTGAACAATGATACCAAAAATCGAAAAAAATATTTCACTAATTATGGAGGACCCACAATGATTAAATGTGTTATGTCACCGAATAATGTAAACAACCACTTGCAAATGTGGTGAATATAACAAAACTACAATTATGTAGAATTGTAGATCATTTTAAGCACTAAAAATTTCAAAAATACATAAATAAAAACACATTGACAAGCATATTGATGACATACCGTGCTAGGGTCGTTAACAGGAACTGAGCGGTCGAGCGACTATAAACAAAGGAGATGCACACATAAAACAGAAATGAATGGTGGGGTAAAAACTGGTGCATATACAAGTACAACAGAAATAAACTCATTTATGATAGAAAAATATACAGTTTGTATGTGCAGAGTAAAATTTATGATAAAATAAAAACTATTACATATACGCTTGCAAATGGAGGGTGCTTACTTCACCTTTTCACACCAAAAACATTATGATAAAAAGACAAAATTTTGTTCTATAATTGTTGCACTGAATTTTCACATTTTTTAAAGTTTCCCTGAATGACTAGTGGAGTGGACTTCCTTTAATCTGCAAATTTACAAGTACCCTCTTTTATTGAATAGGAATAGAACAAATGAAAACCAAAATCACAACAAATCTATGCTCTAATATATAATGAATTTTGCATAATTTATTTTACATTTAAATTTGGGGTTTGAGGTCTCTACAGTCTTCAATGCAGAACTCATACATGCATACCATACATGTATCTAAAAACTGCTATAGCCCCCCTCCCTCATTTTATTGCTGAGGAAATTATCTAGCATCTTCCTTGCAGTAATACAAATAAAGCCTATTATACATGTATGTGCTTTAGAAAAACTTGTTCACTGACTGATGCAATACTCAAATCTTGAGGAAACACAACTGATGATCACAAAAACACCTCAAATACAAAAATATTTATTTATAAAAACATACATTGCACATCAACATTAAAGCTACATTGATTTATTTTTTGAAAGCCCTCATGCAAGTGCATGTATACAAAAGGTAAACTATGTGCATACATGTAAATACATGTACATATAAAGCGCAAGGATGTCATAACGTTATGTTAAAATGAGGAATTACATTACATTGTACGTTCAGGCAAAGAGAACACTGTACATGTACAAGTACATCTTCAAACCAACTATAATTTAATTTTGAGAATAAAATCAGGTACATGTACATGAAAGTATTTTTCTGAATTAGGCAGGTGAATTGGCAGGCTCATTATCTCTCGACAAGAACCAAGGTTGATTACACATGTCAGAGCACATGATGCTCACTCGTTATAAACTGATTTGGCCATTGCATACAATGCATAATATATTACCCAGGTGTACCTCAAGACTAAGAGGCAGCCTAGGTCATTCCTTGATATCCTAAATTATCATTTTAAACAAACTTTGTTGTGGTGGTACTGTAGGAATTAATTGCAAATGCAAATAGAAAAAGAAAAGAATTTGGAATGAGGAAGGGGGAAAAAGAGTAATCAAGAGGGAAATAAAGAGAGGGACAAAGAGCCCCCCCCCCCTTCTTGGTTGGATATCTGGGACTGGGCAAGGGGATTAATTTCATCTGTAGGTGTTCTAAAATGCAACATTGTTTTCTTCAAACGAAATGTTACACATGACTGATAAAAATATGCATACTGTACATTACTGTATGCACCAATGCCTCATAATAGGCAAAATAATATCTGATTTGTAAATACTATGAGTCTATGACTTTTTATCATTCTTTAATAGTAGGCCTATTCTAAAAATTTGCTGAACGTCTGTTGAGGATTAATAATCATATCTTTAATAAAACATGAAGATGTACAAGTACAGTGTACGGATGATCAATGGCTTAAATGAGTTCTGTACATTTGCTGTATAAAGAATACAGAGATGCTAACTGATAGCTCAAAAAAATCCTGAAAACCCAGGCCGGGGGTCCAGGGGCCCGCCCAGGGCCCCTGGCGGGGTCAAGGGCGAAGCCCCCTGAAGCTGGAACGTTTTCTTATTCTTTAGAGAGCTGAAATCATTAATCTACAGTAGTACATAACAAATAATTAATGACATAATAAACTTCATATCATAGGCAAGAAAGGTGCTCAAAAAAAAAAATCATGTAACCCGTACTCATTACGGTACGGGTTAACCTGTTGCGGGTTAAAATGCTGCGGCCATGGGTGCGACTCGGCCTCGGGACGGGTGTATGTAGCAGCTGGGGTGCCCTTTTTCACTCACTGTACTCATCAACAAGACAATCCTATACTATTGAAAATCCATAAATCACAATTTCTATCAAAATGATGGATAGTTCACACATATGAATTGATGAATACGCACCAGAGAACATATATTTCATGGTAGCAAATAGGTTTTCAGCTGAAATCCCGCGGCAGACAACCAATCACTCACGCAGCAGCAGGCAATTGCAGCCACACCGGGCCGTGCATGCTTCGAGCGGTTCTACCGGGCGATCGCCCGACTGGGATAGCGCTGACACCCGTATCCCTGCAGGGTATAGGGCGGCGTTTGCAACTGCTACAATGTATTGCTCGCGCGTACCGTGCAAGTACAGTACCAGCTAAACTTCATGCTGCGCACAACGCTAATAATTTTCCGTCTGCGCAAATTGGCCATCCAAAATTGAAATTGCGCTCTCCGTAGCGAACTCCGTGACAAGATTTGGAGGGGGAATTTTTACGGATTTCACTTTGACAATCGATTTTTTTTTCCGGAATATTTTTCAGCAAAGGAAAAAATCCGGAATTCCGGAAAAATCCGGAAAATTAGCAACTCTGATAAAGAATACAGACAGATAATCAAAAATGAACCCAAACCAAATTATATCACACAAAAGGAATAAATATCAAATCTAAAAAATTGTTTGTGAACATTTAAAATGCATGCAACACTAAAGGTTTGAAAATATAAAAGACATCAGTTATTTTTCTTTGCTTTTTTATACACGTAGCAACTCAATTTAAGCATGCCAGAGAAATAAATATAAATGTATACTACGGTGATGCATAAATCTGACATTTACACCAGATGACTTGTCAACCTCTGAGGAAAGTGCTTTGCCAAAATCAAATGCTCTATAGTGAAAATTAAACATCACAGTGTATCTAACAAAAATATAAACAGGAAAAAAATATTTACATAAAATGTACATTGTACATGTAAATGTATCTCAAGCCTTATTTTGTGGCCAAACATGCAAAATTTCCATTGGATCAATATAATTTCTATTACGTTTTAGTGCACGTACCTTGTACAGGTACATAAAAACATGTAATGTGTGATGGAAATGTACAAGAGCTCTACACAAGCGAAATGTCACAAGTGGCAAATGTTCGCTTTATTGGCAATCAATGACGACTTGCGATAAAGGAACATTCAGATGTGTATTCTATCACTACTAGTGATTGATAACGCTATAGATTTGCGATACTGTCTCTGAAAGGTAGGTATTATATTCTAATTTGTATGGTGCGTGTCTGTGGTAGGTTGTCTTGACTGATATTAGATAGGATTCTAAGATTGAGAAAAAAATTATGTAATATCCAGAAATCAAGTTTGACATCATTTCATATTACTTTTCTATTTCATGTTTTTTGGAGGGTTTTATCAGTCAGAGTTTACTCTTCGTATAAGCTCGAAAAATGTTTGATTGCATTTTCCCCTTTTTTAAGGGGGGGGGGGGCGGTCTGCAATGGATCATGAAATTCCGGTCATACAAGCCAAAAGGTGGTTTCAGACCGCCTCGAAGTTCGTCAGTTCCAGGTATTCTCTGATCGGGAAATTTACCCCGATCAGAAAATACCAGGTATTTTGGTAATGTGAAAGCAAACTACGCGTAATATCCCCGAAAGAAAATACCTGCTAAATAGTAAGTACTTGGCGAAATTACGAGAACTTTCGCGGGGATTTTTCCAAGGTCGCAGGTATTTTAGCGATGTGGAAGCAAATTACGGGAACTTTTAGCCCAGCGTGTCGTTGGGTGCGGCGGCGTGGGTGGCTGCTGGGCTAGTGATTTTGAATCTTGCGCCTTGCCTGCTTATCAGACTATAGGCCTACTGTGCATGCTCGTAACTTCAGGAACTTATCCCGAAGGGGTATGTTTCAGGGCGGTGTGAATGCAGGAATTAATGGGTATTTTTCAGCCTAAAAAAGTTCTCGTAATTTAACGGGGATTCTTGTGATCGAGGCGGTTTGAAACCACCTATTGAGCTGTTCTGATAGGAATTTGATTTGTCATCGTAAATGTCAGAGAAAATGATGAGGGTAGGACCGGTCTGATAAGGCACACAAAGATTTCAAAATGCAATTATTATGAAATAGTAATCAATCAAGTTAACACTGCCAGGAAAGTTTTACACAATCAAGCAGATTTCAAGTCTGATAGAAAACATTCATAATTTTACATCCAATCATTTTTATTTTGATACTTGGAAATATCTTGAATAGAGTACATGAAACAGCAATCTGAAAGTCTTGGTTCAAAGACATACATGTATCAGAAGGGTATTTGGGATGATTAGTGTGGTATTGTGAACATGTGTCATATTTTGAATCTGTAGAACCTTCATTGTGTGCAGCACAGAGGTGCTGTGTTCTGTCGGTGTTTTCTTACCCTTTGATCGGTTTGATCTGACGTCTGTGGTACGCTTTGATGCGTGCCATGTCTCCCTGAACCAAAACAGCACAGGAAGGTATTGAGTAGACTTCTACTTCTTGGCTTCTTTGATGAGCTTGGCCCTGTTTGAAATTAATGAAATTATAAAAACAAAATTATTGAATTATTAATTAATTATTATTAACATTACAGATTTTACAATCCACAGGGTAAATATGCATACTGTACATTAGAACAGCCATGGTGTGGATCGTATAGCAAGAAATTTACCTACTTGAACATGTACATCTTTCTATCTCATATCTTTCTTGTCTAAATGCCTTTAATATATATCAGCCATCCATTAAAAAGAGAACTGCTTTATTGATCAACAATATGAATCAAACATGCATAATCTATCTACACGATGTAGACCATTCAATCAAATGCCTGTCGTAGTAATATACGTCCCAGTTAGGAGTTCAGCGATGATGTCAAGAGGGGGAGGGGCAATTTAGATAGAGCCTCGTCAACAAACACCAGGGATTCACAAGATTGACGGGGGATGTGACGCAAATTTACGCTAACGACCAGTCAGCCCCCCAACACAGAATGCATAGGGAATAACCTGAACCAGAAAGCCTACAGGAGATAGTCTTGCACATTTGGAAACCTACATGTAGGGGGTCATGATAACCAATCTCCCGCTCGCCTTCCCTGGGTTTTGCAATCAGTAAGAGATGGATGATTTAATTAAACATTCTAAAATGAGATTGGAGAGCACTAGGAAGCGCAGCTTTGGCAACAGATGGCAACTGGGTCTTTTTCCTATGATTTTACACCCACATTCTATGTTACATGTGTATGCAGGCCTACATGTACCATATATGCAGAGGACTTGTATATTGGGGGAGGGAGGCTATTTATAGGGAATTTACCTGAATATACACATATAAAAGAACCCTGAAATCAAATGTACCTACATGTACATGTACTTGTCCATGTATGTGTGTACATGTATGCAAATGTATGTATCTCATGCAATATTTTTTCATGTCTGTACTCTGCGATAATCCAACAAATTATCCCAGAACATGGTCTTGCATTTTTAATAAGAAACATAATTACACAAACTTCATACATGTTCCTGTCAAACAATATTACACAGTGGTCATTACAAGGCACGTCGAAGTAGGACACATTCCATATAAGATGCCACACCTTTAATAAGGTGTTCTCTGAAATACTTGTACATGCAGCATGAATATCTTTGGACCATTTCGTACACAATACTTTTCAATACCCGTAGTAGGCTTATGTAAACTGCAATTTTCACATGTATTCTTAGAAAAAGACCCCAATAAGAATATCTGTATTAGGCCGCACATTGTTTGTTATCAATGGGGCATTAAATATATCCCTAGACCATCCAATGTCCTAAATTTACGAGACACCATGGGCATGTCAGAAGATGATTCAATTTAACATGACACAAAGGTCAACGGCGGCAAGTGGCAACGAGGAAGAGCCGATCATTTATGTCATGAATTATGCACGGATATAAACTGGGCAATAATTCTCCACTCCCTGATGCATGCACGCCGAGTAAAGGAGTGCACTTGGGTTATGCATGTTATGCTGCTTGTGATGCACGCATGCCAGTCTCATCTAGGGGGGTCAATGAGCTCCAAAATGCCTCCCTTAAATCTCAAATCTCCTCTAAACCCATTAGGACTGCATAATGTCAGGAATTCAAGATGTATATACATATGTGTACTGTATACGCGTAGTGTTTTTAATGTTAGTAGGCATGCAGGTGTACATGAACAGGCCCTGCAGTTACATGTACATGTGCTGTTTGAAATCACAAAAATCGAAGTAAAAAAAAAAAATGTCTGTGCTGAGAGTTTCACATGGGCATGTATACGTACATGTACATGTGTGTAGGCTACATGTATTTCAGTAGTATCAAAACTGAAACTTTCTAGTCAATCGTACTAATAGAAACAATTCTTGCAGTCACTACGTCCTACAAAAAGACCCATGATCTATAAATTTGCTACCAGTGGCTAGTTCATTTCCAGCCCCCTCCCCCCACCCTCTCTTGAAAAAAAGACAAAGTACCGGGCAGTTCTTTTCTTTTAATATGAAAACATACTCCCTCCCCCCCCCCCCTCCTACATGTACAGAGATAAATGTAGGATTTCTTATCTTTCTTCACTTGTCTTTTTTTACGAAAAGGTGTGTGCATATACACTGTAGTCTACCATTAAAATGTGATTCAAACTCCAGTTTTTCTGCCCTTTTCTCTTGGTCGCTTGTGTGATATTTCGAAAGATTTTTGTGTCCTCCACTTGCACTAAACCCTGGATCTGCACTCGGTATGCATGTACATTGTATGTGTAGGATGTAAGTGCCCATGAAGTGTATCACTACATGTATTGCATACATGCTTATAATAAATTATATGACTGAGAATACAGTAGCTGCTTGTAACCAACAATACACAACTTATGTCATTCTACATGTAATAATATATGCATTCACATGTACAGTATTTATTTTTGTTGCATCATCAGCATTTCAACATCAACATGCACATCTTATTTTGGACTTGGAGCCAAGATACATACATTCAGCTCTGTGCCCTGCGATCAACATGAAATGTCAGGAAGTAAAAAAGTGTTTGCATGCAGCCTACAGGTACAGAATGTAGCCTGTAGGCCTGCCAGTCAGTATAAATGCCTACAATGTGCAATATACTATAAAAACACTATTATGTAATACAATAATATCTGGGTTGAAAGGAGAGTAGTGGCCAGTTATATTCAAATAAGCTGAACTACTTTTGTATACAAGCCAGGGTTGTAAACACCAGATTACTGATGCATGTCCTTCGCTGGCAATATTTACAGGCCTTCATTGACATGTAGGGCTGACATGTACATACAACCTTGGTACCGGTAGTACAATCTGTAGGTAGAGCATATCCTACAAGTACATGTATACATGTATGTACATGTACCTGCATCAATTTTAATGGGTCTTGCACCAATGACGTATATAGACTTCATGTGTAGGCTTTCTGTATTTCAAGGTACTAATGGATAATTTGTTTTTCCGTTTTGATCATGAAGAAGCAAAAAACGGAAATCGGCCTCGTGGTTTGGTTCTTGAAAATACAAATTTGATATCAGAAATACTTTTGGGCTTTTCTGCTTTCTCATTCTAGATTTGTGTTTTTGTATATAAAAAAATATCAGAACACGCTTTCTGCTCCGTGATCCTGTTTTCGGACAATCTCACAGCAAACATCAAAATTGCCGTCGGCTCTCTGATTTCTGATTTTTGTTCATCAATATTAAAGAGCGTCAACAAAATGTTTAAAGCCCCATATTTCATAGTTATCTTGATAGAATTCTTGCCCCGAAAACTTTAGTCTCATTACGCCACTGATAGGGACAGTGATTTTCCGTTTCAAAAAATTGCCTTTTCCGTTTCAGAAAATCTTGAATTCCTTTTGAGCATGTCAGAAAACGGAAATTACGTTTCCCCATAGACTTTGTGTACAGGGATGACACGTACATGTACATGTAGGCATACATGTACATGTACATCTAAAGCCGAGGCTACACGTATATGCACACGTTTCATCATTTTTTGTTGAATTGTAACTGTACATGTAGACATACTATACATGTAGACCTACATGTACAATGTACATTTAAATTGTGATGCCCTCTGCCATCCAATGTCTGCATTTTGCCTTAGAAGAAAAATATATTAATATCTCCAGAGCACATATACACTACATGGACCTTGTTGGGAGTCAGGACCATTAGTACATGTACATGTACTGTACATGTGAATGTTTTGCTCCATGTACATGTACTCTTCATTCATTCATGTACACATGAATTAGGCCTACTGTATACATTTAGATCAAATGCTTATAAAGCTTTACATTACATTGAAAAACTACATGTAAATGTATGAACTGAATGAACTTATGAACATGTAAATTTAACAGTTAACAAATGCATCTCCACCCACCCACACTTCAGCATAGAGTATGTATGTGTATGTACACCGGTACACATAACAAATTGTGTATCAGCTAATCAATACTCTGCTTTACTAATTCTCTCTACTAGGGGCATTTACCAGGGTACTTATAAATAGGATGTTAGAGTACAAAAGAAGTTTTCTACAGCTTCTTTGCACACTTCCAAATAAAGCACACCTCAGTTTAACGGAACCACTTCAAAAGCTGTCAGATTGCTAATCTGTGGCTTTATATTGTGGACACAGTGCTTACATGTGTATACATGCACAAACACATGTACAGTGTTTATGTTTTCATTTGAGAAAAAAACATGATGTACATTTAATTGTATTAAACTACATGTATGCACCATTTTTTTTTAAATACATGTATTTTTTTGCATTGTGTGGTAAAGCATCCTTACATACGTATATTGTACACGTACATGTACACTACAGTATTGTGCATTACATTTTTTTAAATCAATTTCTCACATTGTGAAACAGTTACATATAGAGTGAATAGATTCTTTGCCTGAAGGAATTGGATTTGGAACTAGCAGGCTGGAGCCAGGAAGACCAATGGCTGTGTGATAGACAGCTTTAATCAAATGAAATACATATATAGCAATACATGTACTGCATTCTAAAAAAATATCACTATCATCATCCAGTACAGTGAAATATCTTGAGGCAATATGAATTGGCAAAATAACAAAGGCATAGTTACTGTACATGTACATTACACATAAAACAGCTCAATACACTGTATAGCAATATTAGATTTTTTATCGATATTTCTTTTCTACTTTTCAAAGGCATCTTTCACCCTCTTTTTAATACAATGTATCTTTTAAAGTAGCCCTAAAATATCAGCAAATATTACATTTGGTATAACGGAAAGCAAATGTAGACAATCCAGAAATTTAAAGTCCATTCCATGCTTGATACATGTAACTGCTTCCAGATTAAAAAAATATATATACATGTATTATTAAATACCCAGATATTTCATTCTGTTCAGGCATCAAATCAAAATAAATTTTCATATTACAAAATTCCTACAAAACACATTTTAATTTCATATCATTTACAATTTTACAGATTACATCATATGCTATTTAGCCTTACATGTACACTCTAGTGTTGAATTGGAATACTGACATTCAATTTTTTATTTTTTATTTATTTTTTTTTTTGGGGGGGACAAATTTGAAAAAAAAGGTTTAAAACACACTCCCAGAAATTTGGAGTCTACATTACAATGCTGTTAACTTTATTTAAAACCCATGTTTACTTAAATATTACCCTAATTTTGTTTTACTTTTTTCTTAATTTATAAAGATAATCAAGCAGAATAAAATGTTACAGAAAAAGGGGGAAAATGCAAAACAGACCAATTCCAGTGAAAAATATATTTGTTTTCATGTTTTTTAATACACTGTTCGTACCACTCTTTCAATAGAAAAGAAACAACCCTAATCCAAGTTGGCAAACAGGAGTGTACATGTACGGTTGTACTTTGAACCTTTGATAGTAATTTTAGAATATTATTGGCAAGTTTTATGGTCTCTTTACGATGGGCATATTTGTTTACAGGGTTGTTTTGGTCTATTTGCACACATGGCTACAATTCAATTTGAATGATGCAAAGAGCATAAATTCTTTTAAAGTGCTGTAGCAAAAAAGACACTGTGTGGATCGATGGATTGTATGGTTGTTTACATGTCACTGCTTAACGTCATATACAAGTACTGCACACTGGTACCTGTAATGTACATGTAGTTATATTTTGGTTTGGCCTTGATTCAGAGCAACTGTCAGCAACATACATACGTACATGTAGATATGAGAAAAGAAACAAAAATCCATGTGTCTACATGTACAATGCATGTATTTTCAATCCATGAGTTATCTTTCATTCAATGTTTCATAATTCATGTGCCACCAACATGAGAGGTCTGTGGGTCAACCGCTCTTTCCTTAGACACACATAACCGCAAAAAAGAATTGAAAAAATTTTAATAAAAATTTAACTGAATCTAAGCAAGAGATTAGGTACATGTAGTTGTGACCTTTAACATCCCCCTGTGACTCTAAAATGAGTCTGTTGTCCATCTTGTAAGAATATGAACAAGTTTAAAGGTCAAGTCCACCTCAGAAAAATGTTGATTTGAATAAAAAGAGAAAAATTCAACAAGCACTTTCCTGAAAATTTCATCAAAATCGGATGTAAAATAAGGAAGTTATGACATTTCAAAGTTTCGCTTATTTTTAACAAAATAGTTATATGAACGAGCCAGTTACATTCAAATGAGAGAGTCAATGATGTCACCCACTCACTATTTCTTTTGTTTTTTGTTTGAATTATACAATATTTCAATTTTTACGAATTTGATGATTAGGACCTCCTTGCCTGAAGCACAAAATGTTGAAATAATGGAATTCCATCTGTTCAGGGAGGAATGAAACTTCATTTCACATGACAATGACAAGAAAATCAAAATATTTCATATTTCATATAATAAAATACAAAAGAAATAGTGAGTGATGTCATCAGTTCCCTCATTTGCATACTGACCGAGATGTGCATAAACTGCATATAACTGTTTTGTGAAATGAAGCGAAACTTTAAAACTTTCTTATTTTACATCCGATTTTGATGAAATTTTCAGTGTTTTGCTTGTTGAATTTTTCTCTCTTTATTCAAATCAAGTTTTTGTTGGGGGGTCATTCCATGCCAATTCACCCAATGAAAGTGCAATTTTGCACCCGACCCTCTCGGAATTTGTTGTTAATTGGTATACATAAAATTCACCATGGCCCACGCACAAAACAAAACAAAATTGTCAAATCGGTCCATCGGTTCTCGCGCTACGGCCTGCCTTTTCTCCTTGTTTTGACAAAAATGGGCGTGACCTTCAAATTTCAATGGCCATTGCGTCATAACGTGTTGACCAATTTTCACGAAACTGGTACCATTTAATAGGAAATTCAGAGAGGAATCCAAAACATGCATCAAATAATGTATTGGAGCGATTTATAAGGTCGTGACCCTTGACCTTTACTTTGACCTTGAATTTGACCCCCGGACAAATAATATTTTTACTTGATTTTCGTTTATGTTAATTATTTGTATGATAGCGACAAAATATGTTAAAACCAATGATGATATTTTATTTCTTAACCTTTAAAAACTCTTCCAAAGATATCATGAAATTTCACTCTAGCCCCACATACTGATAT
Source organism: Lytechinus variegatus (assembly GCF_018143015.1). Classification (NCBI taxonomy): domain Eukaryota; kingdom Metazoa; phylum Echinodermata; class Echinoidea; order Temnopleuroida; family Toxopneustidae; genus Lytechinus; species Lytechinus variegatus. The sequence continues at coordinate 78,970,354 of NC_054740.1, read as the reverse complement.
TCATGTTAGTAAAGTGTTCACCAGTTACATGATTTCTTCCCATCTTTAAGTCACAGTATGCAAACACATGATAAGAAATTAAGCTCATCAGTTCACAAATGAAACATTAAACATTTATGCTCATGAATAGGTATATGTTTAGGCATGTTTATGTTCAGCAATATATATCATATATATATATTATGGGAGTCTTAAATAAGCATATACTCAACAATTTGATGATAAAAGTAAACACTTTACTAAGAAGAATATATATTTTGGTTGTTGGTTGTTTTTTTTTCTATAGGATATCTACCTTTAGTGGTGTAATGTACTTCGTACAGGAAGATGAAAGTACCAGGTATGACTGTACACTGTACATGTATATGTAGCTCTGGATGGCTAGATCATGAATGGGACATCAAGGCATACCGTAATTTCTAGTTTAATAACATCAAGAAGATATCATACATGTTATTCCCATTCATTCTATGACAGTACATGTACATTTATGCATTTTTCCCCCTATACTTGTGGTATACATGTAGCCTAACTACAGGAAGATACAAATTCCAGGTATGATTCATGCTACCACAGGCTAGCACTGGAAGCCCCTGTACACATGAAAATGACCTCATCATGACCTTGCAAAAGAGCTTGTCCACTCTCCCCATCAAGTCTCTGTCCTATTCCCATCCCATCACCACACATATGCCTGCCGTTCAATCAATTACACTTCAAAGTGCACTATTACATGTACATGAGCATGTGCTGTTGTGTACTGCTCCCTCCCCCTCCAATCACTGCCAGGAGATGGTTCATACATGTACAACAGAATGGATTACATTGAAACACAGACCTAAATGTATGATAAGGTGGTGAAATTGCGTTTCGAGTCCATGACAAAGTTGAGATAGATCATAGGGGGATGTATGAGTGTAAAAAGAAGACTGAGTTTTCGGAACGTTGTAGGCAAGTGACAACTTCCGGCTTCCTCATGTGAGTAATCAGAGAGGGGGCTGACAAATTATGACATGAGGGAAATCTCCATGCCAATAAAAAGATTCATATGTGGTGTACAGGCATTCAAAATCACTAGAAATATGTGCATGTACATGTATACGTGTATGTGCTTGGGAACTTCCTTTCTTAAAGGATATATATACATTGGTACCGAAAAGTACAGTACATACACATTTCATAGTAAATATTTTCTTAACACTGAATAGAGTACACTCTTTACTAGCATGGTTTCGCTTCTGGTGCACATCATGCCTCTAAAGAATTTGTATGCATTTGCTTTATATGGTAGAGCTTTATGAAAAATAATTGATATCACACATACAATGCAAAGAACATCTTTATTTTTACTAATTTTATACTTCCTCATTGATACAATATAGTGAATAGTATTCACACAGTTTAATGTACCGGTATATTTTTTTCATAATTTCCATCTACATCTATTCGATCATGTCAGAAATTACAAATTTCTACATGTAAATTCATTAATTGCCCACTTGTAAACAATTTCAGAATGTAGTGGTTCAAACTTCCACTTTTTGTTGACATACATGTACCTGTATCTTTTTTTTCTCATTGAAATTAGAACCTATGTGAATGAGTCTCAACAAGAATTTATCATTGAAGATGAACTTCTGCCACAAAAGACTTCAAAAAATCAAAAAGGGGGCTTGATGTGACATTGATGTCAAGTACTAGACTGTAATATCAGATTAATTACAATGCATTCATCAATTAAGATACATCCTACATGTAGTTACATGTACATGTATCTGACTAATCATCATCAACCTGTGAATATTGCCAATACAGGTACACATTGATTGAGCCATTCTGACCACCCACTCCACTCCACAGATCTGTGTGACTTGCAGTTGTGCTGTGTGAGATTTCGAGGACCTGGCCTTTTCACATGAAGATTTTAAGCCTGATTTTTGTTTTCATTGCCCAGTGACTCAGTCACACCAATAGAATGATTGTACAATGTACATGCATGTACATGTATGATTAGTAATACAAATTCAGTTTGCAGAGCATTTAAATTCATGTACAATTTGTTTACAATGTTCAAATATGAATAATAGAACTTTAAAGATGGATCATTTACACTGCACTTTGTTTGCATTTTACATTTGAGAGTAAAGCTAAAATAATAATTGTAAACCATCACCTGAATATTAAATTGCATGATTTGAAATTGAGCACATCATTTTATTTGCATTTATAAAGTACATGTATGTGTAATGACTGATTAGATTAATTGATTTACATTTACATGTACATGTAATAAGAGAATGGTGATGTTTATTTTTAATACATTCTATATTTTCAATATTTACATCAGGGTATGAAGTACGCATTATATTCAGAAATCGCATGATTCCATGCTCAAGAAATCTGTTTCTTTCAAAACGAAACGTTTTGCAAAATATAACTTTTACCCATAAACATCAGATTTTATATCACAGTATAAAATTGTCATCCTCTTTTATTTTATCCCACAAATGAATTAAAACTTTTTAAAATGAAGTTGAAATCTTATAAGGATACTGAATGATTAAAGCAGACCTCAAAATAATACCAACACTTACATGTACACCCTACAACACACAAAATGACTGGTCTGAAAAGGCTGGTAATGAGAACAAATTAATGCTTCACATCAGGGTTTCCTGATACAAGGTCAGTGACTTGGGACATTCTCCAGGTTTGATGAAGATGTTTTCCTGTTGTATATTCCCAGTGCAATTAACCATTTGCAATTATAAACAAATGCACACTGCAAATCTGCAATGTATTTTTTTCCCTAGGCAAAATAGTTCATATATGTGAAGTACATACATGTAGCTACAATATGCAAAAACAGACAAACAAGATTAAAATAATATATGTATGTACATGTATAGTGGCCAGTGTTCATATAATTTTCCCCTTTTAAATATATATCTCAGATACATTATTAACACTACAATAAATGCAAATAATGTAATCCTAATTGCCACATATGTGTACAGTAAAACTGTACATCTACATGTAACACCTTTGAGTGTGAATAATGCCACCACTAATTCTACGATTTAACCACAAATTTGTGGTTTTAATATCTTAATTCCAGTTTAGGCTTTAAATCAATTTCTATGCATGTAATACTAAGAAGGGTAAATTTGTGGTCTTAATATCTTAATTCCAGTTTAGGCTTTATATCAATTTTTTTATGCATGTTATGTATACTAAGAAGGATAAATAAAAATAACCTGAAAAGCTTTATTTTATGAAACGCTTTCAATTTTGAGTAGTTTCTGGCACTTTTCAATGATCAAAATGAAAGATAAATTCAACTTTCACAAAAATGTTCTCTCATGCATGATGCATTCACCATGTACATTGTACATGCTTACAGTTTATGACTGAAATAAACATAAAGCTGTTATTTTCGAGGGGGTTTCATTTTTGCGGATTTTAAATAGTCAGTGCCAATATCCCCACCAGCAAAGCATTGCTATTGAAAACATCTTGTTAAATGAAAAAATGAGATATGCAACTCTATACGTACTAAAAATAAGGTTTAGGGAAAAAAATACAGTTAGTGAAAAAAAAAGTTAGCTAGAATTTCACTTTTTTTTATTTCTCAAACAAAATCAGAGCCTAAACTATTTTCTAACAGAATTCTATCAATATTTATTCACTCACTGTAATATCACAATGCATTTTCTATGAAATAATTTGATCTTATTGCCATCTGATTGACTCTATACACAGGTAAACCAACGTTACCCGATGCACGCATCTGTAACATTGGCGAAGAACAATAGGAAACAAGATGGTGGCGTAAACATCGGGCAACTCTCTTCTGTCTTGTCATGATTTTTTTCTCATTTTTTGATGAATTTTAGTTTAAAAGTAAAATCGATGGTGCAGAAATGTCAGAAATGAAGTTGCATCCCATGTACATGATTTAGGGCTAGATCTTTTAGAAGCAGAAATCTTGGGGGGTAAAATTTTCAGGTTTTGGTGGTCTACACGCACGTGAATGGATAGGGATACCTGGCTTCATTGAGAGTAAGCCTACGTCAGTAAATGATTTTTACTCTCAAGAAGCCGCCTGGCTAGTCATGGTACAATGTATGTTGCCTTTGACTTTGTTTCCATAAAGTGCCAGTTATACCTTGGTCACATTTGCTCTACGATGGTCATACGGCGAGTCGAAAACAGCTGTTTTAACATTTTTTGTCCAACTACATATAGGTGGTTTGAATTTAAATTAATAAAACGGCTGTTTTCGACTCGCCAAAGAGCAAATGTGACCAAGGTACTGGTATAAGTCACTGTTTTTTTAGAGCCTGATTTGTCCCCCGATGGTTCGGATAAGACAGATGGAGCGGAGGGTAGCGGTAGTGAAGTGTAGTAGAGCCTATAGTATACAAACCATCGCCTGAGTTAGATCTAACCAGGGGGGGGGGCACTCAGTATATAATGCATACATGTAGTGGGTATGTGCCGCGGAGGGGACCCCCATTTTTCACACATTTTTCGTTACGCCGTTCCGGTCGCATTGATCTGGTGCAATTTTGGTGAAAAGCGGCCGCCGAGCGCTGTCCGACCATCGTCTCTGCACGAGCGCACCCGACGGAGGCCACGCTAGCTGCATCATGCACGCATGCAAGTTCCATAGGGGTGCATACGAACGTACTCACACGCCCGTTCCTAGGACCCTCCTTTTTACAATAAGACTGCTCCAAGGGAGGCCGTTTCGGGTACACGTGTACACGCACGGTCAAGTCAGTGCACGTGTACTAAATTCCATCACCGTGTACAGGGTAGCATCTGCATAAAGCTTGCATGGGACTACAAAGTCAGTGAACAAGCTCACAGCCTCACATTAAATCTTAGTTCTCAGACACTGCACATGTTTTAATTACTAGTATGTCAATTTATTTCAATTAATTTAGAGTGAGTTCACTTCCAAAATCGCCGATTCAATCCACATTCATTCTGGAGACTCAAGATTTTGTACCACGAAATGGGTCTGCTCCGGTCTCGAAAGCTCGAAAGCTCGAAAGCGTTGCTCAATTACACTCAGAGCCAATTTGAGAATCACCAATTGCTACAGCGATCATTGCTACAACTTACGTGTTATATGCTCGTACACATGTGCTACAAGCCTACAAACAGACGCTCCTCAAATTGGCAACAAAATAATGAAAATCAATCGATAACTTCAGTTACACTTAATTCTGCAGTGATCTGTGCAGGCACATACGGTACAGTATACAAAATGCGCATCCAACGAGCGTCGGCGCTAGCTAGGGCCCTGCACTGATTTTCTTTTGCATTCTTAATCTATTTAATGCGCTGCTAAGCTGAGTAAACTTAATTTACATCAATTTTTGTGGATTGATACTTCAAACTTCTCAGGTAAGCTTTAAAACCGTGACTTAGGCTACATAGACTCCTTTTTATGACATGTTGATGCGGGTCCGTGTTGACATGAAAACATAACTCACTCTCAGTGTTTACAACGTGTACACGACTGAAAAACACGCCGTGTACACGTGCATCAAAAATGGACTTTCAAAACGGGCCTTATCCAAGGCCCCCGTTTTTTTGTCTCACCCGCGGGGCACACCCCTACCACTTTTTTGGTCAAGTGCCCCCCCCCTCCCTCCCGGGAAATCTAACACAACAGTAACTAAGTCTAAGAGTATGGTAGGTAGTGGATTGTATTACCGAACACTTTTCATGAATTTGATCATATCAAACACATTCCAATAAAATTCACGAACTTTCACCATAAATACACAAATACCTACAAAATATAAACATGCAGAAATTTTGCCGAAATTGTTTTTCATTTTTACGACATCAGCTTCCAATCGGACCCCTCTTCGCAAGTGAAATATTTTGGTCACTTAAAAGGTATCGTATTACCGAACGTGTGTTTTCTATGGGAAAACAACAAAGTCACTGATGAGCTATTTTGACCATATTTTATTGTTTTGAGGTTATAAAGACTTCGAAATTGTGTTTTTGATAATTTTTCATCATTTTTCTATTTAAGTTCCCTTTGGAAGGAAGTTGCAAAGGTTTGAGCGTATTTGATTATTTTCTGACGCATATGATGCGCACGTTCGGTACTACAAGTCACATTTCTATTTTTCTAAACCAGGCCAGTTTTATCTTGAGATCTAGAAGTAGGAGTAGGAATAGGCTTAGACAGGAATAACAACAATTTCTGACATTTCACTTTAGGCCTAATGATAATCCCCAAGTTCCGTATTGGTGAGTGAGCCAACGCAGTTCAGCAGAACAACCAAAATACAGAGACTGAATCTTGGTCTAGAGACTAGACTAGGCTCTACACATTCATTTAACATGCAATTCTTCAAGAAAGCGTTGCGCATTTCACAACAATGTTGATCAAAAAATGAAATAATAGACTATATCTATATCATTCCTAAACGTGCGACTAGACCTAGATCTAGGCCTATCTGTAATTCAAAATTGAAAAACAAGTCTTGGTGACACGGAATTGTGGGCGGGCGTGCGTGCGTGCAGCAGGACAACTGCGGCCAAGTGCTCCAGTCAAAGCAATGGACGTCCCGCTGAAAACATACGACGAGCTTTCGAAAAAAGCCACAAATCTCACCTGATTCTGATGTAGGAAAGTTATTTATTTGTTCCTCATCCCGGTTTACTTGTGTTATAATGGAAGTACTTTCCATCTAGGGTGCTTTCGTGACAATCTCACAGAATATCTGACTGGAAATCGATGCGATAGTAATCCTAGCATTGGCAGTCTCGGCACAGTTTACTACGTTCGTTCCAAAATGGAGGTTTCGGGTCAACATTTTCTATGGGAAAATAATAGGATCAATTTACATGGAGCGGGTTCAGGCACCAGAAGCCCGGATGTAAATAAACCCTCTGCGAAATTTGGCGGCATTCCATTACAAGTAAAGGGCGATTGTGGTCAGCGGATCAGTGGACTGTGTGGTTTGGGGGTTACATCCAGGGTTACATCTGGTAGGTCTCATCTGAAAGGGGCTTTTCTAAACTATCGGAGCCGGGGATATGAGGGTTTCACAGGCTCGCATCACCGTTTGCTGATCATCAAGTCGTGCAGAGAATTATTCACTGCAACTGACTATCACAAACAGTATCACAAGACAGGGACCCCAACCGGACTGAGAGCACTACTGCATAGAGTATGTTTATCTAACTCTCTGAGAGAAACCGTCGGGTTCAATCGTCTCATTGGTAGAATAAAATGGGTGTAGCTTGGGTGGGTTCGGACTCGCCGTAAACCATTGTAGAAACGACAGGCGGGACATTAAGGCATAAAGCTTCTCCCAAAATAATATTCAAAATATCCTGGAAACTCTTCGGAACCTTGACCTCAAGTCCCATCCTTGTCTCTATACCCCACTCCTAAAGACGCGTTGCGAACTGGGCGTTGACATTGCAATTGTTGATACGGAATGGGGGAAACCCCAATCCGACCACCAGTGCACCATCGACCGCCACCACTTTTACCACTACTAGTACCACCACTTTAAACACCACCATCACTACCACCACTAATACCACCACTACCACCACCAATACTCCCACCACTCCCCGGCAGTACGGCCTATACTAAGGCCATGTTTATGCTTCCACTTTTCAGGCCAGAGTCAGCGTTTCCAAACTAGTCCAAAACACGGTTGCGTCCATGCTTACTTTCATTTAAACGCTGTTTCTAAACGCCGGATCGTAAACTCACAAAAAGGTGCGTTTGTAAACGTCGTTTGACCATAATCAGGCTTTCTGGGGAAGTATAAACAAAACCACGATCGTAAACGTGTTTAAATGACGTCATTTGGTACATGCTTCCGGTGAGATGAAAATCCGCGGGCAAATACAGTCGTATTGCTCCATGTTATCTTTACGTAATAACAACAATCGGAAAAAAAACTTTCGAAAAAAAGCGCGCCCAATTTGACCTCGCTTTACGATGCGAAGCCAGCTGGAGATCATGATTTGCTCTGAAAAGTTAAGCATAAACAGCACTCCCAGAACCACGTTTACGATAGGCGTTTTGAATCGACGTTTGAAATCGCTGATTCTGTCTTCGCAATGGAAGCATACGGCCTACTACTACTATACCCTACTACGAGGCTTATATATTTCTACTACTACCACTACCACTACTACTATATATTACTACTGCCACTATACTACTAACCCTACTAATACTACTTCTACTATATACTACTACTGCTACAGCAGTACGGCCTATACTATTTCTACTAATATTACTATGGCCTACTACTATGAGGCTTACATGTTTCTACTACTACCACTACTACTTCCACTACTACTACTCCTACAACTTACTATTCTACTTCGGTACATATTCAAAATATCCTTGAAACTCTTTGGAAACTTGAACTCAAGTCCCATCCTTGTCTCGATATACCCCACTCCTGAAGATGCATTGCGAACTGGGCGTTGACATTGCAAATGTTCACACGGAATGGGGGAAACCCCAATCCGGCCACCAACATCACCACCACCACCACCACTTTTACCACTACTTCCGGCACCACTTTAAACACTACCACCACTTCAAACACTACCACCACTACTACCACCACCACTACTACTACCACCACTACCACCACCACTACTACTAATACGAATTCTTCTTTTCCTTCTTGTAATTTTTCTTCATCTTCTTATTTTCCTCCTTCCCCTTGTTCTCGGCTTGTTCTCCTTTGCTCCTCATTCCTTCCGCCTCCCCTTCTCTCTCTTTTTCTTTTTAATTTGCTTCGTCTTCTTCTCCCTCTCCTACTTCTCTTTCTCCGCCTTCTCCTCCTCTTTCTCCATCTTGTTCTCCTCCTCTTACTCCACCTACTCCTCTCTCTCCTACTCCTCCTTATTCTTCGTCTCTTCCTCCTTCGCCATGTTTCAGGGTTTGGAATCCGGATTCACTATCGAGATTCAGCGATGATGTGCACCTCGATCCATGAACCATTCATTCATGATGTGAATATTCACGGTGAAGTAATATAATGGTACAGTCCGTTCAAAGAAAAATTTCCTGGAGGGCTGCATAGAGTGCCGTAATAACGCAGAAACTTTTTTTTTTTTGGGGGGGGACAAGACATTTTTAAAAGAAACTTGAAAGCGAGGGAGCAAATTGACTGAGTTTGTCATGGGGCACTTTTGCATATTCTATAGTGAAATTGAAGGTGCATTACAATCAGTGCACACCTTTGTTGAATTTAGTGAAAATTGTCAGTACAAAAATGCAATGTCTAGGGGGAGTCTTGGGACAACTGCCCCCTCCCCACCCCATGCTGCGTACGGCCACGGTACAATAAGTAGGAGAAGAAGAAGAAGAAAGAAGGAGAAGAAAAATAAGAAGTAGAATAAAAGAATATAAATCGTCTCTTGATGAATAGACACACTGATATGTATACCAGTATACAGATCAGTGGATAAACCGAGGGATAATCACGATGGAAATAATTTCCGTGATAAACACGCACTTTATATATATAACATACTAGGCCTAACCAGAATATGGCGCTATATATATGATCAAAATAACAAACTAGAGCCAACACAATGCTTTGTTAGGCAAGCCCAATTCAAAAGAAGTTGCACCATGTAGGTAACCCATTGAAACTGGATTGGCCGAACTCTCTTTCTCTTTGGCTCTGTGCTAAACAAAATACTATAGTATTTTTACGTCATTTTTTTTTTTTACAAAAAGAAAACAGCATATTTCATTTCTAAACACGGTACGATAATATAATTTTGACCAAAAGATGGCGCTATACCGAACATGGAAGAAACTATTTTGATGCCAATTATTGTTGTTTTTTGGGAAGGGGTGGGGGCGGTGGTCTTTTTCGGTTCCAAGTTTGTTTCTCCTGCAGATTTCTTTACTTCATTGAAAGGGGAGGTTCACATTGAAGAAAAAAAAATGCTAAAAACATTGGTGAAGGTTTGAGGAAAATCCATCAAAGATTAAGAAAGATAGATTTTTAAGTTTTTGATTTGTGACGTCATAAATGAGCAGGTGCCACATGTGTTACGTGATATAAAATGCATAAATTTATTTTTTCTTAAATGGAAGCAATGACTAATTTTTGTTTTGTTTCAGGAGCGGGTGTAGAATATTTTGTTTGTTGATAAACTGAAGTACAATAAAACACTTTCAATCTTTTTTTAATGACATTTCATTAATTAAAAAAAATATAGTAAGAAAGGCGCTTGCATAATTATGACAACACAAATCAAGCTAATTTAAATTCTTACAAAGTTTCTTAATATTTGAAGGATTTTCCTCAAACCTTCAGCAATATTTTTCTCTTAATAGTTTTTTTTTTGACGTCATAAATGAGCAGGTGCCACATGTGTTACGTGATATAAAATGCATAAATTTATTTTTTCTTAAATGGAAGCAATGACTAATTTTTGTTTTGTTTCAGGAGCGGGTGTAGAATATTTTGTTTGTTGATAAACTGAAGTACAATAAAACACTTTCAATCTTTTTTTAATGACATTTCATTAATTAAAAAAAATATAGAAAGAAAGGCGCTTGCATAATTATGACAACACAAATCAAGCTAATTTAAATTCTTACAAAGTTTTTTAATATTTGAAGGATTTTCCTCAAACCTTCAGTAATATTTTTCTCTTAATAGTTTTTTATTTTTGACGTCATAAATGAGCAGGTGCAACATGTATTACGTGATATAAAATGCATAAATTTATTTTTTCTTAAATGGAAGCAATGACTAATTTTTGTTTTCTTTCAGGAGCGGGTGTAGAAATTTTTTTTGTATGTTGATAAACTGAAGTACAATAAAACACTTTCAATCTTTTTTGTAATGACATTTTATTGATTAAAAAAAAATATAGTAAGAAAGGCGCTTGCATAATTATGACAACACAAATCAATGTAATTAAAATTCTTACAAATTTTCTTAATATTTGAAAGATTTTCCTCAAACCTTCAGCAATATTTTTCTCTTACTTTTCTGCTATCTTAACAATAAACCTTTTGTAAGCAGGGTAAACTTCCCCTTTAAAGTAATTCATTTTCACGGGGCTTTTGCAAGGACATCGTTAACATAATGATGAGTTGAATGTTCTAGGAGCTGCAAGCTCTTTGGTAAGCCCGACAGCTTCTTGATCATCCTCTTGATTGATTTATCATATTAAAGAACAGATATGAAACTTAAAGGACAAGTCCACCCCAACAAAATGTTGATGTGAAAAAGGAGAAAAATCCAACAAGCAAAACACTGAAAATTTCATCAAAATTGGATGTAAAATAAGAAAGTTATGACATTTAAAAGTTTCGCTTAATTTCACAAAACAGTTATATGCACATCCTGGTCGGTATGCAAATTGAGAGACTGATGACGTCACCCACTCACTATTTCTTTTGTGTTTTATTATATGAAATATGAAATATTTTCTCCTCCTTGTCAAGTGAAACAAAGTTTTATTTCTCCCTGAACATATATAGAATTACCATTATTTTAACAGTTTATGGTTAAGTTGGTCCTTTCTTGTCAAATCTGTAAAAATTGAAATACTGTATAATTCAAACAATAAAAAACAAAAGAAATAGTGAGTGATGGACATCATCGACTCTCTCATTTGCATATTGCTGAGTTGTGCATTAAACTGTTTTGTGAAATATAAGCGAAACTGAAAAATGTCATAACTTTCTTATTATACATCCGATTTCGATGAAATTTGCAGCATTATATTTGTTTGATTTTTCTCTATCGACTCAAATCAACAATTTTCTGGGGTGGACTTGACCTTTAACGCTAGAGATGCCTATCGCCAGAATTTTTTTTTTTGGTATCCTCTCTTGGGATATGATTTTTTTTATTCACTTACACTCCAAGCTCTACAGTAACACCAAGCTGCACAGTGGCACTTAGTTGGAAATAAGCTAGATGGAGAGACTTTGGGCATTCGGCAATGACACATCATTAGCTTTGTTAAGGAGCATACATTCGTAATTCCGAAGCTTCGAAGCTTCGTTATTCCAAAGCTTCGGATATTCCCAAGGTTCGTTAGTCCGAAAACGAAATGAGGTTCGTAATTTCGAAGGTTCGTTAAGCCGAAAACGAAATGATTAGCGAACCTTATTTCGTTTTCGGACTAACGAACCTTCGGAACAACGAACCTTATTTCGTTCTCGGATTATCGAATCATCGGAATAACGCCACAAATGTTTGGATTAACGAACCCTTTTACGTTTTCGGATTAACGCGATATAGGCAATTTACGTGTTTCGGAATTACGAAGTGTAACCTTGTTAGGGGGGGGGGGGTGGGCACGGAAGAAGAAATTCATGCAAATTCAACACAGGGGCCGCGGATCCGGGGGGGGGGGGGGGGGGGCTTCAGCCGCCCCCACTTTTTTCCAAAACCGTGTACAAAAACGTAAAAATGACCATATGATTGTGATTTTTAGCATGGTCAGCCCCCCTATTTGAAAACCGTTCCGCGGCCCCTGCAACAGGCACTGCGATCGCAAAACTCAAAAGATTTTTTTTCGATAATAACCTGAAAGCTTTTTATTTTGTATATATTCGATGTTCTTCCTCAACTCATCGTTCTTTTTTTCCCTCTGTCTCATTTCTTCTTTTTTTCCTCATCCCTTTTCCCTCTTTTTTTTAACCGCCAATGGGGGGGGGGGCGCTCCCCCTCCCCTAGATCCGCCTTTGAGTATGCTAGAGATTGGTTGGACTAAAAATGACAACATGAAACTATTTGCAATCATGTGCAGTTGTTGACCAGGGGATCTAGCTGCATGCTTCTTTTTTCCGAGGAGTGGGTTTGACAGACTGAGGATCACCATAAAATGAAGGTAATTTGTGGTTGGCTCCAAACTGTACAAACTCTAGGTCAATACTTTTCTTTGTCAGCCAGGGGGGGGGTAAACCCCCCTAACCCCCCCCCCCCCGTCCTCCAAAAAAAAACTTAGTCATCAATCTCCGACATACTCTATAGATGTCAGCAATACAAACGTAAAACAAATCAATTCTGGAATAGCCCCATACAACATTTTATAGATCTCATGAATAAAAACATGCCCAATCAATAAACCCATATTACTCCTTTTAAAAGCAAAACCATTAATGTGTCTACTTGTCATATAAATTCTTCAATGAATAAGGAAAGCAACAATTTTATTTAATATCCACTTTTAATGATCTTTTACAACTTGCTTACTTTTTTTTTTATAACTACTTCCTCATTATGTTATGAATAGTTATTTTCACTGACTAGGTATTCTTGCCCTATTAACTACCTATATATTTCTTATGTCATTTTTTTAAAGATTAATTATTTGGATGTTTGAAATATGTAATGAGTCTTTTAATTGTTTGTACTCTGTATAACATGACAAATTCAGCCATTTGGCTGCGACTCTGTTTTTAATAAACCTTGAATGTGATTGATTTGATTTAATTTAGTTTGATTTAATTTGATTTGATTCAATTTAAATTAATTTGATTTGATTTGATTCGATTCGATTCGATTTGATTTGATTTGATTTATTTTTAATTTAATCAAATCTAATTCAAGTTAATTCAATTTAATTCAGTTTAGTTCAATTTAATCTAATTTAATATACAGTGCGTCCCAAAAAAACTATACACTTTTGAAATGGCTGCCAAATAAAAAGTATATCACTTTGGGGGTATAGACTTATATATATATATATATATATATATGGAAAGCCAATAAAGTCATCTTTCAAATGACACCAAAATGTTTGAAAACTATTCATGCTTCAGTGAGCACTACCCACTTAAACAAAGGGTATGGAAATTAGGGTGGGCAGGAATTAGCCTTTCAGTTTTTGAGAGGCGAGTCCCTTGGAACTTGCAAACTTGAGGGTGTGGTGATGAATTAATGGTCATTCATTATCAATTTAAATTGTTAGAGCAAATTTCATGAATTATCAAATTGAAATTCCATGCATGAGTGAGCGTCATTTGCAATCTTTAGTGCAGCATTTTAACTTTATAATGTGGGTCTCAGCAGTGTGTTCATTGGAGTCAGGAGAATAGGGGTAATATTGTACTTCAGTGGGTGAAGTACGCTGATGGTAAGAGGGTCAACAGAACGTTTAGCCTCCCTCATACAGGTCCGTCCCTCCCCCCTCTTGTTGAGATTGAGACTGATTGCTATTACATGTACGAATTAAGTGCAAAACAGACTGTAGATTTGATAATGAATTCTAAAAATGTACCTATCAATCATTCAATCAACAATCTGTTAGTAAATCAACTCAATCAATGTGATCAATCAAATATTCACCTTTTTCAATAAATTATCAATAAAACATTTAGCTTTTTCAATAAATCATTTCATAAATCTTCATAATTAATCAAGTTTTTAATAATCATTCAATGGAAAAGAAAGACCCATCAACCATAGGTCACTTGACATTTCAGTTTTAAATACCATCCAGGAGAAAGAAACGGTAGGAGGGCGGAGGTGAGTACATGACATGTAGTTTGTAAAAGAACACAAAAAAGAATACTCCTTTAACCCAGTCTTACCCTATTAGTCAGGTCCAGATTTTAAAAAATGTGCTCAGAAAAAGTGCTTTAGGCATTTTGTGTTAATGCTGATTTATCAATTGTTTTAAGGTAATTCAGGGGTGCTGAACCCAAAAATGCTGTTTGCCAAACTTGATTCCGACGTTTTCACCCTCAAATCGGCAAAAAACAAAATGGCGGCATTTTTAATGCAGTTTCCCATATTAAACGATTTTTATGGGTGATTGTATTTAAAAAATTGGGATCTATGCGTTATTTTTGATACCCAGGGTTGCAAACACAATGTGTCCGATTGATTCGTCAGCCATCTTTAATTCCAAGATGGCTGCCATGATTCACTGCTGCTGACTTGATAAATAATATGGCAAATAGTTTGATAATTTGGGGGCAATGCTGGCATATTCACATTGGATATCTTTAACGTGCCCGCCATCAGTGGCGTAACTACGGGGGGGCATGGGGGGGCACGTGCCCCCCCCCCCCCAATCGGCTGACCAAAAAAAAAAACGGGGAAAAGGAGAAAGAGGGAGAAAGGAAGAGTAACGTAGTGGGAAAGAAATTATTATTCAATCTAATGGTATATTACATTATAATCATGTTATGCTATATTACATAGGAAACATTATCATAAGTCTATGAAACATAATTTGCTCAGGTCCTATGTTGTCATTGTTCCTGGTGCTCGCATTGTCTGTTTAGAGAGATATATAAACCTGTTGTACGAAAAACTCCCGTTTCAAGTCAACATACACCAAATACATTATTGTTTTATGTAGTGACATATTGTTCTTTTTTTAATGATTACTTAAAATGATTGCCCCATGTTAAAGTATTAATATAAAACATTTCCTGTCCGCGATTACGTTCGTATCAGTGGATTGGTGAGATAATTCTGCTCTCCGTGAATTCCTAAAATCATTCCTTAAAATGTCCCTTTTTCTGATCTGAATATCAAAAATTTTCACCTCGCGCTTCGCGCTCGCATCATTTGGTTAGTGAAATACGTATGGTCTAAGTGAATTCCTACAAGCAAGCCCCGAAGCAAGCCTTAGAATGCCCGGCTTCAGGTCTGAATTGTCTAAATTTTCAGCTCGCGCTCACAATATTTGATTAGTGAGATGCGTATGGTAATCATGATTACAATGACTACACAATGTGCTTCATGTGTTCAGATGTAATTCTAACAAAATTAGCAAGCGCTTGGCACTCGCATTAGATGACTATGGTGAGATATGTATACTATTAATATATAGTCATTAAGATCTCCATGTTTGGGGTCAATATATACAAAAATTTCGGCTCGCGCTTCGCGCTCGCATTGTTTAGCGAGACAGGTACGTATCATGATTACAAAATCGATTATAATGTCCCTTCTTAGGTCTGAATATCAAAAATTTTCAGCTCGCGCTTCGCGCTCGCATTATTTGATTGCTCAGATGCGTATTTTTATTTATGATTACAATGACTACAAGTGCTTCCTTAAAAATGTCTATAATATTAGGTCAGTATACCTGACAACTGAGCGCGCTTCGCGCGCTCGATCACTAAGTGACTCAAATTTCAGTTGCTGGTGCCCCCCCAATGCCTTGACCCACGGTACGCCACTGCCCGCCATTTTTTCCTCGCCTGCATAGCAGAAGCAAGACATGGACGTCGCTTTTCCGACGGCGGCGGCGAAGTCAACAACAAATCTTAACCGCGGTTAAGTTTTTGAAATTTCATAATTTTTAGGGTTTAGATGTCTATTTCATGAAACTTAGGCATGTTAGGATTAAACAAAGTCTATTGACACATGTTATAGTTACAAAACTTTGTCAAGGTTCCCGGGAAATTCAACATAGCGTCCACAACGGCAGTCGTTGAACTATCAACTCCAAAAATAAAGAATATCCTCAAAATCAAAATGATAAAAAGCTTTCAAGGCAAATAATGAATCAGGACATGTTTACAAGATAGTGAGTGTGTCAGAGAATTCAAGATTACCTTCCAAAATGGCGTCTATAATGGACGTTGTAACTTTGAAATGGTCCAAATTCATATAATATCCACGTGGTAGAAATAACTTTGGGGTCTACCTAGAATAAAACAAAAATCATGATTCCAAAGGGAAAAATTACATTGGACAAATTTCAAGGTTTATCAGTGGTGCAGTTTTGCCCCCCCCAAAAAAAAAAATAATAATGATGGCTTAAAAATAGTTGCTATTTCTTAAAAATCTGGCTGCAAAGTTCATATACTATCTATCTACAATGTAAAAACATTTTTGTGCCTTTCTCATGATTTCAAGGGTCATATGATATAGGTGAAGACAGATTACAGGGAACCACTGTTGTCCACTTTGTCAAAAAATTGAAGAACGCTCCAAAAATTACATTCAAATTGGCCACCATTGTTACAAAAATGACAATACTTTATATCTCATCTAGTGCTACTATTTTGGTGTCTCGGTTTCTAAGACTCATGAAATTATGTTTGACAAGAATTAGTGACATAATTAGGTGGTGGTGCAACAATAAGTAAACATCCGAAAACAAACTTTAAAAAATAAGGTACAATTTCACCTAAAAATTTCCATAATTCACTGATAAGTATTTCATGACACGTCATTTCTGTGCTCAGGACTATCCTATGGTTTCATGATTAGGCAATTGCAGTCATTTTCACGCAATTTTAGAAGTCGCTTTGGACTTTTTACGACGAAAAGGAAACTGACCATCTTTTATATTTGTTCCGATTTATTATTTCAGCCTTCAAACCACAATACATGTAGTGAAGATTTTGTTCACCTAATTATGACTATATGTTTAGCTGATGGAAGTATTTTAAGACTCACTTTGAAAGCCAACTTTAAATAATAGGCAAAATGGACCGCTTCATACCATTGTAACTAATCCAAAAGTATTATTCAGCCCTTGAAACCATAGTGTAGACATCAACATCATATTTCCCAAGTGGATTTTAAATAGATTATGTCAATTTTTGAGTATCAGTAGCCATTTTAGACTCCTTAATTGGAAGCCATCTTGGATTTTTAGACATACAGGACCATTGATTGCCCTTGTAACTTATCCTTATGTATTACTTGACCATTTAAACCAAGGGTTATACAAGATAATCATATACCCTAGGCGGATATTAAACAAACTATGACAGTTTTTAGTTAACAATAGCCATTTTAGACTCCAATTTTGGAAGCCTTTTTGGATTCTTGGACATGCTGGACCTCTGACTGTCCTTGTAACTTGTCCTTATTTATTACTTGACCCTTTAAACCATGGGTTAAACACCAAAATCATATACCCCGGGCTGATACTAAACAAACTATGTCAGTTTTTCGGTGAGAACGGCCTATATAGACTCCATTTTTGGAAGCCATTATGGATTTTTGGACAGAATGGAACCACTAACTGCCCTTGTAACTTGTCCCAATCTAATACTTGACCCTTTAAACCATGTGTTATACTAAAAATCATATTCTCCAGGCGGTTATTAAACAAACTGTGTCGGTTTGTAATTAACGACAGACATTTTATACTCCATTTTTGCAAACCATCCTGGATTTTGGACATGGAGGACCATGTTTTTTTTTACTTGTCCCAACGTATTTCTTGACCCATTAAACCATGGGTTAGACACCAACATCATTTGCCCAAGGCAGGTATTAAACAAACTATGTCGGGTTTGGGGGTATTTAGATAACAGCTATTTTAGACTCCAATTTTGAAAGCCATCTTGGATTTTTGGACATAGTGGACTGTTGACTGTCCTTGTAACTTGTCCGGTTTACTTCTTGACCCTTGAAATCACCAATGAATACAACCCAAATAAAAGACACTAAAATACGTAAAAGATGAATATTTGTTATTATGAATTTTTAGGTCATGGCAGCCATTTTTAAGCAATCTTGGATTTTCAGGTACCCTGGAGCGCTTATGTTCACTCTTTACTTTTTCGCCCTCCACCATTGAATACATATATGCACCGAAAAAGGTGTCTAGGGTAGATAAAGTGCCGGTTATTTTAATTTTCAGTTAATGGCGGCCATCTTAGATGCCATTTTGAAAATAACCTTTTTCCCGGATACGGATTTTGGTGGATTTTAAGTATGTTATTTTTGAGATCAAATAGTACCAAAAACCGTTGACAAACATTTTCGTTACAAGTTTTGGGGGTCAGAATAGAGTAAAAATGGGTGTAGAATGGCGGCCATTTTGTTTTTGCCAATTTGAGGATTTTAACATCAAAATCAAGGTTGGCAAACAGCAAATTTGGACTCAGCGCCCTCAAATTATGTTAAAGCACTTCTCAATTCAGCATTAACACGATTTGCCTAAGGCAGTCTACTTTTCTCAAATCTGGACCTGACTATATCTCGCCCCTTGCATGTAACATGTACCATCACATTACTCTGACTCTTACAAGCACACTTGCTAAGATCCACAGAATAAACTAAAAATGCTACACTAAAATTACAATTCCTGTTAACTCATGCATTACATTTCAATTTAGTAACTCATGAAATTTGCTTAAGAAATCAAAACTGATCTCAATTCATCAGTAATTTAGCATAACACCCTTAACCTTGCAAGTTCGAAAGGACTTGCCTAAAAAAAAAAAGCTGGAAGGCTAATTCCTGCTTATCCTAGGAAAGGCTAGTCTCACAGGAGGGGTGAAAGGGGTAGAGAGAGAGAGAGAGGGGGGGGGGGGGGGTTAACTGTTCTGTTGACCCATTACCCATCAACCAATTACTTCCCCCACCTAAGTCCTATCCCTATTCTGACTTCCATGAACACATTGCTGAGATCCATTTTGAAAAAGTGAAAAATTGTATTTCATGTTCACTCATGCATTAAATTTCAATTTCATAATTCTTAAAATTTTCCATAAAAAACTAAATTGATGATGATCATTGATTTATAAAAACACCCTTAACTTTGCAAGTTCCAAGGGACTCGCATCTCAAAAACTGAAAGAAATTGGCAGGTTAATTCCTGCCCACCCTAATTTTCATACCCTTTGTTTAAGTGGGCAGTGCTCGCTCAAGCATGAATAGTTTTCCAACATTTTCGTGTCATTTGAAAGATGTCTTTGTTGGCTTTCCATATGTATAAGTCTTTCCCCGCAAAGTGATATACTTTTTATTTGGCAGCCATTTCAAAAGTGTATATTTTTTGGGGGGACGCACTGTACATCGTACTGAAATGGGGACCGTTGAATATAGATATATATAAAGTATACATACATACATACATACGTTGCGTATTTCATGATACTTGGCGAGAAGTGATGTTTATTTTCACTCGCTTAATTGCTCCTCTCGCTCTATATGATGACCATATGCTGGATGTAAATAGAAAGCGAGCAAATAATGGCAGTCTGAGCAGTGGAATATATACACATAATATTCATAATGCAATATGATGAAAAATTGACCCTTTCATTTTGCTTGCTTCGGCCGTTCCCTCAAAATTGTGCTAGGATGCAAGAGGTGCCCCTAACTAGAACGTTATTTCAATTTCAATCTATATATAGCTAGCTGCAATCCAAATAATTTTCCCGTGTAACAAAACGATTTGCGCTACAAAATCAGTTGTCCCTATACAGTATATACCTCTTGTTTCAATGTTCATTAACCAAAAGTCTCAGTTTCCAAACAGCCATGACTTTCTCATTCGTCTGATTTCTTTCAAACTGTGATCATTCTGTTTGTCATTTTGTAGCTCAAAAAATTCATATTGATATCCCCTTTAAGTTCTAATTGAGGGAAAGATCAATTAGGTTAAAGCTAATGTCAAAGACTTTTCGATTTATATTTCAAGTATAACCTTCTTTTACAATACCAAGCATTATCCACGCCTATATCCCGATGTCTTTCAGCATTAATTGTTCATACTTTTGGTTTCACGACGACAAAGATTTTAAAGCACTGAGACTTTCGATTTTACAATGAACAGTGTAAAATTATAAATTGACACGGAAAGGAAGTTGGAATAAATAGAATCTTGACATCATCGGTAGTGTTTTCATGGTTATCACTTGCTATACATTATCCATTCTGGTCTTATAATTCCCTCTACTAATGTGATATGTATAAGGTGACCATGAACCGAGCTGAATCTAGGATTTCATACACAAAACGGAGGGCTCAAGCATTGGCGGATCCAGGGGGGGGGGGGCAGCCGACCCGTGCCCCCCCCCCTTTGAGAGCCACAATCAAAATTTGTTATGTAAAAATGCCGTTATAACCCAAGTGTGCCCCCCACACTTTGAAAGCGATAAATTTTTTTTTACTTGTCAGATTTTCTCTGGAAAATGTGCCTTCCCCCCTGGAAAATCATGGATCCACCCCTGGGCACAATATCTAAGATAAACGTCTATATATCGCTCAAAAAGAGGGTCGACTTGCTTAATGCTCATTGACCAAAAGATTGGTCATTAAAAGGGGGGCATTTTTCAGTTTTTCATCCTTTATGATTCATGGTTCAACGCCGCGCTACGCGGAATGAGCCAACATTTTTGAGGATCCTATATAAGGCGTATCGCGTGAAATTTATTTTTTAAAAAAAGTTGTGACCGAGCGAAGCGAGCAGGCTAAAATTTCGGCATTTTTATTTTTAAAAATCGAATTTTGTGATAGATTTTGACATAATATTCAGAAAATTATATCATATTTCACCCTTCTCTCTTTGCTTTTCACTTTTCTTTTCTCATGTTCGTGACATTTTTTCTGGGGGGGGGGGGGGAATCTATATGCAAGTGGTAATAATTCATTGTTTTTTCCTATTCTGGTCAATTTAATTTCTTAAGGAAGAAGGCACACTCTACGAATGCTTTCTTGCAAATAATCAATCATCATTTTATGCGTAAATGCAGAATAGGTATTGTAAACTAATAAATTATCATTTTATTGTCCTTTTCTGAAACTAAGGCACAAGTGAGGAAAGTTTACACACACAATGCTTTTCATTTAATTATAGACCTATAATTAAACTATAATGTAAACAGGATGAAAGAGATATGTCTGGCATATAGGCCTACTTGCTGTACATTGTAGCAAAATGAAAGAAAAAACCACACCGTCCCGTATCGAAACTGGGACTTGATGCATGGTATAGGTCCATGATGATATATAGCTGAAAGAAGTGTAAAAATATACGTGATCAAGTTTACCGACTATGATGCTGAGTGTTATATACTCGAACAAACTTCTAACCGCTGCATTTTCTGAAACAAGAGTTTTCGGCATAGCTCATCATTACGAGACAATTTTATGCGGAACATTATAATCACTGATGGGATAATATTATTTCTTATTGTTCTCATCAACAGATTATTTCCATCGGTATAGCTGTGTGGTTTGTTAACGTGAATAATATTTTTATGAAGTGATGATGATCCGCTGATTCTGCTCTTCTCAGATCAAACATTTCCCCTGACGTACAAGCTCATTCTATTGCTATTTCCAGATTTTTCTTTGATTTTATAAATCAAGGTTGCATGATGCAATACAGAACAATACTAATACTTTATACCTTACTTGCTTACTACAAAGTGAATGGTGTGCGGCCGGGTGAAAGGCGTTGTAAAGGTAAATATTCGACATAATTACCTCGGTACACTCTAAATTACAGGGATTTAAAATAACTTCACATGGACTGTAGTTACGGACCAATCGAATTCCGGAATTACTTTTAATCCTTAAGATTCATTATTAAATCACGAAAGATTTAAATTTAAATCATTTAAGATTTAAATTTAAGTCTTTAGGATTAAAACTAAATCCAGAAAATGATTGGTCCCTAACTACAGTCCATCTGGACTTATTATAAATCCCTGTAATTTAGAGTGTATATACTTTATGCTGTTATAATTTATGTTTAGGGTATTCATTCAATTGGCTTGATTATTATGCACGCCGACACCACTCCAGTTACAACCCATGCCTCACACTCCTGATTTACAAAATAACAATTAATAATGAATAAAACCCTTAAATGAATAGATTGTTGATTAATCCCAGTAAAACAAATTATCGAATACTAATAGATAAACGACTTCTGCTACTTGAATATACAATTTTCTTGTTTAGCAAGGTGAAAGGTGCCAGTTTTCTTGTGGTGTATGGGAGACGCATGTCATTAATCTCTTTTTTACATAGGCTAACATCTGGAATCGGCTCTTTGTACATGTAAATTAAATATTATTATCATGACTGTATTATTTTGATGCATTTGAACTCAAGCACGCATTTCCTTTTGCAGATAATGCCGTTGCCCGTTACTATTTAGATGCAAAAAGAGAACCAATCCATGTCCTGCACGATATCGACGATGAGGATTGCTGGAAGATACATGGGCCGGATGATCATCGAGTGAGAATCAAATTCTCAAGTTTCAGTCTAACTGCTGGTTATGACTTTCTTACTATCGGTGATCTATCTGATGATATAATCTCATCGAATAATCTGCTGGCGAAATTCAGGTATATTGGCCGACACAAAATACATTGTCCATCATGCACCATATTATTAAACAATATAATGTTACTTCTCTTCCTCCTCTATCCACTCGCGAACAGATGGGGGATTTGGGGGCAATGGAACTTTCCGAAAATATTCAAATTAGCTAATCACATATAGGATCTTTTGCACACGTGATATTTGTGTAAAAAATGCCATATTCTCCTTTCCCCATTTCTTTATCAATCAACTTTATTTCATTTTCATTATGAATGATGAATTATGTTATAATCATTGCATTTTTTTTTTTGGGGGGGGCGTAACGATGGCAACTGATTCATGCACTCTGGCTCTCTGATAAAAATCATATTGTCGGTCTAAGCAGTGCCACACTCTTGCTTCATCACCCTATTTATATCTTCTTACTTTCCATTTTCTTAGTGGAGGGAATCTCCCTGAAGATGTCGTTTCTCCTAGTAAAGGAATCTGGATGGAACTGACCACAAAGAAGAACGTCAGTTCTCATCGAACTCCAAACATCATGTTTTCTATTCAGATTGAAAAGAGAAAAGGTATACAATCAAAAAGATTATTAGTTCCGAGAAATGAGCACCTTAAAGGGTTATTCTACAAGATGATGCATTAGTTTAAATGCAGAATGAAAATTGATTTAAAAAAATCGGATAGAGCCATCCATATAAAATGATAATAAATAATTAAGAAGTCATGGAAGAAAATGAGGAAAGCATGTCGACAAAATTAAATTTGTAAGGAGACATTGCGATTTTTATATCTTTCAAAGTAATCATCGACCTGCCCGACAATTATTATGAAAGTCCGGGGTTATATCCCGGCCACTGCACTAATTCCCTTGAGCCAGTCATTTAATCAACAGTGTTCTTGTAAATAATTGGAAATGCTTCACGCATCTTTATGTGTTAATGTGTTTTAAATATACCTCACGTTGCAATGTCGACTTACGAAGTAATAAACGCTATAAGTCGACTTTATAAGCTAGCTAGGTTGTCGTGCCTATACCTATCCCCCTTCACTTCACGCATTCACTATATTCACATTATTCTCGTTTGGACTTTCGCTATCTTGAATACAGTTGATATCAACTTGCCATGCCCAAATGAATCACCCATGCAAAAACTTACCTACCCTCTAACCAACGTTACGTACAGTAACAATGGTTATCGTCTGTGGAATGTTGCAACACAACCACCGTGTTCGATCTCGACGATGATGACGAGTCTCTGGTTGGAAGGGGGACACGACTTCGTCTTCCTGGGAGATGGCATCAGAAATCCGTTCAGTAGACTAAAGTGGCTCAACTTCACGGGTGAAAAGACACAAGAGCTTCTATCACAATATTCATATCAAACAAATGGAAACAGCATCACCATCATTTTTACATCCGACTACTCAAGAGTAAAAACTGGTTTTACCCTAGAATTACAAGTTGTTGAACCTAGCCAAACGTCAACAATTGAAGGTTTGTAACATGTCGTTATCTAGGTTTTGAAAAATAGAATTAACAATAAGCCTATATATGAGTTGCTTTATGGTTATTAATCAATTAACTACAATGTAAATCCAATTTTTCATTTCCTTGTTGCTACGATATGGAAGCCTCGTGCAAGCAGCACTCGGGCCGTTGATAAAAATATCGAAATATTGATTTACAAAGAATATAAGGTCTGTGATGCAAAGTCCTCAGAATGCGAAATACATGCAAGCTCATAGTTATGAGAAATTGGGAGTCGCTCAGTCCTGCATTTCGATCCCGTCATTAAGTCGTTTGACGTTTTTTTTTCTATTAGAACTAAAAAAAAAATATTTGCCAAGTCGGAATGATCAATCCTCTACTCTAAAAAATATACAAATTTGTATGTACACCATAATGTAAAAGAAACTTTACAACATTCCCCCCCCCCCTTTTGCAATCTACAGTATCTACTGAATACAAAACACCAGGACATCTATCGTCACCTCAGCTGATTGAAATCATGTATCAAGGGCAGAGTAAAGAGACGAAATTCTACTTAATCGTCATTTGCATAAATGTTGCAACTTTCGCGGCATTGGCCCTTCTCTTCATCTTCGTAGCTCGATGCATGTTGTCCAAATTCAATGACAGATCTTCACCAAGACCACCGTCCGTATCAGCGGTGAGTTATAATCAGCATGATCACAATGTCTTTTTATGGTTCTTGGAAATATTGAAGACACTCGGGGGGGGGGGGATATTGGTAGGAGAGGGGACGAGGGAAAATGAGACCTAAAACTGACGTCATCTTTCGCTCAAATGAGGTACAGTATCACAGAGTTACACTACTCGGCATGCTCAGAGCTCACTTTTTTTTTTTTACTATTCTGTTTCTTTCTTCCGGACAAATCCTCGATCCCTTTCCCATTTTTCCATATTTTTATAAGTAAAACATCGGGGGTCGGGGGAAGGACCCTTGCTCCTGTGGGGCACCGTTCGTGCATAATTATTTTGGTAGACAGGGAAAATAATTATCCAAACACCGGCAACTAAAAATAGAAGTGAATGAAATAGGTACATTTTAGTTCCACATTATAATAGCGTAACTGCATGTGATGATTATTGTTGCAGTACATTTTTACAACTGGAATGTCCTTGTCTTCATTAAAAAATGGTAATTGCTTATCTTATTGCTTTCTCTTTCAGAGGAATTCTTTCGGTTGGTTCTTTGATAATTTCCGTCAAAATGCCGATAGTTCATTACCTAGGATATTCTCCTCTGGATCCGTTTCTTCTGGTCGTTCCAGCTTTACTATAGCATCCTTCAGGAGTTATATATCCTCATCAAACACAGCTTCTGGACTGTCAAGCATATATGCGTCGCTCAGTTCTCAACGCAACAGCGACAGCCTTCCTGGTTCTCTTACGACGTTGCCTGAAAAGCACCAGACTACCCTCACATCAGCAATTTCCCAGGACACGAGCGTGGTAGTTGATGTTACAAAAGGAACATCTGGAAGCAAAAGCGAAGGAGGTGGAAGGCCTAGAAGCAGACCTATAACCTGGCGTATGATACGAAACGCTTTCTGGAGTGGCTCAATTAGGAATTCAGCTGCAAGCAGTGTTAGGTCGGCCAGTATTCAAGAGCGAGGTACAAGGTGGTCAAGGTGTAGTACGAGTAGTAATGATCTCCAGGAATCGGGTTCTGTGAATTCTGTGAATGTGAGATCGTCAGCCATCTCAACTAATGAACCTGTTGCAGCACTGTGGGTCACCAAGAGGAATTCATCACGTCCTGGTGTTGAGGATGGAACCATTGAAACCGAAGGCATACGTGACTATCCAAGGAATCAGCAAGAAATACCTTTTGCGGAACGTGAAGATGGATTACAAATGAACCAACATGCTGAAAGAAGAATGACCCATTCACATTTCAAAGGTTTCAACCAGTCAGACTCAGGTTCTAAACTTCCAAGTGCATCATCAAACAGGCCATTGCCGTCAATACCGTATCGGCGCAGAATATCATCAACCGAACACGATAGTTCAAATCTAAGAACTCTATCAGGGACAATAGTTCCAGAAGAACAGCTGTACCAAGATGTCGAGAAGAAAGTGACTCATACTTATTTTAAAGGTTTCAACCGATCAAGTACAAGTTCTGAGCTTCCAAGTGACGCCGGCAAACAGAAATTCACTTCCACCTCGACACAGACCTAATGACAAATCAATCGATGAATCTAATAACTTGCATGGCTACAACAGAACGATGGTTACCATTTTAAATGTTGTCGAACTGTTTGAGAGAAAGAACTTTTTTTTTACTTTAAGGGGCTATTTCTTGATATAATTTCTTTCATGATACTTATATACAAATTAGCGTGAAACTACCATAATTGAACCAACTTGGAAGGGTAGCATTCTGAGAGGCTCACGAACTACAATCAGTTGGAAGAATTCTGGATTGCTTACACTCATTAAAACAGGTCAGTCAAATTGACTAGAGCAGTAGTCAGCTGGGAGCAACTGATATGGCAATCACTGATAGTCACATTTCTGACATATATTCTAGTCAGAAATAACTCTGTTCTAGTAAAATATGACTAGAAAATAGTCAAATATTACTAGAATAACAGTTGCACCAAGCTGACCCTATTAACTTGTGATTTTTGACTGATTTTGTTTTTAGAGTGTAAACACAGCTGTGCATAATTGTTTTCTCTATTACACGAACCTTCAACAACCGATCAATCCTTTCATCTTCTTTTTATATAAATATATGTGCAAAGGCCGGTATTTCATGATCTTCATTTCTTATGTTGAACTAAGACAAAACTCCAAAATAAGATACCACATCTGTGTAGATTTATTAATCATTCTTGATTACTGCTTTTCAACGTTATCTAGGAATTGTCCAGAATTACTTAAAAATACATATCTTTTTTTATAAGTATGTCATGTTATTACGCTATTACATTACTGTTTAGTTTATCCAAATCATATGTTTTTGTACTTGTATTGTGTGCTTATTGCATGTGAAATTCATACAAAAATGAATATATTATATATCTATGTATGTATACATATGTATCCTAATTTTGAATAAACCATTTCAGTTTCTATCTAATTAATTCCATACCCCTTCAGGATAAGTTTGTAGAACCAAGCAGTTAATATGGAGTCCAGTGTTAAATCTGATAAATGAAAATTGAAATGTTCAAGTATTTAAGTATTACAGAGAAACTATTAAAAATCTCAAGGATGTTCAAGAGTTGGGATAGATATCAGTTTCTATTGCATTAAAGCCCTGTCATATTCTACCAAAACTGACTCCTGTCCCCCAGTTTTCAAATTTTCATAAAAGGGAGTGCAGATATGACTGGAGTATGTCCACAGTTTGAAATAGCTAGTGCCATCTGTAATGTCTAGATGTATCTGCAAAACAGCTCATGAATGATATTGATAAGTCAAATAAACAAACATACTTTTCTTCAGATGATATTATTGGATAGTACTATGTGACAGGACCTTTAAGGTTTCTAATGATGAACAATTAGGAAGTGCAATCAGTAGGAGAGTAAAGGATCTGTCACATATTGCTGTACAAACAACAATACTGTCTGCTCCCACCTTTTTTCCATAATTGTATTAAAAATAGGGGCTTGCATTCACTTCTCATATGAAAAGCCACAAGTAAAAAATAATGAAACATTAACAGATGCCTGGCGATTACGTTTATAACCATAATTTATTGATAATATGATCACCCTTTACCCAACATCAACAAATCATCTGTTTATATAAATTCAAAATTGTACATTTCATTCAAAAGACATGTGTAAATTATATGTATATGTTTTGAAAACCATCTTCAGCCTACTGGACTGTACAGTGAATTGGGACGAATTGGATTCATTGCATATAAAAAAGATGAAATAAAAGAAAATAAAAGAAATGTTTATATTGAGTTGAAGTAGACCTCTGGTTAGGCCTATATAATTTTAAGAAAGTACATAGACACTACCAAGGCCCGTTCTTACATAGACTTGTGACTCATCTAACCAATCCTAACTATGGAAGGCTGTTAGCGTCATAATTCTCTATCTCCGTGTATTCACTGTTACAGTGCAAACAAATGGAGGAATGCTGATTGGTCAAAGAGTTCATTATACTTAGAGAATACTCAGCAGACACTTGAAATCGAGATGATGGATTTTGGTGGCCTTCCATACTTGACATGGGGCCTGTTTCATAAAGAGTGACAACTGTGGCAACTACCATGGAAACCTTGATTGTGATTGGCTGTAGAGCCTTGTTACCATGGTAGCTTTATTGTTACAACAGTTGCAAGTCCTCTGTGAAATGGGCCCCAGATCGAAACCCCAAATAAGTTAATATATTTTTCCTACATTTTCTCTGATTATAAACTAAATAATGAGCCCACAAGGGCTGAACGTTTATCAATAATGTTTTCATATCTCATAAGGGATTCACACAATAACTATTGCCTGCAAGAATGTTGCAAAATCAAACAAAATACAGACTATCATTAATCACTACACTTGATTATCATATTCATCTTTACAAATGTATGAAAATATATAATATGTATGTATATTTTTAATAAGTGCAGTACGTTCCACCACCACTACCTATAAGATAAAACAGATTGAAAGACTTTAAGAATTATCTCTTAAAACATTTGCGAGCTTATAAAAATAGACGATTTCTTGAAAGACTTTTTCATTCATTTTTATATATATAGTGCATGTTAACGAATTATTGTTCAGCCAATTCTAAGAGATAGTGCATAGAAGAAGTTATTAAGAGTTGGCCGTTGAAAGGTGATTAAATTCTGTCACATAAACAGAATTTATAATCTAGCAATACTAACTCCTTATGCATTGGATATTCTAAACCAATTCTCGTCAACAGATTAAACATATCACAAGGCAAATAAATAATTTGGAAGGAAGAAATTATTTCAATGTGAATAGGAATTTTCCAGTAGATTATATACTCATACATATTCAAATAATAAAGAAAATCAAAACAATTTTTCATTATTAATTACAATGAAAATTGATTAAAACCATAAGGGAGACCAGAAAGAAGAGGAGTTAAATGGGACAGTAAATTGAATTAAAAAGTAAGAAGATATATAATTCATATACATCAATTAATAGGATATACCCAATATCTTTTAAAAACATGGAAAGAGAACTTGCAAAGAAGTAGGGCAAAACTATATCTTTCAAACATTATTTTTTTACTAAAAATTACAATCTTCTACAGTGACATGGACACCACTCGTATTGATTGTCCTGTATGATTAATAATGAACTTTTATTCATGGCAAGCTAGAATTCCAAATGAATCCTGTATTTATGTATGTGTGAGGCGAGCTTGGTCATTTAAAGTGTTATACTTGTGAAAATGAAAGAATGTTCCATTTCTCTATGGTCTCCCTCCATTTCTAATGAAGTGTTGCAAGAAAAATGCAATCAATTACAAGTCAATTTATGTACTCAATTCAATCATAAGTCTGGAAATTAGTGGTATAATTGATCTGCATCTGTATCAACAAGTATAAATTGATTTGCTTAAGTTAAAATCTTAATTAAAAATCTATGACTTTTAAAGTTGTAACTGAAATTTGCAATAGATTGCAATTTTTTTTTGCAACACCCACAAGATATATATTACAAATAAGACATAAATGCATTACAAAATAATAAGGGAAAAATGAAGAGCCCACATAACCTGAGTTGTCTGTATTACAAGTTAAATTTCTACAAAATATTTTGATATACATAATCACAAAATGTAAAAATAAAAAGGAAATATAACAAATGTATTTTCAATACAAATCTGAACTCATTGTATATGTACAATACATATTATAGTGCAATGAAAGACTTATACATGTGACTTTGCATAATCAGTGACAATGAATGCAATTAGTGTGTATTAAAAACTTGTTGTTCACAAACTAAAATCAGATTTAGATCTGATTTGCTGGTAGACTACATCATAAAAAAAAAGAATTTGAAGTGATGCCATTATTTACAGATAGAAACCACCATTGCAGCACAGTCTAAATCAACCCATATTTCAAAAACTGATTCTTTTCATTTTCCTTGCCTATTTCAGATAAAAATTGGCTCAGATAAAAATCCATTTGCAAAACACCCACATAATTGAAGTTGCAGTCTATATATTAAAAGTCCCTATTTCATTTTTGGGTCAAATCTAAAAAAAATCACACGGGCATCAAGTTAAAGCATATCAAACTAAAAGCATCAATCGATAGACACAATTGAATGGCAAGGGCCGTACGTATATGAAGGGAAGGAGAGAGGTGGAAAGAGAGAGAGAAGGGGGTTGAATTGAAAAATTAAATAATACAAGAATACAAAGTGCTTTTAAGCAATTAAAAATGGGTTCAATAATATCACTATGATCCGGACATTTGAATACTTTGCATAACGCATATAGTTACTGTTGGCAAATGGGGCACATCTTGCCTTGTTTCCATGTTTAAATGAAGTCACTTCAAAGCGATGTGTTACTCATCTCCTCTATTTCATCTGATTGAATGCTCCCAACTATAGAAATCAAACAAAGAAAAGTTTATTAGCATCATGAAGATTTATTATCTGTACATTGAATAATGCTTAACATTTTTTTCATACATAGGGTTTGAAGATCTGGCTATATAATGGATCGCGGGAGAAACTCTCAGAGACATTCAATAATAATAATTAATAATAATAATAATAATAATAATGATAATAATAATGATAATGATAATAATAATGATAATGATAATGATAATGATAATGATAATAATAATAATAATAATAATAATAATAATAATAATAATAATAATAATAATAATAATAATAATAATGATAATAATAATAATAAAAATAATAATAATAATAATAATAATAATGATAATAATAATAATAAAGTGGGGTTTGCTGTGAGAGCTTTATGTATTCTACTGTGAGCCACATGCACTACACACAGACATTCAGATTTGGGGAAAAAATCACACATGTTCATTTCCTGAAATTGATGATGAAATATGTATAAAAAATGTTTCACACAGTACATTTTAGAAATAAATATATGGGAATGGAATTCGAATGAGTCTACGTACCATCTGATCCCTCTATACTGCTGGCCTCGATGACATGGCCATGTCCACGAAGGTAGTCTCCAAGCGCACGGTGCAGGAATATGTACTGCACCTGAAAGCAGACAAAGAATAATTCAAAAATAAAGATTATTTCTGTCATTTTACTCATTGCTTTATTTCTAATCTCTCATTCCATTTCACATTTGATGAGCATATAAAAATACTTTGCATTCTGATAGAATGGTGTAATGTATTGTGGGTATCTTCATTATTCATTATCATCTTCAGTATAACCACCATCGCAACCACTTGCTTTATTTTCATCATAAATTACTTCCATCATCAACACTATTATCATTGTCATCATTGTCATCATCATCATCGTTGTCATCTCCATCATCATCATCATCATGACACCATCATCAACATCATCACCACTATCATCATCATCACAATCATTATCACCACCACGATCATCAATATCAGCAATAAATATAATAATTATCAACATCATCATTATTACAGTAACATGCATCATTATCATAACCATAACCATCATCACCACCGCCACCACTGTCTTCTTCATTTTTATTACCATCCTCCTTCTTCTCAACCTCATCCATCTCACCATCATCATCATCCCTGCAGAGGCACCCACAAGTTTCTTGGTAGTACTTTGGTGACTTACCAATGATTGAACCATTGAACATCTCTCTCTGCGCATCTTGGCAACGACGGCAAACACATCAACCGTTCTATCATCTGCCTTCAACTCTTGCAACAGGATGTCCAGAGCAATGAAGACACCTGACCGTCCAATACCAGCTCTGTAACAAACAAAGGTTAAGGATGCATGATTAGTCTCAATAATGTTCTAGGGCAATTTCATAATATTTCATAAAATAATAACCTTTTTTATACATCTGATCCCCATTTATCATAATTTTTACTTCACTGTATGAATTTCTCAAGCCATGGCAACCCTTTCAAGAAGGACCAGCATTTTTTCTTCTACAATGACAATATATTGCTGCTTCTCTATCAATATGATTGGTGACTACCACGCTAACCACGGTCCCTTAGAGTTGCCACTGATATTTGTCATTGTAAATGCTGTAATAGAGAGTGCAAGAGAAGGATTGAAAAGCAAGATACATAATGACTTGGCTGTGATGAGTGATGAAGGGACTAGGGAGAAGTTCTGAAGGTAAATCTTGGGGTGGGATTTCTCTTCTGATCTCTGCACTTACCCGCAATGGATGACAAGTGGTCCTTTGAGCTTGGCCGATGCTAACTCGTCTCTGATGTTTTTCACAAAGCTCAGCACTGGTCTGCTAACCTTGGGTGTGCTGTGGGTTGGCCAGGCAATGAAGTGGTATTGACGAAGCAGACGCTCTTCATTTCCCTGTCATGTGGCAAAGGAAGGTGAAACAATTAAAACATCTTGATTTCGAATTTTCCTTCAGGGGTGCCCCTCAGGAAAGCAGTGGCGTTTTCATCAATTTGGGAACCATAGTTCCACCCCCAACTCCTGACTTATATCTTTGTTCATCACTACAAGCCTAAAGATAAAAAATATGTCGGACCAGACTAACTAGTCTAGTGAAAAGTCTGGTCATCACTGAAATCGGAGTAATCCTTGAGTCTGATGACAGGTTAAGTAATCCTATCACTTTCTGCAGTAATCAGATTTTGAACAGTTCCTAAAAGTATCACGGTGAGTGTTTCATGAAGAAATCAAGTGATTTTCACTGGCTTAGTTATTCTGCACCAATCAGATGCAATGATTTCAGTAGCTTATAACAAATAAATCACAGAAAAATCACTAATTTGTTTTATTAAATGCCCCCTATGAGTGTGAATATTATGTGACCGATTCTAGGAAGGAATGCACAAAGTAAACCTAAGCTTAAAACACAAACTATGCTTATTTACATTTGGAGTATTGCAACTGATCAACAATCTATCATTCATTTAAGGATGATAATGAAATTTTACAATAAAGACAATTCATACCACTTTGAGTCTGAAGTCTCTGATGGCCCAATTATCATGGTTGTGTTCTGCGAGCTTGGTAACGATCACCTGACCAAAGACAGTTGGATCTGCACTGACTGGCCAATACTTATCACACTTCTCCTGCAAAGAATGAACAAACATAGCGTTGATTATCAGGACCATGTCAACTTTCATATAATATTCACATAAAGCATACCTAAATACTCTTGAGAGTAAAGCATGAACATATTTGACACCAACACTATTAATAGTCCAGTCATAAATCACTCATCACATAAATCACATCATAACCTCTATCATCTTCATCACCAACACCATCATCATTTCCATCTAGCGATCATGGCATGCCACAAATCCCTGTTCCTGGCAGTTAAAATCAGCTCCACCTCCCGCTGACTAACACCATTCTCTGTAATTCATGCATTTAGACTAGTCTTACTAAAACCAAAACAAAAAACACCATCATCTACATCACTACTAACACTATCATTTCCATCAACATCACCACCATCACTAACAACATCTCCATCACCATCTTCCCCACCACCACCACCATCATTCATCATAATCATCATCATCATCATCATCATCATCCTCATCCTCATCCTCATCCTCATCCTCATCCTCATCATCATCATCATCATCATCATCATCATCATCATCATCATCATCATCATAATCATCATCATCATCACCACCACCACCACCACCACCATCATCATCATCATCACTAAAACCAAGATCTCCCTCACTAAACCATCATCTATATACCCAACACCATAGTTTGCACTACAAATATCATTTGTCTCCACTACCACCTTGATGATATCCATAGTCATCAACATCATTTCTTCATCAAAACCATCAACAACACCATCGTCGACATGACACATAACACCACTAACACAAACAACATCACCCTCAATTCATCACTCCATCATCTTCATTATTTCCATCACCACCACCGCCATTGTCCTGTAAACCTATCAACTCACCTTGCCACCTTCAATGCAGCGGACCAGCATGACAATGGCTGGGCATTCCTTCTCCCAAACCATCCTCCAGAACTCATTGACAGTGTTCGTCATCGGTCCTTGGGTAGCGATGTATTCCTTGGCCTTGTTGAAACCCTGGTATCATACAAAAAGAAGTTCTCAAGTTAATCACCATAACAAGTGGAATGCCTCTGGCCGTCTCACCTGCATCACGCGGTTCAATATAGCAGCAGTGCTGACTTTGCATACTACTCTGACTCGCACAAGATGTTCAGTGATACATGGTTACTCTTATGTCCTCTTTTTATGAACTAGACCAATAAACTTACAGAGATATGATGGTTATTCAACAAAAAACCCAACATGGCCAAAGTTCATTGACCTTACATGACCTTTGACCTTGATCATGTGACCTGAAACTGGAACAGGATGTTCAGTGATACTTGATTACTCTTATGTACAAGTTTCATGAATCAGATCCATAAACTTTCAAAGTTATGATGGTAATTCAACAGATACACCCAATTCGGCTAAAGTTCATTGACCTTTGACCTTGGACATGTGACCTGAAACACGCACAGGATGTTCAGTGATACTTGATTACTCTAATGTCCAAGTTTAACGAACTAGACCAATAAACTTTCAAAGTTATGATGGTAATTCAACAGATATCCCCGATTCGGCCAAAGTTCATTGACCCTAAATGACCTTTGACCTTAATCATGAGACCTGAAACTTGCACAAAATGTTCAGTGATGCTTGATTACTATTATGTCCAAGTTTCATGAATCAGATCCATAAACTTTCAAAGTTATGATGGGAATTCAACAGATATCCCCAATTCGGCCAAAGTTCATTGACCCTAAATGACCTTTGACCTTGATCATGTGACCTGAAACTTGCACAAAATGTTCAGTGATGCTTGATTACTATTATGTCCAAGTTTCATGAATCAGATCCATAAACTTTCAAAGTTATGATGGGAATTCAACAGATATCCCCAATTCGTCCAAAGTTCATTGACCCTAAATGACCTTTGACCTTGGTCATGTGACGTGAAACTCATGCAGGATGTTCAGTGATACTTGATTAACCTTATGTCCAAGTTTCATGAACTAGGTCCATATATTTTCTAAGTTATGATGACATTTCAAAAACTTAACCTCAGGTTAAGATTGCGATGTTGATTCCTCCAACATGGTCTAAGTTCATTGACCCTAAATGACCTTTGACCTTGGTCATGTGACATGAAACTCTATTAGGATGTTCAGTAATACTTGATTAACCTTATGGTCAAGTTTTATTAACTAGGTCCATATACTTTCTAAGTTATGATGTCATTTCAAAAACTTAACCTCAGGTTAAGATTTGATGTTGACGCCGCCGCCGCCGCCGCCGTCGGAAAAGCGGCGCCTATAGTCTCACTTGCTTCGCAGGTGAGACAAAAATGACACATGAAAAATCTAAGGGTATATGTGTCAGGGAGGAAGAAGTGTCTTGAATATTGTCTGGGATACTTAATCCTTGACATGTCAGAGTCCATTGTTCGATGTTGGGTATGTATTTATTGGCAGTTCTTGCTTGTCTAGGGTTAAATCAACGATTCTAACTGATTTTTCTTTTACAAACTATACTTGAAGATAGTACAAAAATGTAATCACTTAACTGGCAATGATAATGAAATACATATACATGTATAATTTCAGTGTTACTACTACATGTACATGGCTGACTATTTCACCAGGCATGATATTCCCTTCTGAAAAAAATCTGGAAAATAGCCAAGGGTCGCTAAGTCACCAACAAAGTCTGAGGCATCCCAGTCGGGGTTACAAGCTCTTGCATAGTAAAGAAATCGAAAGTGATTTTGTCAAGGTGAGACTGCATGATAGTTTTATCATGAGACTTTAAAAAGCAGTAAAATCAGCATGAGAATGTTCTTGGGCAAAGGATTTCATGTTAAAAAAAATAGAATTCTGATTTTAGTCGGCAGAATATCATGCCTCTTTAAAATGGTTGTGCAAAGGATATTGATAGTATGATTTCATTCAAAATGGATCTAGAGAATGATAAACATAAATAGCTCCTATTCATTATATCCAATATTGACAAGATATTGATTTATTGATATTGTGACTCTTATTCAGGTAAAGACATTTATTTCAACAAAAGCTTCAATCTCAATTCTTTTAGCAACCAAAAGAAAATGCTCTTATACCATTCTTCCTGAAAACCATACAAAATGGTAAACAAGTATGCTTTTTTTCCTAAAGTAAAAAAAAAGATTTACATGTCGTAAGTACATTAAATTGGAAAATCAGGATGTCCATATCAAATAATAACAAGACGGTAAGTTACCATTGATTGATAATAATGGAAACCAATAAAACATTGGGCAATTCAAGCTTGGTGTTGACAGCAGGGGTTGGTTTGGGTTATTTGTACAACAACAGCCCCAGCACCAAAGCTGAAATCAGGGCTGGTGCTAGGACTAATATCACAAGGTGTTAAGCTATTGATTATATGATTAGTATCATAATTAACCAACATCCAGTATTGGAGCTAGACTAGGCAGCCAGATTCAAATTCTCAACACCAAAGCTAACACTACAACTAACACTGACACTTGAAATCATCATTACAGAAATGTACTTACAGAGATAAAGCTTGCATTGATGTAATCCTGAGATCCACTGAGTGACACCCTGGTCTCATTGTCTGAAGATTTCAAATGGAAGGAAAGTTTAATCATTTGAGAGAAATTATATCAAGGGTTGGCATGCAAAAAGACTCACTTTTTGACCATTTCAAGATTTTGGTTCGCAAATTATTTATTACTGCTCCCGAAATCGACCAGTAGTGCTTTTATAACACTTTTTTTGGTAGTTTTGCTGTTCAAAAGATTATGACAAAAAAGTGATGTAGACATACACAAAGAAGGAATTAAAAAGATGGAAATAGAAACAGTAATAAAATACTTTGGAAGAAGAAAATATTGAATAGAAAATATTACTTACAGGGCAAGATGTTTCCAAATCTGTTTTTGTTTTTATTTTCCAAACGTCTTCCTTCCGACTTTGACAAGTCTTGACCAATGTTTCGAAGATCCTGATTGATGGAAAAGATATTGTAAAGAGATCATTTATCTTATCATTTATCAATCTTGCAATATGACAGATCTCAGACTGCCATGGAGAAACATGAACTTAATGCATATTGTGGCAACATAATTTAGCTCACAACATATTTCTCTGCATGATAAAACTAAAATGAATTTGCCATATTCATTACTCATTATTGTCACTCTCATGAGGTTCTATGAATATCCAGCAGAAATATGAAAATCATGTGTCTTAAAATACACATTATCATATCAATCACCAGCATCTCCATTGTCATTGGCAATAACCTCCTCCTCATCACAATTACCATCATTACAATCATAATCATTATCATAATCCTCATTATCTTCACCATCCTCATCATCATCATCATCATCATCATCCTCATCATCACCATCATCATCATCGTTATCATCATCATCATCATCATCATTATCATCACCATCATCATCATCATCATCATCATCATCATCATCATCATCATCATCATCATCATCATCACCATCATCATCATCATCATCATCATCATAATCATCATCATCATCACCATCATTATCATCACCATCATTATCATCATCCTCATCATCATCATCATCATCACCATCACCATCATCATCATTATCATCACCATCATCATCATCATCATCATCACCATCATCATCAGCATTATCATCATCATCATCATCATCAATCCTCATAATCATCATCATCATCATCACAACCATAATCAACATCTTCCTCCTCCTCTGTCATCTCATCATAACTCTCACCATCAATTAGATTGTCAACTTACATCAAACTCCAAGGTAAACTTGTGCTGTTTGTTGGAAATCATCTCATTGTAGTGAAGAGCAAACTGAGAACTCAAAACAGGCCTGCAAGATTCAAATATCACTGCCTTCATTAGTAATAATATCAATCTTTGTTAAGTGTTTAAATCTCTATTCACACATTCATACATGTATGCTTGGAGCCAAATGAGCAATAGTAAAAAGAATAGAGCAAAATTCATAAGAAATCATGAGTGACATACCTGATTTTTTCACAACCCTATCTTTAAACTCAAGGCAGGCGATTTGACACTATTTTAGATCTGATGCAGACAAGTATAAAATTTTTCATGGGCTTTAGAGGTAAAAGATAGTGGTTGCAGCAAAGAATTATTTCATGAGAGTCTTTTAAATCAAAGGTTAATTGTCAAAATATCATTATACATCTAGATCTGGTACATTACCTTTGTAAAATCATGAAATCTTAGCTCATAATTGATAATTCTGATGATCACTAACACGGGAAAGCATATGTGGAATAATGTATTAATATTGCTTCAAAAAATACCCAACATTTTTGATGGAATTTCGTGCTTATTTTGCTCATTTCTCAGCAATTACGCATTTTCTTCAAGAGCTAATTGGCACATATTTTTCACTTATACATACATACTGGTCGTTTTATTGGATTCGGTTCAAACTCATTTTGAGATTGTTACCACAACTGATATTCATCTTTAAGAGCTAAAATATTGACTTACCGTGAGAGGATAGCAGGAGGTGCTTTGCTATGCTTTGGGTGTCTGTATGAAGAGTTGTTGTGATTATCATTGAACCGAGATTCTTGCTTGGGTGAGTGGAAGCCACGTGCTTTCCTTGGTCCAGGTGAGCTAGCAAAGACAAATACAAAATAATTGTTAATAAGCGCTTTGAACAGTCATAGTCTGGAATCACACTATATAAAGCCAATTATCATTCATTACTATTATTATATCACTTTGTCATACCAATACGTAATAAATTCTTTGAAATTTTTTTTTATCTAAAGCTGTTACACATGTACATCTTAACTATGACAATGCTGAAAAATACACCAGGGTAATTCAATAAATTTATTGACCTAGTGATGACTATGTGCATCCCAAATATTTCTTCATTCTTTCTACACTGCATGAACAACTAAATTTATGACAAATCAAGGTCAGGAGCTCTCACATATAGGGCAGTCAGACTGTGCAAAGTAATTACACAAAGATCATTAAATTAAACTGAAATCTTAAAGCTGAAGTCTAATTTCTAGTTTCCTTGTAAATCATAAAGCATCTTTTTATGGTCATTAAAGACAAATCGAAATGCATCATAAATATTCCTACCGTGTGGTATTCAAATTCTAACTTTTCTAAGAATGTCACTGGCAGATAGTTGTGGAATTCAATCCCATCGGACATTAAGTTGTGCTAGTCAAGAGAGCTATTCCACAACAAATTGAAGACTTACCTCATGAGGGAAGCATTTCCTTGACTGTACGTCGTGTGATAAGGCCGAATTGTTATTTTGACTACCAACTTTAACTGATTTATTCTTTCTTGTCAGTTTGTTTAATTTTGTGTATTTATTAATTTATTTCTATTTTATATAAGTTGTTAATTGTGCACCTTGAGTGTCTTCGACAGATATGTGCGCTATAGAAATCTTTAATTATTATCATCATTATTATTCATATATGAATGAATATGGATGTTTATTCTTTATGTATTTTCCATTGAAACTATGGCAAATCATATCAATGCTGCAAAGGCTACATTTTTTAGGGAAAGTTGATTATTCATTTACCTCTTGACCTTCTTACGACGATGACGACCAGCTGATAGGCAGCATAGGATGAGGAATATCATAATGAAGAAGATGATGACTCCATAGATGATGATGGGGATGGTGAACCAGGAATCCAATACTCCTATCACATAAAAAATAATGAGAACAATACAACAATGTAATGAAATTTGATCAAAAAAATTTCAAAGAGAGAGAGAGAGAACTTTTGATGAAACTCTTAATAGGTAATAAGTAAAAGTTTAATGATTACAGTACATTAATGAATAAGTGCATAAAAACACTTTAAAACCACCAAAATTATAAGAAATCTGTTTATTTAAGAAACAAGATTACTGGACAATGATATTAATGTATATTGTGAGCCAACCTTACCCAAAAGGTTGCTTTGTCCTGAATATATTAAGATCTCAAAATATTTTGACCTCTATACTGCCTTACTTTGACAAAAGGAAGCAAGAGACACTTCAAAAGAAAATGGGTTTTTAAGCTCTATATTTTATAAATGAATTCTTCCATGCCAAATGATGGTGAAAATACTTATCCTGCTATGAGTAATGGATTGCTAACCTTCTCGCAAGTGCATGGGCATCTATGTAAAATGTCAGACTCATTTTGCTATTGCATATTACAGTTATATTCTTTCTTATGTTGCCTAAGTAGGATGGTGAGGATATTGACTTACTTGTAGAGATAGGATCAGACCAAGGCGAGTCTGCAAAGCCACCATCAGTGTAAGCTCGAACAAGAATCCTGTCAACAAATTGGGAGACATCAAATAAATATCAGTTTGAAACAAAAATAAAGGGACCACAATCAGAAATGTGTTAATTGTCTTCACTGCATACCTACATCGCTCTGTTTATTGTGATATTGATATGGTGATATGTGGGACTTTGTGGTCTGGTGGTTATGACTCTCATCTTTCAAACAGAGGGACGTAGGTTCAAAGCCCAGCCATGGTGTGTTTTCCTTCAGCAAGAAATTTACCTACATTGTACTGCACTTAACCCACATGAGGTGAATGGTATCTGGTATGATTTATTCCTTTGGACTCTTTAGCAACCATACTAAAGCCGGGGTAATAATATGACACCAAGTATCTGGCAAGGTAGAGTATATGCATTTACTTAATGCACTGTATAAATAAACAATTATTATCATATTTGAAGGTTAAAATGGAAAGGAAGCTGAGGGAGGTTTCTGACAAAAGACATAAGAAGTTTAGCTCAGAATTTTGGTAAGGTGCCTTCTCTTTGATTTGAGGGCTCATTACTTTCAGTTTCATGTATCAGTGAATTACTATGGATATAAATATGGTGAAAGAGAAAAGAAGATTGGTTTGAACGAAGAGGATGCTCAAGACAGAAAGAAGGGTGTGCCATCATGGTGAAAGAGAGAATAACCCTTTGAAAGCAGGACAATGATGACTGACATAAATGATGATGATGATGGTGATAATAATAATAATAATGAAGACTTATATCGCGCCAAATCCACTCTGTAGAGTGCTCAAGGCGCTTTTTAGGAAATTATAAAAGAAATTAAGAAGAATTGAACAGAAATGTTTTGAGGTAATTTTTGAAAGGTTCAGAAGTCAAGCACTGTTTGATGTTATGAGGGAGGCTGTTCCATACTTTCGAGGATGAGTAAACAAATGATCTTTCACCCCAAGTTTTGGAAACTTTGGGGGTAACAAGAGAATTGGAAAGGGAGGAACGTAAGGATCTTGAAGGGGTATAACTTTTGATCAGTGAAATAAGGTACTGGGGAGATGAGCCATGAACACAATGGAAAGTTAACAACAAAATCTTGCACATAATACGCTGTTTTACAGGGAGCCAATGTAAGGATCTTAAAATAGGAGTAATGTGAGTGCGCCTGGTGGATAGAGAAACGATGCCACATGATGATGATGCAAGACAAGATTCTCCACAAATATGACCCTGATGTTGCCCCATGTCTGCAACTTAATTCTCGTACCAGTACAAAGGGTCATGTGCAAAATCTTTTAATGATTAGAGCTAATAAGAATACACGTAAGAACTCTTTTACATAGAGAATCTGCAAATTATGGAATTGTCTTCCCGAGCTTGTAGTAGAGTCAAGGGATGTATTACAATTTGTAAAGAGGGTCGATATTATTGGACCGCGCCAATTCTTCAGATGCTACGTACAGTATATCACCAAGAGCTGGATAAAGAGGTACAGATGATCCTCTGTCCAGGACTGACACTTACGTAGCCTTATGTCAGACTACTAATGATTTCATCACCTTAAATGGACTTGAAATGATTGCATTTTTTTTGCAACAACCCCTTATGAAACACTATTAGTACCTGTAGGATGTCAGAGGCTCAAGAGGGCCATTACATATGCTGTCCTCAGAAACGCATTCAGTCTCTGTACCAATGGTGAAAGATGTACGTGTGTCAGCAATCTGACGTTTGCGACGGCCGCTGACTAGTGGGGTTGGCGCAAAGAGGGGCGATGTCACATAAACTAGGCGAATCGGTAGATTTCGGACCTCTTGGTAACGCCTGGGTGGGTCACTGATTGTCCGATCTGTGATGCTTGCTGTTAATGTGTAGGAAAATGAGATCATAATCAACACATTTTCTTGGTAGCACATAGATAGAAAATAATACTTTGATAAAATTTCACTCTTTACAGTTGCTCTACTTTTCTTGGCTGCATGAAACAACAAAAAAAGTCGATATTGCTCTTCATCTTTCTCTCCATCCCTTATGTGTTTGTAAGTCTCATGATTAAACAACTAAAACTTAACCTTACTTTAGACTCAAACCTCAATGCTAACCTTTAACTTACATATACAGACTGATTACAGGGATTGCAATGTGGATACATTAAATAAAATCTTCTTTCGAAGAAACACCCAATCCATCCACCATTTTCATCGGCATGAAATCCCAAACCTGAAAGTTCAGATCATCAGTCAGTCTTGGAAAGCACATACATACCGTGATCTTCTACTACAAAGACCTGGAAAGCAATCACAAAGCCATTCACATCAGAGAAGAGGTTATCGGTGATTACGATGCTGATGGTAGTTGCCGTGGATGAAACTAATTGACCTAAATTACTGATAGTATTCCCAGAGGGCACAGGATCTAAAAAATAATCCACAATCAAAACTTAAATGAAACATATTTTCATTATAAACACAAATATTTTGATGAAGCATACTAGTAACAATTTCTTTTGATAATTCTTACTGTCTGCTGTGATAACAATGTTCTTTTTGTTTTGAGCTCTGGTATCTGACCATTAATATGGTAACTGTCAGATATAAATAGGCCATCAAATATGGCCATCACCAGATAAAGAAAATATTTAGATTCATCTTTATTCTATTAAAACACAATTACTTAAGAGATACATGGAGTTGTAGACTAAGGACATCATCAATAACAAAGTAAAAATATTCAAAATGATGAGGAGTAATTTTAAATACTTCAATAACATCCTCCTAAAACAAAACCCCCTCCCCAAAAATAAATCACAATACCCCTAAAGAGTTTTAAAGTGATGCAGCTGCCATATTGGCACTACATAATGAATGCAAATCAAATAAATCTGATAATTTCTTTACCAAAAATAAAAAAAGAGGACAAATGGAGAGTTTAATGACGGTGATACATAAAAGGAGAACACTTACCTCCAGCAACGAGAGTTATTAGCCCACTTTCTGCATCACTTGTTCCTTCATCATTCACAGCTTGTACCTGAATAATTATAACAGGTCAAAGGTCATCAAACAAAAAAAGTTCAAAGGCCATTAAGAACTAACAGGTCAATGGTCATTAAGAAAGAACAGGTCCAATATCATTAAACACTATCAGGACAAAGGCCATTAAGAACCAAACGATCAAAGGTCACGTAAAAAACAAAACTTTGAATACCATTAAAAAAACTAACAGGTCAAATGCCATTAAGAACAAAAAAGATCAAATGCTTCAAGTCAAAGGTCACTAATAAATATGTAAAAAGTCATTAATAACAACCAATGTGTTCGGTGCCATAAGTGCATATTCTAATTTCTAAAAACAAACATTATAAAGAGCAGAAAATGGGTTTACCACTCAAGAAACTAAAGAAAAAAAAAGAACAGCAACAGACTAAACCATTAGAAGGAATGAAATAAAGATACTACTCCCACTTTCATGGTTCTTGTAAATGAAGAAACAAAGTCATTTTGCAACAAAAGAATCAATATTTGCCA
The DNA here is from genome assembly GCF_018143015.1 of Lytechinus variegatus. Taxonomy (NCBI): domain Eukaryota; kingdom Metazoa; phylum Echinodermata; class Echinoidea; order Temnopleuroida; family Toxopneustidae; genus Lytechinus; species Lytechinus variegatus. The sequence goes on along the minus strand of NC_054740.1, from coordinate 78,925,679 downwards.
CTCTCCTATATAGGCACTGGCAGGTAGAAATTCCCTGTTGGTAATCACTGAGGCATTCAGTCATGGCAATATCGGAGGTTTTTTAGAACCTTGCGTGGGGAAACATGCAAAATTACAATGTCCAATAAATAATTTTGTCATTATTTTATCAATGAATGTACAAAATGGGATACATGACAATGAGGTGATACTTACAAAGAATTCGTACACAACACCTGGGTCAAGATTTGCAATAGGAACTTCAATGCGGACATCATTCGGGTGGATATCAGAGAAGATCTGGTTTCCACTGCTAACAGTACCATCCTGTTTAAGTGGCAAAAGGTCAAGGGTCATTCGATGGTCAAAGGTAACAAATACTTTCAGAGTAAGAGGGAAATGAATACCCATGAATTCTTCTTATTGAGAAAACCAACCACCTTGGCTATAACTACTATGCTGACGAGAATTTTATAAAACAACAAAAGACACAATGATGATGAGGTCTAAGTATCTTGAAACATATAACTTCTCTTAAATTTTTTTCCCCTTAAAGTAACGAAACAAGACCCAAATATAATATGAAGGAAATTACTTAGTTTTACAATGATTCAAAGAAACAATACGGTGACAGATTGATAAAAGTAGTGGATGAATGCCAAGTAATTTCTGATGCTGCAAATTTGATTTCGACAAATTAATAGCAAATCAATTTTTTTTTACCAAAGTGATGTGGGACAGTCTGGTAGTTAAACTACTAGTAATTGGTAGAAGACCAACTTGCTAGAAACTTTGATACTCACACTCCTTGTTCCAATATAGGAGATAAGATATCCAGTGATAAAACCATTAGGCTTGTCGGGGACATTGAAGATAACATCGACTGAGCTGGGTGAGGTAACTACAAGCATTAGATTCTGTACAGGATCAGGCCCTAGACAAAAAAAAGATGAGAGTGGTTTGCTATCTTATTCACTGATTAATCAAATAACTATACAATTCTTTCATTCATGTATTCATCCATTCATTCAATAATCAATTAATACATTCATCCAACAATTCTTCTATTTATCTATTCAATAATGTATTCATTCTTTCGTTCATCTATTCATCCATCCATTCATTGGGATATTCATCCTCGTATCTACTCAAGCTTCTAATCATTTTCAATTTTAACACTTAACATTACAAGTTGGATGCACCATTGGAAAGCCACTACAAATAGATTTAAAATACATCAGAGTCTTATACAGCTACACATAATAAATGAGTGAACTTACTCGTGGCAACGGTCCTTTGCCTCCAGGTTGCAGGGATGCTATGCACAGAGTTTACGATGGTGGTCACGTTAAAATCTATGGTAGTGTATGGATCTATGCCTGTCAGGGTGAATCGATTCTCACTCAGAGATTGTGGTGACTGCGGTTGAGTGTTATCGCCCATCGGAGTGTAGGAGACTTGGTACTCATCACGTTGACCAACGTTATGCTCCCACACGATGGTGATCGTTGACTCATCCACGAATATTGTTTGCGGTACCCTTGGAGGGTTCGGACCTGTGCGTAGAAATGAGTCAATCAATGATCAACCATGAAGCATTTTTATAGCAATAAATCACTCATCAATTTGGAATAAGAAAATTATTTGAAGCTATATGTGATTATCTGTTATAGTTAACTTACAAGATAACTTTAAGGTACTTACGAGAGGTGAAAGTCCGTTCAATCGTTTCGCTCGTCGCTGACCCTGCCATGGTAAGTACTCTGTAGGTGTACAAGGTTCCAGCCGTCAAGCCTGTGTACTCCACAGTGAATTCATTAGTGGCATTTGGACCATTCAACAAGTTTTCATTCACATCAAGTAGAGAATGAATGAAGGAACTATGGAAACCGGGAGGGGCTTCGTAGGTGATGGTTACTGATGTTTCAGCTGCGTCGATCACAATGTTTCGAGGAGGGACCGGGGCTGACAAAAAAAAGTATTGAAGTTTAAGATAAATTTATGTATGAAGGATTGTATTGTAGGTAGCATGACTAGCATCATTATCAACAATCAACCAATGAATGCACCAATTCACCAGTATATTTCTTGAGATATTTACAGTGTGAATTAGGAGTAGAGCAACAGATAAGTATCACATCAAATAAAACTTAATACTAAAAAGATTCACTTTACTTTAGTAAGCAAGTCTCTTTACATTGTGTCATTCCATCAACGTGCAAGATATATAATATCTGTAAATTAGAATGAAAATACTTATATACTTTTTTAATAATCAAAGGGAAACACCTGCAGCGGGAAAAGGTGGAATCTATCATTGTGAGTTCTGAGGTTCTTTTGACGATTTAATTATTTCTGATCTATTTGATGATTCCACATCTTAAAGCAAACATCAATTCTTAGATGCTCCATTATCAACAATTCACAATCACTTCAGGAGGGTACCTTCAACATTCCAATCTCATATCTTTAAATCATTATTTCCTCCATATCTTTCATCTTGGGAAATCATTCCTCTGAAAATAACTTTTGCAATATCACATCCCTAGTTTTAAACCACTCAAGACCCTTAATCATTACTTGTTCGCTGTGTGACTGTATCTGCTATCCCGAAGGAACGTATAGACTGGACACTCTGGTACGCTTGTATAGTGAACGAATACTCCACACCAGGCAACAGAGAGGACACCACATAAGCCGTGTCCGTTCCAGGGAAATCAACAGGAGCCGGAGCGGCATCTGGTACTGCTGATAGGATGTCGATGGTCAGCATGTAGCCATCAGGGGTGACCGATAGTGGACTGTTCCAGCCAAGGCTCACTGATGTGCTGTTGAAGGCGTTCACTTGAAGATCAACTGCTCCGGGCTCTTAAATAGATAAGGTGGATGGAAATCATTCAAAGTAGATACATATGTAACTTGATTTCAGAGATGATGCTCATTTCATTTTTGTACTGTTTCAAAATCTTGTTATGAAATTTCATACAAGTATATGGTTTGTGAATGATTGTTCTCCTGGAAACAAATTTAAAAAATACAAACATATAAAGTAAAATAATCCTGTTTTCAGAGTTGAACAAATATGAAATGCAGATGCACTTGACCATACTCATTTACTTTACTTTCCTTGTATCTCTGCTTGTATGAAATATGAAATATATTGTGTATACAAACATCATGGAGGGCATATCTATCTGGCATTTGTTTGCTCCATCAATCTTAATCTGTTTTTAACCTAGATAAATATATTCTCTCCAGAGACATTCTTGATTGGAGCATTAGAAAGAGTGGATTTAGAGAGGGTAGGGGGGGGGGGTGGCAAACCAAGTTAATAATGTTAAGATATAGAAAATAGGGTACACTTTTTAATAACCTCTAACTGAAGTATTTATTGTTCTTTTTGGGTATTGCTCTCTTTCTGACAAATTACATGAAAAATCAAGATCATGTAACTCATTACATATATGTACTTGTATAATTTCATTTTTCAATGTATAACATGTCTATTATACCGTCAATTATATAACATGTACACCTGGATTTGATCATGTGTCCAAAGAACACAAAGTTATTTTATCCTTGGTATCGTTAATTATTGTTTTAAACATTTTGCTGCAATAAAATATTCTAGTTAACCATTTGGAATTGAACTAAATTACTAATGAATTTTTAGTTTGCATAAATCTCTTTATCTCAAGTATTGAATACTAGTAGTAAGGAAGGAATAATTGACTACAATACTTACTTGCCACAACAGATCTAGAATTACAGCCCAGGGGACTCGATGGACCGTACCTAGCATTGGCCCTGACCTCTATCACATATGTTTGGGCTGGAGTGAGTGAGGAGAAAACAGCCCTGTACGCATCAGCAGTTGGGCTGCTACATGTAAAAGGATTGGCTATATCTGAAATAAAAGTCACATCAGTGTCTGGTGCGATGCTGAGGGAGTAAGATGCAACGTTGGAACAGCCTTCTGGTCTGGGCCATGTGACAGCGATCTCCGTGGATGTGACATCATCAGTGGGGACTTCAAGGGCAGGACATGAAGGATCTGAATGGAATACAGAAATGATAAAGAAAATCACAGCATTTGCATGATGCCATATAAATATCTGCCTAAAGACTTCTAATTAAAAGGGAGGTGAACATTTTGGGAAAGTTAGATAGAAGAGAAAGGAAGTGATGTGATTGTAATACTGGTGAAAGGAGAAAGATGGAAAACTATGAATGCATACCCAAATGGTAAAGAAAGAGGATATCATATAGTGTACTGAAAGGAAGTCATCCCTCCATCTCCAAAAATCTGATTGGAATCACAAATGAAATTTCAATGGATTTTTTAAACAAGTGGAATGCCTCTGGCCGTCTCACCTGCATCACGCGGTTCAATATAGCAGCAGTGCTGACTTTGCATACTACTCTAACTCGCACAAGATGTTCAGTGATACATGGTTACTCTTATGTCCTCTTTTTATGAACTAGACCAATAAACTTACAGAGATATGATGGTTATTCAACAAAAAACCCCAACATGGCCAAAGTTCATTGACCTTACATGACCTTTGACCTTGATCATGTGACCTGAAACTGGAACAGGATGTTCAGTGATACTTGATTACTCTTATGTACAAGTTTCATGAATCAGATCCATAAACTTTCAAAGTTATGATGGTAATTCAACAGATACACCCAATTCGGCTAAAGTTCATTGACCTTTGACCTTGGACATGTGACCTGAAACACGCACAGGATGTTCAGTGATACTTGGTTACTCTAATGTCCAAGTTTAACGAACTAGACCAATAAACTTTCAAAGTTATGATGGTAATTCAACAGATACCCCCGATTCGGCCAAAGTTCATTGACCCTAAATGACCTTTGACCTTAATCATGAGACCTGAAACTTGCACAAAATGTTCAGTGATGCTTGATTACTATTATGTCCAAGTTTCATGAATCAGATCCATAAACTTTCAAAGTTATGATGGGAATTCAACAGATATCCCCAATTCGGCCAAAGTTCATTGACCCTAAATGACCTTTGACCTTGATCATGTGACCTGAAACTTGCACAAAATGTTCAGTGATGCTTGATTACTATTATGTCCAAGTTTCATGAATCAGATCCATAAACTTTCAAAGTTATGATGGGAATTCAACAGATATCCCCAATTCGTCCAAAGTTCATTGACCCTAAATGACCTTTGACCTTGGTCATGTGACGTGAAACTCATGCAGGATGTTCATTGATACTTGATTAACCTTATGTCCAAGTTTCATGAACTAGGTCCATATATTTTCTAAGTTATGATGACATTTCAAAAACTTAACCTCAGGTTAAGATTTCGATGTTGATTCCTCCAACATGGTCTAAGTTCATTGACCCTAAATGACCTTTGACCTTGGTCATGTGACATGAAACTCTAATAGGATGTTCAGTAATACTTGATTAACCTTATGGCCAAGTTTTATTAACTAGGTCCATATACTTTCTAAGTTATGATGTCATTTCAAAAACTTAACCTCAGGTTAAGATTTGATGTTGACGCCGCCGTCGCCGTCGGAAAAGCGGCGCCTATAGTCTCACTTTGCGTCGCAGGTGAGACAAAAACCATTCATATACATGAGGAAGCAACAGAAATAAGCCAGCATAATTATCTCCATTTCACTTTATAGAATGTTTATACTGGACAGGGCAAAATACACATTAACAGTACAAAGGCTACACAAAGTATGGCAACAAAATCATTAATCAAATAATAAATGATATGTACTATCATAGACTGCATTTGTTAATACTAAATGGGATCAATAGCTCCAAGGTAACGTGCAGTGCATCCATGTTATACACTGCATGCACATTACGAAAATTTCCGTTTGATTCTCGACCTCACTTTGGACTGCAAACTGCGGTCGCATACCCCGTTTTGCGTTTGCAAATCTCAAACAACTTTTCCAACCCCGATACACCCATCTTGGCCAGGTAATCCCCTTGTCTCGATTTCACCACCATAGGCCAGCTAAACGAGCGTTGAGCCAAGGACAAAACGATAAACAACAGCTGTGCTATTACGTAAGACTTGTCTGCCTGTAGAAGGATCTTCGGAATGAAATTATTGTATTCGATATTAATCACGTTTTCAAAGGCATATTACATTCAGACATCCAATACTAGTCCATTTTCAATTTCGAACGAAGAAAATCGACCTCGAAATAAGGAAAGTATGCGGAATAAAAATTATGGTATGCTTAGCATGCAAGGACCGCGATGCATCCCATCTAGTTTCTGTCCGTACAGCAAGAAAATATGGGATGCATGCCGTTCACTCGCGCAACGATACAGTCTTAACGAAAGAAAGGAAGGAAGGAAGAGAGAGAGAAAGAAAGAAAGAAAGAAAGAAAGAAAAAGAAAGAAAGGAAGAAAAAAGTTTCTATCAACGCGTGTATACATGGAACTCCATGCACTCAACAGAATGCAATCCATCGTGTGTGGCCCCCTGCTGTGACCGTTGATGCTGGGGTGTATTATCTTCGGACCGAGGTCAAGAAACAGGTGTTTCTATACTTAAATTTCATGCTTGAGGGCAATAGGGTTTTGAGAAGAGATTTGATGATAAGGGAAACTTGGGGTATACTGCTCTTAAACGCAAAATTTTCGTCATGCATCCCCTAATGAAACACACACACACTGCATAGTGCATGAACAACGTATTGAGCACACACCCTGAAAAGAATGATGGGATAGCTAAAACCTATTTTCTAATCGCAATTTCGTTCACACACAAAACGCTCAGTAAATAATCACAATTATTCTGAAAAACCACAGTTGAATCATGATAAGAACTGCAATCATTAATCAGATTATTCTGTCCACACACAAAACTGTATTGATGTTATAATTGCAATTAGAAAACTGATTTTTAAATCTCACTTTTATTTTGCATGTGAACACATGTAATACTACATGATGATTGACATCCACAGACCAAATTAAATATTAATTGGCTCATAGGGGTGCATGGTATGGCCACATGAATACGATACCCACATTGATCCATTGACAATGAATAGCCAAAAGTACAATATTACCTCAGTGAGTCTAAATAGGTATTAATGTTGCCTAAAAAGCAATTGGCGTCAAATTTGCTCAATGGAGGTTTCTCATCATGCTCTAAAAAATTTTGGTCAAAAAAATACTGAACATTCTATGACATCACACAGTTTGGTACTAAATGCAAAAATTAATCTAAGGAGCAATTATCCAATCAAAGCTGATTTTATTGAAAATTGACCAAGATGAATATACTTACGGAGAGTTATTTGAGAAAGGACATTAGCCGCTCCTTTCTGCACACCCCCCTTGGTAAGCTGTATGGAGACTGTATAATTATTCCCAGGAGTTAAGCCAGTGAATGTATGCATGTAGGTTCCAAGCGATTTGATCTGCGAGTATTCCGGGTTCGATCCTTCCCGGGGATTAATAGCGAGGAGGTAGGAATCAAAATCTCCGATGGATGGTTCCCACTCAACGGTCAGGGTAGTATCAGTGGAGTCCTGTAATCTCAGATTGAGATTGATTGCTGTAAAGATATCACACATAAAACTGTTCTTCAGAAAAAAAATAGTATGTATCATGCTTACAAAATAATGGATATACCAAATCTGTACGACGATGACACATTTTATATTTACTGAATGGCATCTTCCTTCATCCCCAAAGCACTTTCATCACAGCAAAGCATGACACTATAACCTCTATCAGGGGTCCATTTCATAAAGAGTTGCAACTGTTGTAACTTTGCCATTATGGCAACTACCATGGCAACCTCGATTATGATTGGCTGCTGAGCCCTGTTACCATGTAAGCTGCCATTATGGCGAACAATTACAACAGTAAGCAAGAAACCCATCCCAAATTTGCAATAGACTTTAGTAACAACTATGATTGAATTAGGGACCTAAACATGACAATTGACTGCATGTTTCTTGCAATACCCCTCTTCTGTATTGGACTACAAGCCATATATAAATATCATGAATGGATCAAGCAGCAGTTGGATGAAATGCTTACTTGGTGATCTGTATGGGGCAATTCCATAATTTATGTACGTCTGACCCCCTATATGTGGGACCTTCATGAAATCTTCTGTCTCTGATTTCTTGTTCTTTTGACAGTCTGTGATGTTTTCAAAGGATCATAACTTTGTCAGTTCATGAAGTGAAGTAAAAATAGGGGGTCAGACATACAAAAGGTTTATCATTTTATGGAATTGTCCTATGGTGACATACATGTAATGGGATCAGGGGTCGTATCACAAATAAAATGAACATGAATATTAAAATTGATTGTAACTTTTGTACACGGTTTGTCACAAGCTTACAGGCAAGCTATACTGTTACAATTGATTGCATCTTCTATATTTCAGGTGGGTGTTTCATAAAGCTGTTCGTAAGATAAGAACGACTTTAAGAAAGACTGGTAATCTTTTCTTAGGCGTAAAACCCTTGCCAGTGAAAGTTTTGGTGTATACCATAAGAAAAGATCACTAGTCATTCTTAAAGTTCCTCTTAAATTACGAACAGCTTTATGAAACGGCCCCAGGACACTTAACATGCAGTGGCCATTTCATAAACATTTTTGGAAGGTATGCATGCAGCATGGCTTTACTTAACCACTGGTGACCCTTTCTTGTGCGAGTATATCACTATGTAACTGTCTATAATAGCATGTAAGAATATGTACCAGTCAGATGTAAATTCATTGGTAACTCTCCAAACAGCCTTCTAAATACTTTCCAGGATATACCAAACAGCCATTGGACAAAGTGGGATTACCATAGACCACATGGTAATTCCCCAGAAGATATACACATACACAGCAGGAATGTTACCTGAGCAAGTTAACTGAGAAGAGACACAGCCGAGGAGAGAAGATTCGGTAGGAGCCCCCATCAAGGTGAAGTTAGCTCCGGGGGCACTCAGACGAGCACAGAAATACCTGAATTCATCACATCCCAGACCAGAGAGATTGAGAGTAGCCTGAAGATCAGAGAACACAATCTGACTGTCGGGTAGCGATGGGGAACTCAGGTCCTCTATAGATACATTCCGCAGAGGAGTTCTTCCATCGTTGAAGAAACTCACAAACACCTAGGAGGAAGACATGATGTTGATTGGTTACTATGGTTACATAATCAAGCACATTTGCAAGTGATGTCAAGCTTGCTTGAATTTTATTTTTTCAAGGCATGGGAACCCAGAATGTCTGCCTATTTTCCACTTTGTGAATTGCATCAATGGATCATTTTTATCATCAAAAACCGGCCAACCGAAATATATTTCATTTAGTGTGCTGCAGCCTTAGTTTTTGTATCCTGAATTGTCCACTGTTTCTGACCTTTTTAAAATTCATTTTGGGTTCTTATTTGCTAGTATTGACAGAGAAGTGGTAACAGAATATTCATTCTCTTTAACATATGAATAAATCAAACTCTTAATGATGAAGAATGTTTAGATAAAAAGCAAAAACTCAATATAAAGGAAACACAAGATGAAATCATTATTTTATAGATGAATCAAACATTCAGTCAAAAATACAATATCAACTATATTGTTATTAGTTTGGAAAGGAGAAAAAAATATCATATAAAGTGGCATAAGTGAAAATACTTCCATGCTTTTCTATTTAACAAATTTAAACACCCTAAATACAATGAAGAAGGTGCACGCTCCAAGGATTCATCTGCATTCATTGCCGAGTCTTTTCACCTTGACATGGTTACACAGTATTCAAATGTCATTTTTTGTGATATATTCCTTTGACACAAGAATCAATGGGCTCGATCAAATACTTTTGCAAATATATTTCCATTTTTACCTGAAGTTCATTAATCTGTAATGGCCTTTAAAATTGACCAATTAACTTAGAGTGATACTTGCATGATTGATGATACTCATTGACCATTATACACAATTTTCATAGAATATGAAATCATAATTCAAAAACAGTTATTGAAAATTAAAAATATCAAGCTTTGAATATACTTCAGATGTTGATACCATATCAAAGAATGATCTGAAATATCCTTTGACATTGATTTTGTGACCTGTAATTCACATCAAACTGATGATCAAGATTATGAAATATGAACACATACTTTCAAAATCATGCTGACACTTCAAAAATCTAACCATCTAACCAAGATTTTGATGTAGAAATTAATGCCCAGTCCCACTGAAGAAGCTGCTCTTACATGTATATCTCGCTTCTGCTATGCATGTGAGACTACAAGAATATAAAATGGTCCCCCACACCGTTTATTTATAAAATATATAAAAAGTAGAGATACATACTTCAAGCTGCCAATCCTCATTAGTTCCATCAGTTATAATTCCATTTCCGGTAAATACATCAACCGAGAATGTGAAGGTATGAGCTGAATCCCCTTCGAGGATGTTGTTAGATCCCAGGTTAAGAGTTGGAATAAGAGAATTGACAGTTACACCTATGATGGGACAAGTAAAAGACAAGTGGTTATATTAATGGGTATTACTGAATAGAAGTGTTAATCTGATGAGTGGATAATGAAAAGGGACTATATATATAAAACTAAAGACCCCAGCCTTCCTCCTCTTCTTCTCCTTCTCTTCCTCCTCGTTCTCCTCCATCTTCTCCTTTATCATCATCACCATCATCATCATCATCATCATCATCATCATCATCACCATCACCACCACATCATCACCATCATCATCACCACCACCATCATCATCATCACCATCATCATCACCATCATCATCATCATCATCATCATCATCATCATCATCATCATCATCATCATCATCATCATCATCATCATCACCATCATCATCACCATCATCATCATCATCATCATCACCACCACCACCACCACCACCACCACCACCACCACCACCACCACCACCACCACCACCACCACCACCACCACCACCACCACCACCACACCACCATCATCATCATCATCATCATCATCATCATCATCATCCCCATCACCATATCATTTCCATTATCACCATAATAATCATTACCTGCACACGGTTGAAGAGCAAAGCCAAGATTAGAATCATCCAAGGGATCATCCTCGCCCTCTAGCAAGTAATTTGGCATGGCATTTGCCCCCTTTCTGACGCGTACAAAGATATAGGAGAGTTCACTGCAGGACCGGCCAGTGAAATCCATTACAGCCTGGATATTCACCAGAGTATTGTTCTGTAAACGATCAACCCTCAGATTTGATGTATAGGCATTAGACACGGGTACAGTGACCTTCAAGTACAAACAAAATATTAAAATGTTATGCACGTACCGTAATTGAACAAACTTTCTCTAATTACTCAAACTATATTTCCTGATACTAGTATTATTGTTTTGTTTCACAGTACATGCTGTCATGCCATTCCCTCCTTGCCCAACAAAGTCAACTTTGTTATACTAGTTGGAACTGCTGATTAAAGTATTTTCAATCTGAAATCAACATTACATTTACTTGTGCTATTCAATTTTTTTTTCAATGATATAGCATCACAGGTGTCCATAGACCAGGGGTTCTCAAACTACGGCCCGCGGGCCGGATCCGGCCCGCAGAGCTTCCCAATCTGGCCCGCGAGACTCTGCTGGATTTTTTAAATCACTTTTAAGTCACAATATGTAACATGGCTCATTATGGTTACATTGTGTAGACCTAACCGTAATAAAAGTAATGGCAGTCAAATTAATTGACTTTTAAACAAAGTTTAGTGGACTCTTTTTAGTCTGTTCGATCTACTTTCTTATTAGATGACCAGCGCTGTTCTCACCATGTTTCGATCTACATCCAGGTGCGAAAGTGCATTTTCCACAATGAACATTTTTAAAGAACTAACTCATACCGAAGTACCTTGAGAGGGGCCGCGAACAACGTGCGGGGGGGGGGGGGGGGAGGGCTGGCCGTGCAAAAAAATCACAATCATATGGTCATTTTTGTTCATGGTTTTGGAAAAAAGTGGGGGACTGAAGCCCCCCCCCCCCCCGCTTCTGCGGCCCCTGCTTGACCAGTAAACAATTGCACCAGTGCCTTCGTCTGGCAATTACACCGTTTGTGCCAAGGTTCAAGCAACTTGTTGCTGACAGACTGTCAATTTTTCCATATAGAAAGTGACAAGGAGACTGACATCCTTGTTAGAGTCTACTGTAAACATGCTCTATCATTCATTCTTCTTTGACTACAAAAAAATGTTACTTCAAGACATTATCTGTCTCCCCAATACCAGGTATTTACAGGTACAATCTAGATTCCTTTTAACAAAGTACTACAATTTTGTTATCATCAATATTGACCCTCGCTGTATTTTGAAATCTTTTCTAATTTTGCCTGCGTTCCATATGAAACTGTTTTAAATTTGTTGGATTAATTGCTCCCAAAATAAGGGCCATATTGCACAAGAGAGCTTCTAGGACCCCGACCACAAGGGTCTTTGCGATTCGCGCACATTTTTTTCTTAGTATCCACTTCACCCGGGCCCTTTCAGGTTTACTTGGAGTCTCATCTGGCCCTTCAAAGAAAAAGTTTGAGAACCCCTGCCATAGACAGTGTGATGATCATGAATAAATGAAATGATTATGATTAAATAGACCAAGTATCATGTGTTATGCTTGGAGTCCACTAGGCAGTTGCCAGTTTGCGCCAGTTGGTGCCAATTAGCACCAATGCTAAACAGCTGTGGCACCAAGTGTTGCCAAAAAAGGTGCTTAGTGGCATGCAGTGGCTCAAACTGCCTCCCAACTGGAGCGTGGTGGTGCATAATGGTGCCAAAGATTGAACTTGGCACAATGAAAATTTCAAAATGATTGACATATTCGTCGTGCCACCAAGCACCAGTTGTGAGGCTGTTTGAGTCACTGAGTGCCACTTGGCAACTTTTTGGCAACACTAGATGCCACAGCTACTTTGCATTGGTGCAAACTGGCAACGGTCAGTGAACTCTGAGGATAAGATGCGAGACTCCTGCATTGAGTTCTGATTTCTTTACTTCCATTAGGCTTTGTACAGGCTCCTCTCAATGCCAGTAGGTAATTGGTTAAGGACTGTAGTTCTCTCACACCACAGCACATCCAAATGAAGTTACCTGCATGAACTGGCCATTGAACTTGATGTCAATGTATCAACCATGTCACAAAGACTTGCTATTTTGAAAAAATTCAGTTCATATTGTCAAAACCTGGCTACAACTGAACAAGATTCAAGTTTCCTGAAAATATTCATATTGAAGAAAAAAAAATTGATTGATTTTCACCGGTACATGGCTGAAGACAATAAAATAAAATGCGACAACTTGATTTTTTTCCAAAGTTACATATCATTTGAGACCCAACGGTCTGTATGTACTTACCGGAGAGATCTCTCCTTCTGTCCCAGTGGTTGAAGCTGAAGCAAAGACATCTACTTGGAAGAGGTTTTCCCCAACGATACCAGACCTGGCTGGATCAGGCATCAGGATGACCTCCAATGCGATAGTCTGGTTAGCAAGCTCCTCAATCCAAATAAGCGGAGTGATCACTACGGGGGTGACACTCATAAAATTAACTCCTGCAAAATAAGATATGGAATAGAAGTGAGACAGTCACTAAATGCTAATCACACTGCTTTTCCTTACCCTGGACTATCCTTCACCCTATACTATTTGCCTTTTGACTATATCGCACAGCTCATTAATGTAGATGATTTTGCCACTCAGAGCTTGATTAACATGCAAGTTTGACGTCTGTGATTTTCCAGGATTTTCCATGACTGTGGGAACCGTGGCAGACCCACCTGTAGGTCTGAATATAATAAACTTTTAATTCTAACCGATTTGTGGAAAGTATGGTTGCAAGCATCATTGCAACATTCTACAAGACAGCATCCCCTGTATCACCAAGATTGCTTCATTGCCTAAAGGTACAAAGAGCTAATTTCAAGCACCTAGAATCTAAAAAAAGAGATACATTTCTCCTTTCTTTAGGGATTGGTGAACACATAACGCAAAAAAAACAACTTACCAGCACATTCAATGGGTCTGCATGTTCTGAGCTGAGTCGGGAAATCTAGGTTGCTGATGGAGTAATATGGGAACGCTTGGTCACCTCTCCAAACCTCAACACAAAGATACCTTGGAGTGTCACAGGAGATTGAACTCAAGTCAAGGTACACGATCACACCCGAGATGGTGGACGTTTCTCCAGCGTTTAGGGACACACTGCCTTGTTCTGCAGTCAGGTTGTCTGCTGTAGCTCTTGGCTGTTTGTGTGGAAAGAGTAAGGATGTAATTACTAGCAACACAATCCTATCAAATTCTTGCTAAAGTTTAAGTCATGGAATCAAAACAATGATCAAAATCAAACAGTGTAAATACAATGTGTAAACAACTTAACTTAACCAGCTCAATTCAACACATCTGCAACAATTCTCCCATCCTTTTGCCTGTAAGAAAAAAATTAATGACAAATGAAGGATAAACATATTCACTTACCGAAGGTGAAACATTTCCAGCTGAGTCAGTACTGGTGAAGAAATCAAAGCGCCAAAGATCTTGGCCAGTAACTGTAGCAGAGCCCTCAATGACATCAACACTCACATCGACCGTGAGCTCCGACATGGGGTCAAAGTTCCGCAGCACATCGTCCGAACTAATAATTAGGTTAGCGTTTGTCAGATTTACACCTATGTGAACATTAATGAGACATGTACAGTTTAAGTCTTTACAAGTTCAATAATCCTCCAAATTTTGCTTTTCCAGACCAGATTTTTAAAAACACGCTATTTACTGATAAAGTCAGTTTCCATGGTATTAGGATATTTGACCTAAATAAATTCAAATTGTATATGGATTTATTATCCAGTTCAAAATGTAATAATTGATCTTTAACATTGTTTATGTAAATGTGATTTTTTTTACATATATACCCTTTTATTTCAAGGAGAGAAATCTATTGCATCAAATATCCCCCTTTTTATAGTTTGATTGCTTCAAATGACTCTTTATCATGGAAATTAAGTGATGCCAAATTTATGAATAGAAAAGCTGGAGAAATGTATATTTGTGTATGCATCCATGGTTTGATAAATCAGTGTGCTGTTTTGGGGGGCAAAATAGGAAGAGTGCAAATATCTAAGGCCAAAGCACAACTTACAACTGTCCTATGACCCGATTTAAGAACAGAATATCATACTGTATATCTGATGGGAAAATTAGAAAACAGACCATCCTATTGTCCATACTTGAAATACTTGAAATTCACAACCATTAAAATGTATCTGACTGAATTCAATATTGAATCATGACACCAAAGCAATCGTACAACAGGCCAAATTTATTAACTAATTTTTGGCCATTACTTAAAAAAAACTTGCAAATTCCAACCCCCCATGAATATTTTATTCTTATAGTCATTCTGAACCTCAAATACGAAATATATTTCAGAGAATATACAAAATGCATTTTTTTTTCCTTGAATGGATTAGAGACTAGTCAAGAGATGGCATTTAAATCCTGTATCATTGCATGATGAAGGATGACTTAAAGAATGAAGTCATGTGGATATGAATATATTACCATTGCATACAAATGATCGGCAAACTTGGAGGTCACCCTCCAGGGTATAATCTGGATTCACTGCATCTCCTTTTGATAGCACCACGCAAAGGAAGAACTCGGTGTCACACACCAAGTCACTAGTGTTCAGATTGACGGATGCTGCAATGTCGATACTCTGGCCGGCTGCTAGGTCCATGTTTACATCGCTACCGATGTACGCTGTCTTTGCCGAGATCGGGTTGCTGCCATTCTCATCGCGGCTGAGAAATGTTGTCAAGGACCACAGATCTTCACCGACGGCACTAGCACCCATTGAGGATGATGTGACAGTCAGCTGCAGGAAAATTGAAAAAAAAAAAATATTTCATCATCATCATCATCATCGTTATCATTATCATGATGATCCTGACCATCATTGTCACCATCATCTTTATCATTATCATTATGTTTATTGTCATTATTTGTATTATTGCCATCATTATTTTTCATCATCATTATTCTCATCAAGTGAACAGTCTTTTGCGAGCGAGATGCAGTTCAAAGTTAAATGTACAATTCCAGGGACAATGAAAAATGAGAAATCATGTCTTCCATATCTGAGGATACTCAACCAATGGCTGTTTTAAGTTACAAATGACCTATGTGCGACTGGTGATCCTTTGGTTTGCAAAAAATCAGATTCTCAATCAATTGTATTTTCATCGGCTAAAGCTTGATTCTTAACTTGTTAGATTGAAATTTTCATTACTAGCAGGCATCTGAAAGCAAAATTTGTTATTTGACAAGATTTTATTAGAATTCTAGAAAGTTAAATGGTATAACATCGAAACAAGGGAACAGTATATAGATGGGTGAAATTTACACACAAAATCATAACAAGTCATGTGTTAAGCCATGCAGAACTTATGAACAACTTTATGGAACACCCTGCAGGCATCTTTCAAATATGTATGGTCGGTACTGAACATACAAATGAGGTAGTGTTCTGGCATATAGGTCCTTAAACCGGTCGCCAGGGCAACCAAAGTTCAAGAACTGCTTATTCTCCTAGGGGCAATTCTAACTGGCATCAGACTTGGTATTTGATAAATTGATAGGGAAGTACAGCTAACTTCATAATATCTTGGTGGCAATAAATATGACAAATAGTTGGAACTGAGAACTTACAGAGAAGTTGACTTCATGTGAAGCAGTAAGCTCCAGAAGGGGTAATCCACTCATGAAGTTTATAAACAAGCTCTCCACCTCGACACCTGTGGAATAACAAAACATTGATAAAACAAAAAGGTTTGGTCAATTAAACAAAGTATCGCTGATTGTAGCACAGACTGTTCACTTATTCAACAATGTCTGATTGTAGCTCTAAGTCTAAAAGTTGTACTATCTTGCAAATTTATTGAAAATTTGCGAACTATGGCTTTGGATTTGCTATGTTGCGCTATACACCTGTGCAAAGAACATCTGTGACAATCTAAGGTGCATATAGAGATGTAGGTGCAGTTGAAGTGCACATCTCACTATTAATACATTGCTAAAATATTGCATATATTATAATATTCTACTTGTTTTTGATAAACTTCCAAGATAAAATTTTCATAATATACTATAAGCCAGTAACGTTAAATATCATAAAGTTTAATAATACAGCAGTATGAGTATTTGACCGTGTTACATAAAATATTCATGAAAATCATTTGCACTGCTTTTTCCACTATATTTCACAACAGAATTTGTAAAAGATATGGATATATATGTTTTTATGTTTAAAAAATGAAATTCATTGATACTACAAGATTAGAGTGAAAAATAAACATAACTTCATCTTTCGAATGCATATTTTGAAATGAATTTCTGGTATGTATATACCAACACTCTGAAAACATACCTCTGCACTGGAGATCCACACAGTCTTCTAGAAGCGTCATATCTAGACCCTGCCCTTGGAGAGTAAAATCAGGCTCTGGATCTGAGCCTTTTTGAAGGACACCACAGATGGATGTCATCTGGTCGCAACGAATGCCCGTCAAATCAACAACTAAAGACTGGAAAGGAAATTGAATCATGCCTGAACTCTGGACGTTGCTCGTCGGTACCGTCTGTGGTCTCTGGTCCAGTTCAGTATCCTGTCCAGCTCCATCTCTGGCTAAGATGAGGAAACTGAAGAGGTTGTTACCATCTAGGATGGCTCTTGTTTGGGTGGCAAAGGTTATGTCTATACTGAGGGGTCCAAGCTCCATGTTTGGTTCACCACTGAGTAGAACGGGGCTGTTGATGAGACCAAGGTCGGTCTCTGCAACAACAACACCTGTTTGCAGGAGAATCAAAGAGAACAAAAGGTGATTGTTCAATTAAAAGTTTATGAACAACCATATAGTGGAATGTCCCATGAAATCTGAAAATCAATGAATATGATTCCTTATAAATAACCATAATACCCAATATTTATAATGCCCTTTACCCAAATATAGCTTAAATTTCAGCTTTTTCATTCATACAAAAACAAATACAGAATGACATACATTTAAAATTAAGGCCCTTGCCTAGAACAAAAACGTTTTCAGGGACTTCTTAAATGATTCAACTGTTGTCTTAAAGTGAGAGGGAGTTTGTTCCATTCCATTGAGGATGCAACAGTGAAGGTTCCATCTCCAGTTTGTTTTTGTTTAATTGGTTTTGTTAATCTCAGTGGGTCTCCAGAGGATCTAGTTCTTTTACCTGGGACATAAATTTCTTAATAAGACAAGAGATCAAAGACATAAGATCAAAAATCTAAATCATTTACAAGATAGGTTTTGATGTCATAATGCTTTTTTTTATTTCATTTCCCAATAAAAATATGTTTCATTTGACCCCACTGCTATTTACCCCCCTCAATTTCTTTTTTTTCTTTTTTTCCTCAAAACAACAAAATTGGATGATCTTTATAATACTATATTTATATATTAGATATATTTCTTATGAATGCAAGCTATGATGAATGATATGCTTCCAGCATTGTAGGTTTGAGTATACACTGACCTATGCATGACGGGCTAACATCAACGCAATCCAACAGAGTGCTGTCATCTGGAAGACCTTTCAGTCCAAAATCTGGGTTTGCACCACTATTCTTCTGCAACACTATACACAGATACAAGGCTTCGTAGCAAAGAACTTCTGATGCGTTAAACACCGGTCTCACATTACTGAACTCCACATTTGAACCAACAGATAGCGGTTCATTGGACGATAGCAGTGGGGCACGAGCAAAGGATGTGTTCCCGTTTGGCGAATCAGAAAGGTAAAATTCCAGATTCCACAGACTTGTTCCAGAGATGTCGGCTGAGTCAGGATGGGGTGTTACCGTAGCCGTGGCCCACAAAGTTGATGGGACCCATTGTCTCCGTGTACTGAGTAGGGTTAACCTGAAGAGTGGTTCTGCTAACTATGACCCCTGTGTGAAAAGTATTGATAATGTAGTATTCATTTCTTCTACCACTACTTTTATTTAAAACTCTAAAATGGCATTGGTCATATTTTGAGGCTTTATCTAAAAAGGAAAAAGAGAGCAAATAAAAGAAACACCCCCCCATTTTCAATCATTTAATTTCAGTGGCAGAAACACTTTCGGCCTTCCAACAAGAAATAATAACATGATTGGAATAAAACAAATCTAATTACAAAATTAAAAATCATATATTCTAAGTATAATTGGCATATCTAACATTTTGCACAGTATGTTGAAAAAAAAAATGAATTCAAATTGACAATTAAGATGGGCTCCAACCACAGTCTGAATTCTGGTAATATTGTAGTGGTGGTGGTATGGGGGTGGGGTACCTTAAATTAAATTACACAAACCATACCTCTGCAGTCGATTGGTACACAGGAGACTGGCATGCCTAGGAGGACTATAGTATCAGGAACAACAGCCGCATCATTGGCTCTCAGCTCAAAACACAAATACATCACGTTTTCACACGTTCCAGACAGGGTAAGGCTGGTGTCAAGAGGACCAAAGCTGATCTCTCTACCAGCAATGAAATGTTGATCACCCTGAATGGAAGATTTGGGGAGGGGGAACGAAAAAATAAATAGTAAAACACACCAGTGAAGGAATAGACATGACCAAGATAACCCAGGAATAGTCATAACACACGAGAGACTTTAGTCAAATTACTATAAAAAAACTAGTTATTAGACCAAATTGCTTTAGACCAAATGGATATTCTCTCAAATTGTTGTTGGTTAAAGCATTGAGCAGTAGATAGATTCCATGTATTGGATGAATCAATAATACATTAGGTATTTGGCTTTTAGACCCGACAGCAATGAAAAGAAATAAGACTCATGAGCCTCTACCAGAGTCTATTAAATATTTAACAGGTACCACAAAGGGTGCCTTTGTAAGACTTCAAGCAAAAGCTTAGGGTATTTGAACGGTCTAAAAAGTTCTCAATGTGGCTGATAATTAATGCAAAATCTATTTATTCATAATTATGATTATTTCATAGCATAATACATTAATCAGGCTTATTATTGAAATAATATCACTTTGAGCGTAAACATGGTTTGATTCAGAAGCCAGTAGGATTATCAAATGTGAAAGCATATTCAAAGGCCAAGATCTATGTGGGAGGGGAGTTTGGTGTGGGAAGGGAGATTTATTCAGTCAAATTGAATAGAAAAATAGCTGGAAAAAAATGAAATAACGGGCTCTTATTGGCTTAAAATATTTGGGAATTAAGTAACAAAATAATAAGTTTCATATGTTTTTTTTTATTCATTCAATTTATTTCTTTTCTTTTTTTTTCAGAGAGGGGAAGGGGTTAATACCTGATTATCAGGAAGAGGTGCAATTTGTGTCTGAAATGAAAATGAAATAATGGGCTATAATCCGCTTAAAGTCCTAGGGAATTGAATAACAAAATTCTAAGTTTCTTATCTTTTTTTTTATTTCTTCATTTTATTTCTAATATCTTTTTTCTCTAGGGAGGTGGGGGGAGGGGGTTTAATACCTGATTATCAGGAAGAGGTGCAATTTGTGTCCTGTCAATGACCTCTCCTGATCCATCCTCTGCGTCGCTAAAGAAGGCAAAGATCTCCCAGAGATTTGAACCTGTAACACTCTCTTTGTCCATTCTTGATGATAGGTCAAGGTTAATAGCAGTCAGCTCGTTTGCTCTGTTCTCATAAATAATTTCATCTCGGCAGTCAGTGACACATTGAATTCATCAATGTACAAACCTTGATATATAAAGTAAACATACATATTAAATGTGTTTAGATATCATAGCGGCTGAACATCAATTCAATGATATGGGATATTCCCCCCCCCCCCTCCTCCCGAAATTTAAATTTGATTCCCTCTCCAACCCAATGATATTGACAATATAAACTATGCTTCATACAATCATCAATTATTTATAAAGTCATACAAAGCCTTACGAAGAAATGATATTCAGAATATGGTCAAACTATTTGTAAAGTATGTACAAAAAGTAACAACTACACATTGCAAATATTATGCATCAGTCTCTCTCTGTTATTCAGATAATCTTATTTGAATTGTTTCCTGCATTGCAGGGTCTATTTATTGTAGGAATGGTAACTTTGGTCATTATATCTCATTTTTAGATCATTGGATGGAAAAATAAATGAGAAATTCACTCAGCTTGTGATATCGCAGTCATTCACATGGTCATTACTAGCATAAATTGATGCAAGAGGGACTAGGTCAAATAAACAGAATAAGTGTCATTCTTACCTCTGCAATCAAGCATGAAACAATCCTGAAGAATGGGATCATTGGGGACACCCCATAATGAGAAATCAACTGATGAGCTGCCACTCTTCTGGATCCTCATGCAAAGGTATGGCATCTCAATACATTCAATGTCATCAAAACTGAGATTCAACTGTAAAAAGAAAATAGGAAACAAATAAATAAGGGATATTCAAGCAAATGATAATCAGCCAAAGTTTTGTTGTGAAGACAAAATCCATCTAAAACATTTGAGAGATTGGCATATAACTCTGACCAAGAATTATCAGATACATTTTTTAAATGTAGAGGCATGTAGATATTAACTCTTAAGCACAAATATCTTTCAATTTTTTTTTAGAAAGAGAGCAGATCATTGCTACTACAAATTCTCCATTGAGCATCATTATAACATCCAGGAAAGATATCTACAATGCATGCCACCCCCCCAAAAAAAATGTTTTTATAGTTTTATGAATATTTTATAAAGTGAACTAAACACGAATAGAATTTTATTTAACAGAAGTATTGAATTCAATACCACAGAATATCAGTCACATACTCCACTCCCTAGGGAACATTCATACCATACACACCATCTGACTTACAGGATCAAGCCCATATGCTCCATCTGATTGAAGCAATACTGGAGACAGTCTGTAATCATATTCCATTTCAATACACATTCCCCACTCCCAAGGGAGCATTCATATTGTACATACCATCTGACTGGTAGGATCAAGCTCATACATTCCATCAGGTTGAATTGATGTTGCAGACAAGTCTGAAGTCAAGTTATAATTAATCACACGATCGCCGGACCCATCCTCGTTCCGAGAGCCGTAGATCAGGAATGACCAGAGATCGGCACCGTTGAGTGGTCGGCTTGTTTCCGATGTGGTCACGGTGAAAGAAAATGTAATTTCATGGTTTGCATCTCCTTGCTCATGCTGGATACCATCAGTCAATGTGAAATTGGTGGAGGAAATCTCCACGCCTGCACCATAAGAAGAAATGAATCAAAGAACATATTAATGAGAAAATAATGAACAAGGTTGAAACTTTCATGTTTTTCCCACAAAACAAAATCAAGTCAAAGAATAGATAGAAATAAAACATTCCATACAAGACAAGTTTCAAGGCTTTCGCATCAAAATCACAGACTTAATTCCTTTAATATTTTTTGAGTGAGCATTAAGGAATTGATTCCAAATGATAATGCAAAACAATCAATTTTGCAACAAGCTTACTATGTTTTCCACAATTTGTGGACACCACTTGATTATTAGGGACAAGGAGTTTGGGGCATGGGTCGCTGTTTTTCCAAATCTTCAAACTACGTGTATGTCAAACAGGATTGAACTATAGTGTTAAAATCTACTTTGGAGTGGCTGGAGCTAACAGATGGTTTTGGATTTGTGGAATGCAGTGTTATACCAAGCCTTTACCAATAATGTTTCCCAAAACCTTTCTTCATAATAACATTACTCACATCATACTTAAAAAAAGTATTTGGTCCTTTGTTTACTTCTATGTCAATTTGATTGTGGTTCAGGCCAGCCAACATTTGAAAATGGAAAATAAAGGAATCTTAATTGAATGGCACGAATTGTTCTGCTCGATATCAGGTGTGTCTCCTTCACTTTTTCTTGAAGTCAAAGATGTTTAGAATTCTTATATTCAAACATTGAGAAATTACAAGTGTTGAAAAACTACATACACACCCACATCCCACCACACAAATACATACATGGGCTGATTTATTCTTCATAACTTGAAATAAATGGATAACGGAGTGCTCCTCTTTATGGTTGATAAAAATCTTTAAAATGGGGTAATTCCTGGAAAAAAGGAGTAGTTGGCAAGCCTGGTAGTCATATGTATCAAATATCAAACTCAAACAATATTTCATGATGCTCCTACTTAGATACCATAACCATGATACCATAACCATTTGCTATGAAATAGAAGGTTAACAGTTGGCCAAAATAAAAATTGCATATTATTTCCATCATATGAAATTCAATATATATGAAAAATTCTTGATAAAATCAAGATGATTCTTACCGTGACATGCAACCTCTCGCATGGCATATTTAACTGAGGGTGGCTGGTAATTAAGGGTGAAATCTGATTCTCTTGATGCATTCTTGTTAAACTCAGCACACAGGTAAATATCCTAAATTGGAAGAAGAAATGGGAAACAAAAATGTAGTTTTCTTGAAGAACCATTTTCTACACTAATCTATGATACCACTCTTAAAATTGAATAAAGATTAAGATAAGAAAGATTGAATATTTTAATAACAAAGTAACACTTTTCAGTCTGATGATCCCAAATCAATCCCCCAGCGACCACTCACAGTTGGTGAAGGTATGAATAAAAGAGTAAACCTACCCTCTGTGGACAAACAAGTTGTGTGAGGTTCACATCAACGTCCAGGTTCTCTAACACAAGCTCTTGATCATCGATAAGCATTTGGTGATCGACGAGCCCAGCTGCGACTCGGTCTCCGAAGTCATCCCCCATGCAATCCCATCGGCTATTATAAAATATTGTCACCATCCATGGGTACATCTCCGCACCTGTACTCGTCCCAAGTTCAGGGTCGTGATCGATGACCAGGGTGATGTTCACTGCTTGGTTCTCATTCCCTTCAGTTGCATCCGGTCCCTGGGGAGGACTCTGGATGGAGTTATTTGTAATGACGATACCTGGGAAAGATGGAAGAGAGAGAGAGAGAGAAAGGCGCAAGGGTTATTGCACTGATTGTGATAATTTTTACAAATACTTCTTGCCACCCAGAACTCAAGGCCATCATTATATTATATTTCATTTGCTACCTGCACTTAGCTAAGTAGTTATTTACAATTCAGATTTGAACTACATACAGGCAGGAAAGCAGCAAAAGCCAAACCTTTCATGATTGCTCAAAACATTTCATAGCTTCATAAAGTTTTCATTACTTTAGTATACAGAAGTAGAAGTTTGTGTAGAGTGATCTACTACTACTACTATACTACTACTACTACTACTGAGCTACTACTGCTACTACTGCTATACTGCTACTACTGCTACTACTGCTACTATGCTACTACTGCTACTACTGCTACTACTGCTACTACTGCTACTACTGCTACTACTACTACTACTACTACTGCTGCTGCTGCTGCTGCTGCTGCTGCTGCTGCTGCTGCTGCTGCTGCTGCTACTGCTGCTACTGCTACTACTGACTACTACTGCTACTACTGCTACTCCTACTACTCCTACTACTGCTACTACTGCTGCTACTGCTACTGCTACTGCTACTACTACTACTACTACTACTACTACTACTAACTACTACTACTACTACTACTACTATACTACTACTACTACTGCTGCTGCTGCTGCTGCTACTGCTGCTGCTGCTGCTATGCTGCTGCTGCTGCTGCTGCTGCTGCTGCTGCTGCTACTGCTACTACTACTACTATTGCTACTACTGCTACTACTGCTACTGCTACTACTACTACTGCTACTACTGCTACTACTGCTACTACTGCTGCTACTGCTACTACTGCTACTACTACTACTACTACTACTACTACTACTACTACTGCTACTGCTACTGCTACTGCTACTGCTACTGCTACTGCTACTGCTACTGCTACTGCTACTACTACTACTACTACTACTACTACTACTACTACTACTACTACTACTACTACTACTGCTACTACTGCTTACTACTGCTACTATACTATACTGCTACTGCTACTACTGCTACTACTGCTACTACTGCTACTACTACTACTACTGCTACTACTGCTACTACTACTACTACTGCTACTACTACTGCTACTACTGCTACTACTGCTACTACTGCTACTACTGCTACTACTGCTACTACTACTACTATACTACTGCTACTGCTACTGCTACTGCTACTACTACTATACTACTACTACTACTATATACTACTACTACCTACTGCTACTACTGCTACTACTGCTACTACTGCTATTACTGCTACTGCTACTACTGCTACTACTACTACTACTACTGCTACTACTACTACTACTACTGCTACTACTGCTACTACTGCTACTACTGCTTACTACTGCTACTACTGCTACTACTACTGCTACTGCTACTGCTACTGCTACTACTACTACTGCTACTGCTGCTACTGCTACTGCTACTACTACTACTACTACTACTACTACTACTACTACTACTACTACTACTACTACTACTCTACTACTGCTTACTGCTACTGCTACTGCTATGCTATGCTACTACTGCTACTGCTACTGCTACTGCTACTACTACTACTACTGCTACTTTACTTACTACTGCTACTACTACTATACTACTATTACTACTACTACTGCCACTGCTACTACTGCTACTACTGCTACTACTGCTACTACTGCTACTACTGCTACTACTGCTACTACTACTACTACTACTACTACTACTACTCTTGCTACTACTACTGTACTACTACTACTACTACTGCTACTACTACTGCTACTACTACTGCTACTACTACTGCTACTACTATACTACTATGCTACTGCTACTGCTACTGCTACTGCTACTGCTACTGCTACTATACTACTACTACTACTACTACTACTACTACTACTACTACTGCTACTCTGCTACTACTATTACTACTACTAACTACTATTAGCTTTATTGATCACATACACTGCCAAGAGATGTTCATGGTGCTAGCAATATCAACAATAATATTTTAGCAAAATAAAAAATAATATTTTCACATTTAAATTCACAACTACATAACATTACAGCATTCATTTCAACCCCAATCTCCACCATTAAATTATTTTGAATTATGGCACTTCATTTTATATCTTTCTCAGAAGAAAGTTTAAGAGCACATGATTCCTTAAAATGACAGACAATTACCTTGGCATCTAACATTCTCTTTACAAATGATGTTGGAATTATCATTAAAGGACACATTGAAAGCAGGACTAGGGGTCTCGCCCTGAGCGACCTCGATACAGAGATACGGCATACTGGCACAGTCAACATCCTGTAAGTTGAGAGATGCTTGAATATTCAACAATCGGATTGTTTCTCCAGCAGATATGCCTGTAAAGAAAAGAAAATTTAGATTATTTCATGCAGGTAAGTTAGGTCATACAGTTAATTCTGTAGAGTTTTAGTGAGTTCATTCTAAAACCCATCAGAGCTACCTGAACAAGAACATTTCAATACTGTATTTTTAAAAGCTGAAAATCAGTATTTTCAAAGAAATATCATAAATCTCATATTTTAGAAACCAGCCTTTTGCATCAAACTATCAGTGTTCTTCTTATTTTCAGTACTACTAAATGATGAAAATCAGTACTACTTGGCAACTTTGCTTTATAATAAGGCCGCCATCAATTACAAGCTTAACCGCTCATAATGGCGGTGTCCTGTGTTCATTTTTTTCAAAATTCTCAAAATGAGAAGTATATGCTCACACTATTTCTTTGTTCTAACTATGTATTATGATTATATTGTATACATTGTTGATTATTTTGTTTATTGCAAACAATGAAAATATTTTTGACAATGTATTGTGAACACAGCAATAAAATACAACAAACAAAATAATGATTAACGCTGTTCATCACAATAAGAAGAAGACCGAAGATAACAAACTATGCTTACCGACTTCATCTTGAGAGGAGAGAAGAGGAACAGTCGTATCCACGGCAACGCTGTCATTACCCTCAGCATAGCCAGACATGTAAACCCTGACAATCCTCCAGAGCCCATCTCCATCTACAGCCGTTGAGAGAGGACCAGAAGTCAGGCTAACTGCAAAGCGCAGGTCCACTGTTGCTAACTCCAAGATGTTGGTTGGGAAGAAGATTTCGTAGTCGCTGCTGTCAATTTCCGTTACTGCAAGAATAAACAATCACAGAGTCAATTTTAGAATGAGCAAATGAACCCACATATATGGTCATTAAGAATGGAATATGAATACTGGAGTAGAGATATTATGTTATTTTTCTGTAACAATAACAACATTTTAGATTCCATCACAGATTATGTGACCTTGAAATAGAAGACTTTTAAAACATTAGTCTAAACTAAAGAAAAAAGGAAGACTTAATAGAGAAATCACTATCCCAACCAGTAATAATGTGTACAATAAGTTATATTTAAAAAACATGTTTCATAATATCAAGACATCACTGGAATTTAGTTATAATCAAGTGATATACATGATAAATAAACATTGTATAGTAGCAATATTGGTACAAGTTTTGTAAAGAAAATGGTAGCACTTGTTCTTAATATAGAGTAATTTCTTCAGTGTATAGAGAATATCACCTCAATGGGTAACTTTTATTTCTTTTCTACAATAATGACTAAAATAACTAATTGCAATTGTTCAGTTCAATTGCATAAATGTGCACTAATACAAATACAGTCTTAAGAAATCACGGAATGGAGTGGTTATTTTCATCTGGAATAAAATAAATTGCAGGTCCGATCTCCTGACGTCAACTTCCCTTCAGACTTGGACCTATACCAACCTTTGCATGGGACATCCAAGCATACTTCTGTCACTGAATTTGAACTGAGAGAAAAGCCAGAGCTCGCATCTGAAGCGATAGACACGCAGAGCTCCACCATCGTATCTTGGCAGTAGAAAGTGGACAGGTCAAGCGTGAGTTCCACATTTGGGAAGGTTGTTGATGATCCAGCCAGCACGTCCCTGTTGGCATTGTCCATAGAAAGTATGGCAGATTCCTTCCACATCTCCTGTCCCGAATTGATGATTGCATCTATGATCCAAAGGTTGGTCCCAATGGCACTACTCCAGGATGAGTTGGATTCAACAGTCACGTTGACAGACAGGACCTGAGCGGCAGTTCTCTCAACAACACAAGGAGGATCGATTGTTGACAATGTCATGTCATCGAATCTTACATCTAATAGGAAATGCAAATATATATCATGCAAAGAACGTAAATGGATTGTTGAATGCATGTACATGTATCCATCCCAACCAATGTGAAAGAATATATCAACAAGTGGAATGCCTCTGGCAGTCTCGCCTGCATTATGCAGTTCGATATTGCAGCAGTGCTATTGAACTGGTATTCACAAAAGAAATTACTCATAAGATAATAAAATGCTACGTACAAAATGACTTTTGACCATGATCATGTGACCTCAGACGTGTGCAAAACAAAGATTTCATACTTGATTATGCCTATGTTTCATGAATCACATCCATAAACTTTTAGAGTCATGATGACAATTCTATAAATACCCCCAACATAACCAAAGTTTGTTGACCATAAATGACCTTTGATCTTAATCATGTGACCTGGATCTCAGGCAGGATGTTCAGGGGTCCGTTGCAGAAAGAGTATTACATCCTGCCTGTAAGTATTACATCCTGCCTGTAATACTATCAGCTAGGTCCATAAAATTTCAAAGTTATGATGACAATTCCACAAATACCCCAACATAGCCATATTCCACTGACCTAACATTACATTAGACCTTAATCATGTGATCTGGATCTCAGACAGGACATTCAGTAATACTTAATTACCCTTACGTTCAAGTCTCATGAGCAAGGTCCATATATTTTCTAAGTTAAGATAACATTTCAAAAACTTATTATTATTAGGTTACGATTTCAATGTTGACGACCCCGCCACCACTGTCAGAAAAGCGGCACCTATAGTCTTGCTCTGCTATGCAGAGACAAAAATGAATGTTAAAAGAATAATAAAAAAAACAATACACCTTTTGGTATGTTAGGAGAGCATAAAACTGATGTAAAAGAAAGAGGTACAATAATATTTAACCTAACATGATCCCTATCCCCTAATCTCACGCTATCCCCTAAACTCACCCCATCCCAGTTCTTCAAGTCTAAGAATTCAGAAAGCTATAGCATCCTCTGATAAAAAAGTCATTTGTACCGACAAACAATTCAATCTAGTTTGAAGTAAATTGATTTTACAACAAGCAACTACATGAAAACATACACGAGCTACACATACCCCTGCATTCTACAATCTCACAAGCACTCAGTAAAGAATCATCGACCGTCCCCATGGATGAATCGTAGCCATTCAGCAAGTAAGATGCATTGCCTGGCTTGAAGAGTTCAGCACAAAGGTAGAGCATTGGAGGGCAGGAGAGCCCCACTGTACTGATTGATGCCATGGCACGAAGGATGTTGAGTTGTTGCCCGGCCATCAAGGTAGTACTCTGAGAGGCTTCAGGAATATCAGCCGTGTATTTGTCACCGATGATCCCACTAGCAGAGCCGTCATTAGAAAGGAAGATCTACGACGTGGAAAACAATTGTGTGAATCCTAGCATGAACAATTTTGCATATTTTTTTCCTTAATTTACTCAAGATATGATCACATATGACACACAGTGGGCAACTCGCTGTTTTGTATCCCTTTTTATTGCTGTTTTTAGCCATCTTGTGGCCCTTTTAAAAAGCAGCTACAAAAACAGAAAGTTTTCAGTGCTATTTAGTCTTCTCCACAGGAATTAGTAAACGAAACGGCTAAATAACGGCTACTTTTGTCCACCTTGCTCACTATGATATTAATCAGAATACAAATCTGTTTGACATCTAGTTCCTTGACAGGGGTACAGAACAATATGAACTATTTTTGTCTAACAAGTGAGAAATTGTTTTTTAGTGCTTGGTTGTATTTTTTGGAATATGACCCAGGGAATGGAGATTGTGGATATACTGTATATAGGCAAGATAGATTCTCAGGACTGGGATAATAATACATCTGCAAAGAGCTTAAGACAACATTCAAAGTGGAATATTATTACAATTAATTTGTTAATTATGAAAAATCCTTAAAGTCACATGAACTAAGAAGCATGACTACCGTTTCATAAATTTGCATGTTGGAATAGTGGTTTGGGGGTTTCAATCATATTGCAAATTTATGGATTTATGTACCAAATCATTTTCATTCATTTTTTTTACTAATGAAATGCATCAAAATTGGGAATACTGTAAGTGCACAATTTTATCTTATTTTTTCTTTCAATTTATTTAGTAGTTTATTTATCATGGATCTTGATAAAACTTCTTGCCCTCCCCCAAAAAAGTAATGTCTGTCCTGATTGGGTTTCTGACCTTGACTCCAAAGATGTTTGTCCCACTGACATCAGCACCCGATTCATCACTGGTGTAGTCTACATCAATTTCAACATTGAAAGATGCATTGCCCTGGAGGACTGGATCTCCTTCTGTGATGGTTTCAATACTACTGCTGTTGATACGAACTCCTACAGAAATAATCAGAGAAACATCAATGTTAAGCAAGAACATTTATCCGTCACAGGAGGCAAGATATTCTATGTTTACGCTTATGCACTTTATAAGAAAATATATTAAGCATGGAGCTAGAGAGTGTTTTATGAAGCATCTCGTCTTTGACTTTCATTGACCACTTTGCTCTGAGCAAATCGGATGCAAGGATTTCAGTGGTTTATAGCAACATTCAGTGAAAATCACCGACTACTCCTCATGATCATTTGTATCACAACAAGAAAGCCAAGTCTCCACATGTACGGCTTAGCTCCCTATTCTTGTACTATGTGGCATTACTAGAATGCACACCGATGTATTGCAGTTTCAAAAATTGATTTGTTGGTCCTCCGACCAATGATGTATACTGTACAAGTCAACTGCTGATAAAAGTTTGGAACAATGTACTCCTTTCAACGAAAATGCAACCATTTGTTTCTTACCAATGCAGTCCACGGCAGTGCAGGCATAAAGGCCTTCAGGGTCTGAAGGCACACCGCCGAGTTTGAAAGACGGTATTGCATTTTCACCTGTTTGCACCGCAACACAGAGGTAATTTACATTTTCACAGTAGCCATTTGTAAGATCAAAGGACACGGACACTGGGTTCAATTCACTGGATGTGCCTGAAAGAAAATAAATTAATTGACAATAGTAAGCTGCACACATTGTATGGTCAAATTCAGATAAATAGTCATCACTTCTCCAAAAGAAACTTATGTCTTTTTCCCCAATCAAAACAAAACATGTTACCTCGTCTTGTATTTATCCAAAGTGAGAATTGACATAAATTCATTTTAATTGCCATCCAAGATATGGATTCAAACGCAAATGAATCTCATTATAAGGGGAGAGTCAGAACCACTACACCACTTCTTTACCACTTTGATATCATTTGACCTTTCTTTAGTTACACCTACCAGGCATAGCTCCCACATCCCCGACAGTCGTGGTGTTTGCAGTGAACCAACCTGGCCCACCACCCCCTAGGCCATTCATCAGTGGATCACCAAAGACTTGGATACGCCAAGCATCGCTCACATTGGACAGGTTGGAAGAGGCTGGGTCTATTGCCAGTGAGACATTGAGCTCTATGTTAATAGCCTGGCCTTCTGTTGGTGATGCGTCGTTGGTGATTTCCACACTCGTAGCACTGACAAGAACACCTATCACAGAGAAAGCAAGAGAGCAAATACTTCAAATAATTGGTGAAATTTTCTGAATTTATTTTTTACATGGAATAAACAAAAGAAAATAAATAAATGACCACCTCCAGGGAGAGGTTTCAGAAGCAATCTAGTCAAGTGATCAATATATTGATTTCATTTCACTTTAGCCTTTATAGTCATCCATCTTTATCAAAGTCTTGGATGATAATGTGGATCAAATAATCTGATCACTGTGTGGAAAATTTGCTGACAATACATGTACCTGTACATGGATATTCAAAGCAAGCTGTTTTCTCTCCAGTTACAGAGAATTCTTCCGATGCAGTAGCCCTGCGAGCGAGACGGCCGCACACATATTGCGTATCTTTGCATGTGAGGTAAGGTGAGAGGTCTAAGGTGGCAGTGACCCTGAAGAACTCAATGGTCTGACCAGCAAACAGGGGTGCGTTGGTTGTGCTTCCGATATCCCCAAAGACCACCAGAGTGCCCGGTGTTTCGCCGTTCACGCCGTCGCTTCCAAAGATCTCAATGTCCCAGAGATTGGTGCCAGAGACATTAGAAGTGACGGTGTCAGTGGTGAAGGAGAAGTCAAGCTCAACATCGTTGCTTGGGTTGCCTTCCTGAAGACTACCGATCTCGTTGGCTGTGATGCTGCTTTGGATGTGGACACCTGAATTAACAAATAATGGAGAAATATACTTGATAAATATAGAACAATTTATCATACATTCTCATTTATAGCAAATTAGAAGTAAAGATTGAAAGGGTGTATCACACACACGAAACATGCGTTGTCTCAATACTCCAGTGTAACTCAAATTGACTGTTAGAACCTTCATATTGCGAACATTTCAGAAAAAAAATGCAGAGAAAATTTATGAAGATTATCTTGCAAGCTTGACACCAAATTTAATCAATTTCATATCAAATTATACTGCCATTACTTGACATGGACTTCAAGATAGTTGACAATCTTTTTTTTTAACATGAATGCAGGATCAAAGACTATA
Source organism: Lytechinus variegatus (assembly GCF_018143015.1). Classification (NCBI taxonomy): domain Eukaryota; kingdom Metazoa; phylum Echinodermata; class Echinoidea; order Temnopleuroida; family Toxopneustidae; genus Lytechinus; species Lytechinus variegatus. The sequence continues at coordinate 78,892,858 of NC_054740.1, read as the reverse complement.
ATTGGATATGTGGCAGAGTAAAATAGTATTTAGAAAAGAGTAAAAATAAGGAATTTCATTAAATTTTGTGATAATGTAAATGCAGCAGTTATGATAGCAATCATACTAAGCACCTTTCTGAAAATTATTTTACAACAGTAAAGGGTCTCTTGAAATTTGCGAAAGTTGGTGAATAGTCACAACTTTGTGTTATAGAGCCCCAACTTAGTTCAGTTAGATTCTTTCTCAACCTTTAGGACTTAAGGACCCCAAAAGATTAGTTTCTTGAATAAAAATATGACATACCAAATACAATTCAAACAAATGATGTAGTGGTTGTTTGAAACAAACATTGACTACAGTATGCATGTCCAAAGTTTTTTTTTATACACTTTCATTTCTATACATGATTACATTGCATTGATCTAAATCTGTTGATTTCACATGAATTTTAGAGGGATTTTTATGAGTACAGTTGAATCCTACATCTGACATATAGTATATGAATATATTTTGTTAGACTCTGTAAGTTTCAAATAGTTTTAGAAAACCTCGTGGCCCATTAATGAAAGATATGTGACTTATTTGGAAGTTGTAGACAAACTAAGGTGATATGCCAGACTTACCTCTGCACTGCAAAGGCTGGCATGTTAGAAGGTCACCTTGTAAAGTGTAATCTGGAGAGGCAGTATCGCCTTTGTCCAGTTGGACACAGACATAAACAATCTCTGTGTCTGGACAATTATCAACCAGGTCAAAAGTTACTGCAATGTCACTGAAGGTGATGCTGCCACCAGCTGCTAAATCCTCATTGACCGATGCTGCTGTCAGGTTGGCAAGGATTTCCACAAGAGCATTTGGATTCTGAAAACAACATGATGAACTTTGTGGTCAGTTTGGTGGACCAAAACAATATTTTGGATAAGAATACAGTACTATCACCTCTCTCCAACAAGCACACAGTATGAGCACTATTTACAACAAGTTTGAGAAAACAAGCATTTCCCACAGGTGAACAGATAAATTCTGAAAATGCTTATGTTTTCTTTACCATTATCATTTATATCGTACATTTTTTTAACGTGAATAAGTGTCTTGTTGGGATCAAAACCCACCAATTTTCATATCTCTAGAGAGGTGCCTTAGGCCATATTTTTTGATGGATAAAACATTTATTTTCATCAGCAATAGTTGATTCTTGTTACTCTTTGTATATATGCTTAACACTGTCCACGATATCATGACAAAAGTCATAAAGATCTTGACAGTGGTATGAAGGTAACACTGTTCTCAAATGACATAAGAGGAAGCCTACAATGGTTCTCATAATGTGCACACATGAGAAAAATTGACATACCATCATAAGGCCTCAAGTCTTCTTAATTGATCAAGTTTTGTAAAAAATTTCATGAAAATATGACATCATTGTGACATCATACCTTATGTCCTGATGGATGATTTCATTGCAATGAATAATAACATAATAATACTAATGAGATTTACATAGTGTTTACATCAACATTTCAAATCACTGTTCATAGAAAACAAATCACATAAGAATGACCTGCTTTAGGCAGATTTTATGTCACTGACTTGCTTCAATTTGTGCAAACTTCAATGGTCTGCAGTTTCCATCACCTTGCAACAAAAAGTTTTCCTTGACCCCGCCTCAAGTTTTTTGATGTCTATTATCTCATAAACTTTGCATTAAAAAATATGGATGATTTTTGCCGCAACGCATCTGAATGAGCCTTTAAACTTACGGTAGCTCTTCTTCTACGAGCTGATGCAGCACAGTTGTCATTCACACAAATCAAGATTGTTAACTTCCAGAGATCATCTCCATTGATACTGCTCCCGGCAGCAGAGGAGGTCGCTGTGACACTGAGGTTTATATCGTTGGACCGACGTTCTGAGACAGGGTCGCCACTGTTTACTGTCAGATCAAGGGTGCTGATAAAGACACCTTCAAAAGCAATACAGGTGATAATGTACTAAAACAGATTTGAATTGAGTTTGATCAAAGTTCAATTCATACTTCATACTTTCATACATACACAATTTAAGTGAAATATATATAGAGAGATAACCTCAACAAGTGGAATGCCTCTGGCCGTCTCACCTGCATCACGCGATTCAACATAGCAGTAGTGCTGACTTTGAAAACTATTATAACTCGCACAAGATGTTCAGTGATACTTGGTTACTCTTATTTCCACCTTTTATGAACTAGACCAATACACTTTACAGAGATAGGATGGTAATTCAACAAATACCCTCAATGTGGCCAAAGTTCATTGACCTCACATGACCTTTGACCTTGATCATGTGACCTGAAACTTGCACAGGATATTCAGTGATACTTGATTACTCTTATGTCCAAGTTTTAAAAGTCAGATCAATAAACTCGCGAAGTTATGATGGTAATTCAACAGATACCCCCATTATGGCCAAAGTTCATTGACCTTTGATCTTGGTCATGTGACAAAAAAATGCTAAAATGCGCACAGGATGTTCAGTGATACTTGATTACTCTTATGTCCAAGTTTTATGAACTAGACCAACATACTTTTAAAGTTATGATGGTAATTCAACAAATACCCCCAATTCGGCCCAAGTTCATTGACCCTAAATGACCTTGATCATGTGACCTGAAACTTGCACAGGATGTTCAGTGATACTTGATTACTATTATGTCCAAGTTTCATGAATCAGATCCAAAAACTTTTAAAGTTTTGATTGTAATTCAACAGATACCCTCAAATCGGCCAAAGTTTATTGACCCTAAATGACCTTTGACCTTGGTCATGTGACATGAAACTCATGCAGGATGTTTGGTGATACTTGATTAACCTTATGTTTAAGTTTAATGAACTAGGTCCATATATTTTCTAAGTTATGATGACATTTCAAAAACTTAACCTCAGGTTAAGATTTTGATGTTGATTCCCCCAGCATGGTCTAAGTTCATTGACCCTAAATGACCTTTGACCTTGGTCATGTGACATGAAACTCTAATAGGATGTTCAGTAATACTTGATTAACCTTATGGCCAAGTTTCATGAACTAGGTCTATATACTTTCTAAGTTATGATGTCATTTCAAAAACTTAACCTCAGGTTAAGATTTGATGTTGACCCCGCAGGCGCCGTCGGAAAAGCGGAGCCTGTAGTCTCACTCTGCTATGCAGGTGAGACAAAAACTGATGTAATTATATGGACAAAAAAAAACGAAATATGAAGGAACCTACTTGAAAAATTCAGAAATGAGGATATGCCACAAAATTATATTTCTTTGTTATGAAGAGATTAAATGAAGGAAAAAGGAACATTTTAATTTCCAGAAGAGGAAAAAAGGGAAAGAAGAAAAACTATTGTCACAAAAAAAAATCAAGTTTATTTTTCCACATTACGGTAAAATGTACCACATGCTTGGAAAAGGAAGTAGAACTGGAGAGTTCATACCACTGAAAGAAATATGAGTGATATTGCTGGAAGATGTTTAAAATTCAATTATGAACTTCATTCTTAATTTTTGTTTCATTATCTTTATCTGATTATTAAAAAAGTAAAAGTAACGCTTTATTCTTGCTTCGTCAGTCATCATATAAAAATATGATACACTGTCATTCATCCAAAGAATATCCCGTCTTGTCACTCAAGTGGACCAAAGTTTGATTTAACTAAAAACTGTGCCAAGCTACTGTAACCTACACCAATTTCCACAGGACAAGAATGCTGGGATGATAATGAAACTACTATGCTCTAAAACAGATCCTCACGATTAAGAACTATTCAAATATACTGGTATTATGTACTGTATTTGAGTATAGACTTACCAGTGCATTCAATTTCAACGCAAGTTAAAAGCGGGCTAGGAGATATCGATAAAGGTGGAGCAGGTGCATTCCCTGGCATCAACTGTACACACATGAAAAACTGGTTTGAACTTGGACATGTGAAATTTGTCAGGTCCATATCCCACACCAGATCAGTATACTCCACAGGGGTACCAGCCGTTACCATGGCGTTAGCATCCGCAATGGGAATGTTTGTCTCACTGTAACGTTCTCCCGTCCCGTTCATGTACAAGCTTCCATACACGCGGACTTGCCAGAGGTTGACGCCGTTTGGGATGTTGATACTCAATTCTGTGGTATTTGCGCTGATGTTGAAGATGATTCGGTGCATAGATTCAAACTCAACAAAGCTGGAGTCGGTTCTTTCATCCACGACCAAATTGTCAAAAGCAACCCCTAAAATGGCAAATAAAATAATCACATTTCTATCATGACAATAACTTCACTCACGAAAAGCTAGATGGCAATCGTAATGATTGTGTATAATTCAATTAAATTTTCAAAATAATGGTTTTGTTAGGGCTTTTTTCTGATACTAGTGCAGAAATCAAAGCATTTCCCTACTAAGGTAGTCTACCATAATCGACACTGGCTTGCTTCTGTGGAATCTGGTCAACACTCCATACAAACAGACAAACACACTTATCACATGCTGTTAAATCTTGACAAACCCAAATTTTGTTTTATTGCTTTTTGAAGAAAAAAATAAAAAAGGTTTTTTACTATGGTGTCTATTCCAAACAGCGTAATAAGAATGGGGAATCACTTTTATTATTATATTTCTGAGATTTTTACCAGTAAGTATGAGCAATGTACTTGTATGGGAAAGTTGACAAGACAAGATGATAATTCAAAGAAAACTGAAAGTAGTATTTCATAAATGGTTTAGAAGTACATGTACCAGTAATGCTTGAAATATTACTTAGACTCCATTTTGATAACTGGCTCTGCCATTTGATATATAGATTTTTCGAATTCTGAAGATTTTATTTTTTCACCAAGACATTAGTCCCCTTCCCCTACTTCTCTCTCAAGGATATAAAAGAATATGGTTTACCTCTGCATGGAACTGTGATACAGACAATGCCATCCTGGTAAATGTCAATTGATACAGCAGGGGTAATACTTGGTGAAGGGCTGACCTGAATACAGAGATCCTCAAAATCTCCCTCAGGGCAGACAAAGTTGCGCGTTCCGAATTCAAAAAAGAGACCATCAAATTTGAGAACATCACTTGCGTTAAATCCCTGGTCTCTTTGCTCTGTTGTCAAGGTGGCAGGTACCCGATAGCTCATTGGATCAGATGCCGGATAGAGCTCAATCTGCCAGATGTTAGTTACAGATGAATCTGAGATATCGTGATAATAATAATAATAATAATAATAATTGCAATGATTGTTATATTTTCAGGATGCATCATGGTCTAGAGGTTGTAACTCTTTCTCCCTGAGGGACATGGGTTTGATTCCCAGCTGTGGCATGTTTTTCTTCACTGCACTCAACCGGAGTGAGGCAAATGGGTACACGGTAGGAATAAATTCCTTGAGTGCTTGCAGGCAGCATGGTTAAAGCCGGGGCAATAACATTATTGTAACATGCAGTTGAGTATATTTATAAAAATATAAATGTACAATTATTTATAACTATTATCAATTACCATATAAGCACTTTACAGATATACACATACATCATAAACCAGTCATTAGATTATGGCTTGTTGGTATGAGTGATATGCACTTTCTCCATTCCCTGGAGAGCATTTTAACGAGAGCTTCAGAGCTCAAATGCAAGGCATATCAGTTGACTTTCAGATCCTACTGGGTACCCATTGAACACGTTGGTAGAGAGAAGCAAAGTGTACATTGACAGTCACCTTGTCAGCCAATGCTACATGTAGCGCAGTGGCAGACCGTGACCCGGAGGAGACAGAGCATGGGGGGGGGCATAGCACTGTTCACAGACAATGCAGTGCCCCCCCCCAATGCTTTGTTTCCTCCGGGTCACGGTACGCTACTGATGTAGCGCCACAGTGGGATTGACTACCCCCTGATTACACGACGTGACTCCAAACCATTATATCACAACACTTCCAATGATCATGAGACATATATATGAGATATAAACATAACATTGGCAAAATGATATATACTTGGTCATACATGAGACATAGGTAGTGTGCTATTGTGAAACCTGCCTACATGGCTCTGTGATTATGACTTGTTACTTAGTGACATATAGTAGTACCATGGTATGTTGAACCCTCTCCTGATTGGTTAATGAGTTCTAAAGTTGGCAATTTTAGCCCTCTTTCCATATAGATTTGTCTGTAGGCAAATGATGATCATTTACCTTAAGGCTTCTTCACTGTGCACTCAACAGAGTATGATGCACTTGATTTCAATCGATGTAATCAGAAGGTCGGAAGGATTGGTAAAAATGGTTAGAACGGGCTGAATTCTGTTCACTCATCATCAGACTTACACCATTTCACTTTTTTTCCTTGATACAGATTTAGGAGAAGTCTGAGCAGAAAATAACTAGAAACTATTTATATTCAATGTTTTGGAAGACTTGCAAAAATGAAAAAAAAAACTCTGAAATTGTCCTCTACAGCAATGAGGAAAAAGACACTAAAGATGAAGATGATAAAGAGTGATCATCCGGCTTACCTATCGAAGCTGACACATCAGCCACAGTCAAGTTAACATTAGCAGTTACATTCAGTGTTTCGCCTTCAATCAGAATGACAGGTTCAAAATTGGTCACTAACAGGTTCACTTCATCAATCACTGCACCTGTATCATATAAAGATATTAACACTGGCTTTGTAAGCAATTATAGTCAGATTGATGAGGATGATATGGATCATGCCATTTGCTTAGGGAAAGTGTATGTCTTGAATGACATGCTTGAACAGGTCAACGTGCTCTCGTCACCCTGATCAGAACAAAACATTCCAAATTTTATTCTTGTTCATCTACAACATGTAAAAAGGCATTTTATGTTCAGTATCATGCATGCTTATATAATTTTGTCTAGGGAAGAATAGCTACCATGGTATTTCTTTTGTTTTAACGGGATAGAAACCCAGAGGGTTGAAATGATTCAGTCTTCAATTTCCCTCTTAAACAATGGTAATGCTATACAGCAGAACTTGATTACAGATGTAAGGATTCAGATTTGGTTCCCAAAAATACAATGCTCCATTACTGATTGTAGATAACTGATTTTCACGATCAAATATACATAGTAGTCAATGCAATCACTCATGAATTCTCTTGTGCAATCAAACTGCTAAACTTCTTGATACAGAATCCCTGATCTCCAAAGTTTCAATGCCTCACCGGTACAATTGACCTTTTGCTGATCTCTGAAGCCCTGTGCTGGAATTTCAAGGGTGAAGTTGACACCGGCGTCAGGGTTCATGGTGACGAGCAGACACAGATACTGCATCTCGGTACACTTGCACTGAGACACGTCCAAGGACACGGTGGCACTCTCCGTAGTCACCATCTGACCTCTGGTCACATTGCCATTGAGCGCGACAGGCATGGCCGAAGCACACGGGGTATCACTGCAACCCTCCCCACTGTTGGTAAAGATGGTTGCCTGCCATAGGTCTGTACCATAGACATCGGTGCTATCATCGCTGAACTGAAGAGACACACTGAAGGTGACATTGTGCTGATCGACTCGCTCAATCAGGAGATTGCCATCAGAGACATCCAAATTAGCACTGCTTATTACCACACCTTTCAAATGAAAGATATAAAGGTTGAAAATAATTTTAAAAATTCAAGAAATTTCCCGGCATTTTGTCTGGATATGAAGCATGAATGGGATTTTGAAATCTGGGCCCTGTCTGACAAAGAGTTACGATTGATCCAATAAATTTCTAGTATATGGATATCCATCAATGTCGTATTTTTTTCTGTAGTAAATCTGCTCAATGTCCTTTAAAAACAAAGAGCATACCAAATTTTCAAGAAAACATTGAATGTATAAAAATACATAATTTCTAGTAAAATATTTTGAACCAACATGTATTTTAGATGTTGATGTTGCTGGCCGTCCATACATGTAGTTCCCTGGTAATTAGGGGATTGAAAATGGAGGAAAACTCTCACCTCGGCAATCCACTGGAGCACATCCAATGTTAGCATCAGGCCTCTGAAGGTCCAAATTGAAAGATGGCACAGCCATGGTTCCCACGTCAACCTCAACACAAATGTACTGGAAATCAACACAGCCGACCCCTTCAAGATCCAGCTGAGATGTCAAACCGGTGACAGACAGGGGTGTTCCAGCTTCCAGAGGACTGCCACTTGATGTGTAAGTGGCTGTGGTCTGTCAGAGCACATATAGAAAGAACCATGACATAATGAAACCTGGGTATGAAAACCACTCATTGGAGATGTGAAATGTGCTCTACATAGGCAAATGGTCTTTATAAACGGGTTTATAATAAACGCCCCACAGTCAATGAAATTTGTTTTTCTGATTCACCTAACCCTATCTATGCCGGGGTATTTTGGGAGTTCATATGGCAAGGGGGGGTTTCTCCCAAGCCCCTCCCTTGAGATCAAACATTTATGATTTTTGGTTGAAAACACCATTTGCATTGAATTTGTATACGAAATCACGTTTTGAGCAATTTTTGGTCTGACATGCAATTACATAATGATGTAAATGGCACCCCCCCTTGAGATTATACATTTATGATTTTTGGTTGAAAACACAATTTGCATTGACTTTGTATACGAAATCACGTTTTGAGCAATTTTTGGTCTGACATGCACTTACAAAATGTTGCGTAATTTTGGAACCACGTACTCGGGTGATGCAAAACTGGTCTAAAAATTTGTGCAAGACTTGAAAGTAAAAAGTCAGAATGCGGTACGATAAAAAAATTTCACTCCAAGGCCCCCCTCCTGGCATGGATAGGGTTCAATATAAATCCCAGTATTCATAATTTGATGCAGCAATGCACTATTCAATGTACCTATATGAATCAATTATAATTCATCAAATGAACACTGCAACCTACCAGCACTGCTTTCCTGTTGGTGAACATGGTATCACTGTTGCTCAAAAAGACAGTGAAGTTCCAAAGGTCGGTGCCTTCTATGCTAGCCCCTTCTTCGAGGCTATTCAGCGTAACATCTAGACTTGAACTCTGAGAGCTTTGAAACTCAAACAGCAGCTGGCCTGAATTGATTGATACCTCCGTAGAGTTCAGTGCAATACCTGTATTGAATAAACAGTGATGAGGTGAAATGTAGAGGTAGCTATTGTTCCTGTCTATAGTGCAGTCAAGTTTGAATCTGTGGGCGGACCACAAGGGCACATTAGAGTTCTAGAGTACTTATAGCTGTAGATTTATAAGTCTTCCTAAGTGTCTTATTACCTTTTATTCCTTCAGTATCTGCATAGACCAAAATACAATGGAAGACTAGGAAGAAAGACACCGAGCGATATTCATGCTACAAGCCATGGTGAAGAATGGCAAAGACCATTCTTAAGGGGAGTACTTCAACATATCCACCAAGTTCTCAGATTTGATAACCTTCCTTGATTTTGGTTTTGGAGAAGCACTTTTACCATGGTAATGATTAGGCCCGTTTCGGGTACACGTGTACACGCACGGTCAAGTCAGTGCACGTGTACTAAATTCCATCACCGTGTACACGGTAGCATCTGCATAAAGCTTGCGTGGGACTGTAAAGTCAGTGAACAAGCTCACAGCCTCACATTAATTCTAAGACACTGCACATGTTTTAATCACTAATATGTCAATATATTTCAATTAATCTAGAGTGACTTTACTTCCAAAATCGCCGATTTAATCCACATTTATTCTGGAGACTCAAGTTTTTGTACCACACAAGGGGAAGGTTCCGGTCAGTGCAGGGCCCTAGTTAGCGCCGACGTTCGTTGGATGCGCAATTTGCATACTGTACCGTACATACATGCACAGATCGCTGCAGAATTGAGTGTAACTGAAGTTATCGATTGATTTTCATTATTTTAATGCCAATTTGAGGAGCGTGTGTTTGTAGGCTTGTAGCACATGTGTATGAGCGTGTAACACGTAACGAGACTCTCGAAAGCGTTCTTCAATCACTTTTAGAGCCAATTTGAGAATCACCAATTGCGACAGCGATCATTGCTCCAGTTACGTGTTATACGCTCATAAAGATATGCTACAAGCCTCAAACACACGCACTCAAATAATTGGCAATAAAATAATGAAAATCAATCGATAACTTCAGTTACACTTAATTCTGCAGCGATCTGTGCATGCATGTACGGTACAGTATGCAAAATGCGCATCCAACGAACGTCGGCGCTAACTAGGGCCCTGCACTGATTTACTTTTGCATTCTTTATTAATTTAATGCGCTGCTAAGCTGAGTAAACTTTTAATTGCACCAATTTTTGTGGATTGATACTTCTAACTTCGAAGGTAAGCTTTAAAACCGTGACTTAGGCTACATGTAGGAACATACTGTAACTCACTCTCACTCAGTGTTTACAACGTGTACACGTGTACACGACCGAAAGACACGCCGTGTACACGTGCATCAAAAATGGACTTTCAAACCGGGCCTAGTAATGGTTAGATACAGGGTTCCCAGCTTTTCAAGAAAACATGAATCCCTTTATTTTCCACTGATGAAGTTTAAAAACTCATCATAATTATTTAAACCCATTCCCAGTTTTGCATGTTTTCTAAGTTGTTGCAGTAAATTAACTGTATTTTGAGTATAAAAACAATAATGTAAAAACTAACTAGTACCCCCATATAACCAGTCATTCAATGGATGTTCATTTGATATGCAACAAAATATAACAGAGTCTGACTGACTACTGTGCTTTCCACTGTTGGGCTGATCAAAATTCCCTGATTTTTAACTGATTTGAGGTATTTCTTATCCAATTCCCTGATTTTTCTCTGACTGGAAAAATGTAAAATAATTTTCCATGATGGGCTGAGAACCCAGCAGATAAAATAGGGCTTGCACACCAACCAGAAGAATATTATCCTTTTTGGGATAGCATGTTCACAAAGTAGACAACATTGGCATCTGATTTATTCTTGCAATCTAAATTGATCAGAAGTCCACAATGTCACAATGGACACAAAGACATATTCTTTTAGAAATGTTCTATTTAGCACGTGACTATAAATCTTAAGGTCAGTCAATTATCACAACAATTATCAGTTGACAATGCATGGTAACATTGCATTCACATATTAGAAAAGATAAGTGCTTCCTTTCACAAGGCATAAGAAAAAATGAAGAGAAAAACAAGGATCAACTTACCAGCACACTGAATAGGCTGGCAATCTGATCTAATTTCAAGTGTATAAAAATCATTCAATGGGTTTCCTTTTCCCAACTGGCTACAGAGGTACGTGGGGTTGTAACAGGTGAAGTCCTCCAACGATACATTCACATTGAGATTGGTGAAGTTCAAGGTTTGGCCAGAATAGAAAGGAGCATCGGTGAGAGAGCCAAGATCCACTTGGGTTTCCACTGCAGGGTTGGTCCCATTTTCGGAGTCACTGAAGAAGACGGTCAGACTCCAGAGGTCAGCTCCGGTGATGTTGTCACGACCGGGTTCAGAGATGTAAGACACGGAGATATCAAAGGGTTGAGGATCCACTTGGTGCTCAACAACCCTCATGGGGGTGAAGGAAAAGCCGTTGCGCTCGATTCCGGCAGCTGTGATTACACATAACATAAATAATAATGTAAAAAACATCATAAAAGCATTCCCCCAAATTCACTTGCTTTCCAGAGTATAAAGTTCTGAATCGTTGAGACTTCCAAAACCAGTTCTTAATCGCGTTGTGGCAACCTAAGCACATCTTTGCTAATCTTTGGTAACTGGAGGATGATTGGTCACCAGTAACAATCTTGAATAAATTTTATTCTACGACTTCCAGAAGACGCTACTTACTTATTGTCATTTAGCTTGCAAAAAAATCTTAATTCCCTGATTTTGACAGGAATCCCACATTCTTCACAGGCCTCATTTCAAAACGACTTTTTGATAAATGGATGTTTGAAAAACAGCTGTAATTAAAAAAAAAAAAAGAATTTAATCGATAACCTGCACAAATTACACTTTTTAAAATTCCCTGACTTTTCCGGAATCCTCTATCCCATATGAGCCCTTTAATAACATATCAAATTCATTGAAATGAACCTCATAAAATGGTACCCTTGCAAGATGTATATGGGCTGAGTCAATAAAATGGCCTGGTTTGACATTGGATACACAAAGAAACACCAGAACTGAACTGTTTGATTATTCCAATGGGAATCTTCTCATTGAACATGCACTGAATGTTTTGTAACCAGGATGAGTCGGTGTGATGGGGCCTCAAATAATGATATATCTGTAAAGCGCTTAGAGACGTCGTTCCGATGTGTTAAGCGACATGTAAATGTGGAATATTATTAAATCTGATATTGAAAACTTTGTACTTACTCTCACATGTGACAGGGGCACAACCGATAAAGTTCTCTGGGCCGGTTGAGTACTGAAGGGTCACCATTGGGGATGGGTTAACTCCTTCACGGATCCTAACACAAAGGTAGTTTACCTAAGAGAAGCACAAAATAAGGTTAAAATAAGCTAGGAAATTTTTTGAGAAAAAAAATTTCAATCGCAATCTTGCAGAACATCAGGTCCAACGATAATGTTTATTATTAGCATTTACTAAGGAAAAAAATAAGCTGATGCTTGTTCAAATCTTGTATGGGGTTAAAGAAGGGGGTCTTATTATCAGCCCCATTCTGAGATCCTGGAAACGGGATAAATGGTTCTGAGCTTTAAGAGCATAGTCAAGGCTAACATATGCATGATACTAATAATAACATTGATGACTCTAAAAACAAGTAAAGTGGGTTCCCGCCCAAGCCTCCATGTCAAGTTTGGTGCTGTGGTTTGTGAAAACACTGAATAAAGCTGGTTTAATTGAACTTTATATCCCTCAATGGAAGTTCAAGACTACCAATGCAAAAATCCCCACTGCCGTAAATCTCTTCCGGAAGAAATAAGACTAGTACATTGTAATACTCTGGACCCATTCATTCAGTAATTCGAAGGTAAATACTTTTCACCTCAATCCGATTTGGGCATATTTAAATCTTTCCATCCTGAGATTTTACTCACATCCATGCATAGCTGGCCTGATAAATCCACCATTAGAGGCACCGTCAGCGAGGTGGTGGCGCCTGCGGGGACTGTGGTATCTATCCAGCTTCCAGTTGTAAATGATGTATCAAACTGCTTGACCTCCCCGGTGCCATTCTCAAATGCGTTGGTGAAGACATCTAGCTGCCACAGCCCTGTACCGGACCCCTCAGCACCACTGGCATCAGTGGTTAGCGTGACCTCAAGATTAACTGCCTGGTTTGAGAAACCTTCCACAAGGACACCGCCATTGGGGATGGAGGTGATGTTGTTCACAGTATCTGTCACGATTATTCCTGTTCATTAACAAAAAAAAGCAATTGTGGTAATTAAGTGCTGAAGTTTGGACAAATCATAATTTGATGATGGGTAACAGTATAACACAGCTACTAATACTCTACTGGGTATACTGTGATACATGACATCATAATATTACCCCAACTACAGCTGAGAGGCCATAGGCACAAGAGTAAATGAATAAATCTTGCTGAGTACCCATTCACCTCACCTGGGTTGACTGCAGCCCGATGTAGATAAATTTCTTTGTGAAAGAAAACATGTCTGGCTGAGACAGAAATCTACACCTATCTGTTTTTAAGCATCTATAATGCATCCAATTATAGGAACTAAAAGTGATCCCACCCAGTGGAAGGTGGTGACTTGACCTTTGTCCTTTTGCCTCAAAATCAATAGGCTTCCAAGGATCCATGCTTGTATCATACACACCAAATCATATGAGCCTAGGTTACGAAAACTGAAGCATCGTGTTTACAAGGAAAAAATAACAGATGGACAGGCGGACACTGAGAGTGATACCATACATGTAAAACATCCCATCTAGGACGGGCGTATAAAAAATGTGTCATATCAATACACACATACATGGGTACAGATGGCTACCATTAGTCAACACCTAACTACTCAGGCGGACAGGCGGACACTGAGAGTGATACCATACATGTAAAACATCCCATCTAGGACGGGCGTATAAGAAATGTGTCATATCAATACACACATACATGGGTACAGATGGCTAGCATTAGTCAACACCTAACTACTCAAGAAAAGAACAAAGCTACTGATTTATAGCTTGACATGCTACCTGACCAAATGCAATCAAATCATGAAATTGATCTGAATGGCAATGAATGTTCTAATATTGGAATAATGTACAGATTGTATAATGAGCTTTGTAGACACCAATCAGCTCTGTCCTGTTGATATGCTTTATCATGCTGTATCCAGAGTGGGTTGCCTTGGTCTGATGGGCTGGACTAGAGACATGAAATCCAGGGTTCAAAACCTGGCCACAGCACTTGTTCAAATGCTACATGGCTCCTTAACATCTTTTGTACTATTTCATTAAAGGGGGATCGAGCTGAATGACACGGTGAGTGGTTTCCCATTGATTGTGTGTTAAAAATAGCTAGCGAATATAACCTTTGAGATAACTAATTGTAATACAAACGATATATTGGCATATGTATGGAAAAACTAACATGTTTTTGAGAAGAAAAGTACCTGTTTTGCTACTTGGTAACATAATTATTTTGATATGAATGTATTGAAAAGTACATTAGCGGGTGCTAATATCCAAGTGGACCTATATTTTACAGAACTAAACTGCTATAATGTTGCATTATTGGAAATGAACCTGGCCAGCTGTGAGTAGGTGAGGACTTGAGATGGCGCTTTCAAGGCTACTCATCCATACATGTATGCCTTTAAAGGTCAGCCCTAGACACAAATAACCAAGCCTGATAGATACACAGATATGAAAATCCAAAACACAAGCTTCTGTTTGAGTGAACCCTTGATACTTACCTTTACAGTTGAGATTGACACAGGCTGTGGTGTTACCTTCCAAGGTGAATGTAGGGTCAGGGGTCATCCCCATCAGGATTTCTATACAGAGGTAGTTGTTTAGGGCACAGGGTTGGTTTGACATGTTAAAAGTTATATCAATCAGATCATCATCTGTAAAGTTAAAGCTGGCCCCTGTGGCGATTTCAGTTTCTTCCTGAAAATTGGAAGCAAAACAAATATATTTGTTTTATATAAAGATTGATTGTATCGCAATCATACATTCAAATGGTAATGATCATTGTTCCAGTGAGATAATGATTATCTGTCTGCAAGGAATTATGTTACTGAGGATTTAGGCACAGTCATATGAAAAGGTCAAAGAGAGCATGATCAAGAAGAAAAGCATTTCTTTCATTCAACCAGTATTTATGACTTACACACCTGCCTTGTGGTTAATGGATACATTAAACTAACCCCATCACTTATTTTCATATTTACAAAGTTTTGAAGAATAAAAAAGGATTCTCTACTTTCTGGGGAGCATTCCAAGCTCAAGGCAAAATTACCCCACCTGGTTTGATGTTAATGTTTCCAAGAAGTTGACCCCTCCATCCTTTGATATCCCATCAGAACTTGTGAATATCTCTAGGCTCCACAGGTTTGTTCCACTGATGGAGGCGCTCGTAGCTGCAGCCTGCCCATCAATGACTAGTTCAGGATTGAGGGTAGTTGGTGTGTTTTCAATTACAGTGATCGATGACGGATCTGCTATAGCCACGTTTGTTTCTTCGATTTCCACACCTGGAAACAAATGGAAGAATGAAATTGTTGGCCAAAGAAACAAGATTTACATCTTCACCAAATATGAATTAATCTCATACTGAATTGTGCAAATAATTGTTTTCATTAAGAAATGAGAAGACAGATATTGTTATTATACAATGATTTTAAATCAATTCTGATCAGGGTTCCCACATAAATTTGAAAACAGAATTCCATGACTTTTCCATGACTTTTCCATGTCTAAATTGCTGCTTTCCATGGCTTCACCTGACGTCCCGAGAGTTACATGTATGTAGAATTTGGGATGTCACAAAACTGGGAAAAATGAAAATCATGAACACTAATTACAATTCGCAGAGTATGAGAGTTGCAAGACACGACAAATCAGAAAGCTGTGATAGCCAAGAGGGAAATGCAATACCACAACTTTTCTATGACTTTTCACAAATTTCCTAAAGTCCCTGATTTTCCATGATTTACCATGACTGTGGGAAGCCTATAGATACATTACCCTTTTTGTGAATGTAGGATAAGGAATGTCTTGAGCATTTCATGAAGATATAGACTGAATTTCTTGTTTCATGTAGGAATTAAACCTGTCTTTACTTTGGAGATTACCATCTCATGACTTCTAATGAGCTATAAGGTGTTAAAAGAGACTAACACAAAAAAAGTATAGAGATCATTTTAGGGTTTAACCTATTTCAATTAGATACATGTAGGTCTTATTCTACTGCCAGATGGCATCGGGTGATTTCAACTTCATTGTTGACCTTTTGGTGTTGGTGTTAGGTCAATTTTTACACGATTATAACACCAAACATAGATTGAAGATGGTCCGGAAAAGTCACTCACTAGTTGTTGAGATGTCAATAATGTGATCTGGATCAGTTTTACAAACTCTGAATAAGTTTTGGAGCTAGGGGAAGCAATCCAAATTCCAACGCCAACACCAACACCGGACTTGAAATCACCCATTGAGTATATTGAATATATGAATATTACTACTACAATGTAGATACTATGTAAGAATACAGATGTTCAATAGATAACAGAATACAAACGGACAAAAAAAAATATGTACTCTCATAATTTGGATGAATGTGTAGACAATTTCACAGTGGTTGGATATCTGATATCAATGACTTGATGGGTAACAGTTCTGTGTGTGGGGGTACAAAAAAGGAATTATAGGGATGATGGAAAGGCCATGTCATGATGTGAATTCAATGAAGGAGTTTTCTGGTTTAACAGGATATGTATGGGTAGAGGATGCTAGGCAGCTGTGAGAGCTGGTGTAAGGTGGTTTAGTTTTGTTGTTCAATGGGTGATTTCAAGTCCGGTGTTGGCCTTGGTGTTGGTTTTGAAATTTGGATTGCTTCCCCTAGCTCCAAAACTTATTCAGAGTTTGTAAAACTGATCCAGATCACATTATTGACATCTCAACAACTAGTGAGTGACTTTTCGGGACCATCTTCATTTTATGTTTGGTGCTATAATAATGTAAAAAATTACCTAACACCAACACCAAAGGGTCAACACTGAACTTGAAATCACCCAATGTATGGGGACTTATCCACTCATCCTCAACAACCCCACAAAATGGAGGACGGGGGATGAACTAGGTTGAATAGGGGAGGCCAAGGGCCATTGCTGCCACCATGAGGTAAATTAGGATATCCTAACCCTTGGGGACCAAGCCGGAAGTAAAACTGTGACTTACCATGGCATTCCGTTATCTGAAGGCAAGCTGTTCTATCATTGCTGCTCACTTCAAAGGTAAACAAAGCAGATGGATGCTTGTCGAGCTGTACACACAACCATTGCATGTTAGCACAGGTTGAATCAAGGTTGATAGTGGCAGGGATACTGATCAATGTTGTAGGAGTATCAGCCGAAGAGCCCACCGGGGCAGATGGCACACCTGTAAAATTGTAATTAATGAATGAATTGCCACTCAGTCTAATAATCCTACTTGGTAAAATAACCACGGAAACTCATTCCTCATGATCTTATCATTATCATTTAAAATCATTTAATCTAATAACAATTTGGTCAACACTTGTAACAGAGATCACTTCATCTTATTTTGAGCTAGAATATGAGCAGTTAATATTTATACAGTGCGTATCAAAAAAAAGTTTACACTTCGAAAAAATCCTGTAAAATCATCCATTTGTCATATTCTGAAGATTTTTCCACATTATATCATTGGGACGAGATCCATTTAAGCAAATTACGATATAACTGTCAAAAAATATTTCCGCTTGAGTGAGCACCACTTACTTTTGAAAAATTAGTGAAAAATAATTTGCACAGACCTTTGAAATAGTTATGCGAATAAAAGTAGACCATAATCATGAAGAACACATGGAATTTAGCTAGTAAAATTGATTTTAAGATAATTCCAACCTTTTTAACTTGTTTCCTTGCCCAAAACACTTCAAAGAGTGCACTGTGCCCCCACCCCACTCACCCACACAACGAGGCCATCGTGATGATATTTGCTGTACACTGAGCTGTGATTTACATGAAATGGCTTAGGCTTGATGTTCATTTTGTTAATCATTGTCAAGCTTGGAAGAAGTGTGGAGAAACAAGCATTAAATGAAATATAAAATGTAAAACCCACTTTAAATGATAAAAACATAGTGAAAAAATGCTGGAGATGTCTGATATAAACTTTTTTTTCAGATTCAGTTATGTCCTGAGATCCAGCTGGCACATAAAGGGTGAAGGTTGTGCTTACTAAGTGTTGAAATTTCAATTTGGGTGGCAAAATTGTTACAAGATGCTTGAATGTATCCATTTTATTTCAGTTGACTAAACTTACAAGGGAAATGATTGAGAAATGCTGTGCAGGATAAGTTTGTTTTCGCTCTTTCCCCTTGACACAGTGTGAAAACAAGCATTTCTGCGCAAACAGATTTCTGCGAGCTTTGCAAAAACGGAAAGTGCTCACTCAAGTGTAACATTCTGTCAAAACTTTTACTTTCATTGGATAGATGAGACCCAAATCCAAGATTGTATGTGAAAAAAATTACCCACATGTTGTATATTTTTTAATTCCCACGGCTTTTTCAAAGTGTAAACTTTTTTTGATACGCACTGTACAATAACTTTACTATATGGGGGAATAGGTGGGAATTAATTGTAACAAACAAAAGCCCCACGAAATATGCTACAATTTCATTTTCAATATTATCTATTCAACCATTAACAAAAAACAGCAAGTAAACTTGGTTTATACTGAAAGCATACAACATAATGTTTAAGACACTCAAATTTAAAAAAACAATGCTGTTCACAGCCCTAATACATCAGGAGTCTTTAAAAATACCATTACAATATCTGCAGAGGTTTAGAAAGAAAGGAAGATTACCTATGCTATCCCAGGGTCCACTAGCAGCATTGCTTTGTAGTTCCATCGGAATGCCATTTTGGTTAGGACTAAAGAAAAATGAAGCAGTCCAAAGAGGCCCTGTAATGGTATCAATGGCACCACCTCCATCGCTTTTGGCAATCACGTTTAGATCAACATCGAACATAACACCTTGAGCACGCTCTGTGACCACTGGCATATTATTCAGTATGACACTGTCAGCAACAAGATTGATTCCTGTGGAGTTCAAAGATACAGTAATCTTAGAGAAAAAAATTGTTACTTTTGTCACGTTGGAAAATAAAATCCCTTGTCCTCCATGGGATGACTGGAGGATGTGATTAAATTCCTTTTGCTAGCTGGCAGTTTCAAATTTTGAATCTTCTTTTATAGAAGTGAACAATCATTGCATTTTTCCCACTCATAAAGTGCCAAAGGGCTGGCTTCTTTTAAGATTCTATCAAATCCTGAACTATACTGTTTTTTTCAAACACAGCCCATTCTTCAGTCTCTTCCAAAATGAAAACTATATCACTCTGTCAAATAAATCTAATTGTTCCAATTTCATCAAGTTTCATACATGAAAATGATTGTAAATAAATAATGAGATTCACTAACTTATCCCCCCACCCATCCAAGTTAATTCTACTTTTCCTTTTTGAGACAAATTGTGCAGTGGTGTCATTAGCCCAAAAAATTGAGGGAGCCAGACATGTTGTTATGGGGCAAATTCCTAAGAAGCTGCGAGCGAACAAGCACATGTTGACCTCTTTTATGCAGTTTGGTGATAGAATTTGACATACTCTTCAGAATATCATATATTTCCCCTCCTATCTTTATTTTCTTTCTTTTATTACCCCATTTTTCTTGATCATGAAACTTTTGTGGGACCATGGTCCCCAGTGCCAAATTATTTCCAAACACCCCCTTAACAAGTTTTTCTCTGTGTAAAAAATACCCGGGCAAAATAACCCCCTAAACAAGTTTTTTTCGCGAGCTTCATTTACACATTTTGGCCCCTAAACGGGCGCGTCGTGGTCAGGTGGATCTGACTCTGGCCTTTCAAACAGAGGGTCGTGGGTTCAAATCCTAACCATGGCGTGTTTTCTTTCAGCAAAAGAAATTTATCCGCAATGTGCTGCACTGGACTCAGGTGAGGTGAATGGGTACCCGGCAGGATTAATTCCTTGCATGCACTGAGCGCCGGTGATGGTAGCTCGAGCCAGGGTAATAATAGCAGCACTTTGTATCTTCAGGCAAAAGGTGCTTTATAAATACCGCTATTATTATTATTAAACAAGTTGTCGCCAGAATTATGATCCCTAAAAAGGGTTTGTCTCGGGCACAAACACTTTTCAGAAACGAGGAGGAAGAAGCCCCAGGGAAAAAAACATACCCTATACAGATATGGCTAATCTTTAAAAAAGATTTTGAACAAAACATACCCTAAACACGTTTGACCCCGCGATTGACCATTGACCAGTCTTTCAAGGTCATATTTATCATAATTTGCAGCACTGCAGAGTGAAGTATTCTGAAGTTATGGAGGCTTTTAAAAAGGAGGGTTCAGGGATTGGCTAATTGGCATGACAGAAGAGTACTTCAGGGCCTGTCTTACAAAAAGTTGCAATTGATCAGATCAATCGCAACTATGGAAAGCCAGCAAAGTCAACATGTATAATGCATGTTTGTTAAAAAAAATCTAGATATGAATGTATAGCCATAAATTCATTGATTTCTTGACAATTTGGTGTGATTTCCTTTGCTTACATAGAACATTTTGCAAAGTTCCTGTAGAAAAATTATGACACTGACAGATTTCAATGGAGTTACGATTGAATGGATTAATTGTAAGACAGGGGCCGTTGCAGAAAGAGTTTCGTTCAAATGCAAGCCAAAAATCAATCGCGAGTTCCAAATGCACGCTGTTGATTGGTTGAAAATCAAGTTGCGAATGATATTTAGAGTTGCAAATGATTGCAACTCTTTCTTCATTGGGCCCCAGTTCTACAGTAGGGGAGACTGGGGTTAGTTGGAACATTTTTGACAAAATTGGCTGTAAAATCCAAATGGATTTTATTCGTGAAACAATCAATATATCAACTTGAAGCATATATCTAAGGACTTCAAATGTACCGCATAAAATTTTAATTCTATTATGGTTACTGAAAAATCCACCTTGAACAACATCATCGCAAACGTTCCAACTTACCCCATATACGGGGTAAGTTGGAACATGGTACGGGGTAAGTTGGAACACTGCATTGTCAATTAAAAATTATACTAAAACTACTTAAAACTGTAATATTACCTGGTTTTAGCCTATTTGCTTTATTTTATTCAAGTTCAAAATATCAACATGTAGATTCGTTGAACTTTATGTTTTCTATTATACAGACACTCATGCAAGCAGACTGTGTAGGAGAATTCCGCATATTTGGGTGCGTTTGATTTTACATGCAGTGTAATATCCGCAGTTTCATGTACTTGTGCATCAAATTCATAAGACAAAATTGTTTATATTTTTTTCATTAATTATGCAAATAAGCATATGAAATTTGCCCTAAATTTGTTTTGTATGTTTATTGCCTTTAATTCTATTTATTAATCTACTAGAATGCTAATTTTTGGTAAGAGTATCAATTTTCACATTTATAACAAATATCCACCAATAATTGCAAAAAATATAATTCATGTATTTTTTGTGTTTTTATTTTTATTTTTGTTTTTTCAAACCTTAAGTTTGATTTTCCAATTAACTTTGTCAGGACTCTTTTTGCGATTATAAATAGCATATAAAATAAATCTACTGTATTTAAACCAACAAAAGTAAAAAAATCATACATTTATGATTTTTGGTTGAAAAACACAATTTGCATTGACCTTGTACATGTACATGGAATCGCGTTTTTGAGCAATTTTGGGTCCGAAACATGCACGTACAAAATGTTACGTAATTTCAATACTGCGCACACAGGCATCGCAAATTTGGTCTCAAATGATGCGTGAGACTTGAAAGTAAAAAGTCGGCGAGCAGTGTAGTAAAAAAAATTTGTGCGACGGCGTAGTGACAAAATTTCTTGAGGGGGGGAGCTCAAATTGACCCCCTCGGTTTGATAAGGGTAAATATTGCATTTGGGGTCTAGAATAGGCCTTAAATGCACACTCAGACCTAACTGATAAACAAAACAAGCATGGTATACAGTACATATTGAGAAGAGTGTGAAATACTTTATATATTTTTTTCTCATATCCGATATTTTTATTCATAATTGTGTTTGGGGTAAGTTGGAACATGTTCCAACTAGCCCCTTCAACTTTGTTCCAACTCACCCCGGAGGCCCATTTAACATTTATAAACTTACAGCACAAAAAAGGAACTTCACCGTGGCACATTAATAATCTCATTTTGTAGCTTGGTATAAGTGTCTATTATACTCCCAAACTGGCCAACTTGATCTGTAAACTTCTCTGAGATAATCAAATTATTCTAAAAGAGAAAAAAATTACTCAGAAGGTCAAAAAACAAAAATTCCTTTCTAACTTCACCAGGCTTGTTGCACATGTGTTGTCTGTAATGTGGTGGATGGCTGTTGATAATGACAATAAATTGAGGGCAGTATTGCAGAAATTTATTGATAGACGTTAAAGAAAATTACGATGTTTCAACTTACCCCGTGTTCCAACTAACCCCGATCTCCCCTAAGCATGCAAATATCTCCTGACCGCTACAGCTAATTAATCACCTGTTCATTCCTTTTGATGTCAATATGCAAAGCATAAAATATGAGCAGATATCATGATGCACTCACCAATAACTTTTGAACAGCCTTAAGTTGAACCAAAGTTCAGAATATGGCCAAACAAATTTTCCTAAAGGCTTACCTTTACAATTATAACGTAAACTAGCAGTAGTTTCGCCCGTGATAGCTTGAAACATAGATGAAGCACGGTCTGTGAGGGTTAAATTCAAGCACATGTACGGAGCGCTTGAACATGGAAACCTTGACAGATCAACCGTCACCTGAGAAGAAATAGACAAAATCAATATGATTTGTTCATAAGAAGCAACATAACAATAATAGTGCCTGAATGATAAATAGAGTACAGATACCATGTATCGTGCATTACATGATTTTTTTTAAATTAGAGTAATAAAAATCAAAACAGGTTTCAGCTATTTTTGTTCATAAAAGTTGACTCTTCTTTGTTTTAATGCTCATCCTGCAAATCATTTTAAAAGGCACATTCTTTGTTCTTTCTGAAAGACTTTTTATGTATGTAACCAAGCAAACTACACTGTAGCTTGAATGCAGACATGATTTTAACAGAAGTTTTAAACCATGCTCCAAGGTTGTGAATATGAATATAAGCAGCCCTAGACCATTTAAATAGTGTTGAATGAATTTTCTGTAAGGCACACGAGTGTCACCAAGAAATCTATACATATAGCATTAATAAAAATTGAGATACTAATAGGAGAAAAAATGATTTCGAAAGAAAATACATAAACACAATATATTGTGTATACATAGACATTAATCTAATGAATTTAGAATTTCAAGAAAAAATAAGAAGTTTTTATAGTACATGTATTATTTCATTCATTCATTTATCTATTCATTTATTATTGTATTTATTTCCAATTTTTTTTTATCAATTTTTTTGCATTAATTTTTTCATATCTTATTCATTTATTTGTTTATCAATTTTATCAATTCGTTCCTTCCTTCCTATATTTATTCGTGTATTGATTATCATGAGAGGGAGGGAGTATACCTTTCATGAAGCTGTAAGCTACAAACCTTACAAACAAGACACTTACCTGGATCCCTTCAATTGTGACCAATTGTCCATCCACGTCTTGGTTGATTTGTTCCATTGAGGGATTAACAGTAATGGTGGGAAGATTGGCAAACGTACTGGAACAGTCTTGCATGTCACTTAAGTAGACATCAAATGTCCAAAGATTGTCCCAAAGATTGTCACGCGACACACCGCCGCTGGTCGAGAGAGGATCGATGGTCAGGTCGAAGTAGAAGTCCTGGTTGCCCGTAACCAACTCCCGCAGAGGGTCACTTTGATCCGAGTTGTGGGTAAGTGTCAGTGTGTCGATCTCAAGCCCCACACAATCTATCGGCTCACAAACGATGTACGAGTTGACATCAAAATTAAGAGGTGATCGATCGTTTCTCTCAGAGTCGGGGTTCCTTTCAGCCAAGATGCAGAAGTAGACGAGAGAGCTACAGCTGACTGTGGATAGATCTAATATGACAGTGGTTGTTCCAACACTCAGGGAGGCTCCAGGAGATAGGTCCTGATCGATGACATTACCTGTTGAGTACAAATACATTAGGGGGGGGTTAACATGGTCAATGCAATTCTGTTACCAATATATGTTTTGGATGTTGAATCCCTGTTTACTACTTAATGCTAGGTAAAAACTTGTATGTCTGTCATATCTCATGAACTAGTTTATTCAAACAAATTTCTACCAACTTCTGTGATATTGTGGTATTTACCCATAGTAATGGAATCACATACACACTGAAAACAATTAAGACATTTTAATAGAATTAAAATGTATTTTTAATGCGACATTATTATATTGATGCTGATTATCAAAATGAAATTGCTTCGTTTAGAAGGAGTCTTTAAATACAAACATTTTTGGGTTTTTTCAGGACTATCAACATGATTTCTTTTCACTGTAAACAGATGTTTTATTTTTCTTTTGTGGAATGTTCTTTGTGGTTTTCTTCATGTTCAAGGCCTAAATTTAGAAAGGTGGTTATGTGGTTTGGATCCAGGTTTATACATATTCCATTTATGCATAAAGTATGATTAATGGGGTGCAGGTACATGTATTAAGAAAGGATCCAGTAATAAAAGCATGATACCTTCAGAAAAAAAGGCCTGAAAATATCATACATAATACATGTAGATGCTTGACCAACAGAAGGATGCAACTCAGTTTTTGATACTTTGAGATAATACCAAATAAAATCATTACCTTCATATTTTGAAGACCATCTAGCTTTAACTTTCACCTACCAATAAATAAAAAAATACTCAAAATCCTTGTATTCCTTCTAGTTAATGGCCTTTGATTGTAATAAGCCCTGGCAGTTTACGTCAACCTGTTGTACAAGGACGCCTCGACAGCGTGTCAAGTCCAGATAACAGTCAAGCAAACTAAAGAATTTCGCAAGCAAAACATCATTGATTGCATAGAAGTAATGTTGTACAATGTCACCAAGAACATATGATCAAAATCACCTGTGCCATCTGATGCATAGATAAGATATTGTGAAATTCAAACCAAACATACAACACAGGAGATATTCTTAAGTGACATGCCATTCCAATTCCTACCTGCTAAAGCAGTAGCATAAGCTTCTGAGATGGGAGTGGAGGTGGTGCTGCTACCGGTATCATTAGTGTTAGAGGCGTAACCTTTCACCCTCCACAGCTTGAGCCCTTGGACACCCCCCTTGGTAGAATCGGATTCAAAGCTACCACTGAAGGATATCTCATGCATGCTCCGGAACTCTGCAAACTTGGAATTCGTAGACAAGGTTCCACCAATGAACTCCACCCCTTCACATTAAACATGAAAATAGTATAGGCAATATCAATTCAATAGAGTTATGTTCTTGAAAATGTTGTCAATCACATAATAGTAATACTCAATTTTTGTATAGCACATATTACAGTTTAGTCTCTTAGTGCTCTAAAAGGTAGTATGGGAAAGAGAAAGAGAAAGAGAGAAAGAAAAGGAAAAACAATTATATTGAACCTAAATACATAATTAAACATAAGCTATACAAAAACATCATTTTAAATATTTGAGACTAAATTTTGACAATTTGGAACTTGATAACGCATCATAAAGAAATTTAAATTCATCTTTGGAAAATGTAACATAGACTTAAAAAGATCAAGAAAAGAACATTCTTTATACCACGCTCACATTTGCTCTACGGCGGCCGTACGGCGAGTCGAAAACAGCCCTTTTATTTATTTTTCATTCAAACTACCTATATTCAGCTGGTACAGCCACTGTAGAACAAATGTGACCGAGGTATTAGTTTATCCCATAGTTGAGGGACTGAATATTGTTGTCTAATGGGGTGTTACTAATTTAGAAGCTGTTGTAAATAAGAAGGGGTCACTTTATGCTGACATTTAAAAGCAATTACAAGAAGTTTGAAAATCAATCTATATTTCACTGGTTACCAATGTAAGTATAGGAGAAACTGATTCTCGAGAGCATGTTTTAGTGACAACCCTGACAGCAGAATTCTGAATTCACTGCAGTCTACTGATCAGTGTGTCAGACAAACCATACAATAGGCCATTACAATTATCAATATGGCTAATTACAAATGCAGGAAAAAGTCTTGTTGTAGTGTCCTGATCAAGATAATGCCTACTCTTTCCAAACTTGTATAAAATATTAGAAGCACAACACATCTTGTTCACATGACTAGACATATCATGAATATGAGTATCAAGGGTTGCAAAGATGTACAGTAAGAATGTAACAAAAATATTACATTATAAGGTAAAGTCTACCACTGATTTCATCTTTCACTGTGAATGTATTTATATTTTGATATTTCCTTGGGAAAATGTGTAGATCTATACTATAGCTACATGTACATGAGTAGCATTCGATTTGAGTACTTCATTGCTGATGTGTAGATTAATATAACCAAGCACACCACTCCTTTCAGGTAAGAAAGTTCAGAGTAATTTTTCTATTTCACAAAGAAGAAAAAAAATAACTCCTTAAAATCACCAATCATGTGAGATGATGACATACAAAGTAGAATTTCAAACTGATCACGTGTCATGCACCCAGGGCTAGTTCAAGCACGGGTCTAAGAGACATCTTGCATGAGCCATATTTAATTACTTTCAAGCACATATTACAAAGCCTTTGAAGACATTACAGAAGGAAAGATGAAGTATCAAGTCATTTGTGAATACAAAACATAGTGATTTTAAGAACTTTAGATTACTCAAAATCTGATGCATGAATAAGGTCCTTCAATAAAAATAAGTTTTTTTGTGACACCTCGATATACGAGTGTGCAGATGAAGTGAATTTTTGGTCATGCTAGCTGGGCAATCAGCGGCACATGCTAGTTGGATACTTGGATATAAAGAGTCGTTGGTTCTTGGCTGGCTACAGGTAGTTACCAAGCACACACATCGCTGCGATTTTTGTACACCTGTCAAAGTATCATCAGAGAACATTCACGTTTGGGAAGATGACGCAAGGAACCTTATTCCTCTTTGCCTTCTGTAATATTTTCTTGAAATCTCTCTTTTTCCCCCATTTGATTCCCTTCAAACCCCAATAATCTTACCAGCGCATTCAACCTCTGCACATCCATACTGGGCAGACGTTGGAATAAAACTCAATGAAAACTGCACTGTGCTGGAGCTGTTCCTTCGAGGATTCACACAGATAAAACGAGCCTCGGGGACACCCATATTCGGTGAGATCAATCATGACTCCTAACTGTAAAATATCAAATATATCATTGGTAAATTATTCACACTATTCTTAACACTGATCAAGGACCAATCAGAATGCGCAGTACTTCATATCATGCATAAGCAGAAAGAGGAAAATCAACTTTAACTCCCGAGTCCATTTCCAAACCTACATAATGTACCATTCTCAAATTTAAGCATTTAGTCGTAATCAATCATTTAATTCTTCAGATTGGCAACATCCTTAACAATACATGATCACTATATCCATGCCCATCTATGGATAGGCCCTGTCCAATTACAATTACAATCATAATTCATTTTCAATAAGTGAAAATAAACTAATAAAATAAATAAGTGAATTATAATATCATTGCAAGTTATAATATATCATTCTTTTAAATAAGACAGTTGCCAATTTGAAGACTGAAGATAATTAATCAAAATTCCAGGAAAGCTCCCTTCAATGGTCAAGATAAACAATATTAACGAACATACCTCTGGCCATACAGATGTTGCCATGCTGTTTATACCATAGTTAGATACAGCAGTCAATGTGGTCATTCCAACAACCCTGGGAGTCGTAGTGCCAAACTGGTTACCATTCCCAAACACGTAGGGGTCCCACAGATATTCCCCTTTAACAATAAGAATAAAAACCACTCACAGAATACAAAACACCAATCTGAGTGAATACCACTCAAATGAAACACTGAGGCTTTAACCAATGAATCTACCTTTAAAATATGCAAGCAAATGTTACATGGTTTTATGTAGAAGTACAACTTCATGTATAATTAATTCAATGATCAAGTTTTATTTTATCAATTTCTTTCACCTCTACACTGCCAGGTTTGTTAAAGAATTATTCATTAAAAATCTTGGTAAGACTACCAACATTTCTCAAAGATGTGGCATTTCATGACTTCTAAAGACCTCTACAAATAAGCAAAGGAAAATACATGATGAAAGTGACTTTTTTTTTATACTAAACTTACAAGAAATAGTATATAGGATTCCAACTTTACTTGAACAATAATATCATCGTTTGGATTTTTGAAATAGTAAAGGGACTTACAAACATTTAAAGTAAAACTTGAATAATAATTTTCTAAAAATACATGTACATGCATTGCTTATCATCAAGCAAACAGTCAATTGGAAAATAATTTTTCCACTTGTTCATCTATTATGATAAATAAGAGTAATCTTTAAGAATTAAAGATAAGAGCTTACATATACCTCATCCCATTTCTGTCAGGGTTACCGACCATGTTTGGGCTGTAGCCCAAAGATGCACAACCCTAAATACTACATTTAACACACAAACATTTGTCAAAAGTGATTTATAATATACAATGTGCTGATATACACTGAATCAGTATATTTTGCTTGATGCTTCAGAATTTTTTAGAGAAAAAAAAATTCTACAGCCCTCCATTAGCAGTGCAACGAAAACACTATCCAGGCAAATTTACAAACTTTTACAGGCATTCAATATCAATTATTTATCAAATCTTACATAAAAACTGCAAAAGATAAACCTTCACGTTCCCAATTTGAAGAATAAGACATTCAAGTTACCTGAAACGGAAGCATAATTTGGGTCTGACTCAAAGCTAACCGTTAAACTGACATCGTTGTTTGGTACTCCTTGCTTCAATGTTGATGTTTGAAGTTCTACTGGATCCACATACGTTATTACCACTCCTACAGGAAAAATACAAGAAAACATCACAGGATTTGCATAAAATCTATGAACATTGCATTTCCAATAAAGCCTACTGCTTTTCCAGATCAGTTAATACATGGTCAGATTTTTTAATATGTTCTGTGAGGATATATTTCAAAGTTTCAGAAGTTTAGCTTCAGAATGTATACATAATACTGCAGCAATCACATTTATCACTTCAACTCTGTTTATCCTCAGCTTTATGAGGTGATGGCATGCTATGGATGAAGTATATCAGCTTCATCCTAAAAAGAAAACAACTTTCTCATCCGTTTTTGGAATGTAGTATTAGACTATTTAACATGGTTTCTACTGGGACTGCTTATAGTGTATCTTTGAGGATACTAGTAGTCATCAGTGAATGATCAATAGAATGTCTAATTGTACTGTAGGGGAGACCGGGGCTAGTTGGAACATGGGGTAAGTTAAACAATGTAATTTTCTTTAAAGCCTGTAAAATAAATTTATGCAATACTGCCCTCAATTTATTGCTATTGAAAATACAACAGTGTTGAATTATTATTGCAATAAATTGAGGGCAGTATTGCATAAATTTATTTTACAGGCGTTAATGAAAATAGCAATGTTTCAACTTACCCCATGTTCCAACTAACCCCGGTCTCCCCTAGATAGCTGAAATCAATCTTTTTGGAGGAGTCTTAGAACATATTTGCCAGATCACGAAGCCTGGCATACCATTGTTGATTCATTCTCGAAGTGTTCAATTTTTAGTAGTAGTGTAGTGTACAAATGTAAACTTTTTTGGTTTCTCCACCTGTAGATGCAGACAGGTTACCATATCACACAACCTATGAGGGACCTATTATTCTGATAAATCATCATTTTAAATGTGTATATGTCACAGTATCTGTAAGACCAGATAGTTTGATACTGTATTGCAATAAAGATTGGAAAATCTAAAATTATTTCCTGGCTAATAATTGAAATGAGAAAGTCAGAGCTAAAGAGCAAGATACAATGTAGAGACCATAATTATTAATCCATTTCATATTTGTTTGTTTTTTCACAAGCACAAAAAAAAGGGTTGCAATTTGCAAAGGATCTTGTTCCTAAAAATGACTTAATTTCTGCCTGTAAGGACCCAACCTGCATACCCTAGTCAAAATAAAATAGTAAAAAAATAGACAAAAATATAACAAAAATATATTTTTATGCTATTTTTTCTCCAAACAAAATAGCTTGAAAATATGTAAAAATTATCAAAGAAATACGATAAAAATAGAAAAAAATATATGTTTTACAGCTATTTTTCCTCCTGAAATTAGGGAAAAAATATGTTGAAAATATACCCCCCCCAAAAAAAATTAAATAATACATCTTACCTCTACATGTGATCTGAATACAACCTTTAGGTGATCCAGTCAATATCAACGAGGGTTGTTCAGAAATAATTTCCACGCAGAGCAGAGAGATTTCATCACAACCATAATTTGATAAGGAGACCCTCAAATCTGTAGAGAACACACAAAGACAAAAGGATGAGAACTCAATGTATTATTCCTCTATAAACCAGGCTCATGATTTTAATATATTGATTCTAATTTTGTTATGACAAGTGCACCATGCTGTTGATTAGTAAATTCTAATTATTTTCAAAACTTCAATCATTCATAAAATTGTTAATAAAGGGTAAATATCAATAATCAATTTTAAGTATAGATTCCTTGTACAGAGTAGAGGAATGATTTCAGTCCATGCAGGAGGTGTAATTAAGCAA
This sequence comes from Lytechinus variegatus, assembly GCF_018143015.1. Classification (NCBI taxonomy): domain Eukaryota; kingdom Metazoa; phylum Echinodermata; class Echinoidea; order Temnopleuroida; family Toxopneustidae; genus Lytechinus; species Lytechinus variegatus. Next base: position 78,861,861 of record NC_054740.1, on the reverse strand, counting down.
TAGGTTTCATCTTTTGAAATATAAATCAAGTAGTACTTACTACGAAAAGGCGCGGCTAAAAGCTCGTAGCTCAATGTTTTATCAAGCATCGTATGTAAACTTTGTGCATGCTGTCCACGCCGCAGTCCGATCCAAGATAGATTTCATTTGTAAAAAAATTTGTGAGTGAGCACTGTGGCTTCTTGCCCAAATATACCCAAGGATGGGTATGAAAGTGGAATTTTATAGTGATTAAAACTTGTGCAGCATCTGATAACTTAGAATTAATGTGAGGCTGTGAGCATGGTAACAAAATTGTGTTCAATTAAGTAACTGTTGACTTGCTTACAACTCCCACACAAGTTTTATACATATGCTAAAGTGTACACGGGCAAGCACATGTGTACCGAAACAGCCATAGAAGCAAGACATGGTATCCAGAGGTCTAAATTAGAAATTAATTACCATTTATTTCATATGAAAACAGCTCTCCAGGCGACAGTGGCGATGCCGTTGGTGATCTACTCGATATCTGAACAAGCTCAACCGCATTTGAAGCATTGGAACCGGAAGCCAATGTGTAGTTTAATCGGAAAGGGCCATTGTGAATAACTTCTATGCCATTGGCTGCTGGTATATTTGTAGTCCCAACCATAATACCCACTGTTAAAGTCTTTTCTTGTTGTTCCACGAGAGGAAGACCCACTAAATTTGTTATGAGAACACTGTCGATTGGTAGATCTGTGGGTAGAAAAAGAGTAGTAATGAAATCATCCACTATTCATACTATTAATGATAACTTAATTTAGCCACAGGTTTTTATTATAAATATGACATTGAAATCTTACTTTGTGTTAAACACATAGAATAAACTTTATCCTCAAAGTTCAACAGTGAATTGATATGACACCCTATCTACATGTACTTGTTACACTAGCATCAACAAAGATGCACTACTACATCTACATATTCTACATTGCATGTATATCAAAGAGATTGCTTAATAATTTAGATTGAAAAGGAAGCTCATTTTAATACCTGATATTAAAAGACAGTTTGAAAATACCATTATACAATTCAAACTCCTATCCCACAGGAAGCACTATTGAAGGTTTCAGCCATTACATATAACTGACATGAAACAATACCAATGATTCAAGTTTACCAATAATTGAAATATCTCTTCTGGTAAGAAAATAATCTCAAAATCTACTTGCAACCTACAGTGTATCTAATACATTTCTTCCATCTTTTCTTAGTTGTTTTTAAGGGTGTTGGTGTTCAATTAATTGTTATATGCGCATTTTATTTGTGACGCGTGGGCTCTTCTTACATGTAAAGGGGAAGTTCACCCTCATAAAAAATATTAAAAAATAGCAGAGTAAAGAATAAAAAATATTGGTGAAGGTTTCAAGAAAATACATCAAAAGATAATAGAAATTTAAGTTTTTGATCAGTGACGTCAAACGCGATCAGCCAACTTATGTCAGACAAAATGCATAAATTCACATTTTTAATGGTTCTTGATTCATTTTTAACATTTCTTTCAGGGCCGAGTGTGAAATGATTTGTCTGTTTATAAACTGAAGGTAGAATAAAAAACATTTTCAATTTTCAGAGAATATGACATTTCATTGATTTTTCAACCATACAATATGTAGGGAAGATACTTGCATGACGTTTCAAATAGAAGAATATATATATATATATATAATCCCAATATCAGTTATATTCATTGATGGATTTTCCTAAGCATTAAACAATATTTTTTTCTATTTTTATAATAAACTTTTTGTCAGGATGAACTTTCCCTTTAAATCACACAATATTCCCCTACATTGATCAGTAGAACATTATGCCAATGAGTAGTTGTATCATGATTCAAAATTTAAAACTACCAGTCTAGAAAATAAATAAGGAAATATTTGTCAATGTAGGGTCAAAAATGCAAGTTTGTCATGAGAGTAGCAAATTTATCAGAAAAAATTATGTAAAAAATAAACTTTCAATGATCTGATATAATACCCCTGCCAATACCTTACTTTCTCCCTACATGTATATATCAATGATTGAACATGAATTCTACAAAATCATACAATTTGTATTTTTTATTTATTATCATGCAAACAACTTACCATCTTGTGAATGAACTCTTTGGATGAAACACTGTAAATTTAAAACAAAAAGAAATAAGAATATTAACAGTCAAGGCAAATAAAATGTAGAAATGAGTAACAGACTCAAGAGGGACCCAATAGGAAAGAGTATCTGTATGGCTCTTTGAATTTTCACTGTATGAAAATTGTATGATTAAGAGTGTTTTTGAATTGAACAATGATTTGAACTGCATTCTTTATCACCTCTTTTCCAATAACCACAGCCACTGCTGTAGCTGTAATGGAATTTAATCCTATGATGCATTGCAATGTAAAAGAACTATTAATTCATATATTCAAAGGACTTCCATATTCCAGACACAGGTACCAGTAGTACATGTATGTAGATCTACCAAGCTCTTAATATTATGTTAATAAATTTTTAATGACATTCCTGACAGAAAAAAGGATATCCCCCATAATGGCCCGGCAGGAAGCCACATAGAATGTAATATAGATACTCAGCAGGCACAGACTGGAACCTCAAATAAACCAAAAAGTTCTCTCCTACCCCAGTCTTGATCGGCCATTTTGTTACGATTCATAACAAAAATGGCCGATCGAGACGGGGGTAGAACTTAGGACAGAACTTTTTGTTTTTTGAGGTTCCAGTCTGTCAGTCTGTGCCCAGGCAGATGTCAGGAAACTGCCACTCGTTAGACCTTCATCCATATAATCGAGGTAAGTGCATAATTTCTATTTTCACAATTCATTTGGAGACATATTTCGACCATAAATCACGCTAGTCCCGTGAGCAGAGCTACCATTCTCACGCATTTACGCGTGAGACTCAAGCATTTTTGGACTCTTGTTCATCCCCTCAAATCTCTGTCTCACGCAACTATCACAGCCAATATCAATCCCCATATAGTATACATTGTACACAATGTCTGTGATCTCACTCAGATTCACAGAAAATCTCACGCATAGCTGGTCTTTGAACTTGGCATCTCTGCGTGAGTATGGTAAAATACACGGTAAGTCCCTGGGCTCCATCCCGCAGTTAGGGCCTAGTCCTGACCCATGCAAATGCAGTGCACAGTGGTGCAGCCGCATAGACCAAGCCAAGCCCAATCAATGCACCCATGGGCATGGCATGCACCGTACCAAGCACTACTTGATGTATTCTGAACAAATTTGATATACATGTAAATATGGCGTACATGTATATCCTAAAACGGACATAGAGGATCAAGATGTCCCCAAACCGTTGCCAAAACAATAAAGTGCTATGATCTAAAGAAATGTATAATCACCAGTATATTTCCAGAAATCATTTGCATTACCAGACGACAGTAGACAATGTCTACATGTATGATAAGCTATGTAGTTTTGCTTATGAAGCGCTATCTGGATAGGTTTCTCACGGAGGGCGTCATACCAGAAAGGATATAAGCATAAAAATATAGTCAAATTTGAAAAGCACAAACAAATGTATAGAAACAAGATATGTGGATGATTAATCCAACATGACTTGAGTATCATACAGTCGTTATTTAAAATGCATTGTCTGCATGCAGATGCAGACTCGGAGGGTACAGGGGTACAGTTGCCCGGGGGTAGTTGATGCTCCCCTCTTTCATTCACATAAGTACAAATTGATCCGACATGCAAGATAATGAAATCTTGCCAGATTATTTAACAGCAAGAGAAGATTGATTTCAGTTTGTATTTCAACATTGTATTGTTTATTGAAGGTTTGATCTTAATGATCACCATTTTTTAGTATAAATCAATGACAATTAACTGTACAAAAAAAAATTTGGGTAGCAATGGATCTATTGCGCCAAGTGTCTTTGCAAGAACCTTTTTTCGAGTCGCCGATTTAATGATGCGCCATTTTCAATAAATTAGACCTGCCTGTAGCTGTCCGTTAAAATAAAAAAAAATGTATATAATGATGTGAAATCTCATGAAATTGTGTTGATTTTAAAGCTAGCTAACGATTTTTTTTTTTGGGGGGGGCGGTAATCATAAACTTAAGAAATAGGCCACAGCGCATTATAAATGGGGGACTACACGAAAAGACGGTCCTTGGAAAGACCCTTTCTTGCAATCAACTCCAGTTCCCTCGTATATAGACATGAGAAGGGTAATCTGAAAACAAATTATTACAACTGTTCAGTGACTTCTTTGCGACATGCAGTACTAGTTTGTAAAAAATAACAAGAAAATACAATAGTTTATGTTCGAAAATAATAGTATACTGTGTCACACATCAACAAAAAAGTCACAGGAATTCATGGAGGCCTACACGAGCAAAACATAAATAATATATAGGCCTATCAACATGCAGTCGAGTAAAAGCACAACGTGTGTGTATATATATATATATATATATATATATATATATATATATATATATATATATACGCAGTTGAAGCCGAAAGTTTACATACACCCATGGAATTCAGTGAAAACTGTTCGTTTGTAAACATCCTAAAATTTACTATATCTTCAGAAATATGAATACTACCATGACGAATTTGATGTCAAATGAAAGAGCATATTAAGCTCTTTCACATGATTTGAATGCCGCTGGGATTAAAGTAAATTTCAGTTGGAATTTTCTTAAAAGAAAAAAAGTTATATTCATGTCAAATTTATTCTATTGTTTGTTATTATATTTTCAAACATCTTTTCATAGAAATATATAAATGTCAAATCTATGATTTATATTACTTTTTCTATCATGATATGTCACCACTGAACAAAAAGTGTAATCTGAAATATTTGTGTTGAGAAGTAACTAGCACAAACATGAAAAGTTTTTGTCAAGTTTTTATTTTTAAATTGTCTAAAATATGAAGATTTTGGGGGAAAAATTACACCAAATTATTTTTCAGCTCCTGATGACAGAGCAATGTGATGAAGGGGCATGACATACTCATTTGTTTGATATCAAATTTGTCATGATAGCACAGATATTTTATAAGATTCAGTAAATTTTATGATGTTTGGCAATTGTCAACTTAAAAAAAAAATCCCGGGTGTATGTAAACTTCTGGCCTCAACTGTATATATATATATATATATATATATATATATATATACATATATATCCTAATATGTTTTTGTTTAACCATCATGTCAGGTTGGTCCTTGATAGCTCCCAGATATGTTAGAAGAAACCTTGGCTTCTCATAAATTAAATTTTGAATTAACAGGTTAACAAGCAAGCTGTATAATTAAACGGTTTCTTAATGTTACAATGAGGTGTTATTTATGTGCCCCATCAGTTGTTAAACCATGTCACTTGTGTCACTTTTCTTATTTTTAATTATTTTTTTGCATTTAAGTTATTTTAATCTAAAAAAAACCTTATGTGCCTTATAGGAATTTGTTATAGTCTATATGCGAGGAGTAATTATATAGGGCGTGGTACCTCACCGCCCGAACCGTGTGGTTCACAGAGAGAAGGACATATTGTTGAACTCGTAGTGCGTGAAATATCTTTTCAACTCTTCGACGTGTCTTTCTATTGATACGAAGAAAATACATATTTTCATGCAATAGTCATAGGGCACCACCTGGCCGAATGAGCAGAGGCAACACAACACGTCTATTTCAGATCTGAAGGGTAAATTATATGTGAGGCGATTATCTACCCTGCCTCCATAGTTGCCGAAGGTGGAATGACTTCACATTCGTATCAATCTTTACACACAAGGAAATTGTCATTTTTGGAGATTCTGCATCATGCAGCAAAAATATTTCAAATTGGTTTTTATCATAAGAAATACAGGAACAAAAATTATCATAATAAAATTATATGGCCTAGAGATTTTGGTTCACAATAAGCATCCGTCTTTCATAAGGTTAATAACCTGCCGATGGTTGGATTGGTATTGTTTTATATTTCCATCAGGACGAATCCAAAATATACTAGAATTAAATAACTTTATTGTGCATATTCACCTACATTTTAAAAAATATGACTTTAAGAACGTGTGTAAAATTGTATGAAGAGGCGGGAGCGGTGCAATGACATGCAACCCGAGAGACTCCTCAGTTGGACAGGCGGCGGAAATCTGGTCCCGATATTGCTTTTTTTTCAAATACCATTATCTTTTTGAATTCGTTCATATACAGAATACAATATACACACCGTTCTTCGGAAGCAAAGCTCTTTGATGATTTACGAAATATTTGTCAAGGGGTCATGGTTCACTCTTTTAATTTTTCAGAGTGATTTTGTTCATACGGAATAAGAGATGAAATAGAAATATCAATGCATCGGTATTGAAATATGCTCGGAATGTGATGATTTTCTTTTTAATATTCAAATTTTGGAATGTCGAGATGCATCATGGAAATTCTGCATTGCAGAGTTAATATGCATAATATCAGTCGTGCAAATGTGATTGTTTTTATAGGCAATATTTTCCCTGATAATCAAAATCAATTCATAAAGAAAATTTCAACGCAATTCCATCCCAATATCAAATAAATATTGAAGTAGAACCGTTGTATAAATTGCAATTTAATAGAAAACTCGGTTTGTCTTACTGATTTCTACTGAAGATTGTCCAGTTATGTCAGATGGGGGGGGGGGGGGGTGGTGCAGGGTGCATATACCTCACCCTCCTCATTCTACAAACAGACAATGTTTGTCCCTGCAAGTATAAACCTTTTTTTATGTCCCCTTTTTGATATTCCCCTGTATTGCTATTATATTTCAGAACTTCTAGTGAAAAGTGTTATAGGATATACATATATTTTATTCCCTATTACCTTGTTTACGACAATGCATTGAAATTGAAAACTACATGTATGTATTGATAATTGATGAGACAAGTTTAATACCTTACAAGTCATTGGAACACACCATCACACTTATATGGTTATACTATAAAAAAATCATATCATATCTGCAACGATTGGATTTTAAAACATTTTTTTGTAAGTATTTACATAATTTCGAATAACACTATAAAATAATTTTTAAACATCGGCAAAAGTGAACACAAATAAACAAGGATTGAGTATTATATTAATTTTGTTTAGAATTATGATGGTTTCTAAATATAAGATCATAAAGTTGCAAAAGATATTTGTTACGCTATAAGTGTCCATATACATGTACTCTATCTATACAGTGCGTATCAAAAAAAAGTTTACACTTTGAAAAAGCCCTGGGAATTAGAAATTATACAACATGTGGGTAATTTTTCACATATAATCTTAGGTTTGGGTCTCATCTATCCAATGTGAGTAAAAGTTTTGACAGAATGTTGCACTTGAGTGAGCACTGTCCATTTTTGTAAAGCTCGCAGAAATTTGTTTGCGCAGAAATGCTAGTTTTCATACTGTGTCAAGGGGAAAGGGTGAAATCAAATTTATCCTGCGAAACATTTCTCATACATTTCCCTTGCACTTTTAGTCAATTGAAATAAAACAGATACATTTAAGCATTTTGTAACGATTTTGCCACCAGAATTGCAATGTCAACACTTAGTAAGCACAACCTCTACCTTTTTGTGCCAGCTGGATCTGAGGACATAACTCAATGCGAATAAAAGTTTATATCAGACATCTCCAGCGTTTTTTTTTCAATAAGTTTTTATCATTTAAAGTGGGTTTACATTTCATTTTTTATCTAATACTTGTTTCTCCATACCTTTTCCAAGTCTGACAATGATTAACAAAATGAAAATCAAGCCTAAGCCATTTCATGTAAATCACAGCTCAGTGTAAAGCAAATATCGTCACGATGGTCTCGGTGTGTGGGGGAGTGGGGTGGGGCGCAATGAACTCTTCGAAGTGTTTTGGTCAAGGAAACAAGTTAAAAAGGAAAAAGATATCTTCAAATCAATTTTACGAGCTAAATTCAACGTGTACTTTATGATTAAGGTCTACTTTTATTCGCTTAATCATTTCAAAGTTCTGCGCAAATCATTTTTCACTAACTTTTCAAAAGTAAGTGGTGCTCACTCAAGCGGAAATATTTTTCGACAGTTATATCGTCATTTGCTTAAATGATCTGTACCAATGTTTAATTGTAGAAAAATCATCGGGATATTACAAATAAATAATTTTACAGGAATTTTTCTAAGTGTAAACCTTTTTTGATACGCACTGTATAGGCGGATCCAGGATGCGAAGTGGTCGCCCCCCCCCCCCGCAGCAGCGCAAAGAAATAAAGAAAAAAAAGAGAAGGAAAGAGGAAAGAGAGGGAGGGGAAAGGAAAGATAAGATGAAGAAAATTGAACGAAACTCTCCATCCTTCTATCTATCTACATCTATCTATCTATCTATCTACATGACTTGTATCTATCTACCTATCTATCTACATGTATCTATCTATCTATCTATCTACATGTACATGTATCTATCTACATCTATCTATCTTTCTATCTATCTATCTATCTACCTATCTATCTACATGTAGGTATCTATTTCGCTATCTAGTTAACTGTCTGTCAGCACATACTTTACATTATATGCTGGTCTCTGTGTTACTCCGTTGTACTTTGGGAGTAAATTTTTTAAAACAATTTTCCAAAATGTATTCAAGCGAAGGTCGAACAAACATACAGGGTACATTTTTTAAAGATAATTGTCTTCCTTGAACGCTTTACTATTATAATCATTATCAATGTCATCTACTACTTCTTCTACTACTACTACTACTACTACTACTACTACTACTACTACTACTACTACTACTACTACTACTACTACTACTACTACATGTACTACTACAACTACTACTACTACATGTACTACTACTACTACTACTACTACTACTACTTTTAGAATTATTATCATCATTATTATTACTGTTACTATTATTACCATCATTACCATTATTATTGTCATATATATTGTACATTTCAAGATAGCTCAGAATAATGTAATATTAAATTTATTCGTATACTTTATTTGAATATAATAACATTTTTTATCCTATACATTTCTTGGCTCTTCGAATGTTGAATCTATCGTTTTGAATGGATGTATTGATAAAATCTAAAATTATGTTTTGATAAAAAAAACTCTTAGTAATGTAGTATGGATAGATGGTGAAGCTTAGAGTAGCTACATATTTTCTTTCATAGGAGCATAGAAATGTGAATACTTCGATTGTTCATAAATTTCGAAAAATGTGAATAGCAAGTTTTCATGTAAGACATTGCAATTACCGGAAATACCAAATGTGACGAAGGCATCTTTTTTTTCTGCATATGGAAATACATGTAAGCGAATTTGCTCTCAAATTCATTCCAATAAAATGCAAAATACAATGTATCTCCCATTGCCTCTCAAATAAGAGCCTGCATATACCTACGAGATGTGTTTGTGAAAAATAAGAGCTTGTATATCATGAAATATTCTCTTATAAAGTGTTTGTATTTAACCCGCATTTCTGTTTTACCAAGCGTGCAGTAGTGTACAATAGTGTAAGATATTGTAGACCCACATCGAGTGTTGTTTAGGAACAGGAAGAATAAATGAGGTTTATATGCATATTACCTGTACCGTGAAGTTATTGTGACGTCACGTATAAAGGTTCAACGGTAAAGGATTTCTTCATTTTTTTTCAACATTTGTCGAAGAGCTCGTCTGTGTGCTTGATTAAAAATATAAATTTTCCAGAATAAGTTTGTATTTGATAATTCAATATGTTTATTTGTACAATCCGATCCATGTGTAGTGGACTATTGATCTTCTAACATGATTGTGAATGTTAAAAAGCGAACTTGGGAAAACTTGTAGAATAATAATAATAATAATGATAATAATAATAATTACAATAGGCATTTATATAGCGCCATATACTGTATCTAGAAATATCTATTCCGAGCCGCGATGTTATTATTATGATTACCCCGGTTTTTAGCTCGAGCTGCCTTTCAGCGCTCATGCATTTGATGAATTGATCCTGCCGGGCACCCATTCACCTCACCTGTGTTGAGTGCAGCACAATATGGATAAATTTCTTGCTGAAGGATATTACGCCATGGTTGGGATTCGAACCCACGACCCGAGCTATTTCAAAGTCAGAGGACTAATCCTTTGGGCCACAACGCTCCACACTGCACTGGAAAACTGAAAACTGCAAACATGTCGAGTATGCCTACAATTATCACTGATTAATATTGCTTTACAAAACTTCCTTTTCTGGATGTGGGGAATTCAAATAATTTGAAACCAATGTTTGGAGGCTACACTGAACTGAGGTTTATTCACAATTGTAAATTGACACTTAATTTAAGATGAACAAAATATTAAATAAACACTCTAGTCCTTGATGAGGATGACGAATTAATTTTAAATAAGTTAATATGAGTAAACACAATCATATAAAACCTTATATGTTGAAGTTATCCATTCATCAGGTTCAAATACATATGCTACGTGTAGAGTCATCTGACTCCATAAGAGGAAGTTGAAGAGAATAGAAAGAGACGAAGAAAAGGTAGAGGAAGTGACACATGTAACGGATCCAGGTAGGGGAATATTCGGCCAGTGACCCCCCCCCCCCCCCCCGCTTGAGAGCCAAATAAAATATTGTTAATGGAAATGTCATGCATAGGTACATAAACCAACATTAATCGCGAATGAAGACTTTTTTTCTGAACAGAAATGCAACCCCCCCTGGAAAATCCTTGATCCTCCTCTGATATGTAACGAAGACTTTTCTGGGATGTAAATATTATTTTATTGATGATTTCCTTGTTTTCCAGGAATTGCAAATGTTAAACCTTACTACCATTTCATTCAAATTGTAAAATAGTTTACTATTTAAAGCTTGATGTGAATGTCAAGATAGTCCATACATAATAAGCATAACTTAAAACACGTGTCTCATATATATTCACATAATCTTGAATATCGCAATTGGTCAGAATGGAAGTTAACGCACTAACTATACATGCTATGTGTACATCAAAGAGCAAATGGCTTGTTGGAATAACCGTTTGACAGGCGCGCCGGAACACTTTCAGTTTTGGGGGGGGCAAAATCCCGAAGGGGGCACAATATTTCTTTGACAGCGGGAGAGGCTGTGGGACCCCCCCCCCCGTAAGGACTTTGTGTAAAAATGGAGTATAAAAGTTGCGTTTCTAAGAGTATTCAAAAATAAATTTCTTGAGAATTAAAGGTCAAGTCCACTTCAGAAAAAAATGATTTGAATCAATAGAGAAAAATCTGACAAGCACAATGCTGAAAATTTCATCAAAATCGGATGTAAAATAAGAAAGTTATGACATTTCAAAGTTTCGCATATTTAAAGAAAAATAGTATATTAACGAGCCAGTTACATCTAAATGAGAGAGTCGATGATGTCACTCACTCACTATTTCTTTTGTTTTTTATTGTTTGAATTATACAATATTTCAATTTTTACGAATTTGATGTTAAGGACCTCCTTGCCTGAAGCACATAATGTTAAAATAATGGAATTCCAGGGAGGAATGAAACTTCATTACACATGACGAGAAAATCAAAATATTTCATATTTCATATAATGAATACAAAAGAAATAGTGAGTGAGCGATGTCATTAGTTACCTCATTTGCATACGGACCGAGATGTACATATAACTGTTTTGTGAAATGAAGCGAAACTTTAAAATGTCATAACTCTCTTATTTTACATCCGATTTTGACATGTTTGATGAAATTTCCAGTGTTATGCTTTTTGAATCTTTCTCTTTTTATTCAAATCAAGTTTTTGTTGGGGTGGACTTGTCCTTTAAACAGTCTTGGTGTTCTTTTTGCTCCTTCTGTTTCCTCCCTTCTGACCCAGACTGGTGTTTTTTCATGATCAGGGTCGCAAACGAAATTGTTTCAAACCAATAGGCCTTTTAAAGACTTTAAGATGACAAACATGACCGTACGCAGACGGGGGCCGCCGATCGAGAGGGCAAAATTAAAAAAAAAATCACCAAAAGTGTGCACGAAATACTTCAATTTTATTCTAGAAAATGCAAAAGCTCCCCCATCACAAACCCCCTTGCTCTTAAATTTCTTCGAAAATTTAGGTCTTGCAGCCCCACCCACTGCCGGATTTTTTTAAAGACTATTTTTGCAAACGTCCATGAATAACAAAAGCTGGGATTAACCAGAGAACATAGCTGCCATCTCAATCTGATTAGTAACAGGTAATGGGAAGAAGTTTTGAAATCTAAAATACATAAGTGCTATATCATATGAGCTGAAGTAGTATATCAGACAAAACGCCTTCCAATCATGCCAATGAAAAGGAATAGAGAAAAATACGGGTCTGTGAAAATATCGTATATAAGATTTTTTTTATAGTAGAGCAGTACTCTAACGCTTATTTTTTTTCTTTTATATTCTTTATTTACATTTTTATTCATATCTCGGATAATATGAGTCTGGTCAAGAAGACACTTTTACAGATGATTTTATTTTTTTCATGTCTAAACATTATCTCTTAGTTGCTTTCGAGTGGGATTCACCATTTTCACAAATTATAAATTATAATCCTCTACACATGATTATTCTGTGTGAAATTTTCTGATAACATGTCTATATTGAGTTGAAATGACCTTGCTATTTTCTTCAGGGCACTGACTTGTTATCACTGTATCAACTCAATTTATATTTAGTTGAAAATGAAATAATTGAAACAAGTTTCTCGAGATGTTATGGTTTCTGGGCTTGACAGCTATGAAATAGATTCCATATGTTGCTCGAGTAACTCGTGTTCATGCGCGTTTGTGATATCGGGTCCGGTCTGAGCGTTTCTGGGCGACCGCGCGTTTGTTAGACGACACAGCCAGCATCATAGAGTTACAAACCTAATTATTGATGGACCACTATCAATTTGCCATTCGCTTTTAGTCTGAAATGTATTCATTAAAAGGTTAAACGTTATCACACTGTAATAAGATGGAAAAGGCTTATCAAAGGTATGTTTCACAGAGGAACTGTTCGTCAAAAGACGTGAGACCTATTATGATAATGTATTTGCCCCGTCGAGGGCAAATTTTTTTCATTTTTGACAATGGAAATGACAGTTTTCAGGCAGAAAAGTGCCTTTGTTTACTTTTGTCCTTAGATAATTTATCATTTTTCTACTTTCAGGGGGGCACATGGGGGCCTTGCAAAATCTCGTTTTGCCCCCCCACAATTTTGGGGGGGCAAGTGCCCCCCTGCCCCCCCCCCCCCCTGCCCGCTTCCGGCGCCCTTGCCGTTTGAGCTTAGTTGAGTTAGAAAGTAGCGAATCCCTTTACCAAATAACAGCAGTTAACATCCTTATTGGTCCTCAGCAAATAAAAAAAAGTTTAATACATTAACAAACGACAGTCTAATATTCTTCCGCGGAGATCGTTGGTAAATAATAAGAAAGAGGGTCATAGAAAATCACCATCACAGTATCATTGTTACTATTGTTATTACTGTTGTTTTTTTAATCATCATTACTACTGTATCATCATCATTACCATGGCAAGGATCTTAAAATCTATACATGCCTCTTTCATTTACACGTCTGATTAAGTGTCTTTATACACCGTCTTCTGTATGGGACAGAACCATGAGAACGCAAATTAGCTCGGTTACTTTCTCAGCAAGCCAGTCATCTTATCGGTTTCAGAGGTAAATGTCCTGGGGGGCGTTTCATCAATATTTTCGTCCGACAAGTGGTCAGATCTGACAACTTTCCTGGATTCTGATTGGTTGAGAAGCACTGTTACCATAGTAACTGTCGGATAAAACAGTACTGGTCGGACGTCTGACAAGTCCTTTCATGAAACGCTCCCCTGGAATGAGAGTCTCATCTCTACTTGTTGCAGCAGTCCACATTGAGGTACATGTAGGTCATATAGGGATGAGAGCTAACTCCTTGAAGATATAACCTGCAGAAAGTGTGATGGACCCTTTCCTTGATGACAAAATATTTGTATTGAAAGACCTAGCTCATTACTTTTGTTCTGTCAATTTTCAAGTTGATAAAAGTAATGGTCCAGGCTGGAAATATTTATATCTTATTAAATAGAGTAAAATTAACAGAGCAAAATGCTGAAAATTTGAATTTAAAGATTTGCATTATTTCGGTGAAACAATTCTAGGCATGTCTTTATCTGTTTATGAATATTCATTAGTTGGGTTGATGATTTCATATTCCCACTTGTTCTTTTGTATCTTATTATATGAAATAGGGTATATGAAAGTTTTTGCTACCAAGAACTAAAGGGTTGACAACTGATTACGTGCATTAGTTATTTATTGCCGCAACTTACATGTATTTCATCATAATGGAGACATAATCATTTACACATGTATGAAAAAACGAAACATTATTTGTGATTTCATGTAACATTGCCGCTTTGTAAATCAGTTCTATAACTGAAAGGACTACCCTGTGTACATAAAACTGAAATAAATAACATAAGGGAAAGTGGGGATGTGACATCATCAGCCCATCTAATGAATATTCATGACGAAGTGCATGTAATTGTTTTCACAAAATACTGATAAACCATGGATAAACTGTTAAATTCAATAACTTGATGAGATTTTCAGCATTTTACTCTATATATAAATATTTTCAGCCCGGAGCAAGACCTTGAATGCTATACTGTGTAAGTCTCATCAGAAGCAGCCGTTTATGAAAATCGTAGGAAGACAGATTTGCATATTTGCAAAGATTGTCTGGAAAGTCCTTGATGAACAACAAGAACATCAGTGGATAGAGTACAGTACCCTGTGGAATGCCTGAAAGATCTTTCTAGATTCTGAGTCATCTGCCACAAGAGATCGATATTACTGAACATATTTAAATGTAGTCATTACAATCGCTTCCGAGTAAGTTATGAGTTAGTATGAACTAAAATGTCCAAATTCTACGAAAACCCCAAGGCAAAACTTTTGACCTTTTTGTTAAAAATAAGCGAAACTTTGAAATGTCATAACTTTTTTTCTTATTTTAAATCTGATTATGATGAAATTTTCAGCATTGTGGTTGTCTGATTTTTCTCTATTGATTGAAATCAACATTTTTCTGAGGTGGACTTGACCTTTAAACAGGACTGTCACTCACTGGTCTATGTGGCGTGCGCCAGTAATCCAAGTTACATGTACATGTACATTGTATTTGGGGAAGTTATAAATTGATTGCAGAGGTTCGATGTTCGAGCCCTGGTCACATCTTTCGGATGGTGACGTTAAAGGTCGGTCCCAGACGTAAATAATCATATCTCATTGATACACGTCTGACAAAACTCAAATACACACACGCTGTCAGCACCCAGTCCAAGGTAAGCCCTATGTAGTATTCATAAGTTCGAGTATTTTTGGATCTTGAAGCAACAATATTGAATCATAGCATTAGAAACCAAATATAAAGTATTATAATTAGATATTTTGAAGAAAAAGAAATCCAATGTCCATTTTCATTAACAAAATGGTAAAGTACATGACTGTGTAATCAATTCAAATCAAATTAAATCAATAATTATAATGGCACTTTGACTTTCCATGCCGAATGAATGTGGCTGGGTATAGGAAAGTCTAACATAAAAACCTAGTCTTATTGACACTATAATGCTAATGTTGATGATGATGACGATGATGATAATAGTAGCAGGAGTAGTAGTAGTAGTAGTAGTAGTAGTAGTAGTAGTAGTAGTAGTAGTAGTTTTAGTAGTACATTGTATTAGTGGTGGTAGAAGTGCAATAATTATAATTACTATAGTATTCCAATCGCTGTAACTTGTCAGTGATGTCTGACTTTGGGAATTTCACTGACAATGATAATAATGTTAGCTAATGAACAATATAACCACAATGGCAACATAAAATCATGACTTACCAAACATAGTGTTAACATAAGCACGGCAAGTAATCGGCAAGTAGCAGTCCAGCAAACGACCGCCATGGCGTCGAATAGTCGCGGATGATTCGTCCACTGAGGAAATGTTAATAGAACTTTGTCAAACTCTCATGGATAAATCCTTTCGTTAGTACGTCAATGATGAGAAAATGTTGAAATGGTATATCCACAATGGGAGCCTAGTCCAAGTTCTGCTCTGGAAGTTGTTGCATGTATGGTTAGATCGGAAGTGCAAGATGTTGCATGAAAACGATCCTATCTCTGACAACCCCTGAAGGTTCTGTTATATTCGTCTACCGTAGACAAGAGAAACTTTCGACCGATTATGTTGTCGGTTCTCAAAACAAGGTCCTAGCCCTTAGTTGTTGCTCGATGAAATATGGGTGGAGTGTCCGTGATATTGATGGACTCTAAACTCTCAACGCCCACATCTATGTCAGATGGAACAGTATATCAAGCTAGCACACCCGTGTACACACAGGAGGTGTACAGATCTCAGGTCACGCACTTCTCCAAAAGCAGTTGAAACACCCATTTTTGTTGTTACTTATCGAGGCGTGGATGCTTGATCTAGCATGCTATGGAACAGTACCGCGGGTGAGTACATGGTGCATTGATTAACATAACAAAAGGTGGCGAGAGGTACAAAAGAGTGGTTTTGTTGGTAGTAAAAAAAAGACTCAATTCAGGGGTAATGATTGATTCCCTAGCTGGTTCAGATTTAGCGATTTATCAAATTTTAACTAATTCTCACCCGGTAATATAAAGTGTAAATCCCTTTTATTTTCTGGTAAGCGGTTACTTGTATCGGGTTTTATAAAAAAGCTAATATGGGCCCTTACTTCTCGCACGTAATGAATTGTTTAAGATAAAAATACATAAGAGAAAAGCAATGAAAACTCATAGAGAAACTGAATTATAAACGTTTTATCAGAAGAATTATTTTATTACCAAAACTTATATGACATTTGTTTTCATCATTCGGTTGTTATGAAAGGGGGTTGCATAATAACGCGTCAACCGACTTCTTTTAACAAAATGATTATTTTGTTTACTTTCCAAGAGGAAAGTAGGTTGAAATATTCAGAGAATAGGCCTACTCGGATTACAAGCAGAAAAGTGGAATTTCGAACAATATCAGAGTTAACTACCTATTGGGATGCTGCCATATATAATAGCAGATAATTGATGTTTTTTTGTTGTTGTTGCTCGCTACCTAATTTTTGAAGAAAAAGTGGACTCGATAATTTTCTGCACCTGTTACGGTAAAAAAAAAGAAAAAAAATCAAAACCATTTAAATCAAATTTTGTGATATTTTGGCCAATCCATTTGTGAAGGAATTACTCAGTTGACAAAGTGCAATCTGAATTTGTATTAGTGAAAGTTAGTATAATGATATCCCATATACAATTAAAATTTAAGCGGTGCGAAGGAGCAATATATATATACATATATATATATATATAATATATATGCCAATAAAATGGAATTTTAAACCTTCAACACACTCATGATAGTATATTATAGTAAAGGGGCGCTTGCTGGAATGCAAGGAAGCGTATATAGCAAGCGAGAACCAACCGAGAAGCGAGAAAATTCCTGATTTTTGTTTTAATGTTCATGATATATCATGTATGTTTTTAATTTTTCTGGTCAGCACATGAAGTGGACTCGATGATATCTATTTTCTTCTCCTTTTTTTTTGGGGGGGTCCTATAAACAGAAAACAGAGTGGCCCCTGTGCCTGCTTACTAGCTATGTCAGAGCATATTGCATTCCAATAGGGGAGAGAACCGAGAAACTCAAATCTTAGTAAGAGAGTCAACACTGAATGAAGTTGTTTTATTCGTTTCTTTCCTCCTTTCCCTTATTCCATGTTCCCCATATGCTTAATTTTCATGATCTTGAAAGTATTGCTGGGGTGCAACTGCTGTTCTTGTCCCCCCCCCCCTTCGATCTCTTACCCCTTCCCTCAATTTTCACTCGATGACGCGAAGATTATTTAAAAAAAAAACACGAAAAGCATAAGGGATGGGTAGCTCGAGAATGGAGCTGGAGAGGGGATGAGAGATAGAGTGATAGAGAGGGGGGAGGAAGCAGAGAGAAAAGGGGGAGGGGTAGAAATCGGACGGGTGTGTCAGATCGCTACCCGACTGTTCAAGGTTGGTCGGTAGATGGAGTATGGACACATCCAGAATCAAACCGGATTGTTACCTTGACAGTCCTCAATTTCATATCAACGTCAGCCATAAAGAACACGACATTCTTTCGATACTAAATAACATGATTATAGGGCATGAGGAAAACATGAAAGTTATTTTAACCACAAGTTGGGCAACAAAATTGAAGGTGCAGAGAAAAGTAGAGTGAAATTATTTTCTTTAATTTCAAAGTCTAGGACCATCGAACATTAATGTACTTTTAGCTAATAAAGTTCTAAAACGGGGTAAATGAAATTCTTGAGATTGTCCAATAGGCAGGATGATAGGGTAATTACGAAATGACAGATGAAGAAGAATCATTAAAACGAATACACGTGAATTATATTTTTGTAAATTATCCAAAATGAAGTAAGCATAGGTCACTTTGCTGTAAAAAAAAATACTGGGTCTGTGTATGAACTAAAAGCTGAGTCGTGTATTACAGGAAGGGACGTCATTTACAGTATTAACAGTCTATCTATAAAGGTTTGACGGGTGCTGCGACAAGCACGTATCCCATAATTCAGGTAAGGTATAAGATCAACAAGGAATTTAGCAATAATAGTGATGACGATGAAAAATAGTATTTCTATTGATAATCCCAATAATCCCAATATTTCGCGAAATAACCTTACAGGTACTATCAGTAGGCTTATGTCGAAAGGGTGGGTGCTGTCGCGTTAGGGTGCGTCAACGCGAACGCGAAGATTCGTCCAAAGCCCCCCCCCCCCCTCCCCGGTTTGGCCGAAAGGGTGCGTTGGGAGCGCCACGTCGCGTCGCGTTCACTGGAACTTTGGGGTGAAAATTATTATTATTATCATTATTATAAGTATTATTATTATTATTATTTTTATTATTATAAGTATTATTATTATTATTATCATTATACAAACAACACGCACATATTATTATTATTATTATACACATAACACGCACACATACACAACAGATACATCTCACAAAATATACTGAGGCAGGGTCTCAAGTGTAAAATATAGTAAGGTAGGGTCTGAAGAGTTAAACGTTGTGAATGCTGACCCGACATCAATTTTGGCCTTGCCCTTCCAGGACACATCTGCCGTAAGTTTTATAATTTGGGGGACACCAAATATCTGCAGGTACACGAATGTTTTCCTTTGTAATAAATACACACCTGCAAAGTATAAAATTGAAGGTAAGTTACTTTTTTTATTTGAAAGAACCTTGAAATCAGTCATAATTTTTACATGTATCAATATTACACCATAAAACATTTCCACCGAAAAATCCTCATGCAGCATGCCGTCATTGTTTTTTTTTTTTACCTTAAAAAGAATGTTTGTGCCATATGATGATTTATGTTCCTATGCAAATTTCACATAGCACTCGTCTTTTTTGTTTGTTCAGCTTTCTATAAATATTTGTATTTATTTATTCATTATTATTAAACACACCCTTTCGTCCAAACCGGGGGAGGGGGCTTTGGACGAAAGGGCGCGTTCCAGTGAACGCGACGCGACGTGGCGCTCCCAACGCACCCTTTCGGCCAAACCGGGGGGGGGGGGCTTTGGACGAATCTTCGCGTTCGCGTTGACGCACCCTAACGCGACAGCACCCACCCTTTCGAAATAAGCCCTATCGGTATGGTATTTCCAGTAAAGCTTATTACCAACGGTAGCACCCGAGAAATTTAATGAATATGACGTTTTCTAAACTAATATCATCTATGGGAAGTAAATGAATGGAATCGCTAAATAACATCGTTTTAATTTACAGATAATTTGTTGGATCTTATGCATTGTGTTCTCTATCAAAAGTATAAGGTATTAGATCATGGCAATGATATATATATTGGAATTTTCAGCAAAGAGTATGAACGAAATTACATTGATGATTAACAAAAGTCATTTATATAGATGATAAACAAGATACGGCCAAACAAATTGCCATGCGGGACTCCACAGTTAATATATTTTGCATATTGGATGTATGGCCATTCAAAGATACGAAATTGGCTTCTATTGGACCACTCCAAGGCCTTCCCGCGCACCCCACAGTGAGAAAGTTTATATGATATATATTATCATGGTTAATGGTGTCGAAGGCCTTGTAGAAGTGAAGAAAATGCCGACACTTGTGACCAATAAAAAGCGTGGGCCACTTCATCAACGAAATTCCGAAATGCATGTTCTGTGTCATGTTTTTTTCTCTGAATCCAAACTATAAGTTTGAAAGAAAAAATATGGTGATATTTTAATAAATCCGTTAATTTGTTATAAACAATTTTTCTAAAATTTTAGACAAGGACGATAATAAAGAAATAATAACTTATACTTGTTACCCTTTTGAACAACTGAATGACCTTGGCAAATTTCGTGTTATCAGGGACCTGTCCAGGGGTTAGTGAAAAGTGAAAGATAATTGTCAAGGGGTCGACAATTTCAGAAATTATACCTTTTAAAATGAAGTTATCGACATCACCATAATCAGGAGTTTTTAACATTCAAATTAGACACAATATCGGTAATACGGGAGTGAAAAATATTGCACTAAATTATATGTACGTAGATATTCATGAAAATGTTTCGTTGAAGGGGATGGGGCGATATTTATGGCTAGGTAATTTCCTATAGTTAATTTTATGAGCTTTATTTTACAGCATCTCAAATAATATCACCGTTAGAATGTCAGTTTTTTCTCCTTATTTTCCCTCCATATTGACAGTTCCTATATACTCCCTAGATTCGTCATACTGACTGAAAAGTGTACGTGTTGTGCAGTTTTGCGTTTACATGTATACGTTGTGACAAAGGACATATGCCATTATTACTCTTCAATTTAGTTTTACCTTGAAGCTCATCAGATCCATAAAAGCATGGTATTCATGACAGTATAACTTTATAACTTAATAATTCAACAATTGTTTAGTGTATACTTTTTAACTACGTAGTTCGGGTCAATGATAATCTATCCGTCTATTTTTGGAACGAAATAAAAACACGCAAACAGAAATTTAAAACCAAGATCTACAGATTAATAGATGTAAAATGAACGTGACGCTGTAAATTTAGTCAA
Organism: Lytechinus variegatus; assembly: GCF_018143015.1. NCBI lineage: Eukaryota > Metazoa > Echinodermata > Echinoidea > Temnopleuroida > Toxopneustidae > Lytechinus > Lytechinus variegatus. Next base: position 78,840,664 of record NC_054740.1, on the reverse strand, counting down.
TTTGAATATTGACTAAATTTACTAGTAGGTAAGTAAAAGACGAATAAAAGGTGCAATTCACTCAATACACGTTTTATACTTTTATATAATATTTCCTTTACCATTTTGTAAACCATGGTTGATTTTTTTTGGTGAGCATAAGTAATGCCAATTGCTTAAACCAATTTAAAGGTCAAGTCCACCTCAGAATAATGTTGATTTCAATCAATAGAGAAAAATCAGACAAGCACAATCCTGAAAATTCCATCAAAATCAGGCGGATGTAAAATAAGAAAGTTATGACATTTCAAAGTTTCGCTTATTATCAACAAAATAGTTATATGAACGAGCCAGTTACATCCAAATGAGAGAGTCGATGATGTCACTCACTCACTATTTCTTTTGTTTTTTATTGTTTGAATTATACAATATTTCAATTTTTACGAATTTGGCGATTAGGACCTACTTGCCTGAAGCACAAAATGTTAAAATAATGGAATTCCATGTGTTCAGGGAGGAATGAAACTTCATTTCACATGACAATGGCGAGAAAATAAATATATTTCATATTTCATATAATAAAATACAAAAGAAATAGTGAGTGGGTGATGTCACCATTTCCTCATTTGCATACCGACCGAGATGTGCATATGATGTTTTGTGAATTGAAGCGAAACTTTAAAATGTCATAACTTTCTTATTTTACATCCGATTTTGATGAAATTTTCAGTGTTATGCTTTTTTGAATGTTTCTCTTTTTATTCAAATCAAGTTTTTGTTGGGATGGACTTGTCCTTTAAAGAGCTACTGAATTCTTTTACTTATCATTCGTGTTATTTGAATTTAATGGAAGTTTTGATATGAAATAAGTTTTTTCCTTATATTTTTATATCCAATTTGATGAAACTTACGTTAAGTTTAGAATGAACATAACCTTCAAGTTTATTACCTCTCAACGCCAAAGTCAGGGGTAGTTTGGACGGTTGTGAGGCTGTGAACGAACGATAGACTTTCCTTATCACCTAGGTATATGGATCAATGATCATTTATCTCTTTAATACAACAATCGCACAATCAACAATTTAAATCGAATTTCATTCTCCAAAGTGCATCTACGGATGTAAAGAAAATATGCATAATGATTAGAAGACCCAATAGACTGATTGCTTAACCGAGATATATATATATATATATATATATATATATTATATATATATTATATATATTATATATATATATATATATATATATATATATATATATATATATATATATATATTTATACATAATCTGACATTTATAATTTCTTCTTATGCAGGCCTACATGGTATGTGGAGTGAATGATAGCCCTTCCCATCTTTAGATGGTTCGTCAGCGCTGTCACCGTATTCCCTCATGCATGCTGTGTGACCTGAAATACAATGCACCAGATAATCACTGGTACCATGGACCTATTACGTAAGAGGTCCATGTTGGTTCCAAGGAGCTCCTTGCTGGTACAGTTCAGTGCAAATGAATACCATAGATCATGTAGATCGAGATCCCTGTGAAGTTATACGGTATCTGATGGGTGGTTGATTCACTGTGACTTGTTCAGTGTGATTTTCCACAGCTCTGTGTTTCTTATCAAAATGGCGAAATTGATCACTGTATTTGGGGCCACGGGAATACAAGGAGGTTCTCTGGTTAGGGCACTTCTTCAGGACAGCAGCTATAAAGTTCGAGGCATCACTAGAAATGTGGAGAGCGAAAAGGCAAAAGCTCTTGCTGAACAAGGTAAGATATGAAGTTTTACTTAATAATTTTCACGTAACCACGAATGGGGCGTATGTGACATTCCGAAGATTCATATCATGGAAAGGTAATGATTACGACGGGAAATGTCACTGCGCAACTATATATATAGGTTTCATCATGAAGGTCGAGTGTTCCGAGAAATTGTTGAGTTTGGTCATGGTTTCTTATTCGTATTCAAATCCATGGATGTCGATCGGGGGGGGGGGGGGGGACTCGATCGTCAAATTGAACCAAAAATCAAAGTCATATATCTTTTAAGTATCGTCAGTTTCGCCTTAATTTTTATACCTTTTAAGGTATAAATCTTATTTCAATTCTCCCACTCAGACCTGATTTATTGATACTCTATTTACATGTATTAAAACAGGAATTCGATCACGGGGGACATTCGGGGGGGGGGGGGGGGGGGGAGGGGGAGGGCAATAGTATTGATTTAAAATGTGAATTCGCCTAATTTTACCAAAAGCTTAAATTTAATCATTTAATACTTTACTGCCAAATTATTTTTTCGCCAAGCTAGGTTTAACACCTATTGTGGGGAAGAAGGATAGATTTTAAAAGATGCGAGAATTTCTGGTGATAAGTGCGTGTAATTTAGGCAATTAGATATGATTATGTAAAGCTGGGACGGACCTTCAACGTCACCATCCGAAAGACGTGACCAGGGCTCGAACCTTCCACACCTTGGATCACGCGCGCTCACCTGAAATGCATTACCCCTATCTTTTATAGTATGATTGCATACAGTTTAATTCAGTGTAACTGTTTTGGGCTTAATAATGGGAAAGACGCAGAAGAGTAATAATCGTGATAACAATACTAATGTCAGATTTTGTGACAAAAATCACGCCTTATTCATGTATTCATTTATTTTACAAGGTACTGGGACCCTATTCGCGTCTGTTACGATCTTATAAGCGAATCGTGCTTAAAGTGTAACTCGCCGGGTAAGTTCGCGTAAAAGTGTTCTACTGCAAATATAATGTACGAGCGCACAATGGGCGAGAATATCACTTCAGTACAAAATATTCACGCACAAACACTCTGTATGTTTCTTTTTTCCAACTACTTAAATTTTCTTTTGGGGTGGGGTTGTAGTCCGTACTAAAAAACACTTCTTTCTCATCACAAATAAATAAAAGAGATTTAAGACACATAATAACCTGGTAAAAAATGCGTGCATCCGGTGCGTTGGTGTACAAACAAATGGTACCAAGCAACACAGAGGCAGTGCGTGCACACACTGGACACATTTTCAATAAGCTAGGGAGCGAGTTACAATATAGCAGGAGTTTACAGTTTAAGACCGTAACACCCGGCCCGTCTTTTTTTTGTCTATAATCGATGAAATGAAACAAAAAAAATCTTGTTTTTCTAATTAAAGTTTGTGGATATGTAAGGTTATGTCGTATGGAAATGTGTGTATTTATTTCTTTTATCACTTTCAAATTTCTTAAGGTGTCGAAATGGTGAAAGCCTCAATGGATGATGTCGCTTCTTTAGAGAAAGCTATGGAGGGAAGCTACGGTGTCTTTGCTGTGACAAATTACTGGGAATTGATGGACCAAGCAAAAGAAACTGAGATGGTAAGATGAATAAAAAGAGCATCAATATTGAATGAAAGTCTCGGTGTTTATATTGCTGTAAATGAAACTTGTTATGCTTGGAAGTTACTTGCAGAAGGGCTTCATAGGACTTGATGGACTTTTCATGACTATAGGCGCTCTCTTTATGATTTATTCCAAGTATTCTTGAAGGTTACAAAGAAGGGAAGAACATCGGACTCTCTAAGAACACTTTTTGCGAGTTTTTGAGTATATGAATGCTCACTATTCATATGATTTGCTTTTATTATCTTGACGAACGGACATTTCTTTGCCTAATGGAGACCGCTTTTAATTCTTTTTGCCAATATGGGCAATCAACACAAAATCATAGCCAAAATAAGTCCTGATTGGACTGTTCTTTCCCGTACATTCTTTAGATTTCAAACACTTCTAGTTGCATTAGTGTATGTGAAATAAGTTCCAATAAATTTAATTTCCACGACCGGTGGAAGGATCGACTAGAATTTCATGGGTTGTTTTCTAAATTAGTTATTCAACGATGTTCATTTAGGTGAAAAAGAATCTTATTTTTTTAATGACATTCAAGTAATTCAAACATGTTTTGTTAACTCGTCGTCTAGGGTAAAAACATGGTCGACGTTGCCAACAAAGTAGGCGTGAAGCATTTTGTCTTTAGTGGTCTACAGTCAGTCAAGAAGGCCATTGGGAAGCCATGTCCTCACTTAGAAGGAAAAGCGGAAGTAGAAGAATACATGTTTGCCTCAGGTCTACCTGCTTCTTCAGTTCGCTATGCCATGTACATGGATAATATCTGGGCTGCACTGACCCCACAAAAAGTCGCGGATGGCGAGTTTGTTTGGAGTAAGTATAATCTTTTGGAATTACATACCTTTGCTGTACCGCATTTTATATATGTATGTAAGAATAAATAAGGTCATTCCTTATTTCACTTCATTTTTTTACGCGGATAGGGGTATGGCACCAACAGACGCGGATATGGTGTTATGCATAATATACATTATGGACGAATCTTTGCGTCTGTAAAGCTGTAAACTTTTCTCTTAGTGGTAGAGCGCCCGCCCGCCTCATGAACGTTCGGTTCGATCTCCGACCGAGTGGTTTATTTTCAATTCGTCCAATTGTCAGATCGTTAACTATAATTTGGTCTACCATCAGTCTGTCCACTATCCACATGGGCTAATTGCAAATTCGACCACTCACCATTTCGTCTTATAGGCCTAACCAGTTGGTCCAATAGCCATTAAGTCTATGTTCCATTTTGTCTAATTTTACTTAGTGTTAATTATTGTGCAAAATGAATCAAAATTGACCAACTGGTTGGGAGACGAAATGATGATTGGCCCAAATTGTAATTGGTCCAAATGGTCGTTATGTTGATGGACGGAGTGGCATTATACTAAATGAAACTAGTCAATTTGGTGAGTGGACAATTTGGCAGTAGACGAATTGGCAATTTACTGGCCGAGTCATACCAAAGACTAAAAAAAAGACATCCTGCCTTCTTGCTAGGCGACCAGCATTTAATGTTTTCTTCAGCATTAAAAGAAAATACCACATAGCTGTATTGAACATTCATGAAAATTTAGCGGTGGAGAATGACACCAACTTATTGGGCCGTATTTTCGATACTAACACACTGGGCCTTTTCTGATCGCTAATCTATATGAGACCAGTGACGTAACTACGGGGGGGCTTGGGGCACGTGCCCCCCTCTCCAATCGGCTTGAGGGAAAAACAGGGAAAAGGAGAAAAAGAGGGAGACAAGAAGAGAAACGTAGTGGGAAAGAAGAAATTATTGTTCATTATGTTATATTATAATTTTGTTATGTTATATAACATAAGAAACATTTATTTCATAACTTTATGAAATGTAATTTGCTCAGGGCCTATGTCTTCATTGTTCCCGGTACTCACATTGTCTGTTTATCGGGATATATAATCCTGTTGTACTAAAACCTCCCGTTTTCAAGTAAAAAACACCAAATATATTTCCTCGCACTTCGAGTTATCATTCTTTTATGTAGTGGCATATGCTTCTTTTTCATGACTACTTTAAAGGACTGCCCCATTTTAAGGTCTTAATATAAAACATTTCCTGACGCGTGCTTACGTTCGTATTAGTGGATTGGTGAGATATGTCTGCTCTTCATGATCTCCTACAAACAGTCCTTAAAATTAATGTTCCCTTTTTCGCGATCGAATCATTTGGTTAAATGAAATACTTATGGTCTAAGTGAATTCCTACCAACAAGCCTTAGAATGCCCCTCTTCAGATCAGAATATTTGATTAGTGAGATGCGTATGATGATCATGATTACAATAACTACAAAAAGTGCCTCATGTGTTTAGATGTACAGATCGAATCAAGAACACAGCAAATGTATTAAACATCTCGATATAATGACGAATTAAAAGCTTGGAGGTCTTTGTAAAAAAAAATAGTGAACCGGATAAGCGGTTGCGTCCTTAGTTTTGCAGCTGACGAAAAGTTACAAACATGTCGTTTGTTCAGAGTCCAGGGTGAGCGTTTCATTAACATACATGTCCGACAGGATGTCAGATTTGACAACTTTCCTTGATTTTGATTGGCTGAGAAGCACAGTTACCACGATGACTGTCGGACCAAACAGGACTTGTCGGTTAGAACGTCTGACAAATCCTTCCATCGTGAAACACTCCTAAGGACGAAACTGCTGTTCTTAGTTGCTCTTTTCATGAAAGTTATTTGACAATACAATTTTCTTTTTCTTAAAGCATTTTCCGGAGCGGTTGCGAAGATTGCCTAATATCTATACTACGTATACCCTATATGATTTATATACCCATTATGCAGATGTTCCCATGGAAAACAAGGCAGTAGACGTGATATATGCCGGTGAGGCTGGACGTGCAGTAGCGGCTATCTTTAAAAATCCTGATCAGTATATCGGTAAGATGAAGCAAAGTTATCTGAAAGAAACTGGGGGAAATCTAAACAAAATCAGACAAACAAGAACAGAAAAATAAAATTTGAAAGAAAATAGATGCAATCATTTACATAATATAAAAATATGAAACTGACGCAATGTGACGTAAATAGTTCATTTTGCGCAGCGCATGAATTACTTAAATCTCATTACCCTCAAAGGAGAAATGTATACATGGCTCCGTTTCAATGGGCAGAGAGTATAATTTGATACCACTTTTACTGGGGATCAAATGAGATAATCAAACCGAAAATACCTAATAAAAAAAAATCAAGTTTATATGAATTACTTAAGTTAACAATGACACGCTTTCGTTCCTCGTTTTATATAACATGCATATGATTATAGATTCTGTACATGATGGTGCTCCCTTTTGAAAGGAATATATATCTCATAGCGGGTACAATTGATGATCTTAATCTCACAATTATTATTTCACGTATTTTTTCTTTCCAGGTAAATGTGTTGGATTATCAGGCGACAGAAAGACCGTGTCACAATACTGTGATATTCTCAATGCTATTCTTGAAGCAGAATCTGTTCATATTTCGCCCACCCAGGTACTAGAAATATTAAAAAAGCAAGACGAAAGGCAAAGAAGGAGGAAGATTATACAAACATTTCTATGCACTTAAGGAAATTAATAACATAGCATGCGCAGATATATTTTTATCGAGTTTACCGTACTCTCTTTATCCTCCGTCATATTTTCGATAAAGTTCCATATTGACTTAAATGTTTGTCACCACGTGCGTCGGGAGTTTGATTCCGGTCAATAATCTGCATGAACATTGAATTAATATTGTAAATATGAAGTATTGAAAGTGGAAAATTAAATGAATTGAATTGAATAGAAAAAATAGAGGCATGCTTTATTTCGTTCCGTTGATGACGTTTAAGGTCGGTCCCAGATTAAATAAGGATTTACATGCGCTTGTAGTAAACTACACTCACACTTAGACACACACACACTGCAACCATACCCTCACCCTATGTATTTTTGTTTGAATTGTAATTATTTTATATTGTCATCGAGGTAAAATATTTTTTCGTTCTTCTAACAACAGATGACGGCAAAAGAGTTTTCCCAGCTGCCATTTCCCGGAGCGGACGATTTGGGCGTCATGTTTGAGTTTTTTCAAACCGATCATCCATGTTACAGCAGGGAGGAGACAAAGAAACTTGATTCAGAGACCTTCGACTTCCAAGATTTTGTCAAAGACAACAAGGAAAAAATATTGGCAGTTTTGAAATAAACTAAAACTTGTTTATGTGTGTGTTATTTATTTGTTTTATTTGGTCTATGGGTGTAAGTTTATCATACTAACTTTCCTATTATACTATATATTGTTAGAATATTCATTATATGTATTGTACATTCCAAGGTACGTGATTATAGATTCATGTCAGACAAGGGGGCTTGGGGCGCTTGCCCACCCCCCATCTATTCATAAATTGGATTTTTGTAGTAAAAAAATGTCGCAATTTTTGCCCGATACGCCATATCTGCCCCCCTCAAAATGTTTGGGCCATTATGCCACTGTTAAGTAATATGAGATGGTGTGGAGTTAATACTAAATGGTTATTTCCGGAGGTTATTTTCCAGAATTAGATAAGCGCTTCCCAATTCAAATTCGATTTCATTTAAAAACAGAAAATATAGTAAAATTTGATTCCATAAATTGATACATATATTCAATGATATATATGATTTTTAACTTTTCAAGAAATTGGATATAACTTTGAATATTTTTTTGTAGTCAATTTTGTTATACAAAGGATAAATTAAAAATACTATCTGTAGAAATATGTGTGTGTGGGTGGGTGGGTGGAGGTTCATTAAGTAGAGGTGCCGTGGCCGAGTGGTCTAAGGCGCCTGGCTATACATGGAAAGTCCGGGGTTCGATCCCCGGCCGCGGCACCTGTGCCCGTAAGCAAAACATTTAATCTACAAAGCTCTTTTATCTTGCTTTCAAATAAATGGAAATGCTATATGCATTATTGGTAACTAGGTGTGCACTTGTTTAAAAAGAATAAAAAAAAACTTGTGTAATGTGAACCCACCTCACCCCAATAGCCTACGAAGATTTATTTGATATTTGTAGAACAATTAGAACAAATGAAGAAAAATATACAAAACTGAGAAACAATATATATATATATATATATATATATAATATTATATATATTATATATATAATATATATATTATATATATATATATGTATATATGGAGAATGGTAATAGACCAAGTGGTTATTAAACCAAACGGGGAAGCCTAACTGCACTTTGGCGAAATGGCAGTTGAATCCACATATTAGTTTGTTCATTAGTTATTTATTGATTTATTTGGTTAATTAGTTAGTATTTTCATATATGCTGTTTATTCCGAATGTCATGTGATAGAGGGAACGACGGTATAGTTTATTGTGTTTATTTGCAATATCTCTGTAGAGTAAAACGTGCTGAATAAAATAATTTTAAAAAGAACAAAATAAATCAGCAGAAAAACACTTTCAGACGATGCTATAATGTACTTATTAGGTGACTTTCTAGCTTAAAATGATTATCATACATTTTCCCTTTTCTTTGCCAAATAAAATATTTGGCGAAGAGTATAGGCTACAAATTTAGGTCTCGCCTTGTGTGGGTGTTACGGTGGCTGTCCGTGGGTGAGGTTAGAGTGCGCGTGTGTATAATTGTGTTTAGGCAGGGGGAGGGGTGACATAGGGGAAATGTGTCCCTTTTGGCCCAAAGTTATATCCAACGATGTGTGATTCCCCCCCCCCCCATCAGCCATTTTGGAAGTTGGGGTGGAAAATGAGAGAAAACTTGTTATGCCCGCGCAGACGAAGTCCGGATGGGGCATTAAGCGTTGCCCCGGCCTGTCCGTCCGTCCGGCCTTCCGTCCGCCCCTCCCCCCTTGGTTTCCGTGCAGTAACTCAAAAAATATCTAATGGATGAAAAGAAATATGTAGGTAGATGACACCATTATACAGGTTAAGTTTGAATTCGGAGTCCTCGGGTAAAATGTTATACAGCTCATTACATAGGTTAGGTGAGTTGGTTTCCGCATGATAACTTTAGAAATATTTACCAGGTATTTAAAAAAATAGGTGTGTAGGTAGATGACACCAAAATACAGGCTAAGTTTGAATTCGGAGTCCTCAGGTATAAGGTTACAGCTCATTACATATGCGAGTTTGTTTCCGCATGATAACTTTAGAAATATTCACCAAAATACAGTCAGGTCACATCCAATGACCTGACTGTCATACTTCTGTCAGAGATTATTATGGAAAGGGTGAGTCTATTTAGGTCATAGGTCTAAATTTGTTCATTATATATATGCATATTGGTTTCTGCACGATATTAAGTTCAATCATATTGAATGAATTTCCGATCGCGTTAAGCGGGGCATCTGTGTCCTTAGGACACGTCAAATTTCTCATTTTTCTTTACGTCTTTCTTTCTTAACCCTAGTTTCTTGAATAAATTTTCTGTACTCGATTATAAAATCCTTTATCCACCCCTTGATTCAGATAAGAGAATTGTAGATATTAAGGTCTGAAAATAGAGACTATCCGAAGTGCATCAGAGCTTGGATGCCTGGTAATAAAATTTCCCACTCGCCCATGACATTGAACATATCAGCTGCGTGTACACCGTTTCCGTGTCATTGCAAGATATAAATCCAGGGATCATTTATTATGTGAGCAATCTGACGAGTTTGGTGTTATTTCTTCCAAAATGGCGAAATTGATCACCGTATTTGGAGCCACAGGAACGCAAGGCGGTTCTCTGGTTAGGGCACTTCTTCAGGACAGTAACTTTAAGGTTCGAGGAATCACAAGAAATGTGGATAGCGAGAAGGCTAAAGCCCTAGCACAAAAAGGTAAACAGAAGCAATGTGTTCGATGCTACTTTTTACACACGAGTTTGATCGCGCTGCATCTGGCGGTTGATCATGGATGTAGTCATATTAACCGCTGTCCCATTTATTCTCATTCTTTTCTAGTTATCATTTCAACTGTTCAGATGAGTCTCCAACCTAGCCTGCAACATGAGAAAGAAAATCATGTTCATCATCTCTATATAGTGCGGCTATGTCGGAATAAATTTGTATCGAAATTCCACTTACATCAGACATGTCTGTATGCACCTAGAAATGCACCAATGTTCACTATACCGCATGACCCGCTTGCATTACAATATTATGGTGACCTTTTGTGCCATCTTCAGAGAGATACTGCACTATTTCACTACATAAATGCATATGTATAGTACATTGAACAAATATATCAGGCTTTGAGAACGTAGAGTGGAATTATTTATCAGAGGTTGGTGCGGTAATTACTATTTTCCCCGAGGGGCGAAAGACTCCATAGTTTATACATAGAGCTATTAGCTCTATGGTTTATATGTAGGATATAAACATTATTATAACCGAAAACCATAAAAGGAGGAGTATGGATTTGATAACGTTGATTTCCTAAATCTAATCTCCAATAGATTCATTTGGCCTACTGTAGAAAATTAGTATATGCAATTAGATTTTTTTATCTTATATATATTCTTGTATATATTGAAGAATTAATCCTAGTTGGTCCGAATAGAAAACAAAATTAACGTACAATTAAAGGACAGAAGACCCCAAAACACGAATTTCCTTGAAATATCTTACTTTTAACAACTATTATTCAATTTTCAATAATGGGAATAAAATAAAAACAGATATATTGTTACAAATAGTTGTGAACATTCACTGTGGTAGCCCAATATTGTCATTTGAAAAAAAACTGAGAAATTTGTAGACCTGAAGAATTATTGAAATATTGACTTTTAAAAATGTTTGGAACTGATAAGGACATCTGCAGATGTCCTTATCAGTTCCAAACATTTTTAAAAGTCAATCTAAATCAAGCATGCAACTTAATGCGCATTTTTTTGACAGCGCATATATTTAGGTATTTCTATGCTTGTTATTATAGGGGTTGAAATGGTGAAAGCCTCGACTGATGATGTATCTTCTTTGGAACCTGCTATGGCGGGAAGTTACGGTGTCTTTGCAATGACAAGCTATTGGGAATTGATGGACCAGGCAAAAGAAGTTGAGATGGTACGTGAGGTGCTTTTCGAAAAAAAAGTACATCTGCATAACATATTCTAAGGGACAACACAACTTCACAATATGGTACAAATTTCCAAGGATCTTCAAGGATGAACTAAAGACATGAGTTCATAATGTTTATAGGTACCTGCCAGTATCTAATGAACTATTCAACAGGGCCTGTATACTTCTCATCATCTGAAAAAAAATCACTGTCCTTTTTTTCTTTTGTGATTAATATATGAAATCAAAAGATTTGAAGCATCCTTTGTATGGAATTGTAAATATTTACGTTTGAAATTCATCTCGATATCTTGCTAAGCGTTATTATTGTAGGAAACGCATTTATAAATAATATTTTATTTTAATGTAATATTCAAGGACTTTTTTATGTTAAGGGGGATCCATCCTGAAATCAGATTGGTTTTAATTTGAAAATAGGACAACAACATTAATAAAGATTAGACGAAAATACATCTATTCACAGGAAACAAGAGTAATGATCGTTTTAAGAGTTTTTATGACGTCATATGTAGACAGCTGCACAATAAAAAGTTATATCTACATTAAGAAATGTTCATGATGAATGACAATGTTTGTTATCATAGAAGAGTATGAAAAGTGTGGCTGATGTAATATTGAATGCACGACTAGTTTCATTTAATGATATTCTAATAAAATTGAATTTTATGATATTCTAATGACGTCAAAAAATAACATAAATCTATAATTCCTTTATTCTATGATGCATTTTCAATGATGATTTTCTTCGATGATTCTTCTTGAAACCGGAGGGAATTCGTCCTTTATTGTTCAACTCGAATCTTCTGTTTATCCAGGGCAAAAACATGGTCGACGTTGCCAGGAAAGTTGGCGTGAAGCATTTTGTCTTTAGTGGTCTACAGTCAGTCAAGAAGGCCATTGGAAAGCCATGTCCTCACTTCGACGGAAAAGCGGAAATAGAAGAATACATGTTTGCCTCAGGTCTACCTGCTTCTTCAGTTCGCTATGCCATGTACATGGATAACATCTTTACCCAGACAACACCGCAAAACGTTGGCGGCGATGAGTATCTTTGGCGTAAGTATGATTTTTACTCGGCTGTAAGTTGTTGTTTTTTTTAAGAAGAAAGGTTTTTTGTGTGTTTCAAATCAACAGAGAATAATAGAGTTATGTGTTTTTATAAATTCTAAGAAGGGCCCTTCAGATGGATGTTTCAAAGGGTCAAGGTGGGCTGAGTAAACTATTGCAAACAATATCTAAAAACGAAAATTTTCCCTGCACATATTCGTTGCATAAACGATATGACAAGCACAGTTTTAAAATCATCACGATCTTCGGCATGATTTACATAACTTGAGGCAAATACTTCATGATGTTTTTTACGCTTTAAATTGAAATAAACACATCTTCTGAAATTATATTCATACATGTGTTTGGGACACTGCCCACACCATAAATATTCTTGAAATAAAACCACTTCCTTTCCATTTAATTTTCCTAACATTAATTTTACATATATATTCTATATTGTGATAACATTTTGAGGATGAGAGGATTACATCAAATTTAGGTAATCGGTTTCTCATATTAGCTAAATTATTTCTCACCTTACGACTATGAGAATGCGATAAAATACTTTAATGTTTTACCACCGCAGTTGACACGTGAGTCGCTGTGCACTCATTTTTATAAAATGAGGACTATTAAAGATCTGTAAATTCAATACGCATGTGCAAAATTATGATGCCCTGCCCCAAAACTGCATAAGGCATAAATCGTGTCTTGTTTCGAGGCGAAAAGCTATTGAACAAGTAAATATACATCCGTCCTGAAACTTCTCTTACTACCTTCAGAATAAAGCTTAGTACCACCAGCACTTATTATGATTACCCCATACTGCACACAACCCCTCCCCAATTATTTTTTTTTAAATACTTGTATAAGTTGAAGTCCTACCTCAACATCGTCTAGGATTACATACATGCATATGCATTACTTTTGTTGATTTATGTTTCGTTTAAATATGCACATTTTTTTTTACTACTGTATGCTTGTATTTTTTAAATGTTTGTGTACTGGACCTCTCAGAAGAACAGCCTGTGGCTGAAGAGGGCCATCAAGCCCACGGGTGGAAAATATAAAAAATAAAGAAATACAAATGAAAATAAACTACAGAATATCAATTATTTTCAAAATAATAAAAGGTCTCGAATTCAATAGCCAATTGAATAGGCTATTGAATTCGAGACTTGATAAAGAAATCATTCTGAAAGAGAACTCACATCGTTCTTCATTGAACCTTGAAGAGGAAGTCAACCCTGACTTTAAATTGGCTTCAATAATAGACAGGATAGAAGTAATGGGAGACGAGACCCACTTCAATTGGGAAAGATCCATACAAAATAACAAAGCTGATATCTTTTTGAATTCCCCATGTCTATAACTTTTGCCTACGTGCGAGCGGGGCCATGGGAACGATTTTTTATAGGGGGTGCTGCTTTGGGAACAAAATGGGGGTTTTACTCCAAAATGAAGGTGATTTTGGTTAAAATACCACCTTTTAGCATACCTACCTGATTTCCAAGGGGTGCTGTCTATGGTGTATACAAACGCGCAGGCACATCTTCTAGGGTGCTTCGACACCCCCGCTTCTCCATCAGGGCCATGCGTGCGATCAGCCCACATGCCTTGCGGAAGGAATTTCCTGATATGCAAGTTTTTTTTTCAATTTGTCATGATAACTATAACTATTCTCCTTCATAGAATCTGGGATACATAGGGTGTTGGAAATATTGAATGCAAATATCGGAGTTCAATTTTCTGGGAAGATATACATTTTGTAATACATGGCATAGGCCTACCTGCACAGTTGCTCGCAAATGACATCACAAAAATGAAACATAAAACTTCATAAAACTATATTCCTTAGTCGATCTCTTTGACTTTCATTATTTCATTAATAGCAATTCATATTGGACAACAGAGTGGATAGTCAGTATATTTAAATTCATGTGATTTTTCCCCAACGTCTTTAATTCAACATTGATACAGACATTCCGGTGGCAAATCAGAAGCTCCACATGGTGTATACCAGTGAAGCCGGGCGTGCAGTTGCAGCCATCTTTAAGAATCCTGATGAGTATATTGGTAAATATGACGTTTGATAACTTACCTTTTCAGCTCAATTAAATAATAATCATCTCTTTCTCTCCCTTGTACTCTTTTTCTTTCCTTAACCCTCTCTCCTCTTTTGACTCTGAGGGAAGATGATGTTTTGCCTGTAATCTCTCCTTTTATTTTGAGTATTAACGAACCCCCCCCCCTCACGCAGAACAAAATCTATGAACAGTAAATGTATTGAAACTGTCTTTGTCGAAATTTGGTGACCCGGAATAGCAGTTGGTCCTAGATTTCGGAGCTGACGAAAAATCGAAAATATGTCATTTGACCAGAAATATTAAACTGCTGTTTTGATACACTAATTTTCGACAAATACCTCTTGGTCGCTCACTGCATGGGCAATTCATAATACACTTTTTCCGTTCTTGAAAGTGAGAAATTGGTCAACAGGTCCTCTATTGGCAATGCCATTTTAGCTGTTGTCCTACAAAGATTTTTTACCTTGATTATTTGCTTTATGGCGGCCTTACGGCGAGTCGAAACAGCCGTTTTAACAGTTTGTTGTGATAGCTACATGTATAGGTGTAGTTTGAATAGATATGAACAAAACGGCTGTTTTCAACTTGCCATACGCGGCCGCCATAGAGTAAATGTGACTGAGGTATTTGCGCAACGCTTACGGTATGTGGGGCAAAGCAGTCAAGACAATCGTCAATAGACAACAATATCGGCCGACGCTTTAGTCCCGATAGTCAAATGTCCATTATGTGTATCCTATATGCTTTATGGAATATGAAAATATCTCCAAATTTCCAAGTGCTCTAAGAGCTTAAGGTATGTGGAGACCATCTAGTGTAATGATTTCCCAATTAAGGACACAGATGGACCAAAGGATACTTAGCATATTGCACGTGTGGGAGAAAGATTAATCAATCATCTGTGTATGTATGATATTTCCTGCAGGAAAAAGTGTTGGATTGGCAGGCGATGAAAGGACCGTGTCGCAATACTGTGATATCCTCAATTCTCATCTTGCTCCTGCTAAAGTCACGCCCTCTCCGGTAATGGAAATAATAAATTTTGTCGCTCTCTCAAGAGGCCAGAATCCACCTGTTTTATTCAAACCGCGTACATAAGTTTAAAAGGCAATATGACAATCACAGTAACAAAACGTCTTCAAAACCGATCAAAACTACATCTTTATTACAAATGATATACAATCGGTCGTTATGGGAGTATCTCGATCACTGACCAGTGAATGCTTGCAACTTCTAGCGATGTTTGAGATTCTCCGACTTTTCTTTTCTATTGATGTATGTTGCAATACGAATGTTGGTTTGCGAAATCAAACATTTTGCGTACTTTCTTGACTGAAAATTATTTATCATTATGTACAGAAACGCACGATACAGACCGCCAGTATTTGCAAATCACAAACATGAAATAGAACTGTCTACAGTGCGTATCAAAAAAAGTTTACACTTAGAAAAAATCCTGTAAAATTATACATTTATAATATCCTGAAGATTTTTCCACATTTTAACATTGGTACAGATCCATTTAAGCAAATGACGATATAACTGTCAAAAATTATTTCCGCATGAGTGAGCACCACTTACTTTTGAAAAGTTAGTGAAAAATGATTTGCGCAGAACTTTCAAATAGTTATGCGAATAAAAGTAGACCTTAATCATGAAGAACACGTGGAATTTAGCTAGTAAAATTGATTTGAAGATATCTTTAATATTTTTAAACTTGTTTCCTTGCCCAAAACACTTTGAAGAGTGCATTGCGCCCCACCCCATTCCCCCACACACCGATGCCATCATAACGATATTTGCATTACACTGAGCTGTGATTTACATGAAACGGCTTAGGCTTGATTTTCATTTTGTTAATCATTTTCAAGCTTGGGAAAAGTGTGGAGAAACAAGTATTCAATGAAAAATGAAATGTAAACCCACTTTAAATGATAAAAACTTAGTGAAAAAATGCTGGAGATGTCTGACATAAACTTTTGTTCAGATTCAAATATGTCCTCATATCCAGCTGGCAGAAAAAGGGTAAAGGTTGTGCTTACTAAGTGTTGAAATTTCAATTTGGGTGGCAAAATTGTTTCGAAATGCTTGAATGTATCCATTTAATTTACATTGACTAAAAGTGCAAGAGAAATGTTTCGCAGGGTAAGTTTGAATTTGCCCTTTCCCCTTGACACGGTGTGAAAACGAGCATATCTGCGCAAACAGATTTCTGCGAGCTTTACAAAAATGAACAGTGCTCACTCAAGTGTAACATTCTGTCAAAACTTTTACTTTCATTTGATAGATGAGACCCAAACCCAAGATTATATGTGAAAAAATTCCCCCATTGTTGTATATTTTTTGATTCCCAGGACTTTTTCAAAGTGTAAACTTTTTTTTGATACGCACTGTATAGGAACTTCTCTTGCAACCTTTTACGAACATTTAATGAAAATTTCAAGCATTCAAGTCTTGCGAAATTCCAAATTCCTTACAATTGAAAGCATTCGCATAACTATGTGAACCATCCACCCCCCCTTGATATTGTTAATGATAATCAAAAATGCAAATCGCTCTAAATCATTGATTATTTCCGATATTTTTTCCGTGACACTATTAAAACAAAAAGAAGGTAGATATATTGATTAAGTTTGTCACTGTAAAGCTGTGTGTGAGTGGATAGCATTTCGTTCTGCGAATTTTATGCATATCATTACGACATTTCAAATATTTCAGTACCTAATCAACTGTCTGTAATTTTAAAAGCCTCTTATTACCATTATAAACATTTCTTTGAAAACATTTTTGCCACACAAAATTTTACTTTCTTATGAAATATATTTTTATAGATGTTTTAACGTTTATATCTTTAGTTGATTGGTTAATTTACATTTGGGTCTCATTCGAAAAACTTTTTTTAAATGCCACGACTGACAGAATCTGATGTGCTAAAAGCTAATTCAGATAATTGATAAGTTCAATTTAGAATTTCACTCGTGTATTTGGCCATCAAAATTTCCTTAATTATGTTTTTTTTTTATTACCTGCCGAATTCTGTTTGATCGCTCCTCTCTCTCGCATTTTTTTTCAGAAATAATGCACCGTAATAAAAATTCAGTTCCCTCATTTGTGGACTATTACGCCACTAATGACAATGATGATGACGCATAAGGAGTTATTAACTTTATAAACATGTCTCTGGTTCCTCCCTCTATTTTGTATCATTCAAAACAGATGACACCAGAAGATTTTTCTAAGCTGCCGATTCCTGGAGCGGATGATTTCGCCGTCATGTTTGAGTTTCTGCAAACCGACCATCCATGCTACAGCGTTGATGAAACCAAGAAACTTGATCAAAATACCATCGACTTTGAAGGGTTTGTAAAAGCCAACAAGGAGAAAATACTGGCGGCTATGAACAAGAATACGTCTCATTGAGAGACATTATTGCATCATATACTTTCATACCTGAAGGAAACCTTTTTAGCCAATTCTTTACACGGTGAAGGGTATAGCTAACTAGGCTATGTTTAAATCATTCTTAAAAGACTTAACTTAATTTGAAGCACGGTTATAGATGACAGAGAGTATTCTAACGTAAAATAAGAAAAGAAAGGAATGAAATAATAAATCTGCTAAAATTTGATGAAAAAATAAATGCATGCAAACAACGTTTTATCAGAACTTGAGGCTCGAAATGATCCTTGGCTTTATATCAGAGTAACTGTT
Source organism: Lytechinus variegatus (assembly GCF_018143015.1). Classification (NCBI taxonomy): domain Eukaryota; kingdom Metazoa; phylum Echinodermata; class Echinoidea; order Temnopleuroida; family Toxopneustidae; genus Lytechinus; species Lytechinus variegatus. The sequence goes on along the minus strand of NC_054740.1, from coordinate 78,822,351 downwards.
CAAGTGTGTTTTCTCTCTTTAAACAATTCATATGCAAATGATCGAGGCGAAGTGAGGCACTTATCACCTAAATATCAAAATTTATGAAGTAAAATAATTATAAGAATATACTGTTGTCTTACTTGTTTCAAAATAATTTACAATTTAGCATTTAATTTGCGCACTCTTTGAGCAAGAGGAGCAAAAATATATCACATGCTTTACCTTCATGAAATACAGAGTAAAGGTAGTTTTGAACTTCGTTATTCCGATTCGTTTGTTTTGTTTCGCAACTCAAGATAATGTAATGTTTAGATGTTGTTAATAATAATAATATAGGATATTTATATTGCGCACATATCCACCTTGTTAGGTGCTCAAGGGGCTCCTATATTACCCAGCTAAGCTAGGCGTTCATAGCGCACACAGCTTCTTAAGGAATCACTTCCTACCGGTACCTATTTACCTCACCTGGGTTGAGTGCAGCACATTGTGGATCAGTTTCTTGCTGAAGGAAATTACGCCATGTCTGGGATTCGAACCCACGACTGATAATATCTGATTGTGCATAAAACTTACTGCTTTGTCTCTTCAATTCTACTCTTTATAATTATACTAATGAAATAAATCTTACTTTAGTCAGAGTGGGGTAACCCGTTAGAATGTTTTTTTATTATATGTACGGACTTACTGAAAAACAGCTTTGCGGCTTAAAGCAAGTTTTTATCCCGTATTTATTATTATTTTTTTAAGGATTGCTGAGAGGTTAGTGATAAATGGAAACGAAAGAGAAAGGGCGGCTATTAGGAGGAAGAAAAATGCCTCCTCACGAACATTTCTATGTCCTTTTCACCTGAGAAAGAATTGTTTTCTGTGTTAGCATATGCTATATATCTCGAATCAGTGCTCCTCTTTACGCAAGAAAAGCGCCCATTACGAACATGTCCTGTGCCCCTTTCACCTGAGAAGGATCCATTTTATGCCGTTAGCAAGTTCCCTTTTGTCATCTTTTAGGTGTCCTTTCTCGTATCAGTGCCCCTTACCCAAGAAGAGTGCCCCTCACGAACGTGTTCTGGACCCCTTTCACCTGAGAAGGACCCGTTTTATGTCTGAGCAAGTGTTCCCTTGCCTTCTCGAATCAGTGCACCTTTCGCCTGAGAAGGATCCGTTTATGTGCCCCTTTGCCTTTTTATAGGTGCCCTTTCTCGTATCATTGTCCCTTTTTACCTAATGTACTAAAGATATTGATCAGTTTGTCACAGATTCTTGGTCGCATTGAGAAGATTTATTGATATTCAAATGCTCATAACTTTCTCGTTATTCATTCAATCTTTCTCAAACTTTCATTGATCTCTTTCTTTGATTTTTCTCTCTTGAATCAATTCTAGTTGTTTCAAGGGTTTCATTCTCCCTTTAAAAACATTATCTACAATTGTATGATAAATATGTTCAGAATAAGTCATATGAAATCTGTGTCAATAAGCCAGTTCGTAGTTCCACTCTGCGCATGATCAGAGGAAGGTCATTGGTACTGAAGTGACATGGTGGTTTAAAATTCAATGAGATAAGCACCAACTTTGATGTCATGATTATTGATGTATTCTTTTCAGGGCCGTAGCCAGAAGCATCCCCGCGCACCTTCCAACACCATAAATTAAAAAAAAATCTTCGCGACAGAATTTAGTAAAAATAACTTAAAACATTTTTGTGTTTTTTGCCAACTGCAAACTTGTAGACTTGTCTTCATGAGTTACCAGTTTTTAAAGTCTTGTGTTCTGTTCTTTTCAGATCTGAAACGGGGCAATACTTGTACCCCGCCGCAGATTTCTTTACCTAGTCTTGCCTTTAATTTTACAAAACTAGTGTGTTTGTTAAATCGTCAATAATTGTGGTACAATTTGCAAACTCACAAGCTTGTTTACTTTGTGTGTTATTATAGCTCAATCTGTTTTGCCCTTTGTGGTTTGCTGACTATAGTAAGGCTCTGAACAAGGAGCTTCCTCTAAGCCTGGCTACATGGACTTGGTTTTGCCAACTGGTTGTCTTTACTCTATAAGTCGTATCCTTCTTCGAAGTTAGTACCCCTATTTTTCTTTCTTTCTCTCCCCTCTCTCCTTCTTTATGTTTTCTCTTCCTTTCTTTCACTCTTTCTTTTTCTCCCCTATCCTCTATTTTCATAACTGGTACATGATTTTGCCGACTGCCATGAATGTTAGCTACGGCCCTGATTCTTTTTAATTATGATTTTCATTTACATTCACACAAAAAAAAAAATGCGTCCACGAATGACTGGTATATATATTTCACAGTTTGACATCTTGATTTTGATTGACTGAGAGGCACTGTTCATATATGGTAACTGTCGGATAAACAGGTACTTGTCGGATAAAATGTCCGAAAAGTCCTTTCATGAAACGCCCCCTGGTCTATTAATGCTATGTAAGAAAAGCTTACGTGATATCTTGCTTTGAAATCTGCCTATCATACTGAAAGAAATGAAAGGTCATTTGACCATAATTGTCCATGAATACAAATAGACAAGACCAATATTGGGAGAATTTGAATTCAAGGAGCATTTTGGGGTAAAAGTTGGGAACCGGTCTATTTCACCTAATTTGAATGTGCTAAATCTGATAAGACCGGTTCCCAAGCCAATTTTTCATGTCTTGACCGCCTAATTTGCATAAACAAAATGGCTGCCAAATTGACCATTTAAAATCCTATTTCTACAATATTCTTTTATAATACTCGCTTTCATCGACATGGATACTGCAAAATCCTGCATACATAACATGTACCATTCGGGAAAATTTGCTTTTTCTGTTTGCGGCTAATTAATTATGCAAATTTATGCATATTTTGCAATAAAATGCTATAATTTGATAATTACACCTAAAAAGTTTATTATTTTGGGTACAAATAGCATTTGTATCATAATGATAATTGTTTGGCCCTTAAATATAATATTTAGGTCAATTTTTATATTTTATCGTTCTTTGATATTTCTTTATGTTCCTGTATTTTCTGCCATTTGCTTTGGATTTGTTTGATATGAGATAATATCAATGGCAGACAAATATTAAGCTTCAATGATCATGATGATTGAATCATTTGATAAACTTCTTTTGCCACAAATGTTAATTGTACTCAGGAACAAATACATACACATGATCCCACGCTCCCACACCCACACCTGTATATAGAAAGTAATAAACTTCAAGGTATAGTAGACATGCCCAATATGAAAACACTTTGATGCCTATCCTATAATCATGCCAATTACCAAATTCAATGAACCCGTACGAAAAGAACAGTTTAGGAGTTGGAAAACCTGTAATCATGCTGAAATTATCTTTTTTTTCTTGAAAAAGAAATATCATGTTTTATAACAGATGTAATAATCAAATAAATGTATGATTTAAGCAGTGTAGTTTATCAATCTGATATAAGTATCAGTACATTTTGAGCAACCTTGTAGCAAAATTATATTATTTGATTCAGCTCCATCAGAACTACGATCATGGCAGTTAACCAAAGAACAATTTGTGATAAATGCATTGTATTACTGGATCACTTACTAATTTTTTGGTCATTACCGATTTATTCATTTATTTGGCAACGATACATTTTCCCCAAGTCAACCATCAAAGTAATAACTGAAAACCACAGCTTCTATCCTATCCTTGCCTTGGAAGATTCTTTGACAAACGATACTGAATACAGAAGAGGAAATGATAAAAACATGGGGCTTAACACAGATTAGCTCCAAGGTAAAAACATGGGCGAAACGAGGAGGCTTCCAGCCCAGTCATTGCCCAATGTAGAACAAATTGTCACACTGCGTTCTATGGTTAAAGTGCTAGTGATGCCTGATTGATGGAGGTAAAACAGTACGTAGACCAGCCTGATGAAAGTAAATCAGCACGCAGAAGTCCAGTCTAGAGGTTATCCGGTAATGGATGATATTTTCTGCACCACCTCATGTAAGACAATGTCTGATCTCAGCAATATTGTGGAGCTGGTAAAATGCAGATTTGCAGACATCTGATGTGCATTTCTTCATGCTCATTGTTCTATCAAAGACTACGCCAAGAGATCTGGCCTTGTATACTGGAGATATATAGCTTATTCAACTATTAAGACTGGAGTTGGAGTCATAATAATTACGCATATATGGAGATGACAGAACAAGATACTTCGCTTTTTATCGTTAAGCTCTGCAGGAAGTAGACCTTCATCCAAAATCGAATCCTCAATGACAGCACCAACAACAGCAGCTGCACGAACCACACGAACCTCTGTATCTTTCACTTTTGGATCAAAAGTGAGGTATACAGCTGGATGACATCAGCATAGAAGTGTATACCAAGACCATGAAGCCACATTATAGAGCCAAGAGGAGTGATGTACAGTTTGAAGAGTAATTAGGGACCAAGGACAGACTCCCAAGGAACTCCATAGCAAAAGGTAATCACAGGATACTGCACGCCAGTGATGAATGCAGCTTCATACAGCTCTGTTGGCAAGGTAAGAGGAAAGCCATTGGAGTGCAGAATCATCAATTCCAAAGCAGACTGTCAGCCTTCCAAAAAAAGACATGTTCAGTGGTATCAAAACCGATTGACAAGTTAAAAATAACTTAGGCAACTGTTTTCCTCATAGAAAGAGATATCCTGGCTCTACAATTGAAGAAAATTCTCGACATAGACTTTGATGGTGATATATCAGACTCTCATGCCTATCAGAGCTTTGTAAGCTATTGGATGCTCTTTAATAGTTTAATACCGATCAAAAGAAGTGGATTAATAATCACCTATAGGAACGCCAAATATGTCAGGTACCCACCATCCTCTGAAAGATATCTTCGTTATCAATTAGAAATAGTCTATCTTATGAAGATATGAAGATGTGTGAATATTAGAAGTATGATAAATGGACAAAGGGACATTTCACGATTCACTGCGGTATCAAAAAGGTGCACTCCGAGCATTTTAAAACCTGAAACAAGATCTGGTCAGACAGCAGATTCTCTCTCAAGACAAAAGTTTATGTTTCTCTATGGATCTAAGACATGAGAATCGGACATATCTCAAGAACACAAACACGATGACTTCGATACCAACTGCCTCCGCATGATACTTGTACTAAATTAGTTTGATTTCAACAATTAGAGATGACTTTTATAATATGAGGCTGCCCTATCAATGAAATATGGAACACCAAATCGAGCTAACATTGATCATTCAACACCACTAAGGTAAAGGTGTATATCAAGCTGGGGGAAGCTGGATGCCTCTAAGATGGATGAAGCGACAAACCTTGATAGGACAGGTGCAGTACTGCATTGGAAAAGATATATTATGGAGATGCACAAATAATCTGTTAATGAAGTCCAATGATCAAAATTTGTTATTGAAAGGATATGCAGTGTCTTATTCGTTGTGGAACTTTGGGACATCACAGTCTGGCTTTTAAAACATGGAAAACGGTCTAATTGATAGGTAAAATGAGATATTAGATGGTTTATATGTGGGTTCAGTTATTAAATATTAGATATTAAATGCAACTGATTGACTTTTAGGAGTTGAGAATTACAGTACTGTCATGATTCAAATTAGTAATTCATCATCTGAAAATTGTAAATATGAATAAATTGATTGATATCAAAATTCAAGATCCCATTTTATAATGAAAATTTAATCAATTAATAGTGACACACGCTTGAATACTGATCAGTTCCTGAAATTGGTTGGATCTCCACCAGTGTGCTTTTAAACGGGAAAGCACTCCCTGCAGGAATTTACCTTTGTATGCAGATGTGGGTGTGGGAGTGGGTGCATCTGTTTATGCCCATGGATATATATACGAATAAAAAGTGTAAAAAAGTGAATACATAATTAAATCATTGAAGATGATTATTTTCTTCCATTGATAATCAATACCTTGACAGATCCCATAACAAACATGTACAAAAAAGGTACAAAATACAAAGAAATACATGAGAAATTAAAAAAACAATCAAGAACATTATTATTCACTGTGATATTATATTCTAAGGATCGTACAATTATTTTTAATGATGCAAATGCTATTTGTACCAAAAATATAAACATTTGAGCTGAAATTATCAAATTATAGCATAATCATCCAAAATATGCATATATTTGCATAATTAATTAGCCACAAGCAAAAATAACAAATTTTCCAGAAAGGTACACGTATGTATGCAGGATTGTGCTGTATTCATGTCTGTGAAAGCAAATATAATTAAAGAACATTGTCGAAATAATATTCTGAATTGTCAATTTGGCAGCCATTTTGTTTATGCAAATTAGGTGGTCAAAACGTGAGAAATTAGCTTGGGAACCGATCTTATCAGATTTAGCATATTTGAATTGTGTGAAATAGTCCGGTTTCCAACTTTTACCCCAAAATGCTTCTTAAAGTTTATATTGGCCTCTTTTCCCAGCCAGAATTGGTCTAGTCTAAAACTGGTCTATTAATCATTCCAACGGAGATAGTGGTTTTGAAACATCTAATCCACGTTTCCCTAATATTTTAATACATATAAAATGAAATGGAGATTAGTTCTTTTGTAATTGGATTTTGTGTTGTGTTTTTATAATTCATGCGAAATGAATAAAACTAAATGTCAGAAGGACAAGGTTCACAATAATCATGATTATGAGTTATTCATAATTAAAAAATCAGTATATTAACCAGATTATACGTGTCTTTACTATTCTTCTTTTTAGAGTGACCAATATTGCCATAAAAGAGAGTTTTCGCAATCAGGACGCGGCCGCTCTCTATAGAGTGAGTCAGAAAAAAATGTCCAATTGGTTGAAGCTGTCTTGTCTAATTCATGAACATTTAGTCATTGATATATCATGAAAGAGTTTATCCCCGCTCATTTTGGTACCTATTTCACATGGATCTTTGCATGCATGACTGACTGACTACGAGGCAATCTACAGAAGATCGTAAAATATCAGTTGCGCCAAGTAGCTGGGTGAAAAAAAGTAACTTGTCTGCACACAGAAAGACATCAAACCATCATTCGACACAGAGACACACACACCCTCACACCACACTCACATGAACACACACAACACACACCACCACTCACGTGCCCAACCATATCCAAACATTTTGTGAAGGGCTCAACATAAGTAACTGCTTCCAAATAAGGCAAGCGGGGACTTTTGGCCACTGTTGACCAACCAAAGACATAACCAAGGAGATGAGGAGGAGATGAGAGGCCTGCGGGTCACAGTTCTGTGTGCGCGCCCTTCTTGGCGACCCTGATTGGCTGGCTCCTGAAATGCGCCATTGAATGTCTTTAACAGATATATTTGGCGCTATACAAATGCTGTGCATCATCATCATCATTATGAGGATATGTGAACACTGTTTTACGAAGTGTCTATGAAGTTTTCTAAGAAAGGTGTGTGTGTGGGTGAAATGTGGGGTGTTTGGATGGATGTGTGTGCGAGAGAGTGATGTGTGGGTGTGAATGTGTGTGGGGTGGAATGGTGGGTATGTGTGGCGTTCTCTGCGCATAAAATTGCTCTCTCGGTCGCGTATATCGCTCCACCAACTTTCGACAAAAGCCTCTCAGCTGTCCATTGCGATTTGCAATGGGATACCCTGAACCCTATGGTTATCTTTCCCTCGATATTTGCACCGTTTTCCATTTAGTATGAATGGTCATTAAATATGTGTGATTTGATGTTTATTCCAACGACTGTGGGGAGACAAGCTTGCTTGATATGGCAATGACTGATGAAATAAAAATTCAAAGTGAAAGATTATGATTTGAAAAAAAAATCATTTTTTATTACATTGAATAAAGTTTAATCTATTCAGCGTGATTATGTAATCAAAGCTTGCTTGATAAATTGAGCTATTATGCTTCAACTAAATGCTAAAAAACAGACACATATAATCCAAAGAGATAGTGTCCCACCGGCGATCTCTCCTTTTGTTTCTCAAAAACTCTTGATTTAAATTATATAAGTTTAATAATGTTCAGAGAACTGTTTCAGTTGGATAAATTGCAGACTTAAAATATTTCATCATAATTATGATCTGTTATGATTGGATACCGGGGGAAGAAATTATGTCAGGGGAGACTATGAAAAGAAACCAAATGAGGTTACCAATTCCTCTAGTTTGACATCAAAAAATATTCCATACACAATCATGGCACCTAAGGACAACTTTGATTTTATGCAGGGGATACATGGTTATTGGTTAAACCTTTAAAAAAATACACAGAAAAAAAATGGATTCACTTGTCTGTCCATTGAAACACTTGATAAGAATGAGTCCATGTGACACGCTGTGTTTTACTATGTGTACTTATTGACTCACTATTGTCTGTGATAATATTCCATGTCATTTTAATAAAGGAGAAGTTGGTTAGGTTGTAATGTAAAATTGAGAGAATTAGAATGAGCAATAACTTTTCTGCAAAATATGGTACCAATGCTACAGGTAATACACGAATACAATATTATTATGCACCCAGCACCCAAGTTAGGTATCATGTACTATTCCTGCTGTTTCACAGACACAGAAATGAAAAATATATATATATATATTAAAGAACTCTAAGTTTTAAAATGTTACCTCAAAATGTTAATGAATTCCGAGCATCACGTTATCAGGAAAATATCTTTATTATCTTTATGACGGATTTTCTTTAAAATTTACGTGAGTTTAAGGTTTAAACTATACGTTCTATCATAAATACACATGGTGCTGCCGAAGTACTGGTACTAGCTATGTTGTAACTACTGGTAAAATATATATATGATTTGATTATTATTATTAAATCATGCAGTCGTTCTAATTCTTGAAGTAGACATGCATACGACTATATTTCATGAACCACCCTATAGTAAACCATAACCTTTATAGCCATTGACATAATCCTCACGCGCTGCATATCTCTGCCGTTTGAAAGTCGACTCAAACGGCAGAACGCATTTACAGCAGTGATCGCGGACTGAACTGGTCAAGATCTAGACGTTAGTGGAGGTGTTGTTTTATAGTGGTTAAGGATTCGAATTCCACTAGGCTGTAAATCCTGTAATGGCATTCGGCATGCAAGGCGCTTATCCATATGGGTTCCTGGTAAGATTTGAAGTTATTAGAATGGCATGTGAACTGGTTAAGAACGATTGCCTGACCTGGGTGCTCCCCAGGGAGTGGAGATGGTGCACTTTATTAGTGGAAAAGTGATGGATCTAACGAGCGACCGGGGTAATGATAATTACAAGTAAAGAGCTTAGAAACACAAAATAAGAAGCGCAATATAAATGTCACTGTTGATTTTATTTGTTCGTAAAACCCTATACTCAGTCATTGCTTATATACACGCAAATATGAATGGGTGTAGGGCTTTTCTTAACAAGTAATTATTAACGTCTAGACCTAGACTTGGTCCGAGCCGCTTCACCTCGCACATTTAGTTTAAGACCAAGTATTCAGCATGTACGTTCAGGCGCGTTTAGGGAAATAACAGCTTCGAGTGCCTTGGCTAGAGGATGTTACTTTCATAGCTTCCTATATATGTTTGATTTTTTTAACAAAATCGCAGATGGACGCAACCAATTTAATCCAAATACTTCAACATTTTTTGTAATTTAGACATTTCTCCTGACATGAATTGTTCAAAGTTCAAAGTCTCTGGATGCAGTCCCTTCGTTTTCTCTAGGTCGAAAGACGGATGATCTGACTGATAAAATTCACAAATAGTGCAAATTACCTCCGCAAATGGTCGTTTGGCAGGTGGTTGATACTCAACAAACTCCTTAGCGGTCATCTAATATAACAAAGAGATTAAAGAAAAACAATCATGATAGGATATCCGATTACTGTCAGTGGATCTGTCATTCGTGACTTCGTAAGGACAATTTATCAAACGATGATCCAAAATACGTTATGATAATATGATAATGCCAACTAAATATGACTTGATGCTCCGACGAACTGAGAGCATTCAAGGCCCTGGCAAAGATTTTTGTTAACACAACTGGGGTGCCGGTTTAAAGTTGACAATAAAAAAGGGTTTTCAGGAAGTGAACAAAAGAGAAAAGTTTTCGCAACATTATGGACGCCTATGATGAATAATACACGCAGCATCCCTAGGGAAATCTTGGTGGTGCTTGCAGATCAGCACCCCGCTTCCCAGGGCTATGCTTGCATCATCAGTGGTGAATACAGATTTAGGATAACTGGAGAAGCGTAACCGTAAAAATACCGGCTGTATTGTCATGCAATCGCTGCTAATGGACAAAAGAGGGATTATTCCTCAAATATTTGATATTTCTGATAGTGATTATTACGGATTATGCCATCTAGGCAGTGGATCAGATGCATAAAAAAGTGGCAATTGCTTTTGCTAGGCTTTTGTTTGATTCCGCATGCATAAAGATTAACGAGCAAATGCTTTTGCTAGTAACCTCAAGCAATTGCTAACTGCCTGGTAGCATGTACTTGACGATTGCTAAAAAGCATGCATACGGCGAACATTTGTCTGTGTGTTCAAGCATTTGCTTGGGGTTTTCAAGCAGCTCCGTCAGAGCAGCTTGAACATTTTGCTCGATCAGGGCCCGGAATCCCCTGATCAGGGCGTTCGCGCCATTGCTATGCAGCTGAGAGAGAATTCCAAGTTATATAGTAGTCTAAATTTACACGTTTTCTTCCTATTCCAAACCGAAAGTAAACTATACAAATTCAGTAATTAGAAACCAGTTAAAGGAAAAGTTTGACACACGACTAATACCCCTTTCATAAACCCATCCTCCAATTAGCCGCCTAAGAGTAATGCGGATAATTCAATAAAAATTGCGTTCACAAACTACGAAAATAATCCGCACTATTTTTACGAGCGCCCGTCCTGAAAAATGCGGATAAACGTCATGACAACTGCACACGCCCCCTCCGATGCGGTTGTGTTGGAAAAGGGTGACCATGTGACCGCACCATGGCAATTATCCGCATTATTTGGAAATGCGTTCATAAAGTCAAAATCTGGTCCCGATAGCGCTATTATGCGGATAATCGCAGCATCAAAATAATGCGGATAACTGGTCCTCCTCCGATTTTACGACCAAATGATGCTGCTATTAGCGGCATAATTTGGTTTATGAAAGGGTTATAAGGAAAAGATTTTAAATGATATATTTTCACTGGCAGTCTGCCCCACCTCTGTATTCCCGTCCAGCCTTTGCCGAGTCATGTTCGCAACCATGCAGCAGGAAGTCGCTATCGTTCAAAACGCTTGCAATTGCGAAGGCATAATATTTTGCTTTGCTTGCAAGTTTTATACATCTGATAGTCCAGGATAGAAGAGGCGTAACCTTGTTTTTTAATATATACAGTAAATTTTGATGGTTTCTTGTCAATTCGAGGGTGCTGATTACGAATCTGAATGATGCCACTCGTGTAACCTTGAGCATTTCCCGCAAATTGGCAAAATCCAATATGGCCGCCAAAATATGCAAATTACCCATAAAAATCCTAAAATTGTCCGCACATTAGCTACGAAAGGCATGAAATTGTGTGGCAGGAGTGAGATACACTCTGAAAAAATAATTTTTGACAAAACATTTATTTTCCTCATATTCAAAATGGCCGCCACAGTCCATTGTATACTCTAGTATGTACAATATGAATAGGGAAAACTAGCTTTCACAAAAGTGAGCACTAAAGTGCAAAAAAATCTAGATGTATGAACGAAGTGATATATGCAAATCATTATCACTAACGAGATATACCATTTATTATATCATAAATGGGAAGATTGCATTTATGGTGCTCATTTTGGTTTCCCACTTTGCATTGTGCATAATACTGTTAATGTCTATGGCGGCCATTTTGAAAGTAAAAATACAGTATTTAACACAAACTTTAAACCTGAATGATATATTTCGTTAGAAAATATGTTTTTAACAGTATCCCATTAATTTATCACATATATATGCATTTTAGTGATCACTCCTGTGATTTCTTTGTCCCTCATTCTCATTGTGCATAATACTTTAAGGGCCTTTGGCAGCCATTTTGAATATCAAAATACAACATTCATCACATACATGGCATATTAATAATATATTTCGTAAACAATTATGTTTTAGTCAGTATTCCACTCGTTTCATCTTAATGATATGCATTTCAGTGATCACTCTTGTGAATTTTTTGGCCCCCATTGCCATTGTATGCAATACTGTTTGGGCCAGTGGCGGCCATTTGATATCAAAATACAGAAATCTTCCCATTTATGACATAATAAAATGGTATATCTCGTTAGTAATGATGATTTGCATATATTACTTCCTTCATACATCTCGATTTTTTGCGGTTTAGTGCTCATTTTTGTGAAACTTAGTTTTCGCTATTCATATTGTTCATAATAGAGTATACAATAGACTATGGCGGCCATTTTTAATATCAGGAAAATAAATATTTTGTCAAAAATTATTTTTTCAGAGTGTATTTTACTCCTGCCACACGCTTTCATGCATTCCATAGCCAATGTGCTGACAATTTTAGGATTTTCATGGGTAATTTGCATATTTTGGCGGCCATATTGGATTTTGCCAATTTGCGGGAAATGCTCAAGGTTACACGAGTGGCATCATCCAGATTCGTATTCAGCACCCTCGAATTGACAAGAAACCATAAAAAAATCTTGTATTTATAAAAAAACAAGGTTAGGTCAAGTTTCTATGGGGCCTATCCTGGACTATGACCCAGTGACAACTTTCGTGAAATCGTCCACAGGCCGCTCACCATCGGTAATTATTTTGCTTATTTATTTTTATTTGGCCGCAGTTTGGGGTCACCAAGCGAACATGAATATGTAGAAAATTGCTTGCCTCCTTGTATCACACAAGAAAAACGTTGCTGGGCCTTTTCATGTAAAATCTCACCTTTCCAGCTGACAAAGTATTATCATCACGTAACTTATTGATGACGTCACAATACTCTTGGACGGTCAAATGGTCACCGGCGAGTCCAATTGTCAGACCTGCAATAGGTGTACAAATTAATAAACGACTAAATGATATGAACACAATTCATGACATTAAAGAGCCTGATACGTGTTATATACGGCAGCTTCTGATTTATGGCACAACTTAGTTTCTCTTATCATACCGTCTTTGATCCACGTATCGGGTCCTTTTTTTGGCAATGTGATTTTGACTACTGAATGTTTTTCACATAATCAATATGTAAAAATAAAAATAAAAATAAGTAAAATTATATAAATATGGCAGTAGAGACTGAAATACCTAATTAAAGTATTCAATCATAAGGGCTATGCATTACGGTCCAAACCAACCTTGTCACCGTCGACTATATCCTGCAGGAAACCAAACGACATACCCTTATACACTCTAAAAAAAGATTTACCCAATATAGGGTAAAATGGGAACATGCATGTTGGTTGGGTAAAAATATTGTGTAAATTTTACGCAATGTTGCGTTGAAAAAGCCCAATACGGGGAAAAATTGTACCCAGGAAATATGCATATTCCCTTCCCACTCAATATTGGGTAAAATTTTACTCAGTGTTTTTAGAGTGTACCATGGAGCTCCATGGCCATACGTACGCAACAGCTCAAACCACCCCCTCCTATACTTAAAGGACAAGTCCACCCCAACAAAAACTTGATTTGAAAAAAAGAGAAAAATTCAACAAGCATAACACTAACAATTTCATCAAAATCGGATGTAAAATAAGAAAGTTATGGCATTTTAAAGTTTCGCTTATTTTCAACAAAATAGTTATATGAACGAGCCAGTTACATCCAAATGATGATGTCACTCACTCACTATTTCTTTTGTTTTTTATTGTTTAAATTATACAATATTTCAATTTTTACGAATTTGACGATTAGGACCTCCTTGCCTGAAGCACAAAATGTTAAAATAATGGAATTCCACGTGTTCAGGGAGGAATGAAACTTCATTTCACATGACAATGACGAGGAAATAGAAATATTTCATATTTCATATAATAAAATACAAAAGAAATACTGATTGAGTGATGTCATCAACTCTCTCATTTGGATGTAACTGGCTCGTTCATATAACTATTTTGTTGAAAATAAGCGAAACTTTGAAATGTCATAACTTTCTTATTTTACATCCGATTTTATGAAATTTTCAGCATTGTGCTTGTCTGATTTTTCTCTATTGATTCAAATCAACATTTTTCTGAGGTGGACTTGACCTTCAAGCAGATACCATTAGCTGTATAAAAAGAATATCAGGTCTATCGTCAAAAGAATACATCTTCAAAGAAGCAGCGCCGCCATACGACGAAGCCCCGAAAAACAGAGGCTTCGAAAGGGGAATCCAGTATGAAGAACAATGACGAAGGGGGCCTAGAAGGAGAAGAAACAGGAGCAGTAAAATCACGTGGTTCAATCCCCCTATAACGCAGGGGTCAAGGCAAACGCAGGCAGCAAATACTTGAAACTATTAAACAAACACTTCATGAAGGGTAATAAACTGCACCAAATATTTAATAAAAATTCAGTTAAAGGCAGCTACAGCTGCATGAGAAACAAGGATGTAGTAATGAGATCACACAACCAGAGATTCATCAAACAAGCCAAGACTAAAGAGAAGGGACCGAGGCAGAAAAGTTATTGCAGAAAAAGTAATAAAAACGCAGTGCCCTCTGAAACGGCCATCGTCTACAAAGCATCCTTCATGAAAACGAGAGAAAAAAATGCTACTATGGTCTTGCAGGGGGGGGGTACATTCAAGGACAGGTACAGCTAGGAATCACATCAATCAATGAAACATGAAAAATGCAAAAATGAAACTCAACTCTCTTCAGTATACTGTATGTGGAAACTAAAGGAAGTAAACACCTAATTCGAATTAGCATGAGGGCTAGAGAAAAAGTCTAACACTATTCCTAAGAAAGAGTGGGCTCTGCAATCTCTGCCTAGAAGAGAGTATATCATTATTACCAATAGCGAAAATTGCCTCAACAAAAGATAAAAAAATAATATCGTGCCGCCACAGACACCGACTAAGACCTCCTGGAAAACCAATCAGGTGTGATGACCCATCGCAACACGCAGACACAACCACATCGTCAAATCATCAGTCTGCCTGAAGATCGCCGAAAGCTTGAAACCGACGTGTCGGTTTTAGACCAAGCTAACCAAGGTATAATATATAGGGTGATTCCATACGTGTCGTACAGGACATTTAGAGAACATTTGACAGTTTTTGACAAGAAAAAACAAAAAATATTCCAGTAACTATAGGTGGTCATCAACTACTACCAGAGTGTAAGAAAAACCAAGACTTAACATGACTTGAATTCACATCCTGTATAATACAGATTAAAAATAGTAATGTGTCGTACGGACGCAGAAAAAGTGGCTTTTTTAGAAACCTCAAGTTTGTACTCAAAAGTCTGTGAGTTGGGCAGATAAATTTCATAGAAACTGAACTCAAATTGACACTCAATTACCCAAGAACAAGCACATTTATAAAAGAAAGCAAAATAAACATTCATGAATAAATAAAGCAAATTATAATTTTCGAGAACATTGTGGCTTACGGGACATTCAAAATGTGTCGTACGGGACATCTCTAAATTGAAGCCAAACTTTCTTACTTTATGTCACTTTGACTGCTTCAATCACATTATTTGGCTGATGATAATGATAATCCC
Source organism: Lytechinus variegatus (assembly GCF_018143015.1). Lineage (NCBI taxonomy): Eukaryota > Metazoa > Echinodermata > Echinoidea > Temnopleuroida > Toxopneustidae > Lytechinus > Lytechinus variegatus. The sequence goes on along the minus strand of NC_054740.1, from coordinate 78,806,654 downwards.
ATCAAACTAAGACATTCATTAGGTTAGAAACCGCTATTAGGTGAATATTTTTGTCAATATATCATAAACAAAATAATGTGTCGTACAGGACAATTGTGTGTCGTACAGGACACTTCTGTGTCGTACGGGACACTTGTGTGTCATACGGACACTTGAGTGTTGTACAGGCACTTGCGTGTTGTACTGGGCAGCCTGAATAAATAAACATGAACTTTTTATCAATCAGAAGGAGCATTACCCCTAAATTCTTGCTTATTTATAAATAATCTTTTAATAAGCAGTCATTCAGGACAATACAATTAAGTAACCTCAATATATACAATTGGGAGCAATATGTTATAATTTTTTCATGATGGGAAATGTACAAGTGTTCACAGCATTTTTATGAGCTGAAAACTTCAGGTTTTGTGTGAAGTTATATTTTAGGGAACTAATTGATGATTTCCAAACACTATTTAAACAATAAATGAATGAAACTCTGTATAAATTATGGGGCTAAAATGATGACTTTATGATTTTTTTATATAAATTGTATATCTACATGATATATGTCACAACTGTCACTTTTTTGGTTTTTGGGGTCACAATTTTTTTTTTCTAAAGAAATGCGGTTCTTCTTTTTCAAACCCATCTGCATTTCATGAAACCATATGGTTTGTCTTATTTTCCAGATTTTTTTTACAGCAAGCATGAGGCTACACATGATGCGGATCCTGAAAGGTTTTCGGCTACCAGTTGAGGATTTGAAAGTAGTATATTGTTCGTATGTGCGCCCGAAACTCGAATACTGCGCCCTGGTTTGGCATTCTGGCCTAACGCAGAAAGAAAGAAAATTGATAGAAAGAATTCAGAAACGTGCGTGTCGCCTCATGCTTGGCCAACGGTACACCAGTTATGATGATGCCCTTACTATTCTTCACCTCCCAACATTGGAAGAGAGAAGGGAAACGTTAACATTGAAACTAGCAAGTAACCTTACTAAGGAGACGTCCCCATTCCATCACTGGCTCCCTTCTACCAGAGCCATTAGCACGTCCCGTAACCTGCGGAATGCTGGGAAATACTCTGAAATTAAGTGCAAAAAAGAGCGCTATAGAAAGAGCGCACTCCCATTCATTGTGAGGCTACTCAACTCAAAAATCTGAATAACTGGCTAAATGAAAATAATAATTGTATGAATAATGTTTAGTTGGCAGTATGAAATGATATGGTTAGCATCAAAGTGTCTTACACTACTTAAAGATGTTATATTTTAAATTATGCTCAAACGAGAAATCTTAATGTTCTTGGACACAGATTTTCCCCCTTTTATGCATTTCAAGCTGGATATCTCGCTAGTCTTTATTATGTTTGCCATACAATTCATCGGTATTTTGTCGATATTTTTATTTACAATAAAAAATTATGAATTATATTACCTTAAACTTTGTATCCCAAAATCCTATACTTGCACCGAATAAATGGCCGTTAACACACGCAGACTAGTTGGCTTCATATAATATAATTATTGCAACAGATGTGATTGGTTTGCATTAATGGGTACATGAATTATATCAAAGATGGCATATTTATTTTACATCCCAATGCAACCATTTCGAATTATATCATAAAATATTCATTAGTAAATTTATTTGTTAAATCATAGATTCATTGATTACAGATCAGACTTTAATTATGTATGTCTTACTTCATTATCTTATATTTTTATCAACTATTGTTTGTGTTTTGTATCTTTGTAAATTGTACACAATTCAGCCGTAAGGCTGCTATGTGCAATGTTTTTTATACCGAAATAAATAAATAAATAAACTTGAAAAACGTAAGGAGTTTCAATACTGTATATAAAAAATAGTGATCATCAAGGGAAGTCCAAATAGATGATCATGATGATTGATATGTATTTTTTTTACATCATATAATAATTCCACATGAGCATGCAATAGGGAGTCATCTTCCAGGCTAGGTTGAAATAATTATAAAAGTTTTCTTTTCATGCTCAATGAAAAGAAATTAACCTGCTCTGATCAGTGAAAATCACCAGTTTAGCTGAGGGGATTCACAAAAGAATAAGCCTACATGAAATCAATTAAAATGTTTAGAATCACCTATTTCATGTTCTATGGAGATAAACAAAGTACCTTTTCAGTTCACTTTATGTTAAATCAATTAAATGAATTTAAATATGCCTACTATTTATGGTTTCTGAATCGAAATCCTGCAATTAAATGCATTATTATATTGTGTGTCGTACGGGACATTTTTTAATAGGACAATAATTGAAAAATGAAGGGCAGTAATAAGATCCTTATGGGATAAATCGATCATCCATGGGTAAAAACAAAGAGAAACTCATTTTATGAAATTGCATCATCAAAAATAAAATTGTAGGAAAAACTTTTGCATTGTCATGTGTCGTACGGGACATTGCCAAAAATAGGTTCGGAAAAATCAGGGCTGCCCCTATTATGGATCATGAAAATGTTGTAGATATTATTTGGAACCATCAATGATATATTATTCTATTGACCTGCAATATTTTTAATCTTCTCTTGCTTTGCAAATAATTGTTTCAGGTGGAATTTGTACTTGACTATTCAATGAGCAAAATTATTGAAAATTTAAAATTCCATTGTTCTCCCCCCAAAAAACTATATCTCTCTTAACTTTTGGTTAAAACTCATAATTTTCATGAAATTTAGGTATCATAGTAAAATATTACACTACTTATGACTTATTGAAAGCATGTTGAAATTTATGATATTTTTGAAGTTCTAGTGTGGAATCGCCACGTTTGTGTGTAGGGGAGAGGGTGTGTGTATGTATGCGACTAGTATACTGCCATCCACCCCACCCCCCCCCCAAAAAAAAAAAACAGAAACAACAATTTCCTACACGATTTGATTTACCTGGGCGTGAAAACCCAGGGTTTGATTCTCAGCCACGAGCCCCGGCACCCTATAAAATACTTATGGCATAATCACACTGAATAGCCAATCATTTTGGTAGAAATAAGTGGTGTGTGTCTACCTGGTGGATGATGTTTTGTAAAATGTATTCTCGGGGCGGGGGGGGGGGGGCTGACCGTGCGGTTAGTAATCGTGTTTGGAACATAACAAATAGGAGGAATGAGATATTCCACCCCCTTAGCTAAGTTAAATATTACTGATGATTTTACTTGGCAGAAGCGGATCACTATCCCTTGATAGGTAGTATAGTCTCTTACCTTTATACTTCTCAGGATCGTTAAAAATGGCCGCTACAGGTCCCCCTACTGCCTTATGTTTGTATGAATACAATTTCTTTCCTGCCATAGGAATATCTGAATGATGGAGAGAGCAAAAAAAATAATGGGAAAAATATAAGAGAGAGACAGAGAGAGGGGGAGATACCCAACTAATAAGAGAGTGCAGAATAATTATGAATAATATGGACAAACAAAACATTATGTAATTATTAAAATTCATTAGACTAGCAAATTGCATTTTGATATCAAATTGTTAATTAAATTATGCATGTCGAGCGTGTGAAAAAATTACTGTCCATTTTGTTCACGGGGAATATTAAGTAATCGTTAAAAAAATAGTTATGATAAACATTGCTCTTGATAGAGGCGTACGATGTGGCTAATCAGGTGACGCCATACATAGTTCACACCTAAAAGAAGTAGGAAGAACGAAGGAAAAGAAAGGCCATTAGAATTAGTATTTCAAATACTTAAAATGCACTCGAAGCATTTAACGAAAAGATCCTATGAAAAATGGTAGATGAAGAAGTTATAAGACGTGAAAAATATTCGGTTTAACAATCTTTAGTCAGAGATTTATTATGGTCTAATGTGACACCGCGATATATAACACGATTAGACTGGGTTTTTTATGGGCCTTCAAATTCCTCACACAAGTTAAAGTGTATTTGATAATTACTCAATGTTATTTTCCCGTCTTTTGTCTTCTGCAGGAACGTCATTAAAACACCCATGGGCATTGCTAAATGCAGAGAAGTAGCCGATAGACCCGATGCAAACAAATATTCTTCTATTTCTGCTCTATCGTCCATACTGGGGACGTCTTTATTCAAAAGTTTCTTAACGGATTTAGCTCCAATAATCACGACATGCTTCACATCAGCTGACTTTGCCGCATCCACCATGTTTTTTCCCTGTAGCATGAAAGAGAAGCAGATAATATAAAACAACAGAATGCTAAATCAAATCATTGGTTGAGAACGCACTTTGTGACCAAGTTTTTTTAAAGGTTTGCTACTGTTGCTATTGTTTTTGCCTGATATTAATATTGGCGACAATTTCAATAATTCGTTTTCTGACGACATGTTGATATGACTTTGAATGACCACGAAACATGTTTGAAGAATTAGGTACAACATCGTCAACAGTTTAGATGTGCAAACAGGTTGGTGAGGGGGGGGGGTGCTGTGAAAAGCCGGGCTTGTAAAATTTTTATCATGAACAGATAAGTTAAATGTATGTCGTGGATTTGAGATGTGGATTATGCATCCATCGATCAACACAAGGCAATACTCATTGCTCTAGATTACATTTAATAAACGCCATTTTCCGGTTATTAGTACATCATCCACACTTGGTCATGTGGTCGCATTTGAACAAATATGCCTCTTATAGGGTAGGCTATAAATAGGCACTGTAAATAATTTCGATTTAAGATGATTCTTTGATAGAAAAATAGGACTGTTAATAAGTTTTATGACTCTCTTCTTAATGTCAAGAATGTTATTTTTCATATAATCAAATACATTTAGACATTAATACATAATAAAAATGTACAAGTATAAAAAATGAAAATTGTATTTCAACCCCCTAGGACCCAAATGTTTAGAATTGGACAATTTTCCTTTGTATATTAAGAGTTTAGAATGCACCTATCACGTAATAACATGCGAATTGTGATACATTGTTCAATTCTATCTAAATTGATTCCAAACCTTATATCAAGTTTAAACATACAAGCCTCTGATTTATACAGGCTTTGAAGCATGTATTAAGCTTTTCAAAAATGTAAGTATTTATTAAAAATGTGAATTATACAGGCATCCCATTCTAAACTTTCCAATCTTACCAAAGTGTAGTGACTTATTATCCTCTCTTTTTCTATTTGTCCTCATATATCACTACTTGACAAACCGTTGGGGCAGTCGTCTCCACTGCATCATCATTATGCTGCACTCTACCCAGGTGAGATGAAACGGTACCTGGAAGGATTGATTTCCTTGAATGCAACAAGCGCTTGAAAGTTGAAACAACAGGTGGATCTCAGGCTGGGGTAAATATAACACACCTTGGCAGTTCAATAAATGATATGTTTTTTTTTTTAGACTCTCACCATTTGAATTTCTTTAGCTTGGTCATGGATTTTATAGAAATCTGTAACTATGAAGACACCATAAGCACCACCAAATGCTCTTTCCAGTGAGGGTTTATCCTCCGCAGAAGCTGCCATCATTTCAACTCCTAAAAATACAAAGTGGTTGAAAGAGTTACTTTCCTGTCACTTATATTTAAAAAAAAATAATAAGAGCAAAAAAAATAATAATAATCCATTAGTCTGTTAGCAAAACGAAACAAATATTAAAGGAGAATGAAACCTTTAGAACAAGATAGCTTGTGTGAAAGCAGAAAAATCAAAGAAACAGATCAACGAAAGTTTGAGAAAAATCGGACAAATAATCGGACAAAAAATCGGAGAAGGTTAAGAGCATTTGAATATTGCGATCACTAATGCCATGGAGATCCTCACATTGGCAATGCGGCAAAGATGTGTGATGTCACTGATGAACAACTCTCCCCATTACACTAGTATATATTTCAATAAAACTGCCTCTTTTATTACAGTCATCTATCAGTAGATCATGTATTCTTTCTATAGGAGGGCATGTAATAAAGATTTTTAAAGAATATATTGCGGATAAAAGTTTCTATCACCACAAGAAAAAAGCAAAAAGAGACATTATGGGGGTATTTTATAGCCCATCAAAGGGAAAGTTTTCACATGTGACATCACACATCCTTGTCGCAATGCCAATGAGAGGATCTCCATAGCATTAGTGATTGCAATATTCAAATGCTCACAACTTTCTCATTGTTTGTCCAATTTTTCTCAAACTTTCTTTATTGTTATTCTTTGTTTTTTCTGTTTCAACACAAACCTACTCATTTCAAAGATTTCATTCCCCTTTAACATCATATTGAGGCAAATGGGATTAATATTTACTTTTTTTAATTTATAAACGGTAAACCTAAAAAGTCTGCTTTAATCATCTACTTTAATGCTTTATTTTTTATCTCTCTTTTCCATTATGGTAACAGATTAAAGAATGTGTATACAACCTTGCTTGTATATATATGCCCGCTCTTAAGTTCCCTCTCCATTAGTCGGCTCCAGCCCCACCCACCTCTACCCTCTCCTCTTTGCGAGCTCAATAGCTTCTAATAATCAGCAAAGCTTAGAACGTATACACTCCTATTTTTGTTTGTTCAAAATCACTTTAAAACGACTTTTAGGAGAGTGAAATCTATAGACCTGAATAAGTGCGCATCAGAGCACGTCAGAAATGGGATGGGATGGATTCTTCATGGATTTAACTTTCCATTGATATGTTGTGCATTGAAGGGTGATAATACTATACTAAAAGAAATAATAGTACTATGCAAACTACTTTGCGTATACCCCCCCCCCAAAAAAAAAGAGAAAAACTACACATTTTGGAAAGGGCTGCCTGATTGAAATTATATCACCTTTTTTTTTTTTTTGGGGGGGGGGGTTCTTATATGGATAGCCGATAAGGTCAAATTTTAAGTGACACTAAAAAGTTTGAAACTTTTCATACTTGAGTGAGCACTGCCCACTTGAATAAAGGGTATGTAAATATGGCTTGGCAAGACTTTAATAGACTTCCAATTTCTTTCAGTTTTTGAGAGGCGAGTCCTTTAATTTGAACTTTGCAAAGCAGTGCTCACTCAAGTATGAAAAGTTTTACAACTTTTTTAAATGTCAATTGAATTTTGGCTTTATTGGCTTTCCAGGGGTAGCGTAAACGGGAGTGGGGGGTTCAGCCCCGCCCTACTTTTTTCCAAACGCGTATATCAAAAACGTAAAAATTTCCATCTTATTGTGATTGTTATTATGGTCCGCCCCCCATTCAAAACCGTTCCGCTGCCCCTGCTTTCCATTTGCATACCGGTATATTATGTCTTTCCCCCCAAAAGTGATTCTTTTTTATTTGGCAATCATTTCAAAAGTGTATAGTGTTTTTTTTAGACGAACTATATATATAGTTAGAGACTGACCACATATCTTTTATTGGTCTGGATTGCGCTTTACCTCAGTGATCGCTGCATTAAGTATATCTTTTGTCAAGATATGAAAGAACCTTCGGAGCAAGGTGGTGAAAAAAAAGAGATTGATCCGATTAATATTTCATTGTAATAATCATCTATGGTTTGGGAGTATTTTTAAGTTTGAGATTGATCATTGATGGCATTCTAACTGCAAATTTAGAGTTTATTAGTGATGATAACGAATTCATTTACGAAGAGACAGTAAGCAATTAAAAAAAATATATATCAACAAAACATCAACAACAAACACAATTGATAACAAAATATGATTAGCACACAAATCTAACAAAATATAAAAAAAATGAAAGAATGCATAGGGGCACTTGTTCACTGCAACCAACATGCCTGTGGGAAATATATAGGTAGGACTACAGTATGCCAATGCTGTATACGTAGCACACAGTTTTAAAAATCATTAAAATATCACTTTTGTGACCAAAATTACTAATTTCCATACAGTTTCAATTTACTTTTCATTAGTAACTTGGGAATAATTTTTGTATTCACCAGAGCGCTCAAAAACTTGAATTTTGGGCATATTTTTGTGTACGCCCTCTATTGTGGAAAACAATGTGGCAATAATATTTTTATTTTTCAATCCCTATTTCTAAATAAGAAAAAAATAATTTAAAGAATCAAATTTACATAAGAGCCAAGGTATATGATGAATAGCTGTATTGGAAACTGACAGTGTAAGAAAATAAAGCATTTTTCCCATAGAAAAGCAGAAAAGCCAAAATTGCCACCCTTATTTTGCCACACATTGAGATGTAAATGAGAACAAGGTTATATCATAACCGTAACATTAGGCAGGTTCCATGATACGACATTGTTTGAAATTAGACAATTTGAGATACGAATTTATCAATATTTTCAAAACACGATATGAAAATAAACTGATTCATTGTTATTATCATACGTTCTCATAAAAGTTTTAAAATTTCATCCTTGAGACTTTCGTGATTACCTTGTATAATGATTATCAATGGTAATGAGAAAGGTTTTAGTATGATCCCGCTGGATCAAAGGAGAAAATTTTTTGTAATTTCAGCAGGGGCGGATCCAGCTTTCGCCAATAGGGGGGCCGAAAAATATTTTGATCAACATTTTTTTGATTGGCCGTTACAATCTGGCTTTTTTTTGTTGGTTTTTCAGGGGGTAGTCCTAACTAAAGACTGAAATTTAAAGTATATGTTAGTATTTATTGCTATATACAATATAAGGTATCTCATGTGGTCTTAATATATAATGCGAGCGCGAAGCGCGAGCTAAAAATCTTCGATATTCTATGTCCTTAGAACTGAAGATTCAGAGCAGTTTTTATAATCATGAACAAAGATAAGTATCCGACTAAACAATGCGAGCGCGAAGCGCGAGCCGAAATTTTTATCATATAGTAATGTGAAAAGTGACTCAATTAGGACTGTTTTTAGTGATTAATGAAGAGGATACAAGTATCACCAATTAAATAAGGAGAGTACGAAGCGCGAGTTCAAAATTTCTGATATTCCGACCTGAAAAAAATGAACAGTCTAAGCGCGTTTTTATTTAAATAAACAAGCTGTGTGTCTCAAACAATTAAATGCGAGCACGAAGCATGAGCTTAATTTTTTAATATACTTACTTGATAAAGGAGCATTTTGACAAATTTTGGTAAGATTTTCCAAAGAGCATAGGTTTCTCACAAATCAAACAATGCGAGCGCGCAGCGCGAGCTGAACATTTTGATACACATTAACAATTTGTGTAAATCAAACAAAATAATGAAAGCTTGATGTGCGAGCTAAAAAATTGTGTGCAAATTGATATCAGAACTGGATATATTGTATATTGGTTATACATTAGTGTCATTTAACCTCTTGAATGGGATTCAGTACACAGGCAATGCGAGCGCGAAGCGCGAGCGAAAATTTTTATATAAAGTCTATTTTCCAATTCTTCCCCTCACATTTTTTTGGGTATCCTTTCGGGGTCGGGCCGGTCGTTACGAGGCTGTAAATTACCCATCATGGGTAAAATACCTCTTTCTTACCTTTCTTTCTGTTTTTCGTAGTTTCTATCAAGGTAAAGAGTACATTTTTTCTGCAGGTTGTCAAAAAATAGGGGGGCCGGGGCCGGCTCGGCCCCTCCTGGATCCGCGCCTGTTTCAGGGTTCTTTAAGGCCTGGTCACACCGCCCGAGCGTTGTTAGTGCGGTCCATTTTCGATTTCGATTGTTTTTATTTTGTTTTCGATTTTTTCCCCAATTTTGTGAGCAAAATTCGACCCTCTCGCCCTACCGCTCCACGACCGCTCCAACAACGCTCGGGCGGTGTGACCAGGCATTTAACGGTTTAAATGAAAAAATGTCATAAAAAGAAATTGTAACTTATGTTCATCGTACGATAGAAAAAATTGATAGAAATTCAATGAACAAGGTTTTCTGGTAGAAAGATAAAATGAATGTGATTCAGGCCTACCTAATTCAGCAAGTGCTGTAGCCGAGCGGCCCTCGACATTACTGGTGATTCCTCGAACTGCCACGGAACTATCTTCAAGAAGGGCGTAAACAACGGATTTTCCGAGAGTCCCAGTCGCTCCACAAACCACGATCAATTTCTCCATCCTGTACCTTATCGTTTTCAGCTGATATAAAATGATGAGAGTCGAGCTAACACTGCCAGAAATTTTCAAAATGCCGTTAAGGAGATGTCTGTCTATCAGAAAGTGACAGGGTATCAGGTGGGGCTTAAGTAGATATAGGACTCTCCGTTTCATTCATTACATTTACTCGTTCATCAGGGCATGCTTTCTACTGTAGTGAGTTACAGAGCCATATCAGCTGGATGATTTCGAATAAAGCAATGGAGTATCCGAGGATCAAAGAACACTATTTAGATGGTCTAAGTTGCGTCATACGTGAGTGATAAAATTGAAAAACTAGAGTCCAACAAAAAACTTAATTTGTTTTGTTGACACTCGAAGCAATCCCATTTAAGTGAATTGTTTACAAAATTTGGTGGGTGTGGGGCTTGTCGGTATACAACCAGCAAACAGGGGCGTTGCCGGGGTATTTTGAGGGGGTGAATGCGTCGCGTATTCTTCTCAATTAATTATAAAGTTATTTTAGAGTTAAACGGACCAGATATTTTTTTATACTCTCCCTCATTTCTTCACATTTTTTTCCTTACCTGAGAAATCAAAGGGAGTCACAGTCGCCTGTCCCTCCCCTTCATACCTTTTCCATCCTAGTCCACCACACCCTGTACGCAATAAGTCATGATACGGAAAGCTCCTTTTAATTAGCATGATCAGAATAGTCTCTCTTGTGAGAACCAACCCTTAGTCTTTACTAGTCTAGTGACAGGGTTCACTTGGGAATTCAGGAGAAATTGGCGTATACGCTTAGGCCTACCTCTTTATGCATGTGTTATAATTATGTATATATTCGATTCATTCATGAAATTTTGTACGACTTTGCTTATTTTAATCAAGCGTTATAGCTTCTGTCTGACACGCATTGATTTGAAAGGTATTTACACATATATTGTAATGGCGCCCAAATTGGCCGTGTTGTGACCTTTCATGGATTTTTTTTTTGAGAAATTAGTCGATATATTAATATTTACTATAATCATAATTCATTCAGTGTCCTTTCTTAAGCAATGTGAATTGCTAATGGTTGTACCATTTTCTGCATTATGAATAATAATGTCTTACTGAACAGTGCATGTTATTCAAATTGTACATTTTGCAGTTAACCATGACTTGCCTGATTTTAACTGCATAAATTTGATGAATATCATTGGGAAAAAATTAATTACACAAAAGTAAAATCGGTATAAAACTTTTTATTTCATGTGTAAAAGCAATAAAAACATATATTCACAATGTGTACAATTAAATTAGTCATTGATAAATAAGGTGTGGGCAACTTAAGAAACAAGGAGCTTATCACCAGGGACCTAAAACAAGTATAAGATACAATAATAATAATATTAATAATAATGATAATGACGTCATATTTTACCCAGGATAGCCACTTGAGTTCCAAAAACTTTTTTTCCCAGCGGGCCCTGCTTTACATGATTCTTTTATTATGGGAAATACACGATGGGAAATATTCACATAGAACAGGAAAGCAATAATTTGTTTCATGTACATTATAAGACAATAAATAATTAGACAAACAACAAATATTTAAACAAACAAAACATTAAAAATCGATTTTTTTTTTTTCAAAATTGCAAGGTATATGTAACGGTAAATTGTTTATGAATATGTAAGTCTAGTGGCTGTTGAGCATTCTATAAATTCTTCTGATAAGTATTTCGATATTTTTGGACCATTAAATCGTAAGGATTGTTGAGATGTGGTTTTACATGCTAGAAATGAGCGATAATATACTCTTGCGGGTTGGATATGTATGATGAGAGTAATTTGTTTAAAAGATATTTTTGGAAGTATATTCATTCTATAGTTGAACATAAAAATCTAATCATTTATTTTCAAGGCTTTGAATTGAAAAAAAAAACAGTTCATGGGTATATATGATAAAATGCAATATGTGCAATTTTTTTGTTATTTTATTAATATTTACAGATATCATCATATACCATTTTCAAATTCATTTTATCCCGTTGCAACATAAAAATAAAAAAAATCAAGACTTTGAATCGGAAAACAGTTTATGGGTATGATAAAATGCAATGTGCAATGTTTTTGTTATTTTTATTGATATTTACGGATATTATCAAATACCATTTTCAAATTCATTTTAACCCGTTGCATCGGTACCACGGTCAAAATCAGCCATACTGATTTTCTTTCCTTTATGAGTAAATTAGAATGAATAAATGAAATAATGAATAGATGTAATATATAAGGCATACACATGTACAGTGCGTCCCAGAAAAAGGGAAAGCGGGATTCCCATGTCCTTTTTTTCTTTAAATGCAAATAAATTGAGATATTTCATTTACGTCATCATACATTTCAATCATTCTTCTTTATTTTGAGATCTAACATGAGACAAACACTTCACACATTACTGAGGAAGACGAGTTTGAAATTTTAGTGTCGAAACACGTTTGCGCAGAAAAATTGAACAAGTTTGGTTCGTGATAAGAGTACTGCTTATTCGACGATTGGCTCATTAGCATTTCTTTTGTATTAATAGTTATGTTTCTCACACTGATCCCTAAAAAGACATGTTAATTTTCAATATTGCTAATCTGTCATGCGTGAACGATTTGCTAAGCTGATGATCTCAAATTGGAGCTAAGATTCCATTCTTACCAAAAGCAGTGGCTTACCTAGGATTTTCCACGGGGAGGGGCAAAACCGTCCGCCCAAAAATTTGACGAGCAAAAAAAAAGGTGTTTCATGCTCGTCAGGGGGGGTGGGGGCAAGGGATACTTCCTTTGCATCTGCCCCCTCCCCTGTAGGTACGCTAGTGACCAGAAGTATTTATGGTAAATACATAATTATTGCGAAATCTACATGTATCTCTGAACGGGTTTCCTCTTGTTTTTTGTGGGACGCGCTGTACATAACATTTTCAATTTGCAAATATCCATGCGTAGATAAAAAGTCTGAAAATTGCCTGCCCTTACAGAATTCAATCGCATATCCAAAAGTCATCAAATAAGATATCATCCTATGGGTAATCCCCAGTTATATATCTTCTTATTTGCTGAAATCTAAGAGAAATAGCACGTCCAAAAAGTTAAAATAAAATCTCATATCAGGGGCTTTTTAGACGCCATTTTGGATTTAGAGTCGCTTACACCAATTTCTTTCAAATCCTTCATTCATGGGTGTTCCACACATACTAAATCTTAGAATGAATGATTGAAAAGAAACTAATCTTAAGTAGCCCAGCTCTGTCATGTAAAGTCCAATGCGACCCCTCCCTCATTCCTACTTTGAAAGTAAAGGACGGTTTGCCCAACGGATGGAGAATTTCTTGTGATTTAACAAGGAAGAAATGGGAGAAAAGTTAAAAAAAAATGGGAATTGAAAAAGTGAGAAAAAATGGGAATAAAAATAGGGAAAAAAGAGAGATCTGATTCGTTTAACCACATCATAGCTTTTAATGCAAAAAAAATTTTAAAAAAAAAATTGGTCACATTTAGTCGTCTGCTTTCCAAATACCCCCCCCCCGTATTGCCCCTGCTTTGAGATTCCATTTTTGACAAATATATTTTCAAGGTAAGATAATATAGAATGAGTAAAGCATTTTCTTGTATTTATTTCCTCTACTGTAAGAATGATAAATATGTATGATACAAAGAAAAAACACACCCAAAATTTTCAATATATCAATGAAAGTATACATAGAAACCGGCAATGGTAATGAAAAACGGAGATATAGAGAAACGACACAACACATAGATTATTTATCTAAGGTCCCCCCCCCCCCGCATCCAGCACTCCCCTCATAAACTAAAGAAAACCAACGTCAAGGTGCATAATTTGGCACTAATGTGTCCACCCCAATGCACATGAAAAAACTTATACATCAACACAACCGTCACGCACCGCATCAGCATACACCCACACGCACCCATCCTTTTACAACATCACCACACACTACATTACAAAAGCTTTAGAAGTACACACGGGGAGGGGCAAAAACCTCCAAGAAGCAAAGAAACAAAGCCTTAAACAGGATGAGAGAGGAAAAGCGGGAGGGTGGAGGGGAGGGGGGGGGGCAGTGGAAGAGAAAGAGGAGAGGAGAAGACCAAGGGCCAACAAAAAAGGTGGAAAATGTAAGCTACATTGTAGGCCTGCATTATGTCAGCCAAAATAATATCCCACAAGATGTGCATATACGTAATGACAAAATATTAAAACTGTGCGATACGGGACCTGTATAAAGTATCCCTTCCTGCTCAAACGAGTGAATTAATCAAGCAAGCAAATTATAGTAGGCCTAATATATTGAGCACAGATCCCGGGGCCACTTACATTGACGAGAGGATACCATGCGCGACCCCAAAACACGTAAAATTGATGTCTATTCAAGATACGGCACGTTACGTACGTAACCTAATGAGGGAGTCAAAAACCCTCAAATAATGGGAAAAGGGTAGGGGAAGGCGGGGTAAGTTGAGCCACCACCCCTGGGCCAATTGTGAATGAGTCAGACATTGTGGTTGAGTCATGTATTGATGACCCATTGCATAACTTTCATAAATTTCAAGCAAACAAACAAGCAAATAATCCCCAACCCCACCATATTGTTTCAACTTTGAAACAAAAAGTACTGAAAAATACAAACTTCAGCCAAAAAAAAAAAAGGTGTGAAATAGATAAGTACGTTTTGCCGACACACGTCCTTAAATATGATAAAGACATAAGAACAACATTGTTAGTCTAGGTATGGACCCTCATTCTTGTCATATTCATTTACATGATGGATGCATAAGAAAATGTGGAGGTGAAAATATCCCATTAAGTTCAGACTGGGTTAAGTTGAGCCAGTCAAAATGGGGCAAGTTGAGCCATGGTAATTCTTATGGAAATGTACATAAAAAAAATTAAAAAGCCATCAATATGCAGGCAGAAAGGAGCAAATTCACATGACAGTTCTTTTACTTTTAGAGGATGTTAGTATTTATATAGGATTAGCAAGTGAAAGACTTTAAATAAAAGAAATTACATGCTGGTCCATCCCCATACCTTTTGTACATAGTTTTTGTGGCTCAACTTACCCCAAAGATGTGGCAAGTTGAGCCATTTGACATCGTTTTTTTCAAAGGTGACAATGTCTTTCAGTGTGGGGGTAGAAAGTTATATATAGGTGAAACATATTTCCCAAGAATTAAATTTTAGGGCAAGGTACTTATTTCTACAAGATCATTCGCCATATCAATTCTAACATGCAAAAAGCAAAAAGTGTCACAACTTACCCGCCTTGCCCTATTTATTTTGCTAGGAAAGCTACGTGTTTAGGGTCAATTTGCGAGGGTATAAAAAATACTTAAAATGTTTTATAAAGGATGTACTTTTTGCCTCAACAGTCAACGTGTTTAGAGTCCGATTTGCGCGAGGTGTGAGAGGTGGGGCCGTAATCTAAACCCAATGATGTAGGTAAAGGTAAAACCGACGTCCGTGACATATAGGGTATCGTTTTGTTACCAATACTTGTTAAGGGTAGGGTTTCATACGCCAATACTTGTTACAGACTTGTTAAGGGGTGCATTTTCTGAATATGGAAAATACATATTTATGGTGGTTTTCGAGACCACTTGGTCGCGCATGGTATCCACTTTTCAATGGAATTTCCTCCCCAACCTGCATCCTTCATGGGCAGGTCCTCTTTCCCTTCCAACGTGTTTTCGAAAGCACCATTATTATGAGCATAATGCCTCAAAATCACTCTAAGTTTGAGCATGTCCTCTGAAATACGTATGTAAAATCTTTCTTTTGTTCATTTTACTATAGAGCTGACTTATTTCTGAAGGTGATGTTGATTCATCATGTAGCTCATTGCTATCAGATCTCGCATTATTCGATTTCGTTAGAACAATGCGGTCACTGTGTGGAAATGGTGTATCGTCAGGATTATCATCTACCGTACATGCGCATGCTAAACCATTGAGTGGTTGAGGGGAGATGTGATGCAGTAAGTGGTCTTTAGTCTTTGATTCATCATGATGATCTTCAGTACTCCCACTGGCTTCATACCCTGATAGGTTTCTGCCATCCCTCTCGCTTCGGTCTCCATGTCTATGTACAGAATCATCATCGGCACGTAATTTTGAAGAATCAGTACCAGTTTCCCGATCAAGAGCAAACTTGGAATCTACAGAAAGTGTTTCATACGTGACATTGTTTATCAGTGTCTCCCTGTCATCATCTCCTCTTTGTCGATCTGGAATTGATGGCAGCGGCCTCCCCAGTGAACTCCTTCGACAACGACCTGAGCTTAACCTATTCTGTCCTTGGAAATAGGTGTGCAATATTTTTCGTGGTCTGGTGATCCGTGCTCTATCACCTGCTTCATGTTGTCCTAAAATGATTTCTTGTTGATCCATTGCAGGAGCGCCATCTAACCCACCGGGTATCAGGTTTGCAGTACTCTGTACCGGCTGCGAAATAGGATCATATCCAAGTGTGCAGCCTTTGAAGTAAGTATGTTGTACTTTCATCCTTGCTGTTGTGTCAGTTGTGAAAAAAGAATCATCATTATTCTCGTCGGCCTCCCCATCGGCAACTAAAGAATATATATCCTGCGACGAACCTTCCGTACTCGTTCTATCCGTGCTCCGTGAAAAACTTGATCTCACTGATAGCAAGTTAGTCATAGGAGTTCTGTGCAATTGATTTTGGAACGCGTTCCTTATCGCTCTAAATGATAATCGTCTATACGAATTCGGATCTCCGGTCTGGACGG
Organism: Lytechinus variegatus; assembly: GCF_018143015.1. Classification (NCBI taxonomy): domain Eukaryota; kingdom Metazoa; phylum Echinodermata; class Echinoidea; order Temnopleuroida; family Toxopneustidae; genus Lytechinus; species Lytechinus variegatus. Next base: position 78,789,901 of record NC_054740.1, on the reverse strand, counting down.
GATGTTCTTCATCTGATGATTCAGAGCGTGTGTTTTCCGAGCTTTGTGGATGAAATGTGGATAGAAGATTACCCGAAGGAGATCCACGAAAAACGGAAAAGTCGTCACTGTCATGACGAGTACTAAATAGCGTACGTATTCTAGCATAGATGGAGGATCGGTAGGAATTTGAGGATGAAGTATAACTACTGTACAGGGATGAACCACCACTGAAGGAACCAGAGGAATAAGTATTTGATGAGAGTGTTCCAGATGAGTAACCCTCACTGAAGCTTTCGTCAGGGTAACGAAAAAAGGAGATGAAGCGACCAAGAGAACTTCCCTGCAATGGAACAAGAAGCGATTCAAGAGTTAATAATTACAAAATTGTAAAAGCGGTATTTGCTGCAATGGCTTGTCAAGATAAAGGAATAAAGTCAGTTCATTTATGGAGTTTAAAGAGTCAATACCTATCAAGAATAATTATTTTGGGGGATATGCATGGAATGGGCGCTCTTTGCGATTTCAAACCGAGAAAACGTATTGGTGCAAGACCTTGTTGGATTAACAACAATCCTTTAGGTGATAAACTAACAGTAATCGAGAATGAAACTCACAGAAGATGCAGATCTGGCAGTAGGACAGTACTTGTTCCAACTGTCTCTGCTGTAGGTCCCAGTCTTTGAGCCAGAAATATAGCATCTGACCACTGCAACGAGGAGAAGAGCCGATACTGCAACAGCGACTGTAGACACACCAACGACCATAAGGGAGAATTTTGTTTTATGTTCTTGATCTTCCTGACCAATATGTATAGTAGTCACTGACGTTGTTTGGTACATCTGGGACTTGCTTGGATACTCCGTTGTCGGAGCATCTGCAACAAGATATTTTTACAGGCATTACTTTTTAAAACTTGTTCTTAAAAGAACACTGTGAAAAAAGAATCACGTTATGAGTTTAGGCTCATAACGCCCTCGAGGAAAAGAGTTTAACGCATCACCTTTCGCAATAACCCGAAAGTTGCACGTTTGAAAGGTGTTCATTGTCTTTTTCAAAGATGTAAATTTGTACGTTCTTATCGTAATAATTGTAATAATTGTTTTTGAAAACTTGTTTACAAAATCACCCTTTGATTTATTTTGCATTAGTTTCCATTACAAAAACTATGCTAATCGAGTTTTGTGAACAAGAGTAAAAACGTGCCTCCACTCACATGTCGGATATTTTCCGTCAGTAGAATTTGCAGACAATATGAAGGTGAATCCGGGCCTCTGAACTTCAAAATTAGAAGTGAAAACGACAACCAGGTCTTTGCCTTTTGATGTATAAGCCTTCCCTTGGAGATACTGCAGTTCTCTCCTGCCAGTAAGATTGAAGGAGGTGTGCCTTTGGAATGGTCCTTTGATGTTTTCCGTCAGAAAGACTAAGTCGTATTGCTGCCCTAACCAAAATTCTATCGGATATACTGTGATGTTGCACGGTGAGGTTGTTTGTATCCACCAGAGCTGGTAGTCGTTGTTGCTGTAGTTTCCCTCCGACGCCGGGTGTGACATGTTCCGAGGTGGTTGGGTCGGGCATGGTAGCTTGGTGTCAACTGAGGAAATGATTCAGCATGGATAAAGAGGCATGTACTGTTTTGATTTTTCGCTCAATGTCATTCTTTAACCTTTTTAACCAAACGGATAACAACTTTAAAATAAGAGAAGCTTCCCCAATCTTATAATTGTCATGCTTGTATAAAACGAATTACTTTAAAAAATAAAATTGTTATATACGAACTAGTATTCGCGAGCAATGTGACTCGCATTCTTGCACTAGTCTGGTGAACACTCTGTGATTTTTTTTTAATAAATGCATACAACATAATTCTAAACGCTTCAATTTTGAGTTTCCAAATGCTTTAGGTAAATTTTCGTTAATCTGTTTCAATTCACTTCACTCAAATCGGTTTGATATGGATAGACGTCACTTTGATATGGCTATCTTACCTTGTCGTTCTTCAGCTGTCACAGTGAACTCCACCATTCTTCTATCATACTCAACTATTTTATCGTTAACGAGAAATTCAATCCACATGCCGCTGCTCAAGGAAACGACATCTTTGGGAAGAACACGCCCACTTTAACGATGAAAAGGAGTGTTGAAAACAAAGGAACATAACCGAGTGGTTAATCATCATGAAAATGTATTCCAGTTGTAAGAAAATGGCTAACCGCCTTTTCACACGGTACACAAAATCGTAATTTGGATGATGACTCCAGTTAGAAATAAGGCTCATGACGAATTTTAGCACGTGTAAAACCAAAGTAGAATCACGAACGCAAATCACAATCACGAATTCAAATTCCACTCCGGAGGTGATTTCCAGTTTCACTCAAATTACGTTACTAATTTTCCGTGTGAAAGGTCCGGTGATCCTAAAGACGAATTGCAATCATCATAACAATGATTTACGTTTGAAACGACCCTAAGTCATCGCGGCAGTAAGTTGATTTTAATGAATTTGAAATAAATCAAACCAGCATAACTAGTGGTCGGGGGGGGGGGTCCTTTAACAAGTAGTAAACGATTGAAAGAAATAAACAGTGTCATGCAAATATAAATAAACAAGGGTATCTCTATCTAGGTTTTAGAGAATAACTGGTAAATTGACTCATTTCAATGAAGGGACTCTAAACCACACTGATCTTCGACATGTTCAAGAAGATAAGATCATACAACCATACCTGAACCGAGCGAGTAAGCTATCTTTCGACCTTGTCTCTTTATCCCAGAGATCGCCAACCTCCACATAGTCATATCCCTCATTCATTTCAAAACTGGAGAAGCTCAGTCTCAATCTATGATCTTCATCTTTGGCAAATGCGTTGTAGCATTTATTCGTGTTTAAGCTGAATTGAAAGGTTTGACCTTTCGTGTCAAGTGGGATAGTGATTTCCTGTAACTTGCCTGAAGGAGATAAAAGCTTCATTGTCATTGCGAGTTATCACATTTTTTTTCATTTAAACAACTTCATTGCCGAAATAAATAATAATAATATCTTGTCTGCTCACGTGTATGCCTACCGATGCATTCATGTTACTCGTGCGTAATGTCAGTATGTAGAGGTGACCACACACGTTACGATTGGTCTGCGACCCGATTTCAGAAAAAAATGTATAGTATAATATGATGCGTAAGCCCCTTTCGCAATTGACGTACGACCATTTGCGACCTTTTGGTCGTGCGACAGGTTGCAACAGGCATCAATCGCTAGTCATCTCATAAGATCGCACAGAGGATTTCACAAATGCAATAGCTGTCGTACAACAAAAACAACCAGTAAACCCCGTTGCAGGAGTAAGTCGCATATGCTCTTATTGTGCTCGCGCGATCACATGCGGGTGTTGCACGAGGGACTACGAGTGGAACGGTCGCATACATGCGAATTCAACGGTAGTGCAATGTTGCAAGCCGTTGCGATCGGTCTTACAACAGTCCTATGGCCTATTATCGCACCGAATCGCAAGACTGGTCTCTATAGGGAGCTAGCACATGTGCAAATGTTGTACGACCTCCACACTAGCGTACCTAAGGAGTTGTGACTCGTCAGGGGGGGGGGGCAGTCTCCTCCCCCCGACGAGTCACAACTCATGCAGGGGACGTTACCCCTGCCCCCTGACGAGTCACAACTGATCCTGCGGGGATCGAAAAAATGCAAAGAAAACCGACGTGTGACCCCTCCTGTGAACTTGAAGACCTTCCTTTTTTTTGCTTGTTAAATTTTTTTTGCGGACCAGAAATCCTCAAAAAATTTGCCCCCCCCCTTTGGAAAATCCTGGATACGCCGCTGGGTCTCCAGACCGATGGTACAATCTGATGCTAGTGAATCGATCGTATTTGATCACGTTTGGATTTTGAACATGTTCAAAGTTCAGATACGACAAGTCACGACCACCTAGAGTTCGTGCGATCGTCTACAACGACTGCGAGTGCTCGCAAGACACCAAGAGATCGAGAAAAAAACTATGCAAATGTTGTACGACCTCCACACTAGCGTACCTAAGGAGTTGTGACTCGTCGGGGGGGGGGGCAGTCCCCTCCCCCCGGCGATCGTAAACACTGGTCGTCAATTGTGAAAGGGGCTTAACATTGAGACTTGGAATATCTTACTGTGTAATGTTCTAAATCATCGTACGAATACCGAATACCCATGTTCAAATCTGTGACTATGCTATCATCCTTCTTAGAATAAAAGCGAATTCAATATCTAGTCGTAATGACGTCATAGCAGTCGTACGATTGGCTACGATTTGAAACTAATTTGGCCTTTACTCCGAAATAAAGGCTTGCAATCTTTCAAAATGGTTATATTAGTATTCTTTCAATTATTTAAAACTCAAATAAAATGATATGTTCCATTCAAATTTCCAAAAATTAGCATTTCCATTATTGATTTTAGTGAACTTTAGACTTTGTTATTTAGTTTCCCTAGATGTATCCGATCAGTGTCACTCTACAGTCTTAAAACATGCGTTATTCAAGTTTTGAATTCATCCTTCGATTAATGATTGTTAGAACTAGGTATTTCTACAGTCATGACAGTGACTGTTCTGTCGCAATGGTCTGAACTCTTAGGGTAAAGTGAATCGTTAGCTCTGTGACGTTGATACCTCGAAATTGATCAGATAGTTTTCCCATGTACTCATTCCGAAGTAGATATGTCAAATATACATTTGTTAAAAAGATTTAGATTCATTTTCGATTGTCTTATCGAAATGAATATGAAACGGCTTTTAATAATAAATAACATTCACTTTTATGATTTTCTTTGGTCTCGTCTGTGAGAAGTCCGAAATACGGGCCACTATTCCCACGGTGGCGGCAGAGGCGTCGACATCAGAATCTTAACAAAGGTTAAACCTTTTAAAATGTGGTCATAACTATGAAAATATAAGGACCAATAATGTGTGATACTAGATGATTACATACTTTAATATTGAGCCTATTAGCTTTCAGATTATTTCCGCGGATTTTAAAATCCGACCTCAAAACTCAGCTTTACTCAACACTAGCATGTTTTTTTAATAGATTCATTGTTTACCTTAGACACCCCAACTGTGCGCTTGAAACACCCGTATAAAGCGCCCTATAAATGCTAGCATTATTATCATTATTGTTATCGTTATTATTATCAGCTATTTCAAAATCCGTGTGCAAAATGCTCCGAGTTCTGCCACCTATCAAACACATTATAAATGGTACATCAAACATGTTTACGTGCCTATAGCGTATCAGATAACTTATCCAATCAACAACACAAATTTACTTTATTGTACAAGAAAGAATAAATAAAAGATAAACTTGTATTTACCATAACAGTCATCTGCAAAACTAAGAGGAATCAGTTCGGAGAAAATCACAACACCTAATAAAAAAATATGAGGTCGGCGTCGTCCCATAGTCACAGACTCAAAATTCTCTTCTTCTCATACAATATTAGAAAATCCGAGCATAATATAACTATAACGTCTGTCGGCTACGGGTTTTATCATCGATGAGTCTAAACCTACAAAATCACTTATTCTTTTCAACATTTTTTGTAGCGACTTTGTGGAGCAGTCAGTCGATGTTCTTCAAACAGCTTATACCACGATGTATAAGGTTGTACTCGCAGTTTTACCTAAATGATACTCCCTTGTATTAGTTGTAAATGTGCTAGTAATTTGAATATGGTTGTCTATGTGGTGAAGTGGTCTCGTCCGCTCCGGTTATACTTAAAAACAAATAGTTTCGATATCTTCTTGAATGCACTACAAAGACTCACGAACAGTAATTTATTGTTGTTATCATTGTGTTTTCTTTTCGTCGTCGTCTTCAAATTTCAATTGATCGCAGATAGGACATTAATCAGTCGTCGTGTTGTCGTTTGGAAGTGATCAGGTGAATCTCAGGAGTTTCTTTCTAAAATCACCAATTTAGTCTTGTACAAGAAACTCTGAGCGATAGCCACTCAAATATTGAAATGTCAGAGTAATCCGAAAGTGATCACTCAGTTTCTTATGATCTAATCTTGAGTGAATAATAGTAGGAATATACGTGCCAGACTTTCTTAAGGAAAGGGGGAGGTATCAAGACGTAAGAATGGCGGCATTTTGTCTGAATTAAAATGAAAGGGGCAGAAGCCACCCAATCGTCTATTCATAAATCTTATTCCTCCATTCTACATTTTCTTGTGTTCAATTCGAAAATAAAGACAGTGACCGCCCAATCGCCACCCTATAATAGTGCCGCCCCTGCCAAGCGTTACTTAATGTAATTTAATATGATATCGCGTGGGAAGACTTGAATCAGTGTGTTTATATTAATCGGCTGTGAAACTAGCTCTAGTAGCAAGGCTGTCAATCCTCATAGGAGTGGACAATAGATCAATTTTGTTCAACAATATTTATCCACTTGAAAATAAAAACTTCCTTATCGATCGATGCATCATACGGTCACTTCTGATGCTTTACCAATACCATCCCTTTCGGAAACCGAAAGTTATTCTGTTTGATAGGTATCAATGAATAAGAGAACCATATTATTTTTAAGTTACGATTTTTTTTTACTTCCAGGATTGGTTAAATCAATTCTTCAGTCTTTACAAATCGCTTACTATTGAAAAATATGAAATAATAGACAAATGGAATAGCATCACCACCCTTCTAACTACAACTATCGGTATCAATCTTATGATAACAATATGACAACGATTATTATCTTTATATTTTTGTCATTGTTATTACTATCATCATCATCATCATCATCACCGTCATAATTATCACCATCATCAACTTCATCATTAGTGTTAATATGAATGGTGTCGTTTTATTAAGCGCTGTCTCAGCAACAATTATTTTGTATATACAGAAACAAAGTACAAATATAAACATATTCTGTAAATAAACTTAAAGTTACAAAAAAATAATACAAACATTAGTGAGTATATGATTTGGCATCAGTCGCTGGAAATCCTTGCTAGATTTTGAATGGACCCGGGACCCTCCTTTCTGTTCCGTTCACCCACAATAAGGGACAAGCGTTGTCAGCCGACTACTCACAGAAGGACTATACAGTGCGTATCAAAAAAAGTTTACACTTTGAGAAAATCCTGTAAAATTATACATTTGTAATTTCCTAAAGATTTTTCCACACTTTAACATTGGTACAGATCCATTTAATCAAATGACGATATAACTGTCGAAAAATATTTCCGCTTGAGTGAGCACCACTTACTTTTGAAAAGTTAGCGAAAAATGATTTGCGCAGAACTTTGAAATAGTTATGCGAATAAAAGTATAGCTTAATCATGAAGAACACGTAGAATTTAGCTATTGAAATTGATTTGAAGATATCTTTTACCTTTTTTGACTTGTTTCCTTGCCCAAAACACCATGAAGAGAGCATTTCACCCGACCCCTCTCCCCACACACCAAGGCCAACGTGATGATATTTGCTTACACTGAGCTGTGATTTATATGGAATGGCTTAAGCTTGATTTTCATTTTGTGAATCATTGCCAAGCTTGGGAAAAGTGTGGAGAAACAAGTATTAAATGAAAAATGAAATGTAAACCCACTTTCAATGATAAAAACTTAGTGAAATAATGCTGGAGATGTCCGATATAAACTTTTGTTCAGATTCAGTTATGTCCTCAGATCCAGCTGGCACAAAAATGGTAAAGGTTGTGCTTACTAAGTGTTGAAATTTCAATTTGGGTGGCAAAAAATGCTTGAATGTATCCGTCTTATTTCAACTGATTAAAAGTGCAAGGGAAATTTATGAGAAATGTTTTGCAGGGTAAGTTTGATTTCGCCGTTTCCCCTTAAAACAGCATGAAAACGAGCATTTCTGCGCAAACAGATATCTGCGAGCTTTACAAAAATGGACAGTGCTCACTCAAGTGTAACATTCTGACAAATATTTTACTTTCATTGGATAGATCATAGAGCTGTTAGCTTCATGGATAGATGAGACCCAAACCCAAGATTGTATGTGAAAAAATTACCCACACTTGTATATTTTTAATTCCCAGGACTTTTTCAAAGTGTAAACTTTTTTTTGATACGCACTGTAGTGAACAAGGACACCAGCCCCCCCCCACAGGAAACCAATGAGACCAGAGAGAGATTACAAAATAAGATTTAGATGTACATTAAATTCAAAGCATTTAAATCTTGGTCTAGTTTTGAAGGTATAGATTAAAGGTGTCCTGCACTCTAATACTGCGAAGTGACTGGGGAAGTTGATTCCACAACTTGGCCGCATCATGCGAGAAACGCCCCCCCCCTCTCAGAATTTTCAGAACGGGGAATTTGCAGCAAATTATCACTTCCGAGTCTATACAGTGTTAGTCTGATTTGAAAAGGGAATTTAATCATGACAATAAATGGGTTTCAATAAAAGCAGAAAAGTTAGTTATGACATTTCAAATGTTTTAATTGATGACTTTATACATGTTACATGTATATGTGAGCTGTTCATGATATGTCTCCTTGTTTTGATTTTCAACCCAATTGTTCTTGCTATTTTCTATTGTAATTTTTGTTATAATTCATTATCATTAGTGTTTATGTTAATTTGGTGTTATCATTATTAATCACACAATTATTTTTGTAGTATGGTCATGAATAACACAAACATCGTTTCCAACCCCATTAAAATCGCCATCATAATCGTCTCTGTGGTATTCATCATTCTATAATTTTCGTCATCCTAATCATTGCTTTCGCCATCATTGATTATCAATATCATCGTCATTTTCATCATTATCGTCATTATCCTCTCATAAATCATTATAATATTTACCATACGTCGTAATACTTCCCTCCGAATAATGTCTCATAATCTCTCATTTATTCTTGTCACAGTCATCGCCACACACACACACACATCCACACACACATTTTTTTTTCTTTTTTTAATATTTTATTTTCTTCCTCTTTCAAAACAATAAGTTGACAATCACAATTCATATAAATAAAGATTCTTTGCATGTATACAATCAATAAACAATCAAATAAATATATCAATATCAATGAGATTACAAATATTTTAAAAATGATTACAAATGAAATCAAACTGCCAAATTTTTCTTCTATAACAATGTGAAACACTTTTTTTGTGAAAAAAAATTACCTCAATATTTATATTATGTTAATATCAAAATTATGTCAAATCAAATACACTCCTTTTTTAATGAAAATCTACAAGCCTTTAAGAAGAAGATTACATATATTAATCTTTCACTCACCCACGCATCCCACACTCCCTACCACACAATCATGCCCCCAAAACACACACGCCCTCACACACACACATACCTTTTTTTAGGAAGAACCCCCCCCCTCCCAGGCAGCAAACACTCACATTCACACGCGGACATACCATTTCACACTCGCATTCACACGCGGACATACCATTACACACTCACAGCACCAGCAGACGCATCACACCTGTTTGCATTCAATGTCTCATTCACCTTGAGTTCTTCCCATTTCTTTACATGCAAACTCAATTTGCCCGATTTTATAGCCAAGCATTTTTCTTCCTCCCTACGTTCCGAAATACATTTTTGTATTTTATGGCAGGAAGGATCCTGACTATTGGTTCTGGATTGGAAAATGACATATTTGATGAAAAAGATTATACTGTTTACACAATTATTTCTATTCGTACTTCCAGATAAATCCCAAATGTATATCTCTCCATTCTAAATCTCTTAATTCATACATACAGAAATATTTAATAAAAAATTCCATTAAGGTTTTACCTTAGAACAATTTAGAAAAATATGCATGTATGATTCGGTTTCCCTGCCACAAAAAGAGCATAAACTGTCTTTAACATACCCAAATCTCCATAACTGTTCTTTGGTATAAATCGCCCCGTGTAAAAGTAAGAACTCGAATTCTCTTTGTTTCCTAATCGACGTTATGCTCCTGGTTTGGGCAAACCTATTACACATTTCAACATCTGTAAAAATTCAAATTAATGTTTTTATCTTTCAATGTTAAATTATACGTTTCCCGTAAATTTTCATCAAAACAATTGTACATCGTTTTTTATTTTATCACCTCAAAAGTAGTTTCCATCTTACTGATATTCAAATTAATATTGAAGTTCTCATCGTCAATCTTTATAAATTTAATAGAGCTATAGGCATTTTTCCAAGTAGTTGTAATAGCATATACTATATCAAAAATGTGGAGCAGCTCATCTGCAGTTACCCCAAGATTTTGAAAATAAGCCACAGGTCTCACAACCCCGTTATCAAAAATATGATCTACAGTGTATATTCCCTTATTATAAAGATCTATGTCAAAAATCATTTTACCTCTTACACATAATTCTTCTTATTAAATATAATCGGATTTACTTCCTCTTTTGTACATCTATATTTTCTCATATCTTGCCAAGCCTTCAGCATTTCAGAATAAAATTGTGGCATTGTCTGTGTTAATTTGCAAAAATCAAAATCGCATAGAAATAACAATCTCCCACCAAGTGATCTAAAACAGAAATCAAAATACAATTTCCACCCAGCATTGCGTTCCCCGTATGATAGACGTTTCAGCCACATTAGACGTTGGGCCTTTATGAACAACTTAAAATTCATAATTCTTAACCCACCGTGTGAGTAATCCTGATACATAATGTTTCTCTTTATACGGTCTTTACCCGACCATAAAAACTCAAAAGTGCTCCGTTCCACCTCAACGAACAACCAGTTAGGAACAACTAAAAGTGACGAGACGTAATTTAAGTTTGATAATGCATTACTTTTCAACAAATGTATTTTACCCATTAGGGTTAGATCCCTTTGTTTCCACCTTCCAAAAGTCTTTTTATTTTGCTAAGTATCTCTTTGAAGTTTAGATCTTCTTTTATTATTACATTAAGAGAGAAATAAACGCCTAAGATTTTAACTTGCTGAACCAAATTTCCAAAAAGCGAAGTTTGAGGTCTGTCTTGATCTTTTCCCATCCAAAAAAATGTTTGTTTTCCCTTTGTTTATCTTCAAACCGCTCACGTTTTCGAATTCTTCCAAAAGATATATAAGCCGTTTAACAGAATTGCTATTTTTAACAAACAGAGTGATTATCATCGGCATACAATATTTGCTTAATTTCATGAGATCCAAACTGAATTTCTTCAACTATATAGAGCGTCTCTTATTGCCAAAGCTATTGTTTCTATGCACAGCAAAAACAGATAAGGATAAAGGGGGTCCCCCTGTCTTACCCCTCGTTTTATATCAAAATAACCAGTGGAATAACCTCCATTCATAATATAACTAGTTATATCTGTATATAAAACACGAACCCAAGAACAGAAAGACTGGCCAAATCCAAATAATTTAAGAGTCTGAAAGAGAAAATCATGGGAAATAGAATCAAAAGCTTTTCAAAGTCCACCGTGATCAAATATCCAATATTTCCAAAAGAGGACTGAAATAAAATATCGATTAATCTCACACCATCTCCAATGTTCCTATTTTCAACATACCCTATTTGATCAATATGAATTATTTCATTCAGAACCTTTTTCAATCTTTTTGCTAATACCTTTGATAAGATCTTGTAATCAACATTTAAAAGCGTGATCGGTCTATAGTTTTGAATGTATAAAGGGTTTTTGCCTTCCTTTTCTAATAGTGTAATTACGCCCTGCCTTTGTGAAGTTGCTAATAGTCCCCTATTATACACTTCATTTAACAGTTTCACCAAAAGTCCCCAAATAAATTCCAAAAGGTATAATAAAATTCAACAGTAAAACCGTCGTTTCCAGGGGTTTTATTAAATTTCATTTCTTTCAAAACACTTAAACAATCCTGAATAGTAATTTTACCTTCACAAATATCTCGACTTTCTTTGGATAATTTAGGAATATCCTTAAAGAAAAAGGAGTTTTCATTTACAATCACTTCATTCAATGAATATAATTTTTCGTAAAATGACTTTAGCTTCTTTTATATTTCACTCCTATCTTTTATATTCTGTTCACCTTGATCATATATTTCTTTTATTACACTTTTCCGTTTATTTGACTTTAATAACTGTTGAAAATATTGTGTTTTTTGTTCTCCGTCCTCAAACAAAAAACTCTTGATCGGATTTTTACACCTTGTCGGCTATAATCAAACAATTTGTTCAATTTAGACTTTTTCTCCTCCATTTCATCAAGTATTTTCCTCGAAGGCTGAGTCGATAGGTGGATTTCCAAACTTTTTATATCTTTCTCTAATTTTTCAATTTCATGTTTCCTAAGCTTTGCTTTTTTCTTTGTGTACTTATTAATAATCTCCCTCATTTTCATTTTTAAAAAATCCCACAACAATAAATTATCTTCTATTTTCGGGAGCCGTTCTTTTTTTAATTCAACTACTTTATCTTTGAATAAATTCACGAATTCCTGATCTGCGCACAGACTTTTGTTGAACTTCCAATATGAATTGCCTAAGTGCGGCATGTCTGCACTGCTTGTCAACTGAAGCAGAACGCCCGAATGATCTGGCGTGATTGACGCTACAATATCACAACCATTAACTAAATGTTGAAAAGCAGAGGACCCGAACCAATAATCCAATCGACTTTGCATAATAGGACATTTTTGCCTGAATGTAAATTGTTTCTTTTCAGGATTTATCCTCCTCCATATATCTTCCAATCCTAATCTATCTAAAAATCCATCAAATTTCTCGTTAAATCTGTTTGTATGAAATATTCTTGGACCTGAATAATCCAAATCTCCATTCATTATTGTATTAAAATCTCCCCCAATAATTATCATTTCTTCAGAGCTGTAAAGCTTTGAAATACATTTATCCAGTTCCTCTAAAAATTCAATTTGCATCTTCTCCTTATCTCTTGTTGGGAAGTAACAATTAACTAAAATTATTTTAGATTGTTGAAATTCTAACTTCATAACGACATATCTTCCATTTTCATCAAAAAGCAACATTATGCATTTTTATATTTAAATTTGGAGAAATGAGAACTGAAACACCTCTACTGTGGTTCGTTCCATGACTAAACAATATAGACCCATTCCACTCTAATTTCCACTTCTCTTCAACATCTTCCGTACTGTAGGTTTCCTGTAGAAACACAATATTACTCCCTTTATTTTTGCAAAATTCAAAAATATTTTTTTTTAGCCTTGTCTCTGAGACCCCTGACATTTAAAGTGAGTAAAGTAAAATATAACCTTCTATCCATACACATTTACCAAATCCGAAAAATACAAGAGAACTTGAATGAATGAAAGACATGAAAGAATATTCATAAAATGCAAACAGGCAACACGAAACTCAATACAACCACGCCCTCTCATAGTATCACACTCCAAACACACCCCATTCATTCAACATCTAACACATTTTTTTTTTAAACAAAGATTCTTTGCAAGTATACAATCAATAAACAGTCAAACAAATAAATATATCAATATCAAGGAGATTACAAATATTTTTAAAATGATTACAAATGAAATTAAACTGCCAAATTTATCTTCTATAACAATGTGAAACATTTTTTTGTGACAGAAAAAAAATTACTTCAATATTTATATCATGTATCAAAATTATGTCGAATCAAATAAACTACACATACACCCCCACACGCACCTTCACCCACACACATCCATACCAAATAGTTTATTTCCAATTGGTATAATGCCGATTCGTCCAATTACCAACTCGTCTGCTATCCTTTGGTCTAAAATAAAATCGTCTACCATCCACACATTCTAATTGTCATTTCATCCACTCACAGTTTCGTCTAATAGCCAATTGGACGAAATGACTTAGAAGAAAATGAGTATTACACAAACTGGTTAGGGGACGAAGTGGTCATAGACGCACTGGTGATTAGATGAAGTGATTATCGGACCAAAATAGGTTGTTAGGCGAAATGTGGATGGACGGAATGGCATTAGACTCAATGAAGGTAGACCATGTAATAGACGAAACGAAAGTTTTCATACCAAATAGTAGATTTGTGTAATACATGTATATGAATGTAAACACAAGCAATTATATAATCTAATCGTTACACAAACTGAAATACTGCAGACTTCGTCAACTTTCCTTTCTAATCTTTTAGTTGTATAAATGAGTGCATAACTGATATTATATCAATTCTTGACAAATTGATAGAAAAGAAAACCTAAAGAGTGCACGCAAACTATAGCACCAAAATCTTATTGAGAAAAAGGTAATAAAGCAAATGGAAGAGCTGCATTTTAATTTCAAAAGTTTGTATTTCTTAATCCAAAGCTACAAAACAAAAATAAAGGTATTTCTCCAAGCAATATTTACACTTCACAGGAGCTCAATACATCTTTTAAGATTTATCAATACAAAAATGGAATATGATTTGATCTGCAGAATCATCACATATACACATAATTAGTACTTTGATTATAAACCCATAATAATAATATAATATCTGTAATTTAAATATACAAAAGTATTCAATTCAATACCAGATGTTGGAGACATTACAATAAAAAGAAGAATGCATCATACTACAAAGTTTGTAATCTATTTTTACAAAAAGAATTCCATCTATGGTAATGCAATTTGAACTATTCTGTGAACTTTTCCTTTATAATACGCGTTGCTAATGTGTATACGGATTTAAGAATGTAATCTTTCATATTGTTGTGTGCTATGATTTACTCTTTGCATCAAATGTAAAGTAGACATAGACTGGTCGAAATAAAAATAAAAAAAACATCGATCAAACTTGGTCTAAAATTGTTGACGAGTTAAATTCGGTAACTTGCGTTACAAAAATAAAAGGATGTTTCATTTCATTTATTGGTTTTAGCAGCATAAAATTTGACAGAAGGATAATGAACACATATTTTTGTACATTAATAATCATATTTCATAAATACATATACAATGAAGATAGAAGTAGGCAAGGGTGGTCACAAAAGCAAAGCTTGAAAGCGTGACAGCCATGGAAAATAGCCAAAATAATTATATCAACTGTAAAGAATAGGGTCTCGGAATGGGTGGTGCAAAATGACATTGCCAGGTTCTACAAGACAACATCCTGAGTACCACGACATGGTAAGCTCATGAATGTAATGTTGACAAACCTTTTTATTCCTCGAATGTATCTACACCCAACTGGTGACACAGTGCACTGGTAAATACACCAACATTAACGTCTGTTTACATGGGTTACACGTTTGTCTGCCACTGTTCCATACTCGAAGGGACAATGTCCTTTAGTGTGGACCACAGTGTGAAATTACATTTTCACATATTTCGCTTTGTACATTGTAAACAACAATGACGCAATGAGCCAAAAAAATTGAAGGGGTCAAATAGGCGTAGCGGTCAAAACTTTTTTTTTTTTTAATTGCGAGTGAGCGAAAATTTCAGCATTTTATTACAAAAAACCAATTTCGTGATAAATTTTGACGTAATATTCAGAAAATATATATTTTCTTTTTTTCTCTTGCTCTTGAAAATTTTGGAGGGAAAGCGCCACAACCCCCCCCCCCTCTCATTTGTACGCGACTGGTAAACACTCACACTGTCGATGTATCCACAGAGTGAATGAACCACATCTGCAAATAGTCCACTGTGTGAACAAACTGTGAACACACTTTACGGCAGATATAATCTTGTTTTGTATTTTTTGGTGATATTTTCAGTTTGAATTTGATTGTTTATACACATACTACACATCTAACTTGATATACATACACATGTCAGAGTCTTTTTTTTTATTTGCGTGAACACGAATTGATTCTCGTATGTCTCAGTCAATGTTTAGTCCCGATCTCCCCATGCACTGATAATTCAGGTTGAATTTGGTGTCCAAAGTATAATTTGCATGAAAGTGTTACAAAGCTAAAAAAAAATAAAAAAAGATTATATACATCTCTTAAAGTTGCCAAATTGCCATCCATTATCTTGTATTACAAAATAGTCAAGAAATATTCTTCTTTGCTACTGAGGCATTACTTTTTTGTGATCGATGACCTTCGAATGCATGGTGTGATGACAAAAGAAAACATTCTTTTTAAACACGATCCATTATTATACATTCGAAGTTGTATCTACATTAGACTGACCTACATATAGGCGCAGCTTAAACAACGAGATTCTTCTTTAAACCGTGAAAAATATATACCTTATATTTCGTAGAGAAATTTAATTCGCTTTGTTTCGAACACAGCGAGATCATTCGGATGAAGATAATATTGACACATCTGGTTACTGGTTAAACGTAATTGATTAAAAATCAGAAAGAGAATTCTTTGGAACTGTTCATGTATTCAGCACCATGTAATGTTTTATCAGGAAGCTATTGTAACTCTCGTATTTGATATGTAATATTTACAGTAACTGCCCGGACCGGCTTTACAATCCTTGTAACCAATAGGTCTAACAAAATGTTACATAAAAGGCTA
The DNA here is from genome assembly GCF_018143015.1 of Lytechinus variegatus. Lineage (NCBI taxonomy): Eukaryota > Metazoa > Echinodermata > Echinoidea > Temnopleuroida > Toxopneustidae > Lytechinus > Lytechinus variegatus. The sequence goes on along the minus strand of NC_054740.1, from coordinate 78,773,461 downwards.
TGACAAATATTCGATGCCCATGGGAAATCTTATTTCAGAATAAGTATAGCAGTCGCCTCTGGCTGTTTTTATATGCTAAAAAAATGAAGGAAAAAAACCCCACAAGATCAATGTTTCCCTAGCTGTTGCTATTGCAATTGAGATAAACAGTTGAGATTACGTGATGTTCGAACTATTAATGTTCTCACATGAAACAAATCACCGGCAATGACTTAAAAGGACCAATGTAAGACTCTTCAGTCAAATAGCTCAGAGGTAGTCTTGAAATAAGTTTGATATGTGAAATACGCAAAAAATATAGGAATTGAAATCATGTTTTCCGAATGTCAATTTTGAAGGGCTTTGCATCCTGTATACATGGGGTGGTAATTTTTCTTGTGAAAAGTTGATGAATAACCTATTAAGCAGGGCCTACAGATCGAAAGGAAATGGTGGTGAATATACATCTACCTTAAACGTATTGTTTAACTTTGTGAGCAGCCGATTTAAAAGATTCTCAAACCAAGATGAAAAATGTGTACAAGTGCATGTATTAGAACTAATAATCCCTGAAAACAACCATTATTGAGAATGAAAAGCTAAAACTACAAGCCAAACCCCAATTTTGTAAATAGGCGTCTTATGGACGCCTAAATAGTACACAGTAGTGTATGGAATTAAATTAAGATGGTGTTTCTAGTCACTTTATATTTCAATTTTTGAAGCACTCAATAATTATTTTTGAACGCAATTTTTTCTGGGCTTCATTTTTGTAACATATCACAGACACAGGTGACATGTGTGACCTTCTCGCTCAGATTTTTTTAAAGTCAAACCAATGTTAACCAATCACTTTAATCTATAAATCATATTTAAGCTTTACTTAAATGAATAAGCTTATCCTATTAGGAAATGGTACCATTCTTCCAAATGAATAAAATTAATGATATTTCAATATAGTTTCAATTCCTTATAAAACCTATTTACTATGAAGTCGAATCTGTGTGAGATTATATCCTTGATGATCACTTTGACCTCCTGCAGACTCCATCCCAGTGCCTGGATCAATGTCATCGATTTCACAGTAGCTCCTGTATGCAGATCCAGCACGGTCACTACTGCTTCTGCTCTGATCATCTGTAGGTGCATTTACCCTTACCTCGATCGAGTTTGTCAGACGGGGAAGCAAAAGGTTGGATTTGGTAGGCGCCCTTTGGGTGTTTGAAAGAATTGGACTGCCCATAGTTTGAGTTTTCGAAGCATCTATTACAAAAAAATTCAAATGAAACGTACAGATTAATCAACAGAACCAGGCACCAATCCCATTGAATGGGAAAACCGAATTTTGTTCCAATCTCAAGTAAGGAATAAAGGTATTCCAATATGTAATATATTGTTATAAGAATCGCCAATTTCGGTCCTGGATGAAATGACACCTTTAGATACAAGTAAACATTGTAACCTTTTCTTGGTGGTGGTGGGGGATGGGGATCGATAGCTCCAAAAGTCATAAGAACGTCAGCGCTTATAACATAAAATGAAATAAACTTTAATCACCAATTCAAATTTAAAAAAAATATTGCATAGCTGCATTTACAAAACGTCCCGATGATGATTGACTATTCTGAGATTTTTATTGCTTCATTCTATTGTGTACTTCATACATTTTTTTTTATTTCTGGATTTGTCTTTCATCCGCTCTTATGATCTTCAATAAACAATAATATGAAGCACGTTTCAAGGACTGAATCGAATAGATGAATTACCCACTCACCAATTACGTCAGTAGAACTGGATGAAACTGCAAGGTCGTAAGCGGAAGTAGAGAGAGCTCGAACAACCTCCGAAGGTTTCAAGTACCCTAAGCTCGATATTACAGGCCTCTTAGTGGCAGCATAGCACTTCCGGTTCGTGGGTGGGAGATTGACATATTCGACCACATTTGGGCTTTGTCGATTTGCCTTTGTTTCGAAACTGTTGCACAAGACATCAAACTTGGCCAACGCTGTAGAATAGCGATCCTCCTTACGAACAAGGAAGTAAAAAGCGAGTAAATCGTTTACATTGATATGAAGCACAGAACTTACATCATTGACGCCCTATAAATAAATGTTGTTGTTTTTTTCGTTCATAAATGTGATAGTATTTCTTGTTTAAGGAAATGGTAAGATTGCTGGTGTTGCTCAAGGTCATCTCATAACCAGTACCAATGGGTTTATGTAGTTTTACCTTTCTTTGGCACTCAACACATATTTTAATCGAAAATATTGGCTCATTTCATCACACATTCATGTAAACGTAATGTCACCAATGATATACTTTATTACTTTAAATGGGACATGAGACACGTTATACCTTGTGATGCCCTTACATCCATACATCAATCGGTCAACGACATAACATCCATTGGTGTGTCTAAGAAGTAGGGGTTTATCACGTCTAAACGTGCTTAAAAATCAAGCCCTGGTTAACACCTTTATCACTGCATGGTCATAACCCTGAGGTCATGACACTTGAATAAAATATTTCTAGTGGTTTAATTCATAGTGGTATTATCATAATAATTAAGCTAAGCGTTTTGGAAAAACCGAACTGTTATTAGAATGGCACGCAACACCTACCCTGACTCCCCCTTATATTGCAGTCACAGTCACAACCAATCAATGCCACTATCATGACAACGATCGAATATCATACCATCGATTGATTCTGAGTTCGTTGTTTTGTGGTCACAGATATTGCGTGTGAATATATTTACCTGTTCAATTGGTGAGTAACACCGACCTCTGTCATTGCAATCTAATGGCAATGAGTCGGTGGATGAACTTCTGGAGTGTTCCCTGCGCTTCACGGGTGGAGGATCCCTTCTTGGACTGTAGCTCTCTCGCTCCACTACTTGTTGAAACTCAGGAGGCATCTGTGGATGGAAGCCATCGTCGAAGCCTAGGTCATTATCGGTGAGGTTAAACATGGAAACACTTGCTCTTCTGTTGAATGAAGCCTTCCGGTTGACGGGCTTGTCCCTTAGTTTAACCTGTGAAGCTGATGGATGCTGGAAAACAATCGGAGTAGGATCTTCATAAGATCCTGGACTGCCAGGATCAAAGGATTGCCCCACGATGTAAGTATCACCATCCAAGAGAGAGCGCTGTGATTTCCTAACCTGTGAAGGGTTATACTTCTTGTATACTCGTGGAGGGATGAAATGCTGGGAGTGTTGATGAGCGCCATCAGAGGGACTGGCAACATCAGGGCCATCCTTCAACCTCACCAATCCTCTGTCTACTCCATGTCTGCTTGATCCGGGTATGGTCCACCCCTTTGATTGATTGATGTCGGACTGTGGATTCCTTTGAGGAGGGACCCTTGATATAGTATTCACTTTCTATTAAAGAGATAGAATAAAGTCCCGTTCTAGTTACAACACTACAAGAAAGTGTTTCATCAACATTACTGTCGGTCAAGATTTGACAGCTAATATCGATTTGATTGGCGGAGAAGCAACGTTACTATGTTAACTGTCGGTTAAACTGGATAATACGTCAGATAAGTCATTTCATGTAACGCTCTCCAGAAAGCTCTAAAGACTATAGAAACCATAAAAGATTTTTGTCAAACTTTTCCTTGATTCTAAGGCACTATATGTAGCAAGAAATATAACAATTTACCCATTCCTTTGACAAAAAGAATCACAGGACTTACCCTCATCGTAATGTAGTCTGCGTCATCGTCCGTACGTCCAAAACCGCTATCACTTTTTCCAGATCCGTCCAACTTGTCTTTGCTGCCGCTTCCCACCTGGTTCACAACGTACTTCGAACTGCGACTCGTTAATGTTGGACGCCATCCTGACTTTGTTCTGGTGGGACTCTTTTCTTGAATCGATGCGTCTGGCATGGTAGAGATCTGCGTCTTACAGCATTGATCCATAGTACGCCTCAAGAGATGATTGAGGAATACAGCGATGATCGCAACTGCAAGGAGGACACCACCTAGTTGCAAGATGGAATATTGATACCATGGCGGTGTCGTGGTTTGGGTAGTTCTGTTTTCATTTCTAGCATTTAGGGAAAGGGAGAAATGGAGAACAGAAACACACGGGTAATGATACGTACAAGAATTTCAGCTCTATCAATCAAAACAGCCATGGATTTTTACAAAGAACGAAAGAACTAATTGAAACACCAGGACGTATCGAGGATTCTATAATCATGCCCTTATTATAATACAAAAAAATCATACACACATGAATAACATTGAATTCAAAATATTGTTTGAGTTGCTCAAATCGTTTCCTATTTACCGAGGTGTGGTTTCGTAGATGGCTGCTCGTCTTTCCCTGGTTTGTTTGCTAGCTGTATTTGATCCTTTGTTAGGTGGTGCTGGTGAAAGACTCTGGCCATGCTTGATACAGGGTGTGTCATCTGAAAAAGTCATAAGCAAGCAAGGGAAAAGAGAAGCCTTTTTATCTTCCTGTTAATTGCAACAATTATCTCTAGCTAACTCTATCTTTTGCCTCTCTGTACTTCTTGCAGCTTTCGTCCACAAAACAATATCTATCTCATCATTTCCTTTTAATCCACATTTTTAAAGACGCATTATTCACCTTCCTCTCTGAGAAAGTCTTTACTGCTAGAAGCGTATTTTGAACTATTGTTTTTCTGTCTGCCTTATACCCATGTTACCTTTGGACCTATTTATGTTGGCTAATTATTGACCTGCTAAATGATATGTCCTAATTTCAAGCAGGTTTTGGTCTCATTTTCTGTTTTACTTAAGTTAATCGGCTTACTTTATTAATACATCGACCACTTTCCTCACCTTCTTATAACACATGATATTCTTGCATCGATACACTAATCGGAGAGTGTTTAAAGAACAAGTCCACTCCAACAAAAAAGTTGATTTGAATAAAAAGAGAAAAATTCAACAAGAATAACAATCTCGGTTGTTATGTAAATGAGGAAACTGATGACATCACTCACTATTTCTTTTGTATTTTAGTATATGAAATGTGAAATAATTTGATTTTCTCATCATTGTCATGTGAAATGAAGTTTCATTTCTCCCTGAACACTTGAAATTCCATTATTTTAACATTTTGTGCTTCACTCAGGCAAGGGGTCCTAATCATCAAATTCGTAAAAATTGAAATATTGTATAATTCAAACAATAAAAAACAAAAGAAATAATGCGTGAGTGACATCACAGACTCTCTCACATTTGGATGTAACTGGCTCGTTCATATAACTATTTTGTTAAAAATAAGCGAAATTTTGAAATGTCATAACTTTCTTATTTTGATGAAATTTTCAGCATTGTGTTTGTCTGAATTTTCTCTATTGATTCAAATCAACATTTTTTTCTGAGGTGGACTTGACTTTTAAGACATCGGATGTGCCTAATTTCCTTGATTGTAAATATATTGCGGCAATTCCAGTATAGTGTTCCCAGAACATTGTGATCTACATTCATGTTTATACTTCAATTTAAGTTTTAAATGTAATGAATAATCGAAACCTGCATAAAAAAAATATGGAAAGTTTAAGTAGAGCTATGCGTAACTGCTCTTGTATGAATACCTAAAATAGCAAGTTGATAAATATTCCATATCTTATTTTTTAACATGAACATATACTCAGAAACCAAGATGAGTGTATGACTTAAAGAGAACTAATTAGTCATTATTCACCAACCTGTCTCTCCCACAGAAGTGAACGAAACAAAAAAGCCCTTCTTCCGTGTCTGATGTGAATCAGAGCTGAACCAGATAGATGCCAAGTTTCCTGACATCGTTCTTTCTGCCCCACGACTTACGACGTCGCAACCTTCGGTATTCAAAGCTATCTGCTTCTCGCTGAGGCACATCGTGTCCTTTGGTGCGACGACATAGTCTAATACTCTGTATTTCAACCTACATCCGATTGGCGCATATATGGTTTGGAAGGAGAAGGCAAGACGGGGGTAGTTGTTCGGGTAGTATGGTGATGTCAGGTTGTAAGTCTCTTCAGGGCCGAGCTGTGTAACAATAGCTGTTGGTTCCAGGTTACGAAAATGAAAGGTGTAAACAGACAAGAAGTACATCTACTATTAGGCGATCTTGCATTTTGTCATGCGATAATTGTTTTCTCGGGAAAAAATCCAGTGGATGACGGTTAGGATTGTGATGAGCATTTGGGCTCAGTATCATGTAAGGAACAAGTGGGTTTAGATTTAACATATATTTAAGTTTGGCTAAATGTCTAACTTTTCCATCGAACAAATTGTTGCCGAGGCAAATACCGCTACCCTTCATTGTGCTCATTGTGTATTTGTTGAGGTTTTTCTCAATTTTGATATTTTTCATTTTGAAGAAATTTTTTTTGATTAGGTTTCGATTGTTTGTGCGATGTTTACCATGTTTTATGTTCTATTTATTGTTGCTACGATCACCTCGGAATAAATGTTTTACACGTACGATCAACGAACTTGAAGCTAATAAGAGGGGTACGAAAAAAAAGGTGGTGATGACACGTCCAATCCATAAAATATGGGAAATATGGAATAATTTGATTTTTTATTAGGACTAATCTTCAGCAGAAGCTAATATTCAACGATGGAAAAACGACACTACTGCAATTGAAATAATTTAAGAATACAATAGTCACCGATTTCCACCACATGGGCCAACATATAATGCGTCACAAGCATCGAATTTTAGTTATATTTACAACCACATTAATCCTACCTTTCTTGTCCACCAAAGTCGCATTCAGAATAAACGAGCCATTATCGACCCGAAGGGATTCGCGGGAGAATGTGATGAGAAGTTTTTCTCCAGGTGATATTAGGTTAGGAGGTGGAGGGCTGATCCTCCTAGATAGAGTGAGGAGGCGCTTGGAGATGATCCTGTCTTCGATCAGATTACAAAAGGTAACTTTTTCTCCTTTTTGCAGACGGACCAGAAGAAACTTCAAAAGAACTGTGGAATTAAACAGAAAATTTTGAGGAACCATTAGCATTTAAGGATCGTTACGTTGGAAGTACTAAATCGGTAAATGTTTGTTGACAACGCAGACATGAAATAGCACTTAAAGGGATGATCCAGGCCGGATATACTTTTATTTCAAGAAATAGAGTAAAATTCACAAAGCAAAATGCTGAAAATTTGATCAAAATCGGATAACAAATAACGAAGTTATTGAATTTTAAAGATTTGCATTATTCCAGTGAAACAGTTCTAGGCATGTCTTTATGAATATTAATTATATTGGCTGATGTTGTCATATCCCCACTTGTTCTGATGTATTTTATTATATGAAATTAGGTTTATTCAAATTTGTTCTATTTAGAACTAAAACAATTGGATTGATAACTGATTAAAAGCATTATTTATTTATTGCCGCAACTTATTTCATCATAATGAAGACACATCATCTATACAGGAATGAAAAATGAAACATTTGTGATTTCATGTTAAAATATAAGATGAGGAAAAGTGGGGATGTGACACCATCAGCCTACCTAATGGATATTCATGACGATGCGCAAATAACTGTATTCACAAAATATTTAAAATTCAATAACTTCATTATTTGTTATCCGATTTCAATGAAATTTCAGCACTTTGCTTTGTGAATTTTGCTCTTTTTATTCAGATAATAACATTTTCAGCCCGTACCATACCTTTAATATTCCACTATGGTCGGGCTCCAATCGCTACGGATAACCCCTCCCTCCCTCAATGGACGAAAGTGCCCCGTCTATCACGTTTATGGCCAATGCGAGCAATTTCGTACGTCGAGCGCCAAGTAAACATTGGTCGGACTCCTTGGTGTCTGATCACATGTCCATTTTCTGTACCCTTAATGTTTGTAGAACTCCTCTGCCAGTGAATAAGGTGTCATATAGGAAGCTATCCAATGTTAGATTAGATGCACTTAATAATGACCTTGCCTCATCTAAACTTTGTTTAAATCCACCTGATTCTCTTGATGACCTAGCCTCATCATATGATTCCACTTTACGGTCTATCCTAGATAAACATGCCCCTATGTGCTTAAAGAGTGTTAATAGTCGTCCTAGAGCTCCATGGTTTACCGATGATATAAGGATGGAAAAGAAGAAGAGAAGAAAGGCTGAAAGGAAATGGAGAAAATCCAAATCTGTCTCTGACCTTAATGCTTTTAAGACAGCTAGAAATAGGACATTATACGTAATGAATAAGGCCCGTTCTAAGTATTACACTGATTGTATCACTGATAATAGCTCGAACCAAAAGAAACTCTTTGGCATAACAAAGTCCTTACTGAACATGACAAAGAGTGATCTTGTCATACCTCCTAGTGTTGACAACTATGATTTTGTTAATGGACTAGGAGACTTTTTTGAACAAAAAGTAGTAAAATTCACTGTGATATTGAATCATTGTTACATGAAGAGCAGATTGGTGTTGATGGTTTGCAGAGATGCTTTTTTCTGCTTCTAACCAGCACGTACTCTCGAGCTTCAAGTTACTATCACTAAGTGATGTTAGGAAAATTGTTATGAACCTCAGAAAACAAATCATGTTCCCTCGATTCAATGCCAACAAGATTGGTTGTTGAGTGTCTAGATACCTTACTACCTGTGCTTACGAAAATCATAAATCTCTCATTACATGATGCCAAGTGTTATTCGGGTTGGAAGCTAGCGTTAGTTAGGCCTGTGCCAAAGAAACCTAATTCAGAAGTAAACTTCAATAACTTCAGGCCAATAAGTAACCTTCAATATGTGTCAAAATTGGTTGAAGGGGCAGTCACTGCTCAAATTCAGGAACATCTCGATCGTAACAACCTCTTCCCCTTAACACAGTCAGCTTACAGGAAGTTTCACAGTACAGAAACAGCCCTACTAAAAGTCAAGAATGATTTACTAATGGCTATGAACCAACAGAAAGTTACCTTTTTAGTACTCTTAGACCTTAGTGCTGCGTTCGACACTATTGACCATAGTATACTTGCTGAAATATTGGAAACTGATTTTGGGATAACAGACTCTGCTTTGTCTTGGTTGCAGTCTTACCTTTCCGATAGGCAGCAACAAATATCAATTGGTGACATTACCTCAAAGAAATTTGACGTTAGATGGGGCATTCCCCAAGGGTCCAGGCTCGGACCTCTCCTTTTTTCCCTCTATTCTAGTAGGCTTTTTTCGGTTATCAAAGCATACTCTGAAAAAATATCTTGTCACTGTTATGCAGATGACACTCAATTATACATTTCCTTCAGCCCAGTCAGGGAACAAGAACAGTCCTGTGTTTTGGCCCTTGAACACTGTCTACAGGAACTTCGTAGATGGATGTTGAGCAGTAAGTTGAAACTCAATGATAGCAAAACTGCTCCATACGATCTACATTGGCTTCCAGTACGTCAGCGAATCAAATTCAAAATAATGCTCCTAACATATAAGATACTACATGACATGGCCCCCACCTATCTCAGTGAACTCCTTAAATTAAAATCACCCACCCAGTCTTACAGGCTTCGTGGTTCCCATGACACAATGCTCCTCAGTCTCCCACCATGTAAAACAAAGATCACACTGGGTGACCGTGCCTTTATCAGTGCTGCACCCAAACTCTGGAATAGTCTCCCTTCCTCAATAAGAAATGCTTCCTCTGTCAACTTATTTAAAATTAAACTGAAATCCCACCTCTTTCAAGATAGTTTTTAAAAAAGAAGTAACTTTTTCATGTTTTTGGTTATGTATTTTGTAGAAATAATTAATCTTTACTTATTTTTCTTAGCGATCTTGATTTTACTTTTTAAAATTTTTGCGTATCCTGTTAATAATTGTTTTTCTGCTTATCTGTTATGTATTGTAATGCGCAGTTGAGTATATCCAAATAAAAATTGCGCAATATAAATGTACAATTATTATTATTATTATTAAACTGAGAAGTTCACCTTAGAAGTTTCAAGTTTTAAAATGGAGTTGTGGCAATACCGATTTGGTAGCAAATCGATTTTGCTTTGCTGGTGATGAGACGCTGTACCTAGGCCTACCTTTTGTATAAAAATATCACATATGAGTCTTATAATCATTCAATTCTTAGCAAAGCTGCAAAGCCATTTGAATTATGGATTTGTTTGTATTGATTGTCATCATTCTTATTGTTTAATATTTGTATTCTTGTTAATGACAAGTATCGAATTTCATTTATTGGACAATTAATCGAATTAAAATAGAAAAAATCGAAAGAATGTCAAATAAGGGCTGAACCTAACATTTTTTGCATTTTTTTGTCAATGTTCCAACAATCTTATCATGCAACGCATATTGACATGGAACGTAGAAGTGAAAGTGATGCGTAGAAAATGAATTGTATAGATTACGGATATTCTTTCCAATATGATTTCTCAGTAATTCTTCCTTTTGACTTTTCTGACCTTATTCTTTATTACAAATACTAAGAAATCTCGTCTACCGAAACACGTCACAACCAAATTTCCAACTTATCCTGATTGATTTTTGACTTATTCTTATTCTTATTTAAATTATAATCCGAAGGAATTTCAGTCACGTTTTCAAATAGGAAATTAATATTATTGGACTCAATAAACTAATGCATTTTTTATCAAAGGAGACATTCATGCTCATGCGCTTTATTCTGTTTGAACGATTATATGAAATGACAAAGACCATGTACATGTATACTGAACTATCAAATTTTCCTTATATCCTATGAATGAATATGTCATTAGCTTCACTTCTCGTCCAATTTCGTAATTATCTTACATGCGTTTGGGTCACTTGTGAATTTATGTTGATGCAGGCGTGTGTGGGGTTGTGCGTGTGTTCCTGTCCGTGATACTGTGTCTAACCTGCTATGGAATTTCGAGATTCATAGGAATTCCATTCTGACAATGCTGACCTCTGATGACATCATTTGTATTAATTCATTTCAAACATAAAAAAGGGCATTGTGTCATTCAGTCATTGCATGGATTATCCTCACCATACTTAGTGTAGTATAATCATTACCTTGATTATATTATTTGTCATTGTCTTTGTGCGCATACATTCGTAATTCCGAAGCTTCGTTATTCCGAAGGTTCAGATATTCCGAAGGTTCGTATCTCCGAAGGTTCGTAATTCCGAAGGTTCGTTAGTCCGAAAACGAAGTGAGGTTCGTAATTCCGAAGGTTCGTTAGTCCGAAAACGAAGTGAGGTTCGCAATTCCGAAGGTTCGATAATTCGAGAACAAAATGAGGTTCGTAACTCCAATGGTTCGATAGTCCGAAAACTAAATGATTAACGAACCTTATTTCGTTTTCGGATTAATGAATCTTCGGAACAACGAACCTTATTTCGTTTTCGGATTAACGAACCTTCGGAACATCGAACCTTATTTCGTTTTCGGATTATCGAACCTTCAGAATAACGAACCTTCGGAATAACGCCACAAATGTCCGGATTAACGAACCCTTTTACGTTTTCGGATTAATGAACAACGAGGTATAGGCAATTTACGTATTTCGGAATTACGAAGTGTAACCGTCTTTGTGCGTGTGTGTTTTGACAACAAGTGGACACATAGTAAGAAATTATGCAGCACTTCCATTTGTTTGAATGTTTATATTGTACCAACGATTGTGCGTGTGTTATGTGCATGCTTTGGTGGATGCATAGAAAATTAAAATTCATATTTATTCATTTTAAAAAGAAAACATAAGGCGTCATTTTTTTGAGGGGGATGTTGTTATTATCATTAATATTATAATATAATATAATAATTATCATCATCATTAAGATTGTTAGTAACATTGGCATCCATTACCAGCATTGTCCTTGAGTATCAAAAACGTAAAGAAAACTTTAAATGGCAGATCACAATTATAAATACTGCACTCAAGCAATACCAACCAAATTTTAATATAATATTTAAACCATAACCAAATGACAAATAAAGTTAAAAATACATACTAAATCAAATGAAATTGCATATATTCAGTCATTTATTCATTTCCATTCAATCTTATAATTTCAATGTATAAAGCATACAAAGTATGCGAATGCCTATTCGGTATCTTATTCCTATGAAAAACATATCTGCATGAATATGATCAAGATCGCAAAGCGAACAACATAAGGGGGGAGGGTGAAGTAATAAGGTTGGTGATTACCTCGGTAGTTCGATGGTGCCTTAACAGTGATTGCTGATGGAGCTGTGTCGTTTGGGAAGTTGACAGGCGTTATTGTTACATCATCAGTAGATTCCTGGAGAACTATTTCATTCCCTGTGGATGAATAAACGTGATTATTTTTGCATGAATTTCTAGAAGCATCTAAAAAGTTCGTTCAGACATAATGAGCTTTGACGAGATATGCCTAGATGTGAGGGAAATGTTTCAACATACTTAATGATAACACATTTTTTATTATGATTTCATGGAAGTGGGGTGTTTGAAATGTGGGCATAAGTTCAACAATAAAAATCTTCAAAACAGCACAAGATTAGAAGTCACTATTTTCCTCACTATTAGTCATTATGTGTGAGTGTTCAACGTGCTATCTTCACTTATAGGAGATGATATCACTATATGTTTAAATGTGTCCTTGAATTATCAAAAATATTGAAATGTCAACGAAGCGGCTTACAAACATTTTACTTGTTATATTCTTCTAGTATAATATTTGCCAGCCTTAGCATTTTTAGAAATAGCAAACTTTGCCAAAAATATGTTACCAAAATGCAATTTGCTGTGACACCAAAAGTTAGTCAAATACAATCGTAACGATAGTAAGGTAAATGAAACAGTAGATACGTATGATAGAATAGTCAAGCAGCAATGTATTCATAAATCACCTGGATATAGTTTGAATAATTGTAAATGTCACATTGTCGCCACCCCTACCTCTACATGGACAAGATAGGATATAAGTCTTAACTTGCATAAAGAACAGCGCTATCGATCGTTAACATGAGTCCAACAATCAATTGCTTCGAGTTGTGCCTCGGGCCAACTTCTCCTTACATTACCATCCATTTCATTTATATTCATTAATTTAGTCATATCGGTCTACTTCAAGTTTATCAGACTCAGTGAGAAATTAATTCAATTGTCTCGATAAAACCCATGCATTTTTATGTGCGGTGAGGGTGTGGGCCGACAGAGGGTTCTCAATCAGAAGAACGTATGTCTCTGCATTTTTAAAATTCAGTATATCCTGCTTAAAACATAATACCGTAAAAATGATTCGACTTTACCTGACGATGTGTACAGTAGACAGCATCCGATCAAAAAGATGACACCTTGTACAGCAAGTAGGTTCTTGTTAATCATCCTGACTAACGTTTTGTCAAAACATTCATATTATAGCACTATTTTTTTAATGAAATCTCTGAAAGAGCCGTTTGTTGCATTAATCCTCCCTATCATGTTAACAAATTTCCAATGACTAACCTTCCAGAAGGCCTATCTACGTGCTAACTAATTTCTTTGTTACTCATTAGCTTCCTTCTTATATTCAATTTGTTTCGGTTTTCATTGCTGATCGAAAGTTTCTAAACATGTGAAAGGGAAGAGTGCGGAGATTGATTCGTGACAATGCATTGTGCGTAATCTCTTCCCTGATTTAATGGATCCCTGGATATTTTCAACAAAGTGAAATTAATCTCCAAGCTGTAAATGAAAAAAATCAAGTTTATGTTTAGGATCATTATCATTGACACTTTACTATAATGATAGTTAACTATCGATTGTTCTTCATGCACTGTAAAAACTGTGGTGTTAAAACTGACACCGATTGGTGTTAATAGAGGACCACACCCTGAGGTGTTAAAATAACACCAAAGAGTGTAAATGTAACAACCATAGGTGTTGTAATAACACCTATAGGTGTAAAACTAACACCACCAATTTAACACCGATGTAAAATAACTGGCGTGGTCCTCTATGTACACTGGTTAACACCAGAGTTTTTGCTGTGTGTGATCTCATTGTCCTCATGTATTAAGTTTGAAAGCAATGTATTAAATCGTAGCTTCCAATCACATTCCATTTTCAATAGGCTTTTTCGAAATATGTAATATCATATATATTTCCACCTTCCAGAAATTTCATGTCTATTGATTAATATCATTATCATAATGAGGTCTATTGTTTTATTTCATTTCTTGGAGGGTTGTATTTCTAATTACTGTGGGAATAGATCCACACTTATATTTTGTGAACATATTCCCAATTTATTTCCTCCGTAGCAACAGTCCTTAAAATTCGGGAAAATTATGTCGCAATCCTAATTAATTTTGAAAGGCTGCCCTTCCCCACACTTCATTCATCTTCACACACACGCACACTCGCCCATCCTCTAACGCGCAGGAGCAAGATCGTTCGCGAACATTCACTGCATCACCAAACAGAACACATCACAAAACCTTTCATATACACAAACTTACCCTCGTGACCAGGTATGCACGCACCTACCATTTTATCAAGCTGTTCTTAAGAGACGAATGACTTTACGACTGGTGATCCTTTCTTCCGCAATTTGTATCCATTTGTAACTGAGCATAAGATCGTATTCCAGTTGTGAGCAGAGTCGTGCGTAACTTCAATAAAAGCTTTACGAAACACCCACCAGATCACACAACAACACCTACCCACACACACATACTATACACAAACAACCTCATCTTCAAATACATCCGCAGACAGTAGCACATCCTTCTCTTCAACATGCTCCATACACGCGCGCACACCCTCACTAACCCATACTGTAAAAACTGTGGTGTTAAAACTGTCACCAGTTGGTGTTAATAGTGGACCACACCCTGAGGTGTTAGAATTACACCCTAGAGATTGAACATAACACCAAAGAATGTGAATTTAACAACCAGTGTTAGTTTAACACCTACTGGTGTTAAACTAACATTGTCAATTTAACACCGGAGTAAAATGGTGTGTTCCTCTATGTTCACCGGTTAACACCACAGTTTTACTCCCTCTTTTCCTCTCCTCTTCTCTCATCTGCCCTTTCACTCTCATCTCGTTATTTCTCTTGGTCATCCATTGAGTTATCATGATGTGATATTATTCATCTTCTTGTCTTTCTGAAGTCTCTATTTTATCAATATGCAGTATGTACGTATATCTCGACTACTTTATAGGTCTTTCCACATAAACACAAATATGTGCGCATTTACAAACACATCCATACAGAAATATATATAATTTTATTAATTTTTCTTTGCTGCATTATGAGATGCAATTTATAGCAAGATTTTCAAAATAAAATCTCATTTACATTGAACTTCAAATTTCAAACGCATCAAATTAAAGATCTGCAGATAGAAATATTATTTATAAATTGGTGTTTTTACACTAATACGTAATAATTTCATTCATGTTTATGCAATCACTTTACATATTATTTACATCACATAAAAATTGGCAAAGTTCTTAAAACTAATCGTATTTTGCAATCGAAACAATACTTTATCCACACACTGTAAGATACATAATTATAATACCTGATCAGTCACTTTTAATGCAACAATTCCCTATTATAACTCTACATGTATGTTTATTTTGTATGTATACTCAATATATCATACTTTCTGTGGTCTGTAATATTGCTTTCCCTGAAAGAATAACTATTTATTTTTCATGTTAAGAAACCTATTATTACATGCATTATATCTTACCTTGTTCATTTTATTGAAACATAATTAATGATAATAAGTTCAGTACCTCATATTTGTCATCATATGAAGGTGTATCATCTAATAACCTTTAAAAAGATTTTTAAATAGAAAACAAGTGTTCGTGTTTGATCGTTGGTAGTGGAAACAATCACTATCCAAATCAATGACGAATGTCCTCCATGGCGAATTTGTATTCAGAGTTGATTATTTTGCCAAAGAATGGAATATGACATGCCTGATTTTTAAAGCTCAAACATGTCAAAAGAGAGAGAAAATATGCTGATGTAGTTGTACATTATGTTTAATAACGAGCGAGCAAGTTTATTCTATTCCAAGCATACTTTTTATCAATTTTATTATTGAAAATAATACAGATCTACTTTCATAAACGAAATTCATTCAGGAAATTTAAAGACATCCCATATTATACTGAAGTTAGTCCTAAAAACATATGTGATTTTATGAATATTGATAACTATGATTGGAGAATCGATATGCCCCTTTAATTGCCAATATGTTTTGAGTAATTCTGTTTCAATGCCTTGATAAGTTCCTCTTTCGATAATATCGTTTGGGAATGTTATAGATTTACAATACAGGTGAAAAATTAGAATATTGCACATTCCAATTCTTTCATCAATCATCAACTCTCAGCATAAAACACAGCATTTTCTATAATAAAAATTATTTCATGCAATGATTATTGCTCTTTGTAATAAAACACTGCAGGCCTAGTACAAATATATGTACAATAGTCCGTTTGTCTTCAGAAGGACCGATACAGGCATACAATGCTTGAATAGATGGTGATGCTACGATCAATACTTACATAGGTCTACTTCTTCTTTAAAATCTCTTTTATTGACTGTAGATCTTGCAATCTTACAAGTCGAATAATACAGTTTCAGTGAAATCTTTTAATCATTAAACTTTTTCCAAAAAGAATTTAGCTCGTACCAAGTAGGTACAATTATTGAAAGTTTCTCTTTAAGACTGATAAAGTCTGAAAACAAATTATTTGTAACTTTCGTACTCAGGACTACCATGCAGAAGTAGAACTGAAGAGTGTTTGGAAACAACAATTATTTTATGGCTAATTATTTCAATGGAATACGTCAGGAAAACGAGTTTGCTTTATTGTAATAGCCCAACCTATTTTATTATGAAACTTAAAATGTGTTGTCCTTACTTCGAATGTTTGTTTGTCCAGAGCATCCTAAGGATCTTTGAGCAAAATATCTGAAGCATTGTCCCCGTTTCCTTTCACAAACAAGACATTTTTCATCAAACCACCTCGACTTCTCTTTGAGTTCTTTCTTTGATCTGTTTCGATGAAGTTGAATTTAGCCGGTTTGCTGCTCGACGTTGGCCGTCCCTGTCCACGAGCCGATGGAAGCGGTTTATTTTTGTTTTTACCGCTTTGATCCTGTTCGGTCTGGTAATAGCTCAGATCGGCTGTCGCGATAGGACCCACATCTAGTTTTGCATTGGCTTTATTTTCGTTTGAGGTTGCTTCTTCCTCATCATACTCGTCCTTTTCTAATTGGTCTTCCTTGTCGACGTCGTCTTCTGTGTCTATTTCGAGTTCGAGCTCGTCTTTATCCTTTTCATCAATGTCTTGTTCTCTGTTCTTTTTCTTAACTTTCTTTGTTTTCTTTGATTTCTTCCTTTTCTTCTTCTTCAGTCGGCCAACCTGTGCCTCTTCGTCATCCTCGTTGATCAGCGTCTTCACACTGGAAAAGACATAAGTTAGGATTCAGTTTTATCCATTTCAATAATACTGTCAAAATTCAGTTTTATAACAAACATATATGAATAGCACTCGTAGTCCATGGTATGAGTTGTCAAATTAGACTTGTTTTTGATGATTTTTTTTTCAACATTATGATTTCAAGAAGAACAGAATTTGTTTTTAAGTTGACACCTTTCCAAAGATGATGACAAAATTTCAGGCTAAACGTGGTGATTTCATAGTGATTCAGAGTGCTTTTTTTCATTCAGCTTTAATGATATCAAAAGCTTACACTCTAAAATATGTGAAGATATTTTTTCTTTCATTGTCTTGACTTTTTGAGTGAAATTGATGAATAAAGGTAAAACTTACGTTTTCTTTCTCGACTTGCAGCAGGCAACGGCAAAAGCGATGACAACGATGAGAAGCAAGAGACCAACACCTCCACCAACAACACCAACGTATAGGACTGAAAAGATAAGGGTTTAGTCTTTAGAAGCACATTGTATCATTATTCATAATAAGCGTTTTGCCAACCCGTCAAAAAATAACATCAGCTACTGAAAATACCCTGAAGAGTAATATGATAAAGCTATATAAAATGTACTCTATGTATATATAGATATAGCTATATGATAGAGAGAGGAAGAGAGCAGAGGAGGGGATAGGGGAAGAGGGGAAAGGATATAGAGCAGGGATTCTCAAATGGTGGCGTGTGCGCCACTTGTGGCGCACCGAGCCTTGCGGAGTCTCGCTTGGGAGCCAGTATAAAAAAAAAATAAGGAAAAATTTGGGAGAAAAAAAATGTATCTACCAGTAACCTGGAAATAAGGATTTGGTGATTATGTTTAATACAAAGAGAAAACCAAAACTGTTTACTTGACACTTAATTGCTAATTGAATTCCTCAAATTTTGTCCAATTTAGCACTCGATAACCACTATTATAATGATTGGAAGATCGATGGTGTTCTCCTTTTTATTTATTCTATGCTGTATTGAGTTTATGTGCTACACAAGTGATTTGAAAACCCCGTTGGTAGGATTTCTAATTCAAATTTTGCATTTCCAGAGTATACGTTTTGGTTAAGAGTTAAACATCAAATAATATGATATTCAAAGAACATCCTGATCATAAAAGATTATGAATTTGGGACATAACAAGCAGAAACTTTGTTTCCGGAGCCGATTAAAATCCGAAGTTGTAAAAGTGAAATACATATATACTCAGATGCATTGCCTGCATGCATGCACTCTTGCTTAACACGAACTGAATGAATGATACTGCGCGTGAGTTGTAGAGACAGGGGTAGTTTGGGGCGTTAGTGCAGTGCAACGCCAAATTTTCAGCCCTTGCAAAAAGATCAGGGAACGTAACTAATTCAGCCACTGGCATACAGATGGGGGTTGGAATTGGGGCCCCCAAGTGTTTCATGGCCAAAAAAAAGAGAAAGGGAAAGGGAAAGAGTGGAATATTGTATTATGTCTTAATATTATGTCAAAATATAGATTTTTGTATCTAAAAGTTCACTATTTTTGCTTCAGCTGCCATATCTAGCCCCCTCATTTTTTTTTACTCATTACGCCACTTGCTTCAGCCAATAGATCTGGTGCAGAACAGTCTGAACTAGTGGTATCATTGGTATGTTGTGAAAGAGTCACTGGTCATTTTTTTTTATTAATATTGTGTAGTTTGTTGGCATTTGTATTTCTTCTGTTGATATTAATTAGAGCCCCTCTGGGCAATTAAAAAGGCCTCATATTCCAAAATTTATGGGGGCTCTGCCCCTTCGACCCCCACCAGGGGCCTCTATATCCCCTCCGCTGATAAATTGCTGGTTTGGGTAATGGATAGTGGAGCATTACAGATTCTCAACAAGAAATGTGGCGCTTCAAAAAAAGTAATTGAGAATGGCTGATATAGAGACTTTAACAAGAACAAGAAAAACAATTCTTTGATAACTTTTAACGGAGTAACCATATCTTAAAATCTATGTCAAGTATTCAAATATTGAATATAGGTATTTCTGCTAACAGAAAAGTCACAAAGTATCATAGACAATGAATTAACGATGATCAAATGATAGGTGTAAAAAATGAACTTACCTTCCAATTTCTGTTCTCCATTGAGATCAGTGAGAATGCCGCCGCCTTCTGTTTCATAAGTAGGTGGCTGCGTTGTGATAATAATTCCTATCAGTGAAAAGAAAAGAGAGTTATACTTTTGAAAAACTTTAATTTTAGAACAGGCAGCTCACATAATTATAGTTCATCTATGTCATTCAATGATTCGTACCAAATAGCAGTGGTAGATTTTGAGTACATAGATGGCTCTGATGTGGTCACTCTTAAACGAAATTATTATGTATTTTGATTTTATTTCATTGATTCGCCTTATCAATATTAACATAGTCACTTTGCGATACAAAATATCCAAAGTTCCAACTCAAAAAGAATTAGACTTCGAATGCCAGTTTTAGATAGTACTTATACATCATTAGTTTTTATCAACTTAGATAAGAGGGTAATTCATCAATACACGAAGATGGTACTCACTGTATTTTGCATGTACTATCGAGACTACACAAGACAACAAGGTATGGGTTAATTATCCTGATTTATTGATAATTATAAAAACGCATACTTAATAATGATTGATCATAGCCATGATAACAATGCCCTATCTAAGTATTCTGCTGTACTTTAGCGCCCTGCACGCGGAAACATTGTTGTTTTTGTTCTCACCTGCGAAGCAGAGTGAGACTATAGGCGCCGCTTTTCCGACGGCGGCGGCGGCGTCAACACCAAATCTTAACCGAAGGTTAAGTTTTTGAAATGACAGCATAACTTAGAAAGTATATGGACATAGTTCCTGAAACTTAGACATAAGGTTAATCAAGTATTGCTAAACATCCTGCCTGAGTTTCGAGTCAAATGACTGAGGTCAAAGGTCATTTAGGGTCAATGAACTTTTGCCAAATGGGGGTATTTGTTGAACTTTAAACGTTTATGGATCTGATTCATGAAACTTAGACATAAGAGTAATCAAGTATCACTACACATCCTGTGCGAGTTTCAGGTCACATGATCAAGGTCAAAGGTCATTTAAGGTTAATGAACTTTGGACAAGTTGGGGGTATTTGTTTAATTACCATCGTAACTTGGAAGTTTATTGGTCTAGTTCATACAACTTTGACATGAGACTAATCAAGTATCACTGAATATACTGTGCAAGTTTCAGGTCACATGACCAAGGTCAAAGGTCAATAACTTTGGCCATGTTGGGGGTATCTGTTGAATTACCATCATAACTTTGAAAGTTTATAGATTTAGTTTATAAAATGTGGATAAAGGGGTAATCAAGTATCACTGACAAGTCTTAGGTTGCATGATCAAGGTCAAATGTCACTTATTGTCAATGAACGTAGTATTGTATCATTATATGGATGGTGAATAATTATTTTATAGTAGTTTTCAAAGTCAGCACTGCTGCTGTATTGAATCGCGTGATGCAGGTGAGGCGCTCCACTTGTTTACTCTTTACAGACATCGGATTGTGGCTTGCCTGTACACATAGATCCTTTTTAGAGGTCACTCACTAGCCCATCGACTTGGATAGAAAACTGGGTCCTCGATTCGACTATGGACCTACTAGTAGGGCCACATGACTCGACTAACTTCCCATTCTAAATAAGCACCTGCTCATCTTCAATAGAAATAGTTCTCTACTGCTTGAGCTATAGCGCCCTCTTATGAATCCCGACACCTCTTGAAACTGGACAATGTTGTTAATTATTGTGTCTTCTTTATTTTCATGATTAACTTTATGTGCGGGGATGATGGACTTACTGGTACAAATCGGTGAGGCATCGTTCCAGTCGTACCCAGGACCTGATTCGATGCATGTAAGGTTCTCACTACCCTGTATCTCGTAGCCCTCTTCACACTGGAAGTTCACCGTGGCACCAAACTGAAACCAGTCGCTGTCACGATATCCATTCATGATGTCCCCAGGATCGTTGCAAAATCCAACGTATGCTGTCAGAAGAGAGTACGAAAGAAAACTTTGTTCACACCAGCAAATCCCATTCTAAACCGGCAGATGATAATGATGTTTAAAATAACGTTCTCGTCATGTCCTGGTTAGGTATCGTTTTTATAACTTCGGCATAAAATGAGGATTCAAACTTTGCTCTACATGTCAAAGACGAAATGTCCTTGCATGCAATAAAAATACTTTTTTTTTTATATGATACGAGTTAATTATGATTAACGTCATTTGTTCTTTATTATTTCAAATACATTGATCTCTTTGTCTGACGCTGATTAAAAAGTTTCATGTGATACACCAAAACTTTACCATGTTTACCACTGTCGTCATGGATTAAAAAAAAGATCATGACGTAGGATCACGTAGAATTGTTATTGGCCTTACGATAAATATTTGAGCTTCGTTAACTCTTTAGAAGTATTTAGAACCATTTTAATGAAGATGAAGTGACCCTTAAATACTCAAAAAGAGTGTAGTAATATTAGGAACATATTGGGTTAAGTATATTTGTGTTTTTGACGTGGTTGATCTGACCTGTTGCCCTGCTACATATCAAAGACAAACAGCCCATTAATAACTGGTTAGAGATACGTTTGTAATATTTTATAAATGGCCACGTGCATGGTAAGGCATACGTTGATTATGAATAAAAATAGTAATTTGCCCCAAATACGTCTGAAAGACATTGGTCTATGGCCGGGTAAGACCTGCAATTAGTAATGAAGAATAGCCAGGACCAAGAACACCATTGAGATATAATTGCTGTGAATAAGGGACTACTTTACACTTTACAATATTTCTTATTAATTCAATACCGTGCATTTTGAAGATGTTTTGAGAGAACTATATGAAAAAAATTTCCACATACTGTCGTAGATGACAAAGGTCTTCATGATGCCACTGACCCCACCACAGACCTGCAGAGGGTTCGCTGGACAGTGCTGGAGGCAGTGATGAGGTTCAACAGAAAACAGTTCTGTCGTGGTGTTTGGCATGAAGTTCCAGCAGCTACAGTGGTCCACCGAGACACCACTAAATCGCATAGTCCTGTTCATACAGTATGCCATACATGAATCAACTGTCATGTTCCTGTTGATCATGACGGCATCGCTTTGGATGGTACTCTCCACCGTCTTGAAACACCCTTGGAAACTCGGTGCTGTAAAGGAACGAAGCAGAGAAAAGACAGCAATGGCCTATCATTGAGAACAGACATTTTATCGGGGGTCTAGCCTCAGTTTTAATGAGAGTATTCGAAATTTATTTTCAGATGTTGTTCATCTTGCCTCATACATGTCATATCAGGTGGGTGTTTCATAAAGCTGTTCGTAAAGTTACGAACGACTTTGCGCACGACTAGAACATGTTCTCAGGTCATATCTCAATTACATAGGGATATCACATAGCACAAGAAAGGATAACCAGTCGTGCGTAAAGTGATTCTTATCTTACGAACAGCTTTATGAAACACCCACCATTTCACTTTTCACAATCCGTAAACGCCCGAAGTAGGCTTGTGTGGTTGCAAGTTATAATTTGCTGAGCTCTAAATATGTAGCTATATACTTGAATCTCAATTGCCTTCAAGGAGTCTTAGTGAATTACACTCAACACCCTATGAAATTTCTAGGAGAAAGTTCCAGAGAGAATGCAAATCTTTTAAATCACTTATTTGACTATGGACAGCCGCACGAAACAGATACCGATCAGTTTGTGTCGGTAAACTACCTTCTTGGGGCACAATAAATTTCAAAGATCTACTGATTTCTTAACCAGTCAAGCATGAGAATATAAATTCGGTAAACCAGGGATAGAAAAACAGAATTGTACACTTTTGGCTAATTCATAGTCAACTCAAATAATATTGTGCTTCCCATTGTAGGTGACACTCCCCTTTCAGAGAAATCAGTTATGTTTTTGAATTATTTGTTTCTTTTTGTTTTTCATAAAATTCTGTGGAAATCGATCCACTTTCTAGCTCAGCCGAATATGTAATCCTGGATCTTATACCAACTGAACAATTTATAAAATTTCTGTTTTGGGAATTATTAATGTATTTAAAAAGAAATTGAAAATAAATCCTTTAAATTGAATTTGTGATGAAGGTCAAGTATTTTAATAGAAAATGACAGCAAGATCATGGAAACGGTTCTTTTTATCAACGATCATCAATCAATTTTATTATAGCTATTACATAGTTACGTCAGCAGCTGTTCACAATTAAGTGGTAACTATTTTAATGTCTTATAGATATAACAAGTGATATAGACTGAGATAATGTGTATAAGATTAATCACATGATAATCATTCAACTACAATGTGCCTTGGAAAAGTGGTTATTAAAAATGGGTTGCTATTACCAATTAATACAAACCTATGGTCTCCATTAAAATCTTAACGGCATCCTCCAAGAATGATTATCTAAGAGGACGATTAATAAATTAACGTGTACACGATATCATTATCATCAAACGTTGTGCCAGATTTGACAAGATTTAGCGCAGACAATCCATTCAACACGTACAAAGATCATTAATACTAAAATGTCCCCAATTTTCTGCAAGGTAATATTTATGGTTTCTTGACAAATACCATTTGCCTCACTTATTAATCTATTGAGAAAAAAAAGATACATAGCGTAATTCCTGCACTAAAGTTATCTGATCTTATTTACATTTTTTCCTGGGCTCCGTCTTCATGGTCTTCCGAAGACCTACGATTGATAAGATCAACCTCACTAAATCCATCATTATTAGTTTCCTCAGGAAATTAGCACAATATCTTTTTTAAACAAAAAACAACACAGAATTTTCAAGAAAATTATGAATTTATGAATGGATATCATATCGAGAAAATATGATGAACAATGATGCTTTTTTTTAGATGATGACGTTGTATCTCTTTGTAAGATGGGGCCCAGATAAATAATAATAATCTTACGTTGACAAATAGCTCCAGCTTCTCGACCTGTCCTGCAGGGTCTGACGTCTGCCGTTGTATTCCGACAATGCATCAGATTTGGAACTTCTGTATAAGGTGAAGAGAAAAAGATAAAGAAATATCACGAAAAGTTAACATGGACATCTATTAACAAGCATAGGTGTTGTGGCTCATTGGATAAGTCTCCAGACTATATGAACCGCAAGGTCCGGGGTTAAAATCCTCCCGTAGCGCTCGCGTCCTTTGGCAAGGCGTTTATCTATATTTGCCATTTTCCACCCAGGTAAAGTAAATGGGAACCCGGTAGGAAGGAATTTCTTGAATGCCCGAGCGTCTGATCAGCGGGTAATAGTATGCAGCGCTTAAAAATCGTATCAAGCGTTACACAAATGCTGCATATTATTATCATTATTATCATTATTATTATAATTATTATTGTTATTATTATCATTATCATCATTATTATTATTATCATCATCATTTGTAGTAGTAGTAGTAGTAGTAGTAGTAGTAGAAGTATATAGCCTACATTACCTTCCACATGTGCATGTTGACATCCAATTGACGGAGAACACAGATATTGGGTCTATTTGTTATTTATTGATATTTCCTCTTTTTCTTATCAGGAGGAAGTCTTAATCTCAGGCCATTCATTTTTACATAGTTTGATACATAGCTTTTCAGATATCAAGTTATGCAAATACATATCATACATGAACAGGATAAGAATGTTTCTGGCCTACCCTATTATTTCGTTGTATCTTTCTTCTGGATACCTTGTATTCATGTTTCTCTTCAGGCAGAAATATTTTTAAAACTATTAATATCCGATTTACTTTCCATTTCAAGAGGATGTCTGCTTTCAAAACCTCATTATTAACTCTTTTGATTTCAGTATACACCCAAGCATCCATTATTTGCTCTTAAATGTACACTCTAAAAACAAAGAAATGTTAACTAAACATTTGAAAGGTTGGAGGAGTGACAACATATTCTAAATGTTGCATTTACCACTTTAAATGGTTCTACCCAATACTTAAAATGTTGGATTCAGCTTTATACAAGGTTGGATGTAACATTTGGAAAATGTTGATTTAACATTCGATTTTTTTAGAGTGTAAGGTGTACATTCTACCATACCTCTACTCCATTAATAGTACGGTTGTGCATTTTGTCAACTGATGTACCCATTGATACAATTTGATTATATATATCTTCTGATATTAGGATCATATATGTGACTTTCGTTTCTATCCACACTCTACATGTACAGTATTATTCTCTGATTTCAATTTTTAGTTTTTAGACACCCTATACTTGTGTATGAACGAGTATGATATACATGAATTTACACACCATCTGCTAATAGTGTATTAATGAAGGATACGATCTGCGCAATAAACCCGTTCAATATGGCATGTATGGCTTCTTCTTCATTTTAAACCCCTGCAGCAATGGAGACTCATGTAATGTATCTTTGGCAATGTTCTGTCTATCTAGGGCATATCATTTTGTTTTCCTCGTCTCTTTTTAGACACCCTGTATCTATAGCACTGTGTATGACACTGTTGCATCGTTTCTGGTATCCACGTGCGTATCTATTAATATCCGTTCCCTTCATACTCCAGGAAGACGTCTGTTATTACCCTCTACCGCTATGCTATTTATTGCTCAACTATGAGTGTACTGTAAAATATTTCAAACTTGATATTGTCAGTACACTCCAGTGTACAGAGACAATGTAAAACAATGAAAGGGCAAGTCCAGCTTGATGAAAACTCGACTTCGATGTAATTAGAGGAATTACAGGAACATTTTAAAAGAGACCTTGTTTTAGCAAAATAAAATTAATCTCAGAGCTATGTGTTTTTTTTAGATTTAAATTTGTGACGACACGCTCCAGTCGCGCGCTTAATGTCATGATACCTTAATATATAGATTTATCTTGTCCATCCAAAGTTGAAATATTTCTTATTATTTATTGTGCATTTAGTATAACATTATAACGTATATATTTTATATACGCTTTTATTAGAATATGTATATTTGGAGTCAATCTTAATAAACTATTAACAAAACTTTGTGAGATTTATATTCAATAGGTGGTCAGAGTGTGTGACAATATTCCTTTAATTTTAAAATATAATTTTGCAATAGATTTTGATATATTTATTCAAAAATTAATATTACATTTCACCCTTCTCCTTTCCTTTTTCTTTCCTCCCTGTCTTCTTTGTCGCAAATATTTTGGGAGTCTACGGCCCAAGCCCCTATCTGTACGCCAGGAGGTTGTTTCTATGCAAACCTCTGCCATGTCTGCCAAGTTGTAATATAATGTGAAGAATGCTCCTATTTCAATTTGTAACAATTTTTTAAACATAGGGGCCCAAGTCTCTGCTGAAATAAGAGGGAAATTAGATTTGCACTCGAATTGATATGCCCCCTCCTCTCTCTCTCTCTCTCTTTATACATATTCCAACAGAAGTGTACTGGCTCTCATAATAACAGTGCACAGTATCTCAACTTCAAGCCAGTTATCATGCGAGCAAGAAATGAAAGCGATACTGCATTCAAAGAAAAAAAATTGATAATTTCCTTCTTAAGTTTTCAGATCGGAAATTTCACAGCCTACTTGTGTCTAGATATAAGTACCCAGATCAGGAAGGGTAGTCGCTCGTTGTAGAATATATTTTTACATCAATGCCAATACGAGTCATAGCATAATTGACTTATAAAGAGGTACTATAAGAGGTGACATGGAATTAAATTAAATTTTTTTGAATTAAATTTTACTATTATCCTGGTCATTATATTCGTCCTGTTGTTTGTCATGTATGTGTGCTACTACCGTAGTTTTTTCTTTTAAAAAGTACTTTTCACAATTTTCTTAAAAATACATTTTTAAGTATGTATGATATAACAATTCATTATCTATAAAAGATGGACAAAAAGTGTTTTTTTAAGAATCAATGTGATTTTTTACTTACATCTTAGTTAATGTCTAACCAACTTGTTTTATTGACTGATTAATAATCATTTACTTTTAACTTGTGACAAATATATATTTTAAATCGTATAAAATGTTGCTCTGTTTTAAGAGAAAACGTTTGAAGTATAATTTGATCAGTCGGTGCATGATGGCCTATAGGTATTCTCTGACTTTGATGTTGATCAGTATACGTTTGTATAAAGTAACTTATCAAGAATTACTATCCAGTACGTAGAGTTTGACAATATTTGATTTTACAGTTTACTTGATATAAGTAAACATTTCTAAATCGCAATCATGCAGTAAATGGAACATAAAAGATATCAGGACATTTGCCATTAATTTGCAGTATAGGTTTTCCCGCTCAATTTCACATTCAAATAATTTAATTTAATGTTATGATCATTTAATTCCTGCGTGAATTTAAGTTACTCCTATTAAATGGCTCGTATATATTTTCTTTGACTTAAAGAGAAACCTAAAAAAGCATGCACTGTAAATTTTATCAGAATCGGAACTGAAACATTGTGGAACAATCAAGTTGATACTTTAGAAGAAAAAATAGGGTTGTTTAACTTCACAAGACACACGACACTGGTTACTCATTGTTTCTCCTCCGTTAATATATCATTATTATATCCCGATTGGTGTGGATTTCATGATAAAGAAGTTGTTGATTGAATCATAATGACTTTGAATAATGACTTTACTTCATGTTCATACGAGAAAAGCCTTAATATATTTCATTTTTATCATCATAACAACGTACAAAAGGAATAGGGATTGTGTGATGTCGTCAGTTCCCATATTGTGTGAAAAAAATGTAAGACTTTGAAATGCAATTATTTTATTTGCGTTCATCTGAATTTGATAACATTAACACCATTAAGCTTGTTTGTTTGTTTGTTTTTTCTCAATTTTTTAAACTCCTTTGTAAAATTTAGTGAACTTATTAATTATTTTTTTATTTTGCATCCGAGTTCAGTAATGTTTTCACCATTAAAATATGTGCAATTCTTCTCCATCTATCAAACAATATTTTTATGAGCCTTTTGATTAAAACCGAAGGAGTTGCTGTAACCCTTCTTTTGGAATCTGTTTAAATTTTGAAAATAACAAGATTGACAATTTCGGGGAGGTGGGCGACACTCTATACTGCCAACAATGTACAGTATCACGACGATATTTGGTGAATTTATATCTGGATTTGTGGTTTTACATCGCTTTAAAAATTTTCAGAAGAGTTAGAGCACTTTAAATCGGATTTTTTTTAAGTCTACTTGTGTCTTGTTAATTATACAAATCAAACGAAAGTATAGTCATTGACTGATCATGGGTGTCTGCTTACAGTATATGATATGACAGATGTTTGTCACGCCTGTTAAATTTGATATTAATTTTGTCAATTCGATGACCGCTGGTAATTGAATATTCAGGTTCAATTTCTCACAAATGACAATATTAACGTAATGAATGGATTTAACATTTTCTTATGTTCTATACAAAGTTCGACGCCGTTCAGTCGCTAGAGTGATACAATATTTCGCTACTGCGATAACAGTATTTTACGAAATGTGATATTGGTCGTAAAGTAGTTTGCCAGATAGTATATTGTTGTTTTTGCGAGGCTTGTTGTTGTTAACTAGCGTAGTATTATGTGTCCTGGATACATTTGGGGAAAAAGGGGAAAATGTTAAGTGGTTACTCATTTATTCATTCATTTCATTTATTTCTACAATAACAGCAAAGTGTATACAGTTTGCACATCTCAACATCATTATGGAAGAAATACAAATTAAATTTCATTGAAATATATTGATAAGATACATTCGTGAAAGCAGTTAAATAATTGTTAGTGACCAAGAATAACGAAATAGCTGTCATGTGGAAGCAAAGCTTGTGAAACAGGTTCCCTATAGCATACATGATGGTATCATTGTTCATAATCTAAATGAAAATATAAAAAAATGAAGCATTAGAGAGCAAAAACAACATTTTATTTTGTTTTGTTTTATAGCTAAGTTTAATGATAACTGCAATGACTGTTGATGCTACCTAAAATGTTGTTACTAGAATAGTGCAGGGCCACCAAGAAGAGTACAATAATGTACAAATGAAACTATTTTGACAAATGATTATTTTTCAATAAAATCATATTTAAAAGAAAAAACGAGGCTTTGCGTGCGGTAGCGAAATTTGTATAATATGGGTTTTACAGACATGTTTTCAATGGATATACGTTTGGGGTCGACTTTCTAGGGTTCAGCTCTTTAAAGGGGCAATTTATTTTTCAAAGGATGAGCATTATGATTAGTAGAAAATGATTGAAGTGGCTGGATAAACAAACCTGGTTTACAGTCGACATTTGTCAGCATGATATTGAGGTAACTCTCTCCATATCTTTCCCGGGCATGCCTGACAGCCACTGCTGGGCCAGGGAACCCTGCCTCGTTACAGGCAACGATGGCATCCTCGTTGGTCCAGCCGTCCCCGCATACAGAGGCCCATTTGCCCGGTTGGATGTTATTCTCGTAGGCAACTTCAAGCCTGCCCTCTCGTGGCGTGCGACCACCACCAAGCCGCAGTTCTGTGGAAACAATTTCATATTTGATATTTTCAATGCTGTTTCAGTGGGAACAAACAAGTACGGAGTAATTTGAATTATAACAATTAAAACAGGCGATATGGGTAATAACATGAATACAAATTTAAGTGTCATTTTGACAGTAAATTCATGAACGTGAAAACAAGAAGAAAGCGGATCAAAAGTATTCACACGGCTTCTACTTTCAAAATGAATTAGCATAAGATGAACACTAAAAATTATGGAAAGTATACAATTATTCAAATGAGCTAAGGTTATTCTATCTGTTTATAACTTGCAAGGGGTGGAAATTGTGTTTTTGATGGTTACATCATTATTCAAGTTATGAAAAATACAGAAAACCCAAACAGGAGTTCCACTCTAAAGTAAATACAAATCGACAATAAACATGTTTTTATATGTTCTCATACCAGATCCTATTATGTTTCGCAAATACAAATGTTCACTATTTCACTTCTCCATATTTTCTGGAGTATTCAGGAGTTTTTCAGTATGATTTAAGATACTGAAAAAACAAGGAATTTAGATATATATTTTATCAATAGAGTCTAAATTGATCAAACTGTTCATCTATGCTTGCTGGCTCCACACATCAGATATAGAATGCGCAACACTTAAAGACTTACAATTATGGTAACTTTACCATTATCGTAACTACATGGTAAAAAAAACCAAGCAGCCAAATAAAATCGAGGTTTTTAATCACGTATCTTATGGTTCAGGTCGACAACATAACTTAATTTTGTGAGCGAGCATAGTCAGGACGCTAAGAAAAGCACATACAGGTGTAGATCTATTTTGATAAAACAAATTACATTATATATTTGGTTCTGTTCATGAACTCCTTGATATTTATAAGTTCTTTATTTAATCCTAAAAAACTCGTAGTCAGGCGTTTCATCATCATTGCCGTCAAAGGAAAGATGTCAGATCTAACAACTTTCCTTGGCTTTGATTGGCTGAAAAGAACAGGTGGCTGATTGTTACTATGGTAACGTGTCAGTGCTGACAACATTCCCGTAAAGGTTACCGGGGAAACTCCTGAAAATCAGGAGAAGGGGAGAATTGGGTGTTCATGAATTTATCAATATGTCCCAGGAGTGCATGACCTTCACTCGAGGTAATATGCCTTCACAATGTCACATGTTTGAATTATTCATAGCTTCTTATAACAAAAATAAAAACAAAACAGTTTTCAAACTGTATTGGGCAAGACATGCAGGTTTGCATCTAATAAGACCACGATTAATTGAAATTTTTACTGAAGAGCGCTTTCGGACTTTAAAACGTTAATCTTTGAGCTATGATATAAACATTTAAAACGCTTGATGGTCTGGGGCCCCGTTGCATAAAACTTACTAGTAACTTTGTCATCCAATGGTAACTACCATGGTAACGCTGATCATTAACCAATCAAATTAAAGGATTCGATACCATCATGGTAACTTTTATGCAACAGGGTCCTGATCCGGTATCGCTCAAATTAAGAACATGTTTTTTTTATTTGAAACACCAACCATTATTATTGGTATTATTGTTATTATTATCATTATTATTATTATTATAATCAATATTATCATTATTATTACTATTATTATTATCATCATCATTATCATCATCATCATCATCATCACTATTATCATCATCATCATTATTATTATCATCATTATAACAACAAATCTCATGTATGAGTATGATAATGCACACAGCATCAAAATCTACAAAAATTTAACAAAAATAATCCAAGATCAAAACAACTAGAAACTAAAATCAATCCCTTAAAATACACCTTATTATTCCTAAAAATGGATTTGGGAATAGTAAATTCACTAGACGTCAAATTTTTTTTTAATATAGATACCAAGTATGCGATAAGCCTGAGGCTTGAACAATGAAAAGAAAATAAACAGCAATTTTTAGAACGTTGGTGTTTGATAATAATAATGGTATTATGATGAGTATCATCAATTAATTATCATTATTGCTTTTGTTATCATTAACATTATTATTATCGTTATTTTTGTTCTTATCATCATCGTCATCATCATCATCATCATCACATAAAAAGCCATGTAGATGTCCGACAATCGAATTCCCATTTACCCTTCCCCCCCCCCCCCGTACACACACACACACATCCCCTCCCATACATTTTCCGTTTCCTGTCATTACCACCCTGTGTTTCTCCAAGGTACCTCTCATCATTTTTCATATCCTGACTTTAATTCTTACCGAACGCGCTGCCCTCCCACGTGACAGTGAATCATCGCTTTGTGTTTTGGTTTTTTGTTCCACCTCTTGAATTACTTGCCTATAAGTTAAAGCCTGTATTTTCATTTTCAAAATTTAAATTCATTATGAGATCAGAAATACCGTAAAAATGATTCTCAGTGATATTCTTTAGGGTATGATTTACAAATGTCTTCATAAAAATTCGGTACTAAGTTGTTTTTTAAGTTGTTGTTTTTTTATGAATCACTTCTGGACAAGCAAAGCGTAAACAATCATTAGAATCACAGGCGGCGATCCTGAGGTACTTTACCACCCCCCCCCACACACACACACACCCTAACACACAAACACACATTCGAATGTTTGATTTTGTCTAGAAGCCTATGGGTGACAGTCACCCCCCCCCCCCCCTCTTTAGGGGGCAAAGATCTTACGAAATCCTCTTTGCCCCCTCATCATCATCATCTCCATCATGGCCTCCATTTTCACCATTATCACCATCATACTCATTCTAATCATCTCCATATTCATCATTATAAAATTATGAATGAAATAACCTTTCCATTCTGCTTTATAAATGTATTTATTGATTTAATGAGTTTCATTCCCGGTGAGTGTCATGTTTTTTCTAGCAATCTGTTTATAATGACAACCCTTCTCCTGCTAACTGTAAATGTTATAATTTTTTGTTGGTAGTAGATCATATTTGTTTAGAATGACTTTTTTTATTTAGTATTTTTTTTCTTTACGATACAGACCTAAATCAATTACCGATATATTATGTTTGTTACGTAATGAAAATTGTATTGTAAACAATGTTATGAAAGCAGAAGAAAACAATAAATCAAATCAAATCAAAATCTTTGCATATACACAAACCATGCAAATCAGCATTCATGAGCTTCAAATTTAATTATGAAAAACTATTACACTAGCGAGAGAGGGCGCCGAGTCTAATTTAGAGTGAAATTGATATATACCATTAAGGCCATGATTTTTTTTCCTTCGAGTCCCCTACCGCGCCCGCCCCTTTCCCACCACCATATCCGATTTATGGGTCAATTAAAAGGTCACGTGAAAGATTAGAAAAATGACCTTATATTCATATGTAAATTTTTGTTGAGGAAAAAGCCAAAAGAATATTTGTTCACAACATCAAAATTGTTCAGACTAGCAGAAAATAATTAATTCAGCTTGGAATTTAAAGTAGTAGTCGCTGGATAGAGAGGCGATGCGATAGGAGTGATTGCGCCCCCCCCCCCCCCCCCTCGGTCCCTATTTTTGATTTGACAAAAAAATAATAAAGAGTAAGGATAAGAATAAATAACGATAAGAATAAATGTCATTAAATTATACATTGCTTATTCATCCCGCTGGATGAGATATTTTTTCCATATTTCCCAACATACCCCCAAAGAGAGAGGGGGGTCGGAGTAGAATGACGGTAAAAGGCTGAGATATTTGGAATTTGAGGATTTCGTTTTGCAAAAAAAAAAAAAAACAAGTATTGATTACGATCTTCATCTTGACGTAAATGAGTCAGTAACCTTTCCATCATTGAAACTATTGAAATAAACATGATAAACGAAATTCGTTTTCTGTACAAACAATGAGGCTCTTTGTCGTAAGGATAAATCTCGAATCTGGTTTATAAGCAGTTTAATTCTTAAGTCAATTATCTTACCTAAAGATCTGCCGCATGATGTGACAATGACATATTAATCATTAAACATGCTAAATTAATGACGTTCATTCGCTAATTAACAATGTACCGTCGTTGATATTTTGTGTTGTATGTGTCATATCGAAAAGGTCAAGGACATGAATCGGGGGTGGCGGAGGGGAAACTAAACATGGTTTCACAAGCGGACTAAAGAATCGAGGAGAAAAGAAGAAAAAGGAAAAAGAGGAGTCAAAAGAAAGGATCTGACTCATTCGTACCCAGTACCGTACCACTACTTTTTATTCAAAAGAAAAGTGAAAATCATATTTGACTACACCCCCCCCCGCCCCTATGAAATATCTTCGCTACTGGAAAGAACAGTGTTCCAAAGAAGAATGAATCACATTTTCACATACGCAAACACCGGAATACACTGTGAACATTCACACTGGCATATACGTCGAGATGTCCACAATATGAAACAATACCCTCACACTGATGAATCGCAGCTTCACGTAATACACCATGTGAACACACTGTAACATTCACACTGTCGATGAATTTACAGTGTGAAAATATATTCACAGTGTGAAACTATCGTCACACTATGTGCTATGTGTGAACACTTTTTCTCATGGTCCACACTTTGAATACTATGTGAACACAATGTAAACACTCTGTGAACACAATGTGAACACACTTTGGAAACTATGTTAATACACTGGGAATACACTGTGCACATACTTTGAACACACTGTGAACACTTTGTGAACACAGTGTGAACATTCTGTGAACACACTGTGAACACTGTGTGAAACTATATTCTTTCCAGCAAGGATTTGTGTCTCTCCTGGTCAAGGACTTGGCAATGTGGAAATCTAAAGGAAATTTCTTCCGAACAGTTGCTTATAATACATCTTGAAATGCCAAATCCATTATTCGATTGTTTACTGTTCAGGCATTGCATTCATTGAAAAGGATTCGAGGCCAAGTCCACTATGTATTGAGTAGACGCATGTCCGTGTATAGAGTTTAATTTTTCATTGCTATCCAGCTAAGTAAAATTCAAGTAAATTAAGTCAATTTAATAATGTGAGCATGATTGAAAATAGACTGAAAATAAGTTTTCTAGGCAGGAATGATGAACTGTGACAGAAAGAATGATCACCATGGACGGCATTCCTTTCATGTTTACTGTTTGCAAGTACGGCAGAAAACGATTTCAAGTAGTTTCAAAGATTCAAACCATGTCTTGTATTTTTAAGTTATCAAATGCAATTAGCATTTCACATCACGTAAATATCATTTATTGATTACAGTTACATGAATTATGATTAGGGTAGGGTCTAGCAGACTTTCTTGTGGGACTCCATAGTTAAAGCGTGTATAGAAGAATGGTCCGAAGCAATTGCACTCTGCATGTCTAAATTTCTGCAAAGCATTCGCCCCCACACCATTGTTCTCGAGTATATTTTGAATTGATTAGTCATGCAGTAGTATGCCGTATTACATTAGTGTCAGAAGCGTTATCCTTATTATCAATATTGTTATAACGATCATCGACATAATATAGTAGTTGTAGAAAGAAGAAGAAGAAGAAGTAGTAGAAGTAGTAGTAGTAGTAGTAGTAGTAGTAGTAGTAGTAGTAGTAGTAGTAGTAGTAGTAGTAGTAGTAGTAGTAGTAGTAGTATAGTAGTAGCAGTAGTAGTAATGTAGAGGTATTGTGGCTCAGTGGATAAGTCTTCGGACTTTGAACTACAAGGTCCGGGGTTCAAATCCCACCACAGCACTAGCGTCCTTTGGCAAGGCGTTTATCTACATTTGCCACTCTCGACCCAGTTAGAGTAAATGGGTACCCGGTAGGAAGGAATTCATTGAATGCTCGATGCGCCCGATCAGGGTAGCCTTGCTAAAGCCATTGTAATAGTATGCAGCGCTTAGAAACATTTGTATCAAGCGCTACATAAATGTTGCATAT
Source organism: Lytechinus variegatus (assembly GCF_018143015.1). Classification (NCBI taxonomy): domain Eukaryota; kingdom Metazoa; phylum Echinodermata; class Echinoidea; order Temnopleuroida; family Toxopneustidae; genus Lytechinus; species Lytechinus variegatus. Next base: position 78,737,624 of record NC_054740.1, on the reverse strand, counting down.
TATCATTAGTAGTAGAAGTAGTAGTAGTAGTAGTAGTAGTAGTAGTAGTAGTAGTAGTAGTAGTAGTAGAAGTAGTAGTAGTAGTAGTAGTAGTACTAGTAGTAGTAGTAGTAGTAGTAGTAGTAGTAGTAGTAGTAGTAGTAGTAGTAGTAGTAGTAGTAGTAGTAGTAGTAGTAGTAGTAGTAGTAGTAGTAGTAATATAGAAGTAGTTGTAAGTAGTAAGTATTAGCAGGTATGGTTGCTTAGCTGGACCTAAAGTAACAATCATTAAACACAGATTGTGTTGCTATTGTTGTTGTTGCATTTATGTGTATAATGTTCATATATATATATATATATGTTGCATTGCAGGTTAGGAACTAGGAAGTGCCCCCACACCCCCCCCCCCTTAATTCAACAGACTTCTTCCTCTTTTCCCCTCTCAGTCCGCGCAAAGCTGATGATGCTTTGTCACGTGTATTATTAACATGTCACGTATGATAATTTTATGACATGTCCCGGACAGAGTTACAAAATAAAGGTTGTAATTATATAACATAGTTTCATCTTACGGATAGTCTTCGAAAGTAAGAATATTTGTCACCCACTATTTATCCTTCACCATAGAGCTATTGTATTATATTTTCACCCGAACTGTGTATTAAGAATATCAATGTAATATCAAATCTCATGTACTAAAGAAGTTTAGCAATTAGGGAACGGTGAGCAAACAGAAATCGTTTTCTTTCGTTCATATGCACAACGTTCATACTAACTGTTGCAGGTTTACTTTATCGTTCAGGGAAAGTATGTAAATGTTTTTAATGTCCCTACGAACAAGCATGAAAATACATAAATATTGTCGATTCTTACCTCCGAAAGAACATTCAATTTGAAGTACAACAATAACGACTGAGAATAAATTCCACCAAATTTTCCAACGCTCAGAGGCAATTCGTAATTCCATTGTTGAGCAAAAGTTTGGGCACCCCTCCGTCCCCTCTATAACTCACGCCAGACTGAAAAATCCTGCACTATTATCAGTGCAGCGAATACAGTATATTCTGTAAGTGATATAATCCAAGTGATTAGTTAACGCTGCTACGTTGCTTCCATCGGCCGTGGTAAGGGATCCGAGCTTTCTTCCTCCCCCTGCACGATAATAGCATAACGAATTAAAGGCAAGGGGTTGCCGTTGTCGGCAAAGAAGTTCTGCTTTCTAAAGTTTGTTAGTCACTCGGCTCCGACGAAAGAATGATACTAAAACATCCTGGCACGACACTCCTAAGCCCCCTTGACAAGACTCAACGCTGACCTATGTTCCTTTTTTGTGCCGTCTGATTACTTTGTTTAATATGTTTAAGGCTTTTTGTTTTGGAAAAGTTGCATTCCCTTCAAGTTATTATTTTTTCGAAATGCTTTCCTATAATTCATCTCGCCTAATTGTCGCCACTGTTGTCTTTCAGCTGCAGACTGTTACCTTCCTGATAAGATATTAACTATACAAATTGTTGCTTATAAGTTGCATTATTAGTTGTTATGGAAACAATGCTTTTGCAAATAGTTGTCGGGGACAAACACCGTTCATTGGTCCTTTCAAATTTTATTAATGAAGTATAAACATGTTTCTTATTACTATCCAATTTAAGAGCATCTTTAACCTGCTTAATTTGCTAACCATTTCAAATTGTATCAATTTGATCAAAAAGATCTTCATGGATGTGCTGCAAATGTAATCAGTGAACTTAGACGTACTCGTTTCCCGTTGTATAAGATTCATGACCAGACAATAATTTTGATAGCGGATTCAGTTTCAAATACATGTATTAAACAGATACGCGGATTGTGCTGAGTTGTATAGCTCTTAAATCCTCTCAGACATGGTAATGATTAAACTGATAAAAGGAATAACTGGTTGTAAGGAAGATTTAGTGATGATAGATTCTGTCCTAGACCAGTACTTTGCCATCACTCTTCTTCTAACGATCATCAATGATATTGAACAGTGGTGATGACGAAGAAGATAATGGTGACAGCAATGACGCAATGATGACGATCATAGCGATGGAGATTATGATTATGCAATGATTTTATTTTGTACAAAATATGGTAAACATAGCATAGCATAACAAAGTAAAAAAAAAATTACAAGCCATAATATCATACATGATGATGATGATCATGATGATGATCATGATGATGACGATGATGATGACGATGATGATGATAATGATGATGGTGATAATGATAATGATAATGATTGAACTTGTTGGTGGTGACGATGGTGACGATAATGAATTCACACACCATCTTAATTAAATGGAATTACTCTTCCACTTTACTTAGACCCAGACCAGTAAATATCACATTTATTTTGTTGTTTCAACATAATATTACATAATAGTCGTCAAACTTTTATTATACCCATATTCTACATTTACCAAATGCCCTTTGCATGGGTTGTTCAATATTTTGACTTGGTGATGTCAGAATGTCGTTGCATATTTTGTTGGCTACCAACACAACATGGGCCTTAAAAAACTCAAAGTCCCCTAATATCGTAGCTCTGGTAGTGATACATACTCTTAACATAACAATTGTTTTATTTCAATTGTTTTTGCTCATTATATTTGCATTGCGAGGAAACAAATTCTTTAAAAGACTGATATACCTATAGGTTGCTAACAGTGTTGAAAGGAATACAAACTGTTTTCTCGTTGGGTCGTTGATGTCTAGTAGTTGGTGATCTGTAAGACCATGTCTCCTGTACCCGTTTCCTGCCCAAAGCCCCCTTCCTAACAACGGAGACCCATCCTGGTGAGGATGCGTCATAATGACCTCATCTCTCGGGGTTATTTCAATCCATGTCCCTTGTGTGTCATATGCAGGTCATTCCTATAGAGTGAGCATTAACGTGTCTTGGACAGTAAACACATATTAAGCATTTTAAGTTTGAGTGAAAGAATATTATTTACTAGCTGTTTCAAGCTCTTTTTTATACGATTTTCCTTTTTTTATAATTTCAAAACACTTCCTTGGGGAACTCTGATCTTGTCATATTTTTCAATTTAAAATTTTAAAGCAAGAGGTCATTCGACATTGTCCGAAAGGTTTGGAAGTCTGGATGGTCTACTAGTCAAATTACTTGCACTGTCACTGCATGATCTTCAATTGCAAAAACTTACAATGACCAACAGTTATCACTGTTGCATGCGTATATTGTCCAAAATACTGTTATGTTATCACAACTTGCATGGATATTTTGTTAAATCGATGAAAGAATATTTATTTTAGGCACTCTAAACATATCCTTTTATTTTGTATATACTGCAAGTATCACTTTGCTACCTTATTCACTTTATTCGTTTTTATATGTAATTAGTGATGTTAATTATAATGAAAATGATTAATGATAATAACCACTATATGATAATAATAATAATAATGATACTAATAACATCAATTAATGATAATAAAATAGTACTGATGACGATGGTGATGATAATATGACTGTCAACCATTATTTTATTCATTACAGTTTGTCAAAATTGAAGTGAAAATACTTCAGAAGCACATCACGCCCTGTCACGCAATCTCCCATAAGAAGGGAGAGGGAGAGAGACTGGGAGACAGACAAAGGTATAGAGAAAGAAATAATTCATATAAGGAGGGGAGGGTAGAAGCAGCGGCAATTAAGGGCAGGGGCGTGCATGCTACAGCATAATATTTGCTAGACAAATTGTGGCATTTCGCCAGAGACATCCCCATACATTATACTCTGTGAGGAGGCCCAACGAAGTTAGATAATCCCTTAAGACAATTGAGTAACAGATGTTAGAAACAATCATCTTGGAAAGTTTTTAGAGGCCACATAAGGCATAACACACTGAAATAACCGCGTCGATCGAAAAAATTGAATCAAAATCCTCTTCAGTAGTTTTCACAATCACGACAGTCCTTTATAAGCCGAGTCGAGGTTACAGATCAAATCATTCCGTTACAACGTCATGACTAAAGTGTTATCTCATTTAGCTTTGTTTAACTAATTGCAGCTGCCCAAATAACTTTTCAATTGAATGATTATTAGATATAGCTAAATATACTATATTATTTCCGCATTGGCGGCGGAAGCAAAAAAATAGGGGGTCCACCTGAAATTTTGGGATGGCACAGGTAAAAAAAATTACAAGCAAAAAAAAAAGCTTCCGCCGCATATGTATTTCCGTATAAAATTAATAGAATTATGAAATGGTGGATAGCCCATATACAGTTTTGTCAATATGACAATACTATTCTTCCATGCATGGGTCCATAGGGGAAGCTGTCAAAGTTTCAGGAATTCTTGTTTTACATGCATGAGTATGACTACTTTTCTCAAGATTCTTGCCCTCTGTTATAACATCTCCTTTATCTAATTAGATGATAACGCGGTACATCCTTATTACACTCACTCAAAAGGATAGGTCAAAATAAGGAATCTGTTGGTGAACATGTGTCCGAAGGAATGACATGACCCAAGTCCACCAAACTTTGGGCAGATTCTAAGCACTAATTTTGTTATTTTTCATAAGAAATTATGAGCAATTTACTTTTTTGAAAAGCCCGGGCCTACGGTAGTTGTGCCCGCAAACCAGCCGATGAAAAAATCTCGTCATATTTGGGTCGATTGCCCGATTACAATACGATATTGACCAACTTTATTCTAGTTCAAACTGGGGCAAATTCTGGTCAATGTGACCAGAGTTTTAATGATCATATGACCATCGGTACTCGCATTATTCTCTTCGAATAAGACTCGTTTCTTCCTGGAGGATCAGTGGAGTAACTACGGGGGGGGGGCATGGGGGGCACGTGCCCCCCCCCCATCGGCTGACCAAAAAAAAAACGGGGAAAAGGAGAAAAGAGGGACAAAGGAAGAGAAACGTAGTGGGAAAGAAGAAAATAGTATTCATTATAATGTTATATTATATTATAATAATGTATGTTACTTCACATAAGAAACATTTTTATCACAACTTTATGAAACATAATTTGCTCAGGGCCTACGTCTTTAATGTTCCTGGCGCTCGCATTGTCTATTTAACGAGATAAACATAATCCTGTTGTACTAAAACCTCCTGTTTTCAAGTCAATATAAACCAAATACATGTATCTTTCCTAGCACTTGAGTTATCATTGTTTTATGTAGTGACATATATGCTTCTTTTTCATGACTCAAAAAGTGATTGCTCCATGTTGAGGTCTTCATATAAATATGAAACATTTCCTTTCCGTGAATACGTTCGCATAAGTGGATTGGTGAGATATGTCTGCTCTTCATGAATTCCTAAAATCAGTCCTTAAAATGTCCCTTCTTCTGATCTGAATATCAAAAATTTTCAGCTCGCGCTTCGCGCTCGCATCATTTGATTAATGAAATACGTATGGTCCTAGTTAATTCCTACAAAGAAATCTTAGAATGCCTAACTTCAGGTCTGAATTGTATAAATTTTCAACTCGCGCTTCGCGCTCGCGATATTTGATAAGTGAGATGCGTATGATAATCATGATTGCAATGACTACAAAAAGTGTTTCATGTGTTCAGATGTAATTCTAATAAAATCAGCAAGCGCTTGGCACTCGCATTAGATGACTATGGTGAGATATGCATACTCTTAATGGATTCCTAAAATATATTTCTTAAAATCTCACTGTTTGGGGTCAACATACACAAAAATTTCAGCTCGCACTTCGCGCTCGCATTGTTTAGCGAGACAGGTACCTATCACGATTACACAAATTTGATTATAATGTCCCTTTTTAGGTGTGAATATAAAAAATTCAGCTCGCGCTTCGCGCTCGCATTATTCGATCAGTGAGATACATATCCGTTTAATTACATTGTCCTTAAAATGTCTATATTAGGTCAGTATTTTGCTGGTGCCCCCCAACGCCGTGACCCACGGAATGCAACTGTGGAGGGTTATATATATTACGATAAAGATGACAGTAAATTATAATCTGTCATCTAAAACTAAGAAGATTCGAGTCATGTTATAGTGTAGTCATCCATTACGCGATTCTGTTGTTGTCAATTATTTGACTAGAATCATTGTCATTTTAACTATAAATTTGAACTAATAGAAATTCAGATCTCCCAATAAATTAATTTTGTATATCATTCTGGTCAAGAACTCGAAAATGTGGATTTACACCTGTTATGACTCATGATGAATAATTTTTATATTCTTTCATGTTTGTAGCATAGACCAAAAAAATGAAATTCAGAGTGACAGTCTAACACAAGGTGCCAGAGGTAAAAATGACAGAGGCAATATGGCAAAGGTAAGGCTTATGGAAGTTGGAATATGAAATAGTCACAAAGCTGTCTATGGTTGGCTACATAGTTCCATTAAAAAATAAACTGCTGCTTTATACGAGGTAATTCAGCTAGAATTTTTGGGTAATATTCACATTTGTTTTTGTACAGTTTGAATCGCATTTGTTTAGGCTTGCATGTTTTCAGGACTTCGTGTATCTTTACAATAGATAATTTATCATGCTTTTTTAACACGTCGGATTTTCCGGCTCATTTTTACAAGGTAACCATAGAACTTTAACTCCGTAAATTCGATCTCATTTTCTCTGCTACTAGTTTGGTCTCACGCACTGTTTAAATCCCTTTTATAATTAGCCCTTGCTCATGAGCTTATCGGGTAGTCAGTCAAATTAGAGTTGATTTAAGGGTCGTTTAAGTTACCCTGGAATTGAAAGGGGGTTGTGGGGGAAATCAATTTGTCATTGACCTTATACACGCGGCCTTACTGATAGATTGTTTTAGTACATTTGACATGATTTCAGCTGTACGCTTTTTGAAACCGTGGTTCAATTTATCCAGTTAACTCTAAATGTTATAAAGGGTTTTTGTCTTCATTTTGTTAGTAATGTGGTGTCAAGCCATCCTGGTATCGGTAAAGTGATATTTTCAACAACAAAAATCAATTTCATGGCTCCACCTTTAAGGGGTTCTTAACCTGCTTAACGTGCAACTGGTAAAAAAAAGTTAAAAAAAAAAACAAATGTGTCATTTCAGCCTGTATTTAAGTATTTATACAAGAGCAGTATGCTAGTGCTTGATCAGATAGTGTGTGAAGTCTTTTTTGGTGAAGAAGTTTTTTTTGGGGGGGGGGGGTATAGTGCGAATACGCTCCTGACATTGCAAAGGAAAGACTAGAGTTAAGAAGTCTCCGTTTGTAAAGGCGATGTAGTTATTTACATCGTCATAACAAATCACTCATTGCTGTTGAGATATCTGGTCTATTTTAGTAGCATGATCTGAAGAAGGAGTGGAGAAGCGACATGCCAAGTCATCATGATTGTCGAACATCCTTTTAGTTGAGTCGAGAATATTTTTTTTCATTTCATTCGTTTATTTCCATTTTCAACAATTACAGTTTCTTCTGTACATGTTGACATATATAAATAACAAAACATATTTCAAATATTCCTGTACACAAAATTATATTCAAGATTATTACAAATCAGGTTGGAAATGGAGGAGGCTGCTAAAAAGCGGAGCTTGTAGAGTGCAGCCTCCTAATAAATATTCTTGCAGTTGTTTAGCATGTAAAAAAAATAAAACAACAACTTGAGCATGACCAGTTGAATTAAAAGGAAAAATGGGAAATAAAAATAGAAAAGGAAATAAGAAAAAGAGAGATTAAAGGTCTCCAGAATCCAGCCCCAGCACTCACAGACGGACCTCGCCGATCAACAGGGAAACGAAAGAGATGTAAAAGTGTACGTGACATGATAAACATGTTTGATTAAAAAAATACAAGAGTTTGATTGATGAAGAGTTTAATTCAATGGTTATCTTGAAGAAATTTTTTGAACTTATATTTGAAAGAATTAAGGCTTGGAGATTCTTTGATGTTACTATTAATAGTTCCCCAGAGTCCAGGGCCTTCAAAAGTAAAAATTGATTTTGCAAGGATGGTCCGGGGTAGTGGTAAATGAAATTCATCGGATTGACGTGTGGGATATTTTTGAAGGGTTTTGTTTTTGTTAAATGAAGAATTAAATATGGGTGGTAACATATTATTGTTTAACTGATACATGAATTGACCTAAATTATATTGGTACAGTGTTTTTATATTTAGAATGTTATTGTTTAAAAACAACTCATCTGTGTGAGATCTCCAGGAGAAGTTGAAAATAACACGCAATGCCTTCTTTTGTAAAAGCAATATTTTATCTAGGTAGGTTGAGTGTGTGTTTCCCCAAACAATTGCTCCATAATTTAGATATGGAATAAATAAAACATACCTGACAGTAACATTGATTGCTGTATATTTCAAATGAGAAAATCAAGAAATGTAAGAAGAAAAAACACACACACGAAAACATGTTTAAGGGGATACCGAGGTCTCCGCCATCAAGGGCACTGAAATTTTCGACAGAAGATGGGGGTGGGGTGGTTAGGTAAAAGAGTGAAGCACTCGTTTGGCGAAGTGTGAAAGGCTATAGCACATAATTATATTTTTTAACAATCGTGCATGAACATCCGATTTATCTGCACAATAAAAAGGAAAATTAAGTTAGAAAAAGTTATAATATGACACAGAATGTGTCAAAAGCCTGAACACAGACAATATTGAACCCCCCACCCCTCAGGTCCACCAGTCATGCCAGTGGTACCTTCAGGGGATTTTTCTGGGGGTGGTAAGATTACCTAAAGGTGACTCTTTTTTTCAATCAAATGTTATCTAACCCATCATCTAGGGGCCATGGGAGGCTGCAGTTTTGTCTTTGCTGTCTTATATCTGATGCTGCCAAATTTGCTGCAGCAGCCCGCTGTTCTATGGACAGCCAAAAGGGCCACAATTAACAATCTCAAAAATAAAGAACTCTCCGAAATAAATGTAGTATCTCAGAAATACAACATTCAGAAATGAATACATTACTTTGGACGACTAGAACATAAGTCAGAAATAAAAGTGTGTAACCAGAAATGGATATAATTGAGAAATAAAAGACAACTCTGAATAAATCTTGCCAATCACAGATAAAAGATTTTGAAATATAAGACACATTCAGAAAAACATCGTAAGTGAAATAGCAGTATATTTCACAAATGAATGTCTTCGTTCAGATTAAGATGACCACGCAAATAAAACAATTTCAAAAATAATAAAACTCTAGAAGTAAAGATAACTACAGAAATAACCACATAAATAAAGACAACTGCAGAATCACACGGAATCAAAACATTTCTTGGAAATAAACACAATCACAGTTTTGCGGGGATACAATTACGTTATCACAAAAATCATTCATTTCTGAGAGAGTCAGAGAGGCTGCATGTATTCCTGAAAGACTAAGATACTACATTTATTTATGATAGTTTCTTAACTTTTGAGATTGTTAATTTTGGCCCTTTTGGCTGCCCATAATGTTTCGCCTAACTTACAAACTAAGTTATACCAGGTGTAATACATATATATACACTTCTATCATTCATCGTTGTCTATCACATCTCTTGGTTTGTTTGGTTTTTTTTTTACATTTTATAAATCCGTTGCCCACGGAACGTAGCTTACGCTATAAGATGCTTACAGGGGTGATTTTCAAGATACCCTGACGAATACTTAACTGTAAACAATAAAAAAAATATTTGAAATTACTCAGTAAAATTTAGGCGAAAAGGTGCCTTAATTTTTTTAAGTATTTATAAGTTAAGCAGTTTTAAGTAAAATTTACTTATTTACAGCTTAATTAAATTGAATAAAACAATCACTTAAATATTTTTTTTCAAATGGGGGAGTGGACTTTCGTGATTCAAAAGTCCGCTCCTCCATCGTCCTACTTTCAGTGGCATCATTTTCATCTTAGACATTATTTGATACAAATATTAGACTTTATGCATTGTCACTTACAGCAGTTAGCACTCGGAATAAAGCAACTCGCCCTTTGCTCCTTTGTGTGATGACGGATTGACTTATTTGCTATTGTCATTTTTCTTTTTTTCTTTTTTTTCTTTATTTTTTCATTTATAATTTTTGTATTATTAATTTGAAGAAAAAATTCATAGGGGTAGTCGACCCCATGTCGCACTACCCTTGAGGTTCACAATCAAGAAGTAAAATCATGACCAAGACTCGATCGTTACAATGTGAAGTGCGTGACTTTCAAAGGGGTTTGGTGATGTGTTCCCATGGCGTTAATATGACGTCTATACGTTACAAATAGACCATGGAGACGAACTTCATCAATGTACGCAGTATGTGACGTACAAGTCTCTGATCGTGAACGGGGGAGTCATACAAGCGGGGATCTGTAATATTCTTAAAGGGATAGTCCCAAAATGATGATCTCAATAAATGAAGTAAAATTCACAGAGAAAAATGCTGAAAATTTCATCAAAATCGGATAACAAATAACAAAGTTATCATATTCTAAAATTGTATCAATATTTTGTGAAAACAGCTCATATGCACATCGTCATAAATATTCATTAGGTGGGCTAATGATGTCACATCCCCACTTTCCTTTTTGTTATGTTATTACATGAAATCATAAATTTTTCATTTTTTCATTCATGTGTAATTGATGTGTCTCCATTATGATAAAATAAGTTGCGGTAATAAAAATCTAATGCACTTAATCGGTTCAATCCAATTGTTTTAGTTCTTGGTAGAATTTTTTTTAAATAAACCCAATTTCATATAATAAAATACAAAAGAACAAGTGGCGATATGAAATCATCAGCCCACCTAATGAATATTCAAAAGGACATGCTAAGAACTGTTTCATTGGAATAATGCAAATCTTTATAATTCAAGAACTTCGTCATTTATGATCCGATTTTGATCAAATTTAAATCATTTTGCTTTGTGAATTTCACCCTATAGAGATATAGATATTTCTAGCCTGGTCCATCCTTTTAAGTCATCCGTTTTCAGTTTCTTGTGAATAGAAGAACTATCACCAAGTTACTAGAATATATATATATATATATATATATATATGTGTGTGTGTGTGTGTATGTGTGTGTGAAGCTATACATGTGGAGGTGCCGTGGCCGAGTGGTCTAATAGGCGCCTGGCTATACATGGAAAGTCCGGGGTTCGATCCCCGGCCGCAGCAGCTATGCCCGTGAGCAAGGCATTCAATCTACCATGCTCTTTTATCCTGCTTTCAAATAAATGGAAATGCTGTATGCATTATTGGTAACTAGGTGTGCACTTGTTTAAAAAAAAAAAAATACATGTACAACAGCTTTGGCAACTCTTTTTTTAAATATTGTGTAAAGAAATGGATGAAGAGAACAATGGAACAATATATATATATATATATATATATATATAATATATATATATATATATATATAATAATAATATATATATATATATATATATATAATAATATATATATAATATATAATATATATTTATATATATATATATATATATATCAGTTTTGAGTGAGTGACGTCATCGGTTCCTTCATAAGCATACAGGCCAGGATATGCATATCTACAGCACTTATAAAACTGTCAGCATACTATTAGTTTGTCATCCTTGTCTGATCTTTCATACAAAGTGTAATTCGTCTTATAATAGAATGCTAGGCATGAAGGGTTAGAAGGCCGGGTTTTTTTTAAATAATTTTGGTTAAATGTTCTGCATGGATCTCGGCAGTCGTTTCATTTAATAATCTCGTAATATCATATTTTTACCCGGACCACAGATGAATGGAATTGGACTAGAACAGAACTATCCATGCAAGACTATATGTCCTTTTAATGTGTTGGAAAAAAGGGTAGTCTTTAATCATATGAGTGTTATTATTTTTATCTTATGGGACCACATTGCTTACAAAAATGGGAAAATAGAATAAATAATATACCTCTCTTTAATGATGCATCTATTTTTTTTTTTTTTGCAAGATAGGGGACAGTGTTGTCTTCCAACCAATGTGTCCTGCACCCATTCTATACCTCGGGGGTTTTTCTTCCCGTTTTGACATATTCACTGTTATCAGACGTAGAGGGATTACATCCACACATAAATTTTGAATAGATCATACCGTAAGTGGTTATTGCATATCCCTGGTGTGATGCGCCAAAATTTCATCGCCCGAAGTGTGAAAGTGTAAAACCTCTTCTCCTATCCGCTCTCGATATCCTCTTTCGATATTACACTTACAATGAGACAATTTATGTAAAATGGGGTTTTCGTTTGCGGGTCTGAAATTAGTAACATTGTTTAATAAACTTTTGGTTTCGGCCCCCGCCCCTCGCTTCATATACAGCCATGGTTACTGCCGCATCAATCCCTATTGATGACACAGATTGAAAAATGCAATTTAATTGTGCATTTCGTCATAGCCCCTCACGTATCACCTCTGAACCTATATTATGTCACTCTTGGTGCAAGAAGAATGATCAGACTCCCTTCATCCACCACATGTCCAAATATGTGTTAAGAGTTCATCCTTTTCTTTCTCTCTAATTCGTATTACAGGAATCTATAAATCACGTGACCACTTGGAATAAAATGCTGAAATGACGGTTAGCAGAAGGACATGACAAATAACAAAGAAGCACGACAGGTTTGAATGTGTTGCCGCCAGACTCGACTCAGATGGCGTTCTTTTATTTGTAAGTGGATACCTCATCAAGCTATCATGGCTGAAAATGATTTCTTTAATTACATTTTGTATCACAATCATTTCAAATAGTAAAATGACACATTTTAATACATATGGGCAGGTGCATCCCTCCCAGCTGATTTTTTTTTTTCAATAAGTGCAGAAAAATAATGATATTAATGACTAATACATGCAATTTTAAAAGGTGAATAATGAAATATTTTAGTCGGAATGTGTTCTCTCTTCGACTTGGTTTTAATATTATTGTATATCATATTCAATTGGTGAGTTACTTATGTCATACAGCTTTGATCTCCACCCAAAGTAATTTGATCACATTTTTTAGTCTACAATCTGCTCATATAACCGTTTTGAATAATCTCCATTTTCATGTCTATTCTTTATTAAATTTCAAACAGTTAAACCATTTTTGTTCCATGCAAGGTTCAATATTGACACTGCTCTAAGGCAAGCATTTGTTCACTTTTTTCCAAAAGGCTAGTGTGCTGGCGCGAGTGTGACCTCTCGGACCACCATTATGAATCCGTGCAAAGTGCTCACATGTTGGCGTCTCACCAAGTCGTTCTGTTGTGGCGTAGCGTGTCATATAGGCCTGTACAGTTTTCTCGCTGCATTCAAAGCTTGCAGTACACTCCCTCCATGCTGTTTGTAAAATGTAATAACAAATTCAAGTTTTTATCTTTTTGAGAAAGTCAATTTAGCATATACACACTTAGAAATAAAGGTTAAAAACTGAACCCGGAAAGGTTGATGCAAAATCAGCACCCTATGGGTTCAAAAATTGAACCCCTGATTTGGGGTTCAAAAATTGAACCCGGCGGTTGGGGTTCATTTTTGCAGGGAGCAAAAATGATCCCCAACCGCAGGGTTCAATTTTGGAACCCACAGGGTGCTGATTTTGCATCAACCTTCCGGGGTTCAATTTTGAACCTTTATTTCTTAGCGTGTATACAGTATAGCATATACCTACACCCTAAGATGTATCGGTTTCTTTTTACATTATAGGAGGAGAGGGCGAAACTTATAACAAAAAAGAGAAGGGAGAAGGGGAAGGGGGAGGAATAATAAGATAAGAAAGGTGAATGGAACAATAGGCTTGAATTATCACGTTTTAAAGTTAATATGCACAAATTATTCTGCTCGCAATTCGATTTTCATTATTAATTTCACCGATATACTCAATAACGCATCCTTTTCATAATCATAAAAAGTGATGAATATTAACAATGGTCAGCTTGCACTACGATCTCTCATTATTTGATTAGATTATGTATCCCATCCCTGAATTCCAACGAACAATCATAAAACTATAAACTCTTCAGGTAAATAGGCCATATAAACTATTCGCAGAACTTTGCATTGGCATTTATTATTTAGATAGATGCTCATCCTGTTTATGAATAAAAAAAAGGTGCATGTGATAATATGGAAAATATTGGATGGTTTTCATAGGCTTACACGTTAAAAATCAGTTTTAAAATTTGGTCTCTTTGAAAAAACCTCAAAAGACTTCAACAAATATCTGCGCCTCTAATACCCTACATCTAAATATTAATACAAAATCAGTGCATAAATTTGCATAATTAATTAACCCGAGTAGAATAACAAATTTTGCTGCTTGGGCCATGTTATGTTTGGAAGATTTTGCATTTCCATGTATGTGAAAACGAATATATATATATTATATATATATATAAGTATATTGCAGATATACAATTCTATGTGGTCAATTTGACAGCCATTTTGAATGCAAAAGGATCACCAGTTGTTCTTAAAGTCGCTCTTAACTTACGAACAGCTTTATGAAACACCACCAGGTTTCATCAGATTCAGCACATTTGAATTGTGTCAAATAAACCCATTCTCCACTTTTACCCCAAAATGCCTCTAGGATTAACATTTAACCAATATATATCTCTTGACTACTATAAAGAGGACATTTTGGCTACTATAAATACACACTAAGAAATAAAGGTTCAAAATCGAACCCCGGAAGGTTGATTCAAAGTCAGCACCCTATGGGTTCAAAAATTGAACCCTGCGGTAGGGGTTCACCCCTAGGGGTGCAGTTTTGAACCCGTAGGGTGCAAAAATGAACCCAAACCGCAGGGTTCAATTTTTGAACCCATAGGGTGCTGATTTTGCATCAACCTTTGGGGGTTCAATTTTGAACCTTTATATCTTAGTGTGTATTATGCATAGAGATGTGTACTAATATCTCTATGGTATTATGCAACCGCGAAGGGAGAGCTGAATTAAGGGCGGGGGGTAAATCTAGCATCATTGACTTTTGGTAACAATTAACTTCATGCGCATAATCAATATGATATTCTAGTTGGCGGGGCAAAATATTCATTTCGTCCAATATCGAAAACATATGCAGGCCTGCACGTTAAAAATCAGTTTTAATATTTCGTCTCTTTGAAACAACCTCGTCAGACGTCAAAAAAAATATTTGCGCCTCTAAAACCCTACATCGAAATAATAATATAATTTACGGCCTTTAAAATATAATACCACAGTCAGTGCTTGTATATTTTATTGTTCTTTGAGTTTCTTATGTATACATGTATTTCTTTGTCTTTTCTACCATTCTTTCAACGGCTCCTTACCAATGGCAGGTAAAAATTAAGCCTCAATGAATTAAATGAGATTATAATCGTTTTTACCACAAATTTTAATTGTTGTTCAGGAATAAACATACACACATGCACCCACATCCACACCCGCATCAGTATACAAAGTGATTATGCTTGCAAGGTGCATCAGGCATGCCCATTATAAAAGCACACTGATGGTGATCCACGAGTCAACTATCAAAGTGATAGCTGAAGACTAGAGCTTCTAGAGCAAGCAATTTTTTTTTAATAATGAATATACGTACTAAGAAATACATGTTCAAAATTGAACCCCGAAAGGTTGATGCAAAATCAGCACCCTATGGGTTCAAAAATTGAACCCCTGATTTGGGGTTCAAAAATTGAACCCTGCGGTTGGGGTTCATTTTTGCACCCTGTGAGTTCAAAACTGCAGCCGTGGGGGTCAATTTAAAATTTAGGGTGCAGTTTTGAACCCGCAGGGTGCAAAAATGAACCCCAACCGCAGGGTTCAATGTTTGAACCCATAGGGTGCTGATTTTGCATCAACCTTTCGGGGTTCAATTTTGAACCTTTATTTCTTAGTGTGAAGAAATTCTGTATTCAGACTTTGATGATGATATTGCAGACCTACAGACAGCCTATCGGAGATAGGAAAGCTATTGGATACAGTTGTGGATAATGCCGGACAAAAATGCAGATTGATAATCACAACTAGAAGACCGAACATGTCAGCAACCCATCATCCTCCAAAATAATCTCTTTATTGGCTAACCGAAAAATGATATCGTATGGAGATGTCAGCTATTTTAGTTCGATAAATGACCAAGGGGATACACGTGGAATGTACGGCATTATGATTATTGGAAAGCTACGGATATTTCATACCTAACAAAATATGGTCAAGCAGTAAATTCTCCCGCAAGACTAAAAGTCTGGTTTTCTGTACGGATATGACATGGATTGAACATGTCTCAAGAACACGAACTTGATGACTCGGATACGCACTTCTTCCGCGGAATATTTTGTTGAATGGCTTAAAAGGAACATGACTTTGCATGACTTTCGTCTTCTTGCCTTCTTGTGAACCCGTAAGGGATGAAAACTGGCAATTTTTCATTCAGCAATACTAGTACCTAGAAGGTTACCAATGTGAACAGGAAGGATTAGATAAACTGGTAAGAGATAGATCAAACTGGAGGAAGTGCAGTCCTTTTACACTAAGAAATAAAGGTTCAAAATTGAACCCCCAAATGTTGATGCAAAATCAGCACCCTATGGGTTCAAAAATTGAACCCTGCGGTTGGGTTCATTTTTGCACCCTGTGGGTTCAAAACTGCACCCCTAAATTTTAAATTGAACCCCTAGGGTGCAGTTTTGAACTCGCAGGGTGCAAACATGAAACCCAACCGCAGAAATTGAACCCATAAGGTGCTGATTTTGCATCAACCTTTCGGGGTTCAATTTTGAACCTTTATTTCTTAGTGTGTAATATGTCAGGGGCAGTCCCGCATTGGTAAAATACTATGTGGAAATGCACATACAATTTCTCAATGATGTCCAATGATAAAAACTCGGCGTTGGCACTATGGAGTCAATTGTTCACTGTGGAATTTAGATTTCAAAAATTGTTCGTTGTGGAATTTTAGAACATCAAAATCTGGCCTACATAAAGTCTGCTTTCAAAAGAAAATAGTTGGTTTCTAATCTACATGTAGTTGGGTTTTGTTCTGATAAGTTTTAACAACAAAAGGATAGTGCAAGGAAATCCCATTTTCAGCAGATTTGTTCACTCCATACGGCTAAAAAGACACTTAATGTATGTAATCAGATTGTGATGGACGGCGGAACACACCAAATAATATATTGATTGGGTAAAACAATTAAACAATTAAATCTAAGTATTTCACCAAAAATTTTAGATATGAAAAAAATTGATTTATCAATATAATCAAGAAATCACAATGCAGTCAAATTGAAATTGTACCCATCAATAAATATATTCGCATTGAATACAGAAATGTTCGTGAAATTCGCAGGATCACCAATGGTGTGCTTTTAAATGGGTAGGCCCCTTGCAAGTATATCACATGTACTTTATAATTAGATGCGGGTGTGGATGTGGGTGAGTGTGTCCCTGAAAATGTGCAAAATTTGTTGTAAAAAGTGTTAAATAATTAAATCATTGAAACAAATTATTTTTCTGTCTTTGATAATCAATACTTTGAGAAATCTCAAATCATGTACAAAATAAAAGATGGTAGAAAATATGAATAAATGAATAAGAAATAAAAAGAAAAACAATAAAACTCATTGGTATTGACTGTGATATTACTTTATACAGTATTATTTTAGTTATTCAGAATGCTGTGAATGCTATCTGTACCAAAAATAATAAACATTTGAGCTGAATTTATCAAGTTAAGTCATATTTAATATTGCAAAATATGCATAAATATGCATAATTACAACGTTATCCATCGAAATGAGAACCAATATTAGAAAGCTTCTTGTAGAAATAAGGTCATCAATGGTCGATTTGGCAGCCATTTTTTAATGCAAATTTGGTGGTCAAAACATTAGAAATCGGTTTGGGGACAGGTCTTATCAGATTCGGCAGATAGGAATTGTGTAAAATATTCCTGTACCCAACCTTTACCCCGAAATGCCTCTCGAAGTTTATACAGGCCTCTATTTTTCAAAATAGCTGTAGTCTATAATGTCCTACACGCTTAATGGTGCTTAACATATTCAACTCGATCTTCACGTTCGCATTAATTTGTTTATTGAGATACAAAGCTCGCTCGTTCTCGTGCTTAAACTGTCCGGTTTTCAGATTGGAATATTAAAAAATGTTCAGCTAGCGCTTCGCGCTCGCATTATTTATTAAGCAAGACACCCATCCACTTAATGATTACAACAAGTGAAGAGAATGTCCCGGTTTAGATGTTAGCCTCAAAGATGCTCCCTCTTCAGATTTGCAATAATTCTGTATTGGATGTACTTCTTTTTTTTCTATAAACGTACATAAACTCATTTTTTGTCAGATCGAAATGTCAGACTAATGCGAGCGCAAAACGCGAGTGGTAAAGTGGATACCCACTCTGATCATTGGGGAAAAAAGTGCTCAGAATTTATATTTTTTAGGTCAGAATATATAAAAAATTTTCAGTTCCCTTATTTTGTGTTCGCATTATTTGGTTGGTGAGATATGCGCTAAAAATTTCAGTTCGCGCTTGGGGATTCTTCATCACCATTACAAAAATGATGCTCCAAGCATTCACTTTTTAGGTTTGCATACATAAAATATCCAATATTTTGAGATTTCCCTCGCATCATTCTTTTAAGCGATATAATTTTAAAAATGTTGCAGATTTATAAGTATTTGAAAGTTCATAATCAAGTGTTCCAAACGCTATGTATTACTTCGAAAAATTTAAAAATTTAAATTAAAATCCACATTCCCTCAGGCTCTCATACTTTATTACGTTTAAATCTCTCTAAAATGTGAAAATATCGCTCTTGAAAGTAAGATTTATTTTCATTCATTTCATTCCCGTAGAAAATGAAACGAATGGAAAGATTAATGCATACCCCCTTCCTAATTCTGCCCCCCCCCCCATCGTGAAGTGAAATCGCATGCATAACTCCAATCGGGGCATATTGTTTTTGGTTATGAAATGTTTATGAAAAACATTCTTCATCATTTTTAATCTTATTTTGCTCAGTCGCTACGCTCTCTCGCTTAATATTAGAAACATTTTGGGGCAGAGGACGGGATTAGCTGCTTAGATCATTATATATATGTACACATAACACATGCTGCACGGGATAGGCCATTTCCATTGTATTGAATAAAGCAACGTTGAAAATTTCTCAAGCCTCAGACTCCCCACCATAATTTTTGGACTAGAACAGCGCAAATGCTGATCTTGACCAAAACATTTTGAACGAATGCTAGATAGAATGTTGATCATCATACACAGACGGATCTGTTCATTGAACATGTTACAAGGTGAGTCGAAAACAGCCGTTTATTCATTTTAATACAAACCACCTACATCATGTAGCTGGTACAAAAATGTTAAAAATAAAACGGCTGTTTTCGACTCGCCGTACCGCAGCCGGAGAGCAAATGTGACTGATGTATTAGTGTTATGACAATAAGCAAAACATCAATTTTACATCCGAATTTGATGAATTTTTTTAGTTATACTTGCTCGATTTTCTCTATTAATGCAATGAACTCACATCCCATGAGGGATCCACCAGAACGTGTAGCATCCGTCCAGTATCCTTTCTTGATTTGATAAGGACCACAGGATAAAGAGCCTACATCATATTCACAAATCGGGTTTGGCATCTGACAACCAGATGATTCAACTATACAGATGCAGGCCAAACAATCGTCTGGTACTATGGGAAGGGAAAAAATAATCGAGTTATTTTGCAGAACGACTCCTTGCAAAGTGAAAGCGAAGTAATTGAGAATAATCTTCTTATTATCATTTCCCTTCTTCTTTTTCTCTCTTTTCTTCTTCTTCTTCTTCTTCTTTTTCTTCATCTTCGAGGAGTACCATACCGTGACACATGGGCGGAAATCTCTACCCAAAGGTAAGGGGACCAGGGGCTGGGAAAAAATAA
Source organism: Lytechinus variegatus (assembly GCF_018143015.1). NCBI lineage: Eukaryota > Metazoa > Echinodermata > Echinoidea > Temnopleuroida > Toxopneustidae > Lytechinus > Lytechinus variegatus. Next base: position 78,717,750 of record NC_054740.1, on the reverse strand, counting down.
TCGAGTTATTTTGCAGAACGACTCCTTGCAAAGTGAAAGCGAAGTAATTGAGAATAATCTTCTTATTATCATTTCCCTTCTTCTTTTTCTCTCTTTTCTTCTTCTTCTTCTTCTTCTTCTTTTTCTTCATCTTCGAGGAGTACCATACCGTGACACATGGGCGGAAATCTCTACCCAAAGGTAAGGGGACCAGGGGCTGGAAAATTTGACAAGCAAAAAATAAAAGGGGGTTATCACCTAAAACTAAAATGTAAGGTCAAATTAATCCCCCCAAAATGACAAGCAAAAAAAAACAAGGTTTTCACTCAAAGTGTAAGGTCGAAATACGTGCATTATATCTATTGTGAATGATATATTTCTCTCCATCATAAAAGACCTAAGATAGTAGGGGGGACATTTGATATTGTGTCTGCCACCTCCCCCCTGGGATTTCCACCCATGCCGTGACAAGACATTAGCTCCTGTGGCATTTACAACCTTATCCGTCCGACCATTAACATGATTAATCTGCTTTAAATTCAGTAGAAGTTCGAATTCAAACAATTCATTTAGCAAAAAAAAGGTTTTTTCCAAGTAATCTTAAAGTATGAAAACTTACCGGGATAACCACCCGACACCAACAGGAAATAAAGATGGAACAGGAGACAAAACAGCAACATCTTTGTTCGCGAGCAACTGAAATAATGGCAATTTTGTTTGCATTATATACTGTCATCAAGCCATGATGACGTGTATCTACTTCGGTCCGAGGTTGGTCTATGGTTGGGATGGGGATGTAACCCCCCCCCCCCCCCCCCATCCCCATCGTTCATTATTGTCGTATGTACAGTGATCTTGAATTTGAATCCTTGAATCCTTTAACGACCCTTTCCGCCCGACTGAAGTGTGCTTGAACCTACCCATACTGTTTTATTTTCGAGGAAAACATAAGACCGCGCCGTGTGAATTCCTCCCATCCTCGACGCCATTGCGCGATGAATATTCATATAAAAAAGCTGTCATCGATGAATATTCACCCTAAATAATCATCACTAGACAGGCGCATATCCAGGGGCGAGCCTGCATGCCCCAACCCCCTATTTTGGGGCACCCCCTTAAAAATAGTGATGTTTTTAACTTGAGAGAAAAACGCCGAAAAAAAACCCCGAAAAGTAAGGAGGTATTTTACCCATGTTTACTTTACGGCCTCGTAACGGCCAGCCCGATCCCTATAGCTTGCAGGCACATACCCCGACTGAAACTTTGAGCAGCAAGTTTGTCTCCACGCAAAGACTATCACATACAAAACTTGCTGTTTCATGAGATGGCCTTCAGAAAAAGGCATGGTTAGGCTGCAAGTTCAGACCCGTAACTCGAGTGAAGGGTTTGCACAGCAGACTACAATCCCTATAGGCTTACCCGCAGTAGCACCGCATTCGGTTGGTTCACTTATAAGGCATGGTCACACCGCCCGAACGTTGCTGGAGCGGTCGTGGAGCGGAGAGAAAAAATCATCACCGCTCGCTCCCGTTCACCATTTTCGATTTCGATTGTTTTTATTTTGTTTTCGATTTTTGTTTTTGATTTTTTCCCCCAATTTTGTGAGCAAAATTCGACTCTCTTTCCCTTCCGCTCCACGACTGCTCCAACAACGCTCGGGCGGTGTGACCAGGCCTCTACATAACCACGCTACCGCAATGGCGCTCCCATTGTCCTGCACAATTTCATTGGGTTTCCTGAACTACATCAACGGCCGAGTAGCTCTCAAGTAGGCCGCAAGACTTTATCAAAGAAATGCTTAAAATGTCCAGTTTTCAGGCCTTAATATCAACAAATTTCTCGCTTTCATTAATATTAGATTGATGAATAAGATAATTAATTGTTTCCTAATAATGAAATTTTACCTTTTTTCAGAATGGAATATCGACAAGTTTCATCTCACGCTTAGGAAGAGGAATAGGAAGATAGTCATCATTGTCATACGACGACAAAATGTCCTTACAATGCCCCGGTGTTAGGTCTAAATATAATGATTTTGAAAATCGGCTGGCTCTTCACTCTAGCATCATTTTGTTCAGTGCAATCCATATCCACTTCACAATTTTCATACACAGTGCTTGAAAGAACGCTTAAATGGACTCTTTTCAGATCGTTATATATTTTTTTCAGCTCTTGAAATGTATTAATGCCCAGATTCTAGGTCTAACTCTCAAAAACACGCGCACACATGTTAATTGAGATGGGCAGCTTGTTTTTTTTTCAAAACGTGCTTAAATTATCTAGTTTCATAAAAAAAGTATCAAAAATGTTCTCGCGCTTCACATTATTAATGAAGGAAAATACAACATTACTCATCCTATTCATGATTTACAAAACATGAATAGAGTGTCCCGCTTTAGGTCAAAATCTCATTTTTTCCGCTCGCGCTTCGCGCTAATCTTAATTGTATAGTTATATACATATCCTGTTCATGATTACAAAATGCGCTTATAGAATGTCAAATTTTTAGGTCAGAAGCTCAAATATTTTCAGCTCGCGCTCGTATTATTTGATTGTTGAAATGTGTATCGTTTTCACGAGTAACTACAAACAGTCGTTAACAGCTAGGTCTTTAATTTTGGATCAGGCCAGAAGGTTTATTAAAACTTTCTACTTGCGATTCATGTTAATTATGTAGTTACATACATATCTTGTTCATGATCACAAACATTGCTCAGAATGGTCAATTCTTAGGACAAAATACATGAAATCTAACAAATAAATTAGGTCGTGCTTCTCGCTTGCACTATTTAATTAAGGCTCATATGAGATTATTATTTATTTATGTTTTGTAATAATAAAGCTAAGAAGTGACTTTTAGGACTACCCATTCAGAGAAACAAAAATCAAATTTGAGTGGCCGATCGGGGAAAATACGACTAATTTTTTTCGCCCCCCTTGGTGAAAGCTGGATCCGCCCCTGCTAGAGCCCCTGAAGAAACAAGCAGATGATGTCGTAGAAGAAAAGGGCGTGTATGGTTAGGGTTAGGGTGGGGGAGGGTATATAATGATAATATTGAGGGATGGGAGTCCGGGTGGGGGTAAGCCCCTATTGTATGCAAAGACAAATGTGACTCCTCCACACCCCCCCCCCTGCGAATTATTCTTTTCCTACGAATTTTCTGTTCATTGCACTATGATCATTTTACAAATAACATGAATATTCATTATGATCGGAGAGACATGTATGCAAGATGCTGATATTCTTCGTGATAATTCGTCTCTCGAAAAGATAAGTTAGACATTTTCGAAAAATGTAGGAATGATTATTTGAATGATATTTTAATCAGGCGTCAACGATGTCTTTTGAAATAAAATTGAGAGCGCATTCTTGTCACCGAACCCGTCACAGAGTTTGTAATTAATTTTGTCTTTAGTCCAATTAATGCTTTCATTCGAGTGTATATTATGTCCTGCTGCTTGTCCTGCTGTCGTTCAGCTCGATGTATCACATTTGCGTGAATCATTCGGATTCACTCCAATCAACAAACTTCAGGTATAATTATGACTTTGTAGTTAGAAATTACAATATCTCGATATCTCTCTTCCTCTTTTTTTATTCATTCTTCTTTTTTCTTCCTCATGCCTCCTCCCTTGTGTCGATGTGTTTATGTGTATTGCTTTTGGAAACCGTTAGAAACAGACGGACAGAGAAAAAAAGAAAAATCCGGGATAAAGTGGAATAACATGCTCATGTCTATGTTTTCTTTTTTTAATTACGGGTTCCTCCCCACAACCATTAAACACGTACAGTGTGCCCCAAGTTTTTTCACCACCTTTATTGATTATCGATCACTCCGTATTTATTTTACTTTTTTTCTTTATTCAGGTCTATAATGAAAAAAAATAATTTGAAAACATACAAAACAAATGAGAATTGAAAATTATAACATTTTCAGGTCAATTTTTCAAGATAAAATCAGCTCGCGTTTCGCGCTTGCAATTTTTACCTAGTCTTGTAGAAATAAAGGTAACATATAATTCGAGGTCTTGAGGCCTTTTGCCCTTTCTTTTCCCTCCATTTTTATCCCTCATTCTCGGTTTTGGGGTTCCATGGGTCCAATCAAACCCCATCTATATACCTATAAAGGTGAGGGGTAGTCTTTATTATCGAAGTTTTCGAGTAGAATTGTTTGCTTTAATCTAACCAGACTCTAGGTACTTCTGACCAGTGGCATAATGAGCACAAAAGTTTGAGGGCGCTCGATATGGCGTATCGTATGAAAAGTTGCGAGCGAGCAAATATGTCGACATTTTTATTACAAAATATCAAGTTTGCGATAGATTTTGACTTAATATTCAGAACTTAGTTTACCCTTACCCCTTTCCTTTTCTTTCCTCTTTTGTTTTTCTTGGTCATGAAAATATCATTTGGATGGGCAACCTCCATCTGTATGCCAGTGATTCAGACTAGATAAAGGGGCTAGATTAATAATGAGAGCGCGAAACGCAAGTTGAAAATTTTATACACTGAGCTGAAAATTTGACATTATTTTTAAGGACTCGGTTTTTATTGTTCTTTCCCAGTAATACATTTTTTATTACAAATTCCAATCTCATTATTATGCATCTCATCAACTCATTTTACATAATAAATCTGAAAAAAAGAATGCTAACTTAAATGAAGTGATATTCAAAAGGATATAATCAACGGCGTGCGCCACATAAGCTTGGTTGGGTAAATTTTTACTTCTGTTATCAGATAGACCTATCTCACATAATATATCCATCCATAATCAATAACTTAATCAAAACTTCTACATGAAGTATATCATGAAAGCATTGCTTTACCATGTTTACCAACTCCAACTTTCTTTTAAAAAGTATTACTTATTCTTCTTCGCGCTAAACTTCTTATGCATACATTTCTCCTTCTAACTAACTGGTCAACTCCCCCAAATTCAGAGTAAATGACGTATACAGGTTGTTTTGGTCAAGTACTCAAGCTTGACCAACAACCGGACATCTTATACAGACTATTATAAAAGATTAATTTCTGAACGCCATGTAGATTGGTTCCAGAATGGCTTTTTAGTTTATACAGTGCGTATCAAAAAAAGTTTACACTTTGAAAAAGCCTTAGGAATTAAAAAAATATACAACATGTGGGTAATTTTTTCACACATAATCTTGGGCTTGGGTCTCATCTATCCGATGAAAGTAAAAGTTCTGAAAGAATGTTGCACTTGAGTGAGCACTATCCATTTTTGTAAAGCTCGTTTTCATGCCGTGTAAGGGCGTAATCAAACTTACCCTGTAAAACATTTCTCATACATTTCCCTTGCACTTTTAGTCAGTTGAAATAAAACGAATACGTTCAAGCATTTTGTAACATTTTTGGCACCGAAATTGAAATTTCAACAGTAAGCACAACTTTAATGTTTTTGTGCCAGCTGGATCTGAGGACATAACTGAATCTGAACAAAAGTTTATATCAGACATTTCCAGCATTTTTTTCACTAAGTTTTTATCATTTAAAGTTGGCTTATTTCATTTTCATTTGATACTTGTTTCTCCACACTTTTCCCCAGCTTGACAATGATTAACCAAATGAAAATCAAGCCTAAGCCATTTCATGTAAATTACAGCTCGGTGTAAAGCAAATATCGTCACGAAGGCCTCGGTGTGTGGCGCAATGCACTCTTCGAAGTGTTTTGGGCAAGGAAACCAGTTTAAAAAGGTTCTTCATGATTAAGGTCTACTTTTATTTGCATGAATATTCCAAAGTTCTGCGCAAATCATTTTTCACTAACTTTTCAAAAGTAAGTGGTACTCACTCAAGCGGAAATATTTTTCCACATTTATATCGTCATTTGCTTAAATGGATCTGTACCAATGATAAAACGTAGAAATTCTTCTTGAGATTATATACAGGATTTTTTCTAAGTGTAAATTTTTTTTTGATACGCACTGTAGATTGTTTTCAGATTGGTTTTTAGATCATGACTTACAATACTACACCAGTTTGCAGAGTTTATTTTATCGACATGTTCAGAGTATAGTCATACTATTGTGTTGTTTGTTTTTTTTTCATCATGTTATCATCATCTAAGATCAATAAATGTATATATGAACTGTTTATCTTCAATTGCTTCTTCTTCATTTATGCTGGCTGAAAGTTGCATTTCAATCGATACAACAGTTACACATCATGGCGGAAAACCAGTTCTCAACCGGCAAGATCTAGAACACAATTGAGAGCGCATTCTTGTCACCGAACCCGTCACAAAGTTTGTAATTAATTTAGTCCAATTAATGCTTTCATTCGAGTGTATATGTCCTGCTGCTTGTCCTGCTGTCGTTCAGCTCAATGTATCACATTTCCGTCAATCATTCGGATTCACTCCAATCAACAAACTTCAGGTATAATTATGACTTTGTAGTTGGAAATTACAATATCTCCATATCTCTCTTTTTTTTATTCTCTCTCCTTTTTCCCCTTCTCTCTCTTTTGGAAACCATTAGAAACAGACGGACAGAGAAAGAAATGAAAATCCAGGATAAAGTGGAATAACATGTTCATGTTTATGTTTTTATACATGGCATTATCTTTTTTGAACTTTTACGGGTACCTCCCCGCAACCATTAAACGCATAGGGGGTGCCTCGATTATTTCACCATCTTTTGATTATCGATCACTTAATATTTTTTACGTTTTCTTCATTCAGTTTCATAATGCAAAATGATAGGAAAACATACAAAAGAAATGACAATCAAAAATTTAAAAATTAAAAAAAAAAAAGAAAAGAAGAAGAAGACCCCCCCCCCCCCACCCATCGGAGTGCAGACATGGGAGTTGAGAGGGCCATTGACAATGAAGAAGACTTTCACGACCAAAAACGTGAATATAATTCTTGGTTGCTTGCTTAGCAAGCAGCTATAGATAAACTTTGCCCTATACACGCTATGGCTGGCCCTCTAAACAATTTTGACTCATAAGGCCACTGACCCCCCCCCCCCCAAAAAAGATTGAAAAATAATAATAATACTTTTGACGTGTACAGATTGTTTGATTTGGTCAGGTACTCAAGCTTGACCAACAGCTGGACGTCTTAAACAGACTATTATAAAAAGGTCCATTTCTGAACTCCAGGCAGATTGGTTCAGATTGGATTTGAGAACACAACTTACAATGCTGCACCATTTTGCAGAGTTTATCTTATCGACATCTTCAGAGTATAGTCACTTTAAGACTTACTCTTGTGTTGTTTGTTATTTTTCATGAAGCTATCATCATCTAAGTTCAATAAATGCATATGAAATGTACATCTTTAATTGCTTCGTCTTCATTATGCTGGTTGAAAGTTGCATTTCAATCGATCCAACTTCCTGAGTTTGAATTTGAACTCTTCGAAATTGAGAGCGATGGAGAAGAAATTAGCTGAACAGAGTGAGGAGATTCGAAATCTACAAAACAAGTCTCAAGAAGCCGACCCGGGGAAGCCGAGTAATATTCAAGACGGAACTCGATTCGGATTTTTGGCTGCCCGGAATCAGAGGGAGAAAGTACCGACAATATAATTTTTCGTATGGCTGAGGATAAATTGGGAGCAAATCAGCATCAACGATGCAGACAGGAGTCATCGGACGGGCCCAGTAATGAGGGGATCAACACCATCGAATTCGTCCGAATCATTGCCGAATAATTCACAATCATTGCCAATTTTTATTAAATTCACAACATGCCGCGCTCGCTAAGATATCATCTGGGCGAGGCGAAAGCTGAAAGATTCTGATTTCTCGATAGCGGAAGATTTATCTCTTGCAAACTACAAGTTACTGAGAGCAGCTAGAGAATCAAGTAATGTCTCTTGGTCGCAATATGGGTGGATTTTCGGGTTACACTTCGTAATTCCGAAGGTTCTTTATTCCAGAAGTTCGTAATTCCGAAACACGTATATTGCCTATATATACCTCGATGTTCGGTAATCCGAAAACGTAAAAAGGTTTGTTAATCCGATCATTTGTGGCGTTATTCCGAAGGTTCGATTATCCGAAAACGAAATAAGGTTCGATGTTCCGAAGGTTCGTTAATCCGAAAACGAAATGAGGTTCGTTGTTTCGAATGTTCGTTAATCCGAAAACGAAATAAGGTTCGCTGTTCCGAAGGTTCGTTTTCGGATGAAAGAACCTTCGGAATTACGAACCTTCGGAATTACGAAGTTTCCGAAATACGAACCTTCGGAATAACTGAACCTTCGGAATAACGAAGCTTCGGAATTACGACTGTATGCGGATTTTCGTAGCCGAGCCGGCAAGTAATGGAAAACAACTAAGAAGTTGAAAAAGTCCGTTGAAAATCTTAAAATACTGTAAGAAACATCTTTTTCCGTTGATGAATTTATGACTTGTGAATTGTAATGGAATCCTGTGTGGTGCATCATTCCAACGAAAACAAACTCATTGCTTTTTTTAATTTGTAACATCACTTTTTCTATTGATTTTTAATGTTCGACATTTGTATATCTCACCTGTTTAAGTAATAATACTCATTTATTTCATCTTTGGAACTACATTTCTTTTAAGCTGAATTTGATAAGGAATTTTAATGGTAAGGAAATATCCATGCGGATTATCATGATTATGTAGGTCTGTAAAATCGAATCGAAGAGGCCTTTAATGTACGCAATGTAAACCATTGGATTCACGTATCATGTGGTCTGGTGCCAGTTAAATTATACGATGATAACACAGAAATGTTATTGAATTGGAAAAGTCCACAGTATGCAATGAAACATTTACCGTTTTATGGTGAAAGTAACATTTCTACAAGTGTATCTTATAATTCCAATAAAGAATTAGATAGGAATATTGTCCATAATTTTGGGCTGAAATACGACCAGCTTTTAAAGAGTGGAATAAAATTCCCACATATGGACAGTCTTTTCTAGCATTTTGACGACATGAAATCAATTTTGTGCAGTTTTGATATTCATTTATTAGTCTGAATGAAACAAGATTAGACGATAGTATCAATGATGCAGAGATCTATATACCTCAACATTCTATTATTCGGAAAGATCATGACAAAAAGTGGAAGGGTAGCTATCTATGTTCACAATAGTTTAATTTCTCATCAGTTGAATCCTGCTTCCCCACATGAAATAGAAATTTTATTATACAAATTTATAGAGATAAACCGTTCCTACTTGATATATGGTATATCCCTCTTCGCTCTACATGACATTGATTACTATGAAACTATGTTAACATTTTCTTGATGGATTTAATAAATCTCTTGTTCTTATGGGAGATATTAATTTTGAACCACCGACAAGTGGATGAAAACGATACAACCAATTAAATGATGTTTGTGGTCTGGAACAAATAAACACTTCCGAACACACAATAATATACAAAGATTCTTCAACTCTGTCTTGTTGATAACGAACTGTCGAGAAAATGTTCATTCTTATGGTGTAATTTATAATGGTCTTAGTGAACACTCCATGAGCTTCTTAATTTTTAACACTCATCAATTAAATGAGAAGTCTAAGCTCGTCACATTTCGTAATTCAAAAGGTATAGATTTAAAATGCTTTTAAAACAGAATTCAAGGACATTGACTGGTCTATTGTAAAAGAAACGGACAGTGTGGATGACGCTGTCGATAGATGGAAGGAACTTCTGTTGGGAGTAGTTAATAAATACAAGCGATGGACTATTTTTCTGGGTTAATTAAGCTTCTTCAAGGCACATTTTGTTGCGTTGGTAAAATAACACAAAATATCATACATCATCACACTCTGGATGATGGACTTGTAAAAAGAACAATGATTCTGTCTTCCACATAAAGCTTTTTCAAGATCCTTACAAAATAAAGCCTTTGATATGCTTTATCAGCAGTGTTACAATATTATTTGACCAGAATAGTGACTTACATTATGGTTGCACATAAATACTTGTAATATTCTAACTCTTCTACACTCTAAAAAATGAAGTGCTAATTCAGCTCTTAAAGAGCGTGTATAGTGACTGCACTTCGGAGTGCTGATTTGTCTAGTTCAAATTTGAACGAGAAAAATCAGCTCTCCGAAGTGCAGTCACTATACACGCTCTTTAAGAGCTGAATAAGCACTTCATTTTTTAAAGTGTAACTCTAACTCTTCACCGTCAATTGTAACTGCCATTATCATGATTATGCACAGTAGACTTTCGTCTGAAATCTGCAATTAACTCTAAGTTTTCGATACATTTATTATTAGGAAATGGTCATCACACCATTTTACTCGATTTTCTATTGTGCTAGTATAATCTTCAGTATAAATGACTTCAATGCAACCCGTGATTACGCGATCATCAGCATATTTAAAGGTACCCTAAGTCCACCCCAGAAAAAAAATGTTGATTTGAATCAATAGAGAAAAATCATACAAGCATAATGCAGATAATTCATCAAAATCGGATGTAAATTAAGAAAGTTGTGACATTTTAAAGTTTTGCTTATTTTTCACAAAATAGTTGTGTGCATTGCATGTTTAGTCACATGCAATGAGATAATCGATGATGTCCCTGACTCATTACTTCTTTTTTGTTGTTGTTGTTTGAATTATACAATTTTAAATTTGACAAGAACTTGACTGAACAATAAAATGTTGAACAATGTTCATTCAATATGTTCAGGGAGAAATAAAGCTTATTGTTTCACAGGACAACGAATATTTTATATTTCATATAATAAAATACAAAAGAAATTGTGAGTGATGTCATCAGTTCCTCATTTGCATATCGACCGGGATGTGCATATAACTATTTTCTGAAATCAAGCGAAATTTAGAAATGTCATAACTTTCTTATTTTTCATCCGATTTTGATGAAATTGTCAGTGTTATGCTAGTTTGATTTTCTCTTTTTATTCAAATCATTCATCCTTTTGTGTGGATAGACTTGCCCTTCAATGATGTTACTGATTTGAGGAGCATCGGCAGTCACTAGTGTATAAAGACAAACGTACTGTGGACAGCACACACCAATGTGGGGCTCCTGTGTTCAAGATTTTCACACTAGATTGAAGATTACCCATTATCACAAAATCCACAATTTTTTGCGATGTCATAGCTTTTGAAAATTTAATGTCCATTTTTAATCAAATTTTCAGTATTGTTATCCTTGTCTGATCTTTTCATACAATGAACTTTTGGAATTCGTCTAATAAATATGACCAGAATGCTAGACAGGAAAAGTGCCAGTGTTTTTAGAATTTTTGGTCATGTTCTGCATGGATCTCGGCAGTCATTTCATTTAATAATCCCGTAATATCGTATATTTACCTGGACCACAGTTGAATGGAAATGGACTAGAACAGTACTATTCAGTAGAGTAACTACGGGGGCATGGGGGCACGTGTTCCCCCCCCCCCCATCGGCTAGCCAAAAAAAAGGAGAAAAAGAGGGAGAAGAAAGAAACGTAGTGGGGAAAGAAGAGATTATTGTACATTATAATGTTATTATATATGTTATGTTATATTACATAAGAATTATTTTTGTCATAACTTTATGAAACATTATTTGCTCAGGGCCTATTTGTTCATTATTCATGGTACTCGCATTGTCTGTTTAACGAGATATATGATCATGTTGTACTGAGACGTCCTGTTTTAAAGTCAATATGTTTACTGCTTAATTTATTTTATATGTATCATCTTGTTATTCATTTGAAATATGCTCTCTTTTCATTTTTGTTTTTGTATATTACTTGGTTTTAATTGTTTGTATTATTGGTGGCAGCATTTTATAAGACTTCAATGTTCTTCCAAGCTGTCTCCACATTCTATTTGATTATACATATTTTTTTACCTTGTAATTGTTTTTAATTTTGAATGAAATAAATTGAAATTGAATTGAATTAAATACATTTTATCGCACTTCGAGTTATTATTGTTTTAAGGTAGTGACATATCCTTCTTTTTCATGACTACTTAAAGTGATAGCCCCATTTTAAGGTTTCCATATACAAAAAAATCCTATTAGTGCTTACGTTCGAATTAGTGGATTGATGAGATATGTCTGCTCTTCATGAATTCCTGAAAGCAGTCCTTAGAATGTCTCTTTTTCTTATCAAAATTTAAAAAATTCAGCTTGCGCTTAGCGCTCGCATCATTTGGTTAGTCAAATACGTATGGTCATAGTAGATTCCTACAAACAAGCCTTAGAATGCCTATTTTCAGATCTGAATTTCCTATGTTTTCAGCTCACCCTTTGCGCTAGTGAGATGCGTATGATAATCATGATTAAAATGACTACAAAAACAAAAAACCCTTCATGTGTTTGGATGTGAATCGATTGGCACTCGCATTAGATGACTATAGTGAAATATGCATACTCTTTAATGGATTCCAAAAAAGAAATAGTCCTTAAAATGTCCGTTTGGGGTCAATATATACAAAATTTTCAGCTCGCGCTTCGCGCTTGCATCATTTTGTACGTGAAATACGTATGGTCTTCGTAAATTCCTACAAACAAGCCTTAAAATGCTTCTCTTCGGGTCTGAATTTCCAAAATTTTCAGCTCGCGCTTCGCGCTCGCAATATTTGATTAGTAAGATGCGTATTTTAATCATGATTCCAATGACTACAAAAAGTGTTTCATGTTTTCTAACAAAATCAGCAAGGGCTTGGCACTCAACGTAAATGAGTATGGTGAGATATGTATTCTCTTATCTGATTCCTAAAAATAGTCCTTAGAATGTCTCTGTATAGGGTCAATGCATACAAAAATTTCAGCTCGCACTCGCATTGTTTGTTAAGCGAGATACATTACATATCCGTTTTAATGGCACAGTCCTTAAAATGTATAAGGTCAATAGGCCTATACGAATTGAGGGCACAAAGCGCGCTCACTGAGTGACTCGAAATTTTTGCTGGTGCCCCCCTCCCCCCAATGCCGTGACCCACGGTACGCCACTGGTAATATTTATGCAACTATTAGATTTATTTTTAATATGTTGGAAAAAAGTGTTGTCTTCAATATAATTAGTTCAAGGGACCATATTATACTTCCCCCCCCCAAAAAAAATAGAATAATAATCTTTTTCTCTTTAATGATGCATCGAATTTATTCTTTTCTTATTTTTTGCAAGATAGGGGACATTGTTGTCTTCTAACTAGTGTGTCCTGCACCCATTGTGTACCTCGGGGTTTTTCTTCATGTTTTGACATATTCACTGTTATCAGACGTAGAGGAATTACATCCACACATACATTTTGAATAGATCATACCATAATGGTTTTAATGATGCACCAAAATTTCATCGCCCGAAGTGTGAAAGTGTAAAACCTCTCCTCCTCCTATCCAATCTCGATATCCTCTTTCGATATTACACTTACGATAAGAAAATGTATGTAAACGGGGTTTTCGTTTGCGGGTCTGAAATTGGTAACATTGTGTCAAAGAAAAAGTAAACTATCTTTCTCTTTACAATTTGATAAACTTTTGGTTTCGGCCCCCGCCCCTCGCTTCATACAGCCATGGTTACTGCCGCATCAATCCCTATTGATGACACAGTCTGAAAAATGCAATTTAATTGGGCGTTTCGTCATGGCCCCTCACGTATCACCTCTGAACCTATATTAAGTCACTCTTGGTGCAAGAAGAATAATCAGACTACCTTCATTCCACTACATTCCCCCAAAACTGTGTAACGAGTTAATGTTTTTCTTTCTCTCTTAATTCTATAATAGGAAATTAGGAAATAATAAAGAATCACGTGACCATGCAGTTGAAGAAAAAAAAGCTGAAATCACGGTTTCCATGCAGAAGGACATGACAAATACAAATGATTAGGGGAACGAGAAATGAATAAAATAAATCACCACAACGGGTTTGAATGACAATCATTGCCGCCAGACTCAACTCAGATGGCGTTCTTTTATTTGTAAGTAGATATTTCATCAAGCTATCAGCTATAATTTATGTTATTCAGTTTTGTATCACAATCATTTCAAATAGTAAGATGAAAAATCAAAATACAAATGAGTAGGTGCATCCCTCCCCAATTCTTTTTTCAAGTAAAAAAATTACTATTTTGATTGATTGAAATAAAGATTTGCGCGATGATGATTAACAATTACATTACATGTCATTTTAAAAGGTGACAACTGAAATATATATTTTTATCTATTCTCTCTTTGACCTGGTTTGAATATTTTTTTATCCAAATGGTGAATTGGCAGTAAGTCTTTACACCTTTGATCTGCAACCACAGTGATCTATTCCCATTGGTCTATGTTGATAACACCGTTTGGTATGTATCTATCCATTTTTAAGTTATATTCAAAACTATCACATCTTTCTTATTCCAAGCAAGGTTCAATATAAACACTACTCTGCATGCAGTCATTCACTTTGTTCCAGTGGGCGTCTGTGCTCGAGTACAGGTAACCGTTAGGACCGCCGTTATGGATCCGTGAAAACTGCTCACATCCTGGTGCAAATCCAAGTCGCTGTTCTGTGGCGTAGCGTTTCATATAGCCCTGCACGGCTTCCTCGCTGCATTCCCAGTCAGCAGTACATGCCTTCCACGCTGTTTGGAATTAGATGATAAACTCAAGTTTTGATTTGTTATTAAGCATAATATACACTAACATATACATGCACACGTAGAGGTAATGGTTCCTAATTTTCCCATCAGAGAAAGAGGGCAAAAAAAAAAATAATAACAGAGCAGTCCCATAACAAGGGGGGAGGGGGGTCCCTGGGTTCCGCGGAACCCCGTCGCTTTCCACCAGCAATAATATAAATAAATTGAATTAAATGAATAAGAAAATAAATAAATATACACGAGTTAACATGATCAACTCGATTTTCATACTCGCATTAATTTGTTTATTGGGATACACAGCTCGTTTTTTTTTATCTAAACTCGTGCTTAAAATGATAGGCTATCTGTTTTTCAGATTGGAATATTTTCAGCTTGCGCATCGCGCTGGCATCTTGTCATGATTTACAAAGTGATTAGAATGTCCCGTTTTTAGGTCTAAACCTAAAAAGAAAAGCCCGCACTTCGGATTTTTTTATAATTGTTTATTGGATATATCTGTTATCCTTTATTAAAAACGTCTTTATGAATTGTCAATTTTTATTATTTAAAAAAAATCAGCTTGGGCTTCGCGCTCGCATTAGTTGTCCGTTTAGTTATCCATCTTGATAATTGGTACGAAAAGTGCATAATCATTTTTAGGTAAGAATATCAAACACTTTTAGCTCGCGCTTCGTGCTCGCAATGTTTGGTTGGTGAGATATCTAGTTTCCTCATGATCATGAGTCACTGCAAACAGTCATAAACAGGTTTCTTATCCCGTTTTCAGTTCAGTACATTACAAATTTCAGCTCTCGCTTCACGCTCGGATTAAAATTGTTTACTTGCATTACCATTGTTCTGAGCTTTCACTTTCCAGGTCTGAATATAAATGTACCAAAAATGTTTAAGTTGCTTGCCCTCGAATTATTTATTTATCATAATTGTGTTATTGTAATATATCACGATTCTCCTTTGTTTCATGGTCACAAATAAAAAAAATTATAGCCTATATTTTGAATATTTTAAACAAATATGCGACATCATCGTCTCTCTCATTATCAATGTGCAGGTAAATGCTTTATGACAATATGCAAAACATTAATTTACATCCGAATGATCCGATTATGAGGGAGTTATGCTTGTTCGATTTGGCCTAATAAACTCACATCCCATGAGGGATCCACCATAAAGTGTAGCATCCAGCCAGTATGCTTCCTTGATTTGATAAGGACCACAGGATAAAGAGCCTACATCATCTTGACAAACCGGGTTTGGCATCTTACAACCAGATTCAACTTGACATATGCAGGCCAAACAATCGTCTGGTACTATGGGAGAAGAAGAAGAATGAATCGAGTTAATTTATATATAGAACAACTCCCTAAAGTGAAAGCGAAGTGACCGAGATTATCTTCCACCCCCCAAAAAACGTTGATTTGAATCAAAAGAGAAAAATCAAACTAGCTTAATGCTGAAAATTTCATCAAAATCGGATGTAAAATAAGAAAGTTATGACATTTTAAGTTTAGGTTAATTTTCTCAAAATAGTTATATGCACAACTCAGTGATATGCAAATGAGAGAGTCAATGATGTCCCTCACTAATTATTTCTTTTGTTTTTTTTATTGTTTGAATTATACTATATTTCATTTCTACAGATTTGACAATAAGGATCAACTTGATTGAACCATAAAATTTAAAAAGAATAGTAATTCCAGTTATTCCACACTTTGAGTGAGGAGAAAACTATTGACACTCATGACAATGAGGAGCAAAGTAGAATATTTCATATTTCATATACATGTAATAAAATGCAAAATAAATAGTGAGTGGGTGACGTCATCAGTCCCTTCATTTGCATGCCGACCAGGATGTGCAAATAAATGTTTTGTGCAATTAAGCGAAATTAAAAAAATATCATAACTTTCTTATTTTACATCCGATTTTGATGAAAACTTTAATGTGAAGCTTGTTGGTTTTTGTCTCGTCCTATTCAAATCAATTTTATGTTGGGGTGAACTGGTCTTTTTATAAAAAAAGTTCAAATGCAAACAAAATATTCAGCATTTATTTTTTTTCTAGTTTTTAGCGTGTTTTGCATCATCGTTCAGCATCACCTAATTGCGTCCCAATAATAAAACATATAGTTTTCTTTGAACACGTTTAATTGTGAATCCACTTTTTAAAGTCCAGAAGAAGGAGTGAATGACAAATACGAATCGACATAAGAGAATGATAGAGAGAGAGAAAAAAATTCTCGCGTTACATATTACTCTGTTTTATTTCTTCTCAGTTAAAAAAAAATCTTAAAATCTAAACACTTACCGGGATCACCACCCGACACCAACAGGAAATAAAGATGGAACAGAAGACAAAACAGCAACATCTTTGTTCGCGAGCTATGGAAATATGGCAATTATATCTGCATACTCATAAAAGTGTTATCAAGCCATGATGACGTGTAGGCCTATCTACTTCAATCAGAGGTAGGCCTATTTATAGGTGCGATGGGAATATAACATCCCCCCAATTGTTCACAATTTGTCGTATGGATAATGATCTTGGTTTTTTCTGGCTGATTTTAAGCATTTTGTGACCCCTTGTTTTTTCCCCAAGAGCTGAGTTTTGTGACACATGCACCTGTACCATGATGATCTACTTTCTGCATGGTCGACCCCTTCTACAAAAAAAGGGGGAGGGACATGAACCGTGATTTTACTAGTTAGGGAAAATGTAAGCTTACGAGTTAACACAAACTCTTCAGTGTTGAAATAATATGAACTTCGTTAACCATATCACTGGCGTACAGATGGAGGGAGGGGGCTTGAGACCCAATTTCCCCCATCCCCCATTAAAAAATATATCATCGACCACTGAAGAAAAAATAAGGGACAGAAAGGAAAAAAAGAAGCAAATGAAATGAAAATTGCTCATTATGCCACTAAATCCTTTAGATACTAAATATTGCTTTTTTAAAGAATAAGCGAAGAATTCGAGACTATATGCATTGGTCACCTCTTGAAAAGATGTCCAAATGTATCAGGCCTTTTCACTTGAGCCTCCTTCACTCTTTGCCCTTCACCACATGCACACCTTCCATATCCCCCTCCTTTCGTTTGAATGAGTAATACTATACATGTATAGATAAGAATATCAAGACGGCTTTTATCATCCTGTGAAATTATGCACATGTGCGATTAGATATCATACTGCGTTTCGCCATTGAGTGTTATAATATTATCTCTGTTTTATTTTAACGTCTTTTTAATACACGTTACAGAGCACTTGTATACGCATTGAAATATGACCTATAACATGACCCCCCCCCCCAAAAAAAAAGGCTTAGGAATAGCAAACCATTTTGTTTGAAACAATGTTTTTACTTACACAATTCAGGAAAAGGAAACATTAACTGCAAAACTTATGCCCATAACAAAACAGACTTAGAACTTTCAGAATATTGCTCATTTTTATTTTGTTTGTTGATTACGTTATTATGTTTTCAATAATTTCTTAATTATAAAAACGAATCTAAAGAGTATCGCTGATATGATCTCCAATATAGTTTCACATACCTTGGGTGAATAAAGATATGTCATTTCATCAAATATAATTGTGAATAAAATAATGACATGAATATGTACTATACATGTATATTGTACATGTATCATTGGTATAGGCCTAAGGACTACACAATTCCGTGTAGTATTACTCCAATATCATATCTATAATAACTATAATGATTGTACTATGGCGTATGTTTCCGCTTTATTTTGAATGAAAAACAGAGGGCGCATTGTTGAAACATCAGAGGAGCAACCCAACAAGGATTCAAGATTTAAGCATGCACTTATCCATTCTATTTGATAAAAAAACACATATGTATAAGAATACATCATTAAAGAAAATCGGGTAATAGAAGCATAAAATGTTAATGATTTCGTGTACAAATAAAAAGTGATCAAATTTGATTTGCGTCACTAAAAATGAATACAAGGACGTGCCGAAAATTGGAATTAAGGTGTATTTTTTTATTATGACATATTTTTAGATAAATGATACATTAAAATTCATACAACAAGAGAAAATATAATCAATTTATTAAATTTGTAATAATCCATTATGAAGAACAAATTAAAGGTTGAATTATAGCATCACAATGCAAAGGAACAGAGATTGGGATTCGGTATTTATTAACAGATGCATTCTAAATAAGATGAGCGACACGCATGATGAAACAAAGCTATCCGAAATTTTAGTAAAAAACTTCTAATTCTATTTCAATTTTAAACCTAATTCTTAAATGTTAAACACTATTATATAGTTTTAGGTTTTCATGCTTGAACATATCGAAACACAGCTAATAAATAGCCAGTACTTTCAATTTGAGATAATAAAATTATTCGAGAGGGCATGGAAATAAAATATCTAATTACCATCTTTTGTACTTCTAGAAGTTTATAAACAATAATTATTTCCCAAGATAATACATTGAACTTATTATTACAAAATATATAGAAATGTTCCAAGGTAAGAAATAATGTAATATAGTTTGTTTACGCCTGCAAGTTTTGTCACCTCTGTGTCCGTCTTCGTAGGCAATTCTAAAATAACTATTTAGAGGAGTCCACACAATACATGCACTATTTTTTTTAGTAGATCCCTCCATTTTTTCAGAGTTTTGTTTTATAATGTATATGATATTTTGCTTATATATAATACTCTGTTTTGTTTTACTTTTACTTATAGATAAATATCATATATTGTACACCCTCACTTTATTTTGTCTGTATAAGTTCATTGTAATTATTTCGACCACATAACTTTGTTCTGTTGAAAATAAAATAAATTGAAATTGAATAACAATATTTTTACTTTCGGTAAGGATTTTGGCTATTGCAAGACAAATCTTGAACAGCTACTCTTTTAAACTGGTATAAGTGATATGGTTTACATCAAGCCAATCAATTTGAATCAACAAGTCACTCGCATATCTTTGTTACTTGTTGAAATCAATATATGATTTTTTTTTTTTGGGGGGGTTATATCTTAATAAAATTGAATTAAATCATTACCGTACATTTTCAATTTTGACTCTGAGCCATGAGCTGTAGGCCTAGATATACAGATTGAACTTATATGACAAAATATATAGAAATTATCCTAGGTAAGAAATAATGTAATATAGTTTACGCCTGCAAGTTTTGTCACCTCCGTATGTATACAGATTTGAGAAAAGATTAACTGTTTGAGAGATCATTGATATAAATTAGAAAATAAACATCGTACCCAGAGCTAAGTCTTGGGGAACTCCACATAAAAGACGAATATCAATTGATGTCCTCAAAATATACTACTTGACTTCTATTTGTCTATTAATTCTCAAACCAAACTAAACCCAAACATGGAATCCATAATTATAGTGATCAATAAAAAACTATTGTGTCGAAATTTTCTAACGCTAAAACGACTGCTTTCGATAATTATGATACATGAATTTTAAATTGCAAAATTGTAACAAGAAAACCGGTAAAATGTCAGGGTAAAAATTACTTTCTTAAAATGCAATTTTTCACTTCAGCTCCAGAAGAAATGAAGCGAGAATTATCTTGCTCTTTCATGTAGATGGCGCTGTTTAAAAAAACAAAAATCTTGAAATTGCGAGCTCGAAAAATTGCAAAGAAAGTGACAAGAAAATCAATGGCAAACTATCATCGGATTTGACGCTCCTAGGCTCCGAAACAAAAAAGATCATAAACTTGCAGAAAGACAGGTTAGTTTTTCATTTTCATGGTATTTTTTTAGATGTGTACAGCTTGATTTATTTAGCTTGTGTCTCCTTTACATTGTATGTTATTTTGAATAATTATTGGCGTGAAATCTCGAGTGCGCCTTGCTTGTTCCGTCAGTGTCTTTTGAGATTGATTTGTATTTGTAGTCCCATTCGTGCAATATCCAGTAGGCCTAGGGCTGGGGGACCTAGGCGAATGGCATGCTACGCACTTTCTTGTCAAACGATAAAAGTTTGTTAATTGTGATATTTGAACAAATCGTCTTACTTTGATTTGTAGAAAATATGGAACATCATAACTTAAGATGAAAATATTGTAAAACTCACCAAATTACAAAGAAAAAAAAGAAATGAGGTCTAGAAATTCCAGTTGAATAACCACAATTCACACACACACAAAAAAAATACGGAACAGCATTTCTACTAAAAATTATTAATAGGGCCTAGGTTTTTAAGGCTTAAATACTCCGGAAGGGAGCCCAGGGGCTTACCGTGTGTTTGCCATAGACACGGGACTAGGCCTAGGGTAATTTATTGTCAAAAAGACAAAATAAAAACTGAATTGTGAAAACAAGAAATTATGCACTCAGTCTCTAGTCTAGGCGACACCCCAATAGTACTTACTCGTGTTAATAAACTGGGACTGCACTCACACGCATTTGGGCAGCCCTAGCTAAAACTAAGCATTTTTATCTAGAAATTGTTAAAATATACAGATCATATATGTTCTATTAAATATATTGATAATGTTTAATTGGTACTCACCGGTTCTTTTGTTGAATTTTCAGACGATTTCTCAAAATTCTCAGCAAATATTTGTGACAAATGTTGTTGCCGTAGACAGCTACACATTAAACCTTATTTATAAATGGAGCGCCCCTTACGAGAGTTGTTAATGCCGCTGACAAATCTGTGTTAAAGGCGTTCGTCTGTTCTATTTTTTATAGGTATGAGATCGAGATCACAGCGAGTATTTACACTCTTCCATAATGATTCCGAAAGGGAGGCGCGATACATCCCCCCCCTAGCCTGGAGGCGTCTGGGGAGTAAAAGTCATCTACTCTACGTATGGTTACTCCCCACTGACGCCTGGGATCCCAAGCTATATTCACCCAAGTACAGGTACAAAACCTGAAACTTTCGCCCCCGAGATTTCTACTTTCTCTTTAAAAGATCTAGCCCTAAAACATGTACAAGGGGTTCAACTTCATTTCCAACATTTCATTTTCTAAGAAGAATTCATTAAAAAACAAGAAAAATGTTATGAAAAGATGGGAAGAGCTTACGGCCGTGTTTACGTCGCCAACTTGATTTCTTTATTTTTTGCTTGGCGACAGTACGCAAATCGCGCGATTTGCGTGCTGTCGCCAAGCGGAAGACAAAGAAATCAAGATGGCGACGTACATAAGCCTCCAGGCTACCCCCCCCGACATGAGCGCATATCCCAGGGGGACACGTCCCCTAAAAATAATAGGGAGCACATTATCAAATGTTATTTTTGATTTTTTTAATGATGGAAACAAATAGGCTACATCATTCAAAATCGAAATAAAACATGTATTTTGGAAGAGATGACCTTACTTTTGGGATGGACTTTTTTTTGTCCATTCAATTACAGGTGGCAGATTTTTAAATCAAATCACGGGTGATATAGATTTGAAAAAAAAATTATAAAAAATCTGCAAGGAGCGAAGCGAGCCAGAAAATAATATTTTTTAGATGAAAATTTCATCAAGTAGTAGTAATAGTAGTAGTATTGCATAAAATTTAGCAACCTTATATACGCAATTCCTCTTTCTACTCGTTACTTATTTTCAATCTTTGGAAACCAGGTTTTGTTATTAAATCCTTCTTTTACATTTTTTCCCGCCATTTTTCCCTTGCCAATTCAACTAATTTCCCTTTCATGCTAATGTATTAGCACTAAGGGTAGTCAGGTTTCATAACAAGCTAAAAATTTAGGGGGCTAGATATGGTACGGCGTATCAGGCAAAATTTATCACAAATCTGCCAGTGAGCAAGCAAGCAAAAATTTGATTTTTTATTTTGTTAAAATGTCCACTTTTGTAATAGATTTCGACATAAATTTATATCATATTTCACTTTTCTATCGTTCATTTCTATTCCTATATTTTTTTATTGGTAGTAGTTTTGGGGGGCAAGCTTCCCAAGCCCCCAACCCCCATAAAAAAGTTTCTCCCTAAAAGTGATGTATAGAAAGTCATATTGTTAATTGTTTCCAAGTAAAATTTTTACAAGCAAAAAAAAAGGCCAAGAAGAGAAAAGAATATAAACCAAATATCCCCATTACAAATAATGCTGTGATTCTCATAAGGGGGGGGCACATAACTAGTATGAACAACATATTTAATTCCAAAATATTTACTAGAAATCTCAAAAGGGTGAACGGGCAGAAATGCTGCCACTGATTCCAATCAATAATGACTTTTCTCTGCAATACTGATGCTTTGAAATCAAGATACTGAAGATTGATATGCTGAACATAAATTATGAATGTCTGACAAAAAAAACCCCAACTGATCAGCTGACCAGTACGCGTATCACTTCAGAGTTGATCACTCGTCGCAGCTGTGTGGAACGCTCACCGAAAATCAACAAAAAGGGCCTGAAATATAAGTTTTAACAATAATCCATTTTAATTTAAACTATTTTTAGAACGTATTAAATGTTTTCCGACCAAATGAAAGTTATATCACATAACTCCAACTTGTATTAAGGCGTACATTTACCAAAGTCTTGGGTTGGAAATCAGAACAGCATCGTCCAACCCATATTTTTTGGTAATGTCGCCTATAAGGTCCATACATGTTAATGTTTGGACCTCATTGGTACTAGGAGTGAAATTATGCACTTACCACGATTATAAGGATGAAGGTCTAACGAGTGGCAGTATCCAGACATCGAGGCACAGACTGGAACCTCAAAAAACGAAAAGTTCTCCCCTTTTACCCCAGTCTCGATCGGCCATTTTGTTGTGAATTTTGAAAGAATTAGGAAAGGTATCGCGACAGAACTTTTTTTTTTTTTGAGGTTCTAGTCTGTGCCTCGATGTCAGGATACTGCCACTCGTTAGACCTTCATCCATATAATCGTGGTAAGTTCATAATTTCTGTTTTCACAATTCAGTTTTATAAATATTTTGACCATAAATTACCCTAGTCCCGTTCCGTGTCTATGGCAAATACACGGTAAGCTCCTGGGTTACATGAAATCATGCATATTGCTCTACTGTGTGGGCTTGTTACATCATTCATAAGATCATTTAATTCTCTGTAAAGTGATACCATGCTTGTTATGATCATGTTATCACAAAAAGAGCAGGATTCAAAATTGTTGGATGAGGTCTGAATTGAAAAGCTACATAACGAACAAAAAAGTTTGGAAATCTGAGTTTGGCCATTAATTTCTCCCAACTCCCAATTTTACACAATGCATATTTGATATAATTCAAAAGATCATTAAATTCTCTTTAAAATGATACCATGCTTGTTATGATCATGCCATCACGAAAAGAGCTGGATTCAAAAGTGTTGGATGAGGTCTGAACTGAAGAGCTGCAGAATGAGCAGAAATAGTCATGAAGCTAGGGTCAATACAGAACATGATTCTTTTGTCTGTTTCAATAAGGATGAAAATCCATATTACAAATCAAGACCCTGCTTCTGTAATGATGGTTCTGTGAGATGAACATGGTTTGAGTCATGGTTTGAAATACCCATGCATGTTTGTTTGTTTCTTATGTGTTTGCTTGTGCAGAGGTGTGTTTGATGCCCATACTGAAATTTAAGGTTTTGTCACAAATGAAGTAGGCGTTTTAGAGTTATCAACTAGTAGAAGTATCAATGCTGCAAAAAGTTGGTGAATGAGTGGGTGGGTGGGTGAGGGAGTGAATGAAAGTATGAATGAAAGAATGAATGTACATGTATACAAAGTGAATAAATGAAGGAATGAGTGAAGAATGAATGGGTGAATGAATGAATCATGAATGAATGTATGAAATCCAATGTTTTAATAACAAGGTGACCAAGGCCACTGGGTGTTGGTGTTAATGTTGGAATTTGGATTGCTTCCCTTAGCTCCAAAACTTATTCAGAGTTTGCAAAACTGGTCCAGATCACATTATTGACATCTCAACAACAAGTGAGTGACTTTTCAGAGCATCTTCATTCTGTGTTTGGTGTTATACTCATGTAAAAATTGACCTAACACCAACACCAAAAGGTCAACACTGAACTTGAAATCACCCACTGTTTTATTAGGCAAAAATGAAAAGGGCACCAAAAATATCCATTGAGGCGATTGGGAGGGGCATTTAGACCAGTCAATAGGGCATCCAAGGCCATGATTAAGTTTAGTCCAGAAAGAATAACTGAATGAAAAAAAAAGAACCAATGTATTTAAGAATGAATCAATTATGCAGATGGATCGGTAAAGTGATCATTGCATTATAATAAATACATGTATACATGTCTATTGGACTGTCTGCCTCTTTTCATTATTCTCTTTTGTTATCTAGAGCTGTGTCTTTTAGTTATTCTATCATTCTGAACTCTACAGGACATATACCCACAAACCACAGATTTGTGGCCCATGAAAATATCAGATACTGATGTACCAAAACAAGTTGGTATATTAGGACAATTCTAACGCTGCGGTTGCTATTTCGATAAAAGAGCCATACCTGGCTGCTAGTGCTGGAAATGAAAAGTTTAATGCTCAAACCACAATGGTTTTGATTGTTTTGCAGAAATCAGAATGAACTGTTTAGATTACATGTAAATGATAGAGCTATGGGAATGTGTTGCTATGGAGGGGATGTGCCACTGGTAGATGATAAAATAACATCAATCCTTTTTAGACAAATGCCTTCCCCCATTCATATTTATTAGATCGAGGCTTCTCTCTAAGAATGGGGTATTGTTTTGTGTTGTTTGTTGTGTAAAGCCCATGACTTTGATGTTGTCAGTGTGTTTTTGTTATTCAGTTTTTTTTTAAAATAAAAACACCCCCAAATAGATGATGATAGTAAATAAATATTAAAAAGAAAATGATAAAATGTACAAATATACATTACATCTTTACATTGTACATGTAGATACACCTGCAGTTTCCTGTTTGATTCTAACCGGTCATAGTAGGACTCACTTCAGGCACAAGGATATGGAATTGCTCAGATGATGTGTATTCCTTCAAGGGGTTTCAGGGAAGTACCCCAAAATCCCATATTGCATCAAATTCCAATTATTAAAAAAAATATGGCTTCTGTATTGTTTCTTTCAGAACATGTCAGCTTACATGTATCTGTAGCTATTGAATAAAAGATGCAAAGTAAGAGGATTATCTGAGTTTTTGGTGTATTTGGTTCTAAAAAGCCCCTAATTTAGTATTTAAAAAAAAAAATTATGACTGGATACAACTTTGAAAAGAATAAGCTTTGGTTCTGGTTTCCCTTCTACTCTGATTGGCTATCAATATTTATTATAACATATAATTTGGCTCTGAGTATTAACTACTCTATTCCCTTCAGGCTAGATGCATTGATCATCAAATGGCTGTATGGGTTAAAACCCATGTGCCAGATGAGTCTTGTCAGTCTTACGAGCTTCTTGGGTTCATATTTTATTCATCTTTGACATCTGGCAGGGATTAATTCTCTTTTTATTTTTAACAATGCTTAGATCCATCAGCCTCAATTGTTTATCTGCCTTGTGGGAGTAGACTCTCATCATTCATCTTAGTGAACAGCGATTTTCTTGATTCCGGAATATGAACAAAATATGCTTTTTAACATGCTGTCCTTGTGATCATGGCTACTTTTCATTAACGTGTAGTGCACCTATGGCAGTTCATTCATTTAAATGCTATTTGATTTAACTTTTCATTAATTCATATAAAACAAGAAACAAAACTATACAATCAGTTATACACCATCATCTAAATTAGAAAATAATCACTATGTTATTAAATGTACATGTTCTTCTCATGCATCTCAATGTGGAGCGTTGTGGCCAAATGGATTAGTCTCCGGACTTTGAAACAGAGGGTTGTAGGTTCAAATCTCAGCCATGGCGTAGTTTCCTTCAGTAAGAAATTAATCCACATTGTGCTGCACTCAACCCAGGTGAGGTGAATGGGTACCTGGCAGGAATTTATTCCTTGAAATGCCAAGCATGTAAAAGCTGCTTGAGCTACAACCAGAGTAATAATATCCTAGTCCTTTGGAAGCACATAGAGACTTTATGATGTGTTATGCGCTATACAAGAACTAACTAATTTATTCATTTACTCTCTTTTTGTACTGATATTGGATTGAATTTGATAGACAGGGACATGGACTGTATTTTATTTCAACATATTTCTGTATGTCAGAGTGCTTTATATAGGATGCCATTCCCTCCTCTCTCCCTCTCAACCTACCCAATTCAGGTAATAAGCACTTAAAGGAGAATGAAACCATTGTAACAAGATAGCTTGTGTGAAAACAGAAAAATCAAAGAAACAGATCAACAAAAGTTTGAGAAAAATCGGACAAATATTGAGAAAGTTATGAGCATTTGAATATTGCGATCACTAATGCTATGGGTGATTCCATACGTGTCGTACGGGACATTTAGAGAACATTTGACAGTTTTTGACAAGAAAAAACAAAAAATATTCTAGTAACTATAGGTGGTCATCAACTACTACCAGAGTGTAAGAAAAACCAAGACTTAACATGACTTGAATTCACATCCTGTATAATACAGATTAAAAATAGTAATGTGTCGTACGGACGCAGAAAAAGTGGCTTTTTTAGAAACCTCGAGTTTGTACTCAAAAGTCTGTGAGTTGGGCAGATAAATTTCATAGAAACTGAACTCAAATTGACACTCAATTACCCAAGAACAAACACATTTACAAAAGAAAGCAAAATAAACATTCATGAATAAATAAAGCAAATTATAATTTTCGAGAACATTGTGGCGTACGGGACATTCAAAATGTGTCGTACGGGACATCTCTAAATTGAAGCCAAACTTTCTTACTTTATGTCACTTTGACTTCTTCAATCACATTATTTGGCTGATGATAATGATAATCCCATCAAACTAAGACATTCATTAGGTTAGAAACCGCTATTAGGTGAATATTTCTGTCAATATATCATAAACAAAATAATGTGTCGTACGGGACACTTGTGTGTCGTACGGGACACTTGTGTGTTGTACAGGCACTGCGTGTTGTACTGGGCAGCCTGAATAAATAAACATGAACTCTTTATCAATCAGAAGGAGCATTGCCCCTAAATTCTTGCTTATTTATGAATAATCTTTTAATAAGCAGTCATTCAGGACAGTACAATTAAGTAACCTCAATATATACAATTGGGAGCAATATGTTATAATTTTTTTTCATGATGGGAAATGTACAAGTGTTCACAGCATTTTTACGAGCTGAGAAACTTCAGGTTTTGTGTGAAGTTATATTTTAGGGAACTAATTGATGATTTTCAAACACTATTTAAACAATAAATGAAAGAAACTTTGTGTAAATTATGGGCTAAAATGATCATAATGTTATGATTTTTTTATATAAAATGTATATCTACATGATATATGTCACAACTGTCACTTTTTTCCCTTTTTTGGTCACAATTTTTTTGTCTAAAGAAATGCGGTTCTACTTTTTCAAACCCATCTGCATGTCATGAAACCATATGGTTTGTCTTATTTTCAAGATTTTTTTTACAACTTGAAAAAAGTAAGGAGTTTCAATATTGTATATAAAAATAGTGATCATCAAGGGAAGTCCAAATAGATGATCATGATGATTGATATGATTTTTTTTTACATCTTATAATAATTCCACATTAGCATGCAAGAGGAAGTTATCTTCCAGGCTAGGTTGAAATAATTATAAAGGTTTTCTTTTCATGCTCAATGAAAAGAAATTAACCTGCTCTGATCAGTGAAAATCACCAGTTTAGCTGAAGGGATTCACAAAAGAATAAGCCTACATCATGTACATGAAATCAATTAAAATGTTTAGAATCATGTTCTATGGAGATAAACAAAGTACTTTTTCAGTTCACTTTATGTTGAATCAATTAAATGAATTTAAATATGCCTACTATTTATGGTTTCTGAATCCAAATCCTGCAATTAGATGCATTATCATATTGTGTGTCGTACGGGACATGTCCCGTACGACACAGCGTGTGTCGTACGGGACATTTTTTTAATAGGACAATAATTGAAAAATGAAGGGCAGTAATTAGATCCTTATATGATAAATCGATCACCCATGGGTCAAACAAAGAGAAACTCATTTTATGAAATTGCATCATCAAAAATAAAATTGTAGGAAAAACTTTTGCATTGTCATGTGTCGTACGGGACATTGCCAAAAATGGGTTCGGAAAAATCAGGGCTGCCCCTATTATGGATCATGAAAATGTTGTAGATATTATTTGGAACCATCAATGATATATTATTCTATTGACCTGCAATATTTTCAATCTTCTCTTGCTTTGCAAATAATTGTTTCAGGTGGAATTTGTACTTGACTATTCAATGAGCAAAATTATTGAAAATTTAAAATTCCATTGTTCTCCCCCCAAAAAACTATATCTGTCTTCACTTTTGGTTAAAACTCATAATTTTCATAAAATTTAGGTATCATAGTAAAATATTACACTACTTATGACTTATTGAAAGCATGTTGAAATTTATGATATTTTTGAAGTTCTAGTGTGGAATCGCCCCTATGGAGAAAGCAAATTGGCAATGCGACAAAGATGTGTGATGTCACTTGTGAACAACTCTCCCCATTACTTTAGTATATATATTTCACTTGAATTGCCTCTTTTATCACATCTATCCATAGATCATGTGTTCTTTCTACATGAGGGCATGTAATACATATTTTTTAAGAATACATCATGGATAAAGAGTTGGTATCATCATAAGAAAAAGCAAAAAGAGACATTTTTAGGGTATTTTATAGTCCACCAAAGGGAAAGTTGTTCATCAGTGACATCACACATCCTTGACGCATTGCTAATGGGAGGATCTCCATAGCATTAGTGATTGCAATATTCAAATGCTCATAACTTTCTCATTATTTGTCCGATTTTTCTCAAACTTTCTTTATTCTTATTCTTTGATTTTTCTGTTTCTACACAAGCCTATTTGTTCCAAAGGTTTCATTCCCCTTTAACTTATTATGTACAAGTTTATACATGTATCATTTGTTATATCGATAGCAGGTGTGAAGATGATAGAAAAGAACACTGTCCCCATATACATGTAGGCCTAGTGCTTGGAAGTGATAATACAAATTCTAGGGGAGGAAATCATGAAGATAATGGGAGCAATGTTGTTTCAACTTTTCTGATTGCTTTTTTCTGAACGCGCATGTGCAGCATTTAACTGAGCTCTGTCATTTGAAACTTCGATTGTCTCTAGGTGGTTTCAGACCGCCTCGAAGTTCGCCAGTTCCAGGTATTCTCTGATCAGGAAATTTACCCCGATCAGAAAATACCAGGTATTTTGGTAATGTGAAAGCAAACTACGCGTAATATCCCCGAAAGAAAATACCCGCTAAATAGTAGGTACTTGGCGAAATTACGAGAACTTTCGTGGGGATTTTTCCAAGGTCGCAGGTATTTTGGCGATGTGAAAGCAAATTACGGGAACTTTTAGCCCAGCGTGTCGTTGGGCGCGGCGGCGTGGGTGGCTGCTGGGCTAGTGATTTTGAATCTCGCGCCTTGCCTGCTTATCAGACCATACTGCGCATGCTCGTAACTTCGGGAACTTATCCCGAAGGATGTGTTTCGGGGCGGTGTGAATGCAGGAATAATTAACGGGTATTTTTTAGCCTTAAAAAGTTCTCGTAATTTAACGGGGATTCTTGTGATCGAGGCGGTTTGAAACCGCCTAGTCTCTGCAGTATTAGTTTGATTTCTACTGGAATGATGGGGGGGGGGGATTATATGTCAGCTATTGAAGCCTGACCATATGCAATGTGAGTTGAGCAAGTTAAGGTGAGATATTTAAAGTCAAACTTAATGAGTATCTATGGGTAAGTAGGCCTATGTTTCTGATTCAGCTAGTCTAGTACCAAGGATATCTTTCAGGAAGACTTGCCACTTCCATCACCTCAGGGATGGCATCATAGGTTGGCCCTACCCTTTATTAGGTGGTCTGTCTATGACAGATCACCTATTGTTTTCGTCAGAATTTTCTTTCTTTATTTCTTTATTTCTTTCTTTATTCTTGGCACCTATGTTTGTCGCCAACTTTTCTCGAAATTGGCTGAATCAATTTTGCTGATTTTTTTGTCATATATAGAATCTATCATAGAGACCTCAAAATAAGCTTTTCAAGGTCATATGGTCATGATGACGTCATCTACGCGCCATTTTGTAAAATTCTTCATTTGATCATATCTTCATTATCAATTAACAAAACTTAACAATATTTACATGACATTAACTTCATGTCAAGGGTCAAATGTCAATGTCATCAAAGGTCATGTAGAGGTCATGACGCGCGCGTACGCGTGCGTCAAAGGTAAAAAAATTCTCCAAATGGCCTATAAAAATTTTTGGGTACGTTTCAGGTCATTTTAAGCATTTCAAAAATTTGCGCGCGCGCGCACATACGCGCGCGCGTTTCCGCGCGTAACGCCTGAACGCAACACATAAACACCGTTTTTTTTACATCATTGCATTGATAATAAAATTTTGAACAATTTGATACCTTGATCAACCTTCTACAACCATTAATAACGAAATTAACACCCGTTAAAGTTTGCAGCACGTGTGCGCGCGAGCTCTCACTATAGGCCATATATGGGCAAAAACATGCCTTTTGAAAATTCACTGTAGCTCTTTAAATAGTCCGTTGACGCCAATTTTTTTTTCATATATCGATAGAGTATGAGTTGTAGATTTGATTTCATGTCACCAATGTCCCTCAATTATATCGTGACGTCATCAAAATGGCGCCTAAACTAAAAATTTTTATTTTTTTAAAATGACGTCATCAAATTTATGCAAATTTGGTTGTAACTTCTTGAATATAGATCGTTTTTCACCCAGATTTTCATATATTGTAGTTTAGAAGCTACTCTTTCTCGTCATTTAACATGAATTTTCGTTTTGAGAAACGCATCATTGCGTAAAATAGCGATGAAAAGAGGCATGTCATTTTTCCTCATTTTGCGTGTAATCTCTATGGGACATGACTTTTTCTCAAAACTAGATTCGACATTCCTCTATTTCGTGAGCCATATCTCCATTTTTTCTTGTCGGTTTTCCCTGAGCTTTTACTATGTAGTAGCTGAGATCCTACGCTTTCGGAATGTGCCCTCCATTTTTTGATCAGATGCCGGGATCATGCCCGTTTTTCACTTGCAAAATTGGTATTGTAATTCTCAGAATTGCTTACGTGTAATCTCTATGGGGAATATCGTAGCTCAATGGATAACGCATTTGACTTGCTTTCTCGAGGGCGGAGGTTCGAGTCCTGGGGTGAACAAGATGATTTTTTTTTCAATTTTTTTTTCTTTTTGCCACCTCTTACATGATCCTTTATGATAATTAAAAGGCATAAAAGTTTAAATTTAGCAAGATAAAACAGATTATAATTGCTTTTTTCATATAACATGCACTGTCATACATCAAAGAGACCCTTTTCACAGAGCTTTATCATCTCCCGTCTTTCACAAGTATTCCATCCATAATGAGCATTCCGTTGTCATCATGAAGATCATATTGACATGCATGAACATGGTAATAGTGATCATGATTGCGAGTATAAAGACAGACCACCTAATTCGTCCGCATGACGAATTAAATTCTAGTATATATGTGTTTCAGTAGGCATAGGTCTGTATTTGTTTCCAAGAGTTGACTGCAGGGACAGGAATATATCATCGTTTGTGTTAGGTACCTTCATGTTAGTCCTCTAACTTGAGTGACTTGGAGCTGTATTATTTGTTTTGGAAGGTCTTTTAAAAATTCAAATATCACCCAGATTCTTATTCATTTACAAAAGTTATGACAGTTATAATACTGCAAAACTTTTTCAGCAGGTCCAGGTAAACTATTAACTGTTACTTAAAGAGCAATTTGAAGGTTATACTACAATGGAAAGCTGTTGATAATTGCACTGCTTCCAGGGGGGGGGGGGGCACTCAGTATATAATGCATAGTGGGTACGTGCCACGGAGGGGACCTCCATTTTTACGCTCAAATTTCCATTCCAAGGCATAGCATGTTTGTCTTATTGAGAAAAAGAACAACGAAAGCTGCTCCAAAGCATAGCATTTTCTTCTTATTGAGAAAAAAGAAGAAAGAAATCCGCTCCAAAGCTTCGCATATTTTTTCGTTACGCTGTTCCGGTCGCATTGATCAACTTTAATGAGCTGCAATTTTGGTGAAAAGCGGCTGCAGAGCACTGTGCGACCATTGCCTCTGCACGAGCGCACCTGCCGGGCTAGCTGCATGCCCGTTCCATAGGGATGCATACGCACTCACACGCTGGCAATCCGTTCCAAGGACCCCCGTTTTCACAAACATTTGTAGTTCCGAAGCCTGTTCCGAGGACCCTCCTTTTTACAATAAGTCCGCTCCAAGGCCCCCGTTTTTTTGTCTCGCTCGCGGCACACCCCACCAGTTTTTAAGTCGAGTGCACCACCCCCCCCCCACCGCGGGACAGCTTCCCTGCTTGTGAGTGGTTAAGGATAATATGAAGTCAAAAGACACAGCTCACATATAAACCGAGTTAAAAATGATATAGTATTTTGATGCAGAATCATGAGTTTAAAAAACGTTTTATACTTGATAATGTTGTAGCCATCATATTACACATTTTCATGGGTCATGAATCATAGTTTCTTGGTTTGAATCTGTGACACCTTGGTTCACATTACTTGTAAGATGGATACTTGTTTAATGAGAAATATTTTCAATCTGATTGCATTGATGGCAGGCATCTTAAATTATAACCCATGAAGGAAATCCTGGTGAGAAGTTCAAAAAGTGGCAAAAAACGGAACAATAAAATCACGGCGAGGCTATCGAGTTACATTTGTGGCACCCATAAGATTGATAACTGTGTTAAAAATGTATGGATATGGTCTCCTGTCTACATTATCCCCTCTGGTCTCGGAAGCAATGTGGTCTAGATTACCAGACTGAGTTAGGCCTGTTCCCTCGGGAGTTGTCCTGGGTGGCTGGAAAGAGGGGGAGAAGGAACGAGGCTCAACTGGTCCCCCATTCCCTTGAAATTAATGCCCCTCTGCTGCTCTAAAATGAACTCCTGAATTTGATGGTGCTTCTTAAAGGTCAAGTCCACC
This sequence comes from Lytechinus variegatus, assembly GCF_018143015.1. Taxonomy (NCBI): domain Eukaryota; kingdom Metazoa; phylum Echinodermata; class Echinoidea; order Temnopleuroida; family Toxopneustidae; genus Lytechinus; species Lytechinus variegatus. Next base: position 78,684,059 of record NC_054740.1, on the reverse strand, counting down.
TCAGAAAAATGTGTTGATTTGAATCAATAGAGAAAAATCAAACAAGCACAATGCTGAAAATTTCATCAAAATCGGATGTAAAATAAAGTTATGACATTTCAAAGTTTCGCTTATTTTTCACAAAATAATTATATGAACGAGTCAGTTACATCCAAATGAGAGAGTCGATGATGTCACTCACTCTTTCTTTTTTTTATTGTTTGAATTATGCAATATTTCAATTTTTATTAATTTGACAATTAGGACCTCCTTGCCTGAACCACAAAATGTTAAAATAATAGAATTACACATGTTCAGGGAGGAATGAAACTTCATTTCACATGACAATGACGAGAAAATCAAAATATTTCATATTTCATATAATAAAATACAAAAGAAATAGTGAGTGAGTGATGTCATCAGTTCCCTCATTTGCTTACATGTACCAACCAAGATGTGCATATAACTGTTTTGTGAAATGAAGCGAAACTTTAAAATTTTCATAACTTTCTTATTTTACATCCGATTTTGATGAAATTTTCAGCGTTATACTTGTTGGAGTTTTCTCTTTTTATTCAAATCAAGTTTTTGTTGGGGTGGACTTGTCCTTTAACATTGACCATTGTGTATCTGTTCACAAGGAATTTGCCATCTCACGTTAAATATCTCAAACTTGCGATAGAAAATTAAAAATTGTTCTTTTTTCTAAACAGAGAGTTTGCAATATTCACTGTCTCATTAATGTGGCAGCTTTTTCCCACATTTACATGTAGAGGAACATATGTAAATTAGATTGGGGCTAGTTAAAGTAGCTGGGTGTATTCACACCATTTTTAATATAATTTGATTCATTGGTAAAGAAATATAGGCTTAAGATCAGTTTGCTTCAGTAGTTTTATTGTAGGGGATCACTTTTGATCAGATTATGTAGGATCAAGGGGTATTTTTTAGGTCTAATCATGTGTTAATACTGTTAGGCATTGAATTGCGTTAAATCACTTTTTAAGTAGGCCTATGAGTAAAGTGCCCTTTGGGGTGCTGTGCCACAAAAGTTTGTATCTAATTATCTACCAATGCTACTGATGTAAGCCACTGAAATCATGCCATTTGATTGACTGGGAGCATTTTTTTTATCATAGTATTAGTGTTTGTTATTGAAAGTTTGTTTTATGAAACAGGGCCCAACATGGGTTCAGACAGAGAGCAATAAAATGAAACCATGAGAGAGTTTCTGTAACTGATGTAAGGGGAACTGAACTCAGGATGTAGACTTGTAATTCACATTCTTCCAACAGCCATAGGCATACATTGTACATTGTATGTGCTTCTCACACTGCATTTCACACTGCATTTCCTTAACCCCATACTATCTTTTTTTCGATTTACACTGTCTTTCTTAACCCCATACTATTTGCTGAGCCAGGGTTAACGCCTTAACCCTGGGCAATCACCCAGCTCATAAATATTGATGATTTTACCATACAGAGCGCGATTAATGTGCAATTTCGACTTCTATGATTGGGTAATGCTTAGCCCCACTTTTCCTTTAGTAGCCCTGTTTCGTTTCACACTGCATCTCTTAGCACCGCAATTGTGGTGCTAGCACCACAATAATAAGCCGGCTAGCCCTGCTTTTTTGCAGGGCCAGATAGTACCGTACTATTTACCGTGCTAGCCCACTTTGCCTAAACGTAGTGTGAAAACGAAGTGGGCTAAGCTTAACCCCGGGAAATTGGTGGGGCTAAGACCCCCCTTAGCCCCACCAGTTTCCTGGGGTTAAGGGAAAAAAGTGCAGTGTGAAAAGCATAATAGAATTAGTCTTGATACATTTTTTCGTTAGAAGTGAAAATGTAATTTTGCTTGATGAGAAAAATATGGCCATAGGAGTTTGACCTTTATGAAGAATAAAAATTAAGTCTTTGTTTCTCAGGGAAAATGTAGGATACATGTACATGTATGAGGAATTTACCTGTACTCAGGCTGTAGTGGGAAATTGTTAATTTTATTGGACACAAATCTATTCAGAATGGTAAAAGATTTAAAAATCACTGAAGGATTGCTTCTAAATGAAGATCAAATCCACTTTCTGTTACAAGTGTTACCTGAATTTTGAAGTAGTATGGGGAACACATCTTTCTATCAAGATATTCTTGTCACTCAAAGGTGGTCAGTTGAGCTGACATATTGTTTCTACCAGTATGTATTTGCACCTGGGTGAAGAGTTCCAAATGCAGTTAATAGACTTTTAGAATCATATGTCCACATAGACGACTGGTACGAGATGACACCATTTTTTTTGCCTGTCATATGCATCAGGTCTTCACCCTCGCGGACTATCAGAATTGAGAATTTCGCCACCTCCATTCTGCCGTTCTCCTAAATCATAGTCGATGTGCACGTGAGTGAAGTCATTTCAACTGTTCAAGCTCAGCATGAAGATCAATTGATGTATGGATCTGTTCCCCTTATAAAACACGGTTTTCAGTGACTTTTCACAAAATGAATTTGTTTATCATATTTAAAATTGTTTTCTGAACTCCAAAATGTATCGCTATATCTCCTACTCATGTAAAGAGGAATAAAAGCAAGTGAGCACAGGTTGCACCTTCGCATCACCCGACCAGGTCATGATTGCAATGGTACGCCAGATTTTCAGGGCTAGGCAGCATGTCATGACCCATTAGTTATCACGCTCTTTCTTGTGGACGAATGTACAAGTACAAGTCGAGTGAAATCTAGAATATTTGTATCTGTAGTGAACATACATGTATACCCTTTTACACAGGATTTTCTCAGCCCCGGAATATCGCTAACCCCGTACCATCTTTAACCCAGTACTATTTTTTTCCTTTTCACACATGCCAAATTGTTATTGCTAACCCCGGATAAGGAATGCTTGCTTTTCACACATGAAACTCGCTAACCCCGGACTAGTGGTAGCTCATGAATATTCACGAGCATCGATGAGGAAAGTATTAAAACACGAATTCTAACTCGCTGACTTATGGCGCGCGCCTTTTCTCATCACCGTGTTCACTGTTCATGCTTACCTCTGATTAGACAACAGGGCCGGCTCAGTTGCGGGGCATGAATTGGAGCGCTAGCTTAGCCCACTTTCGTTTTACACGAGTGATCTTAACCCTGTACTCTCGCTCTTAGCACCACAATTGCTGGGATAACCCTGCTTTTTTGCAGGGCCAAATAATCCCGTAATAAAGATGGGGTTAGCCCACTTTGCAAAAATGCTGTGTGAAATGCTGTGGGCAATTAAGCCCCTCCTATAGTACAGGGTTCATTAAATTTAGCATGTGTAAAAACGGTAATAGACGACTACGTCAAATGTCTTGATAGAGGACAGTGCTGTGCGAAAATGGGGACCTTGAACCCAAAGCTAGATGTAATATTTTAATTTGAATAGAGATGATATACTGTAGAGCATGATTATTATTTTATCAGGGTAAATCTACTCACTTCAGCTATTTAGGCAGATGATCTTCCAGTGTGCCCTGCTTGCCTTCTCCAGTCCCTGTTCTGCAGACTTCTTGACAAGAATAAAGAAGGATTTACATTTATGAAGTCTCTGGTATGAATTAACTGGGGTATTGAACCCATAACCTCCTTGTCATGAGTCAGGTGCTATAGCACTGAGCCTCCAAGCCCATGATGTGAAAGAATAGACTTTTCTTTCATCTGAAGAGGAGACTAATAGTGTACTTGAGCCAAGGGGATTCATCACCTAGCTGACATATGATTTATGCTGAGACGATTGGTTAGATGACTAGGATATTTTCTACTCTGCCATCAGCAATTTCAACCCAAGTCCAGGCATCAACGATTCATCGTTTAAAAATTATCCCTAAACACACTTTCATCTGAACATTTAAATTTAGATTTTAAAACTTATTCAGTTTATGAAGATTAGTGTCATTTCAGTACTTTGTGTTTATCATACACATGAATAGCCTCTACTGGTTAAAGGACAGGTCCACTCCAACAAAAAGTTTATTTGAATAAAAGAAAAATCCAACAAGCATTGCACTCAAAATTTCATCAAAATCAGATGTAAATATTAAAGAAAGTTGTGACATTTCAAAGTTTCGCTTAATTTTACAAAACAGTTAAATGTATATGCACATCCTGATCCGAATACAAATGAGGGGACTGATGACATCACCCACTCACTATTTCTTTTGTTTTTCATTACTGTACACGTATATGAAATATCTCAATTTTCTCCTCATTGTCATGTGATTTAGTCCTTCCTTAATACATGGAATCACAATTGATTTAACCCTTTTTTGGTTTAGTCATATTGGTCATTAGGCCTATTGTCAAATCTTTTAAAATTGAAATGTTGTACAATTCAAACAATAAAAAACAAAAGAAATAGTGAGTGATGGGCATCACTGATTCTCTCCTTTGCATATCACCGAGTTGAGCATATACTATTTGGTGAAAAATAAATGAAGCTTTAAACTTATAATTTTCTTATTTTACATCCGATTTGGATGAAACTTGAAGTAAACATTATGCTTGTTTGATTTTTTTTATATTGATTAAAATCAACATTTTTTTCTGGTGGGACTTTACCTTTTTAACTTCAACTTTCCATACGCGTAGTTATCAGCCCATCCTAATATTCAAATAATTGGATTCATCAGTTGTTTTATGATGTGAACTTTGTTCACCAAGTCACATGACCCCCCCCATTCTAGTAAAGTCCAGTGACCCACATACACTTGTATAGTAGTTTGCTTGCACAGACCCTTTCGGTGCGTGGTAGAATGCCTGATACAAGTTTGATATCCATGTAACCAGGCCCTGGCAGAAAAAGGGCTTGATAATTAAAAAAAGTTTGTTAGAGTAGAAAGTGTGTCTATTTTTGGACTCTGAAATTTATTAAGTATGTTGATTGACTTGATTCTTTCTTGATCTTCACAGTATAAACACACTTCAGTTTTGCAAAGGTCTGAAATAAAGGCTACTAATTACATCTTCCTCGTGTTGTGTTCTGGTTGACACAGCCCCTAATGTAGTCTAAATGAACAGACCCAAAGTTCACCTAATCCAACAAATGGATCTTGCAATTCACGTCCAGTAAAGTCACAACTTGCAGCTTCTTTATGTTTCAAAATCAGACCCCTTTTTAACAAATTAGAGGCCTGCAGCTATAAATCAACTGTTGGTATGTTTCAATCACCGATTTGGAAATAACGATGTGTAGTTGATATAATCAAACATATTTTATATACACGGTTTGCTTCCAAGTCTCTGAAGCATCAAAGATGTATGTTATTCAAGACTTCAATAAAGAATTAGTGAATATTTTATGTTGATTGAATTTATTATTTAGGCCTACCTATTTGCAATCTTTTGTCACCAAAGTCACATTAAAGAGCAGTGATTGTTGGATGCATAGGTGAGCAAGTACTGTACGAATGCAGTTAAAATACATTTTAAAAAATAAAAGTATAGCTTTTGCTAGGGTAGTAAATATTGAGATGCTAAATTACAACATTGTTGAGTACAGTGACTATCTACTAGGATCTACAAGTAAACAATGATTTTAGAATTTAAAAAATTTTACAGTACAATTCTCTCTTTTTTGTGTGGGGGGGGGGGTCCTGTTGGGGAAAAAAGTAGTTCTGTTGTTTGAGTCATATATTCAACAAGGGGGAGAGAAAAAGAAAACTGTTTTTGTACAAGCAACATATCTGGTCATTGAAGGAATAGGGAGAGCCGAGAAAGTGGAGGAAGTTTCATTTTCTGAGAATTGTCAAATATGGAGGTTGTTGTCATGTTGGGTTCATGTGGGAGGAAGCTTCTATGAGAGGGGCGAGCTGTGAGGGGAGAAGTTTGATGAAAGCAACCCAGTGCAGAGTGAAGTTTTTTTTCATTTTCTCTCCTGATTGAACCTAGCCAAAGAGACTATGCATTGGACTACTCACTTTAATGTAAATGTAGACATGATTTAATAAACATGTGCAAATGTACAAAATTGAAGGGAAAACAAAATATGGGTGCCTGAACACTATGGAATGACACTATTGAAACACATTGAAACTGAACTGAAATGCACTGTAGTCTATTACAAGCCTGTGAAATACATGTAGGTCCTAGTCCTGCTGTATCGTGTTAAACTTAATTTGAACTACAGGGGATGTACATTGTACATGTATTTGGGATAGGAATATTAAAGGTAATTTCAGAAGGTCAGCTACAAATTAATTAATTGACCTAAATTTAGAGGGAATGATTGATAGAAAAGGTGAAAAATAGAAGAGGTAAAGGAAGAGAGTGAGAGGAAGAGGGATATAGGGAGAGAAGTACATTAGAGATATACCGTCTTCACGCTGGTTTTAAAATTTTATCACGGTGCTGTTGCAAGATGGCGACGCCGCTAGAAACGCGCCATAAATGCATTCACAGTAGAAAAGTTATACCGGCACAGCCCCGGGATAAATTTCATGTATCATTTCATGTATCATGTATTTTTATGACCACCGTCAGGGTGCTACATAACTTTTTAGAAGCACTTGTCTGGTAGGGCAAGTTTTTAAAAAGTTGGAATATGCTTGCCCAAAAATCTATTTTACTTGCCCCAAAAATCATTGAAAAATAAATTTTTGTCTCACCTGCGAAGCAAAGTGAAACTATAGGCGCCGCTTTTCCGACGGCGACGGCGGGCGGCGCAGCGTCAACATCAAATCTTAACCTGAGGTTAAGTTTTTGAAATGACGTCATAACTTAGAAAGTATATGGACCTAGTTAATAAAACTCGGCCATAAGGTTAATCAAGTATTACTGAACATCCTATTAGAGTTTCATGTCACATGACCAAGGTCAAAGGTCATTTAGGGTCAATGAACTTTGGCCGAATTGGGGATATCTGTTGAATTCCCATCATAACTTTGAAAGTTTATGGATCTGATTCATGAAACTTGGACATAATAGTAATCAAGCATCACTGAAAATTTTGTGCAAATTTCAGGTCTCATGATTAAGGTCAAAGGTCATTTAGGGTCAATGAACTTTGGCCGAATCGGGGTATTTGTTGAATTGCCATCATAACTTTGAAAGTTTATTGGTCTAGTTCATGAAACTTGGACATTAGAGTAATCAAGTATCACTGAACATCCTGTGCGCATTTCAGGTCACATGACCAAGGTCAAAGGTCAATGAACTTTGGCCGAATTGGGTGTATCTGTTGAATTACCATCATAACTTTGAAAGTTTATGGATCTGATTCATGAAACTTGTACATAAGAGTAATCAAGTATCACTGAACATCATGTTCGAGTTTCAGGTCACATGATCAAGGTCAAAGGTCATGTAAGGTCAATGAACTTTGGCCATGTTGGGGTTTTTTGTTTAATAACCATCATATCTCTGTAAGTTTATTGGTCTAGTTCATAAAAAGTGGACATAAGAGTAACCATGTATCACTGAACATCTTGTGCGAGTAAGAGTAGTATTCAAAGTCAGCACTGCTGCTATATTGAACCGCGTGATGCAGGTGAGACGGCCAGAGGCATTCCACTTGTTACCTCTTCAAAAGAAAATTTTGTGGTTTTATAAACCATTGACCTTTTTTCTTTTTTTGACGTGAACTGACCTACTTTGTTATTGCATTTCTTTTTCCAAAGTGATTTTATCTTGCCTGCCATGATCAAAATTAGGGTCAATATTATATATATCGTCCCTAATTTTGGTCATTCTACTGTGAGAATTTTGCTTGCCCAATTCAGGCAAGTAGTTTTGGTCTTTCCTTCAAAACACTTGCCTGACTCTCACTTTTACTTGCCCCGGGCAATCGGGCGAGTGCTTATGTAGCACCCTGACTAACAATCGCGTGTAGGCTTGTGACCCTGAAAGTGACCTGATTCTTATCTTCGGAAAATGCTCGAGGGCGGCGAATCGAACCCATGTCCTTCAGATTGAAAGACGAGAATAATAACCATGAGACTACAATGCCCCCTCATTATAGTAAACATACCACAAGTGGTTCATTCTGGTGTTGTAGCGGTCTGCCTTTACACTGAAGGAACACCGCTGCAGTCGCGGGGCTGTCTATGGCTTGCCTCGTGATAGTTTGTTGCGGAGCTATAGCGAGGCAAGGTTATCCCGGGTAGTTCATTGCGGGTCCGAGAATTTACATTGAAGGCAAACCACTACGGTCTCTGGACAGTTCCAGGACTGTAGCAGTATTTGAGGCCAGTATGAAAACGGTGATAGGGAGTAAGTTCAAGAGAGGAGGAATGACAGAGTGGGAGAAAGAAAGAGAGAGAGAGGGGGGGGGTCCGTTATTTCTACCTGATGTTGTGTAGAATTGTAGATGTACACTAAAGCAAGATGCAAAATTGTTACAAGGATGGGATGAAGAATAAATAAAAAAGGCATGATGCCTGAAACAACTAAGTCATCACTATCTCATGTCTGTCCTGCCACATAAAAAAACGGAATGGCATATTGCAAGTACAAAGGAAGTAAATGCCTGTTATTGTAGGAAGTAATTGAAACGGGTGTAATTTACAGCCGTATCATTAACTCCTTTGTCCGACTAACCTTTGAGAGAAGGGCTTGAACCATCTGCTCTCATTGTACTGAAATCTACCGCACGTCAATGTCAGAAAAGTGAGATTTACTAAGTCATGGTCTGAATTTTTCATAGTTTTTTGTGTGATTTGCTTTACTAGATAATTTTTCTATTGATATCTATTTGGAAGGGAATATGTAGGCTACATTCAGGGGTGGAAATGGGCAGGGGCACATCTTCCCAAAGAAAAATTTGACAAGCAAAAAAAGAAAAAGGGTTTTAACCAAAAATTAAGGGGATTTCCTCAAATAAAGTCTTCACTTTCCAAAAAAGGAGAGGGGGCACACTTTTGTTTTAATGGTATTTTTACATTACAGATTTTAATTATGCCTAGCTCTCAAAGGGGGGGGGGGGCAACACGGGCAGACTGTGCCCCTGGATCCGCCAGTGGCTACATTTAATGTACATAGATTTCATCATCTTCTGAGCAAGTGTTTTTTGTTTGTACAAAATGTTACAAGCATGAGTTGGCTCTGAATGTGAGAGGTATTGTCATGTTGATTTTAAAAATGTGCCCAGTAACACCTTTTGTCATTTTCATTAGATTTGCAATAGGATGATACAACTACATGAACCGATACTCGCTTTTTCATTGTAAAATGAATTGAACCTATTTAAAGCCATACAAGTGACCATTTTGATTCTTTGATCCTTCTGCCGTTTTTATTTCGTAAAGTTATAGTTGAACAGAAAATTGAATTTTGTCTCCACTTTTCAGATAATGATCGTGTAGCCACTTGAGAGTTACTAATAAGTGAATTCATAAAGTTCTATCCTTAAACCCATAGACCCATATTCTGAAGTCAACTTAGACCATTGTCAAACTCTGTGCTAAAATTATGGAAAACCAAAAGTGTCAAAATTTTTATTAAGTTGTATGTTTCTTATATTTACTGTGCTCTTTCCTGATTCATCAATGGCGAAGACAATCATTTATTTATACTTCCTACACAATTATGAATGATTTGAGAGCCAAATAAGCTGAAATGTTATATCTCTACTGTTAGTGATTTACATGTATGTAACAATTGGCTGTCCATACTTAAACCACAACTTTAAACCCGAGTTCAGAATACAGGCCATACTATCTTTGTTTTTTGTTTCACTCTGTCTTTCTAGACTTAATTGCATACTACCATATTTGCTCAGCCGGGATTAACGCCTAAACCATGGACTGTCGCACAGATCATGAATAAAATTGATGATTTTTTTACACAGCGTGTAATTAATGTGGAATTTCGACTTTTGCGATTGGCTAATGCTTAGCCCCACTTTTTTCTAGCCCGGTTTGGTTTCAGACTGCATTTCTAAGCACCGCAATAAGCCGACAATCCTGCTTTTTGACAGGGCCAGTTAGTACCATACCGGTTATCATGCTAGTCCACTTTGGTAAAACATACATGTACCGGTAGTGTGAACCAAGGTGGGCTAAGCTTAAAGGGGTGGTCCAGGCTGAAAGTATTTATAGCTTAATAAATAGAGTAGAATTCACTGAGCAAAATGCCGAAAATTTCGTCAAAATGAATATTCATGACGACTGTTTTCACAAAATATTGCTAAACTTTAAACTTCAATAACTTTATAATTTGTTATCCAATTTTGATGAAATTTTCAGTGTTTTGCTCAGCGAGTTTTACTCTGTGTATTAAGTTATAAATATTTTCAGCCTGGACCACCCCTTTAACCCCAGGAAATTAGTAGGGCTGAGGCCCCCTTTATCCCCACCAGAGTAAAGGACAATTTCTGTAGTGTGAAAAGCATATACATTTAATGTTTTGTTTTATTGAATTACATAGCGATTAATGATAGTGCACTATTTATTGTACAATGGTTTTATCCTTAAATATTCCTTGCAAATTAAGTGCTGTCTCATTTAGTTTATTAGTTTTTAATTTGAAAAAAATAATTGAAGTTTAATTAATCATGTCATAGAAAGTGGAGGGGCAATAACCTTTTTGAAATGACTTTCTATGCTAAATCCCATTCTGACTCTGGGCATGCTTGATGGGAATTGATTTATTTCTCATTAATATACTATTCACATTGTGGAAATATTGAACACTGATAATTGTTTATCTCTGGCTGGTAGAACTGATTGCACTTGCAATTTTGGTATTTCATCTATGTAGTAATTTTTTTTTTTTTTTTACAACATACTGTTAAATGAATTTGTTACCTGCTATAATTTTGCATTCTTTACATGGTGTTGTGACTGTTGTCTTGCTGAGGTAGAGAAGAGGTGTTTGCTATAATTGAAATGGAAAGGTTTTTTTTTATTTTAATCCAACCAGTAAAGAGGAAAAGATAGTGTGGTCACAGTTTGTGAGTTGAATACTATGAGGGTTAGAAATCAATGAAGATCAATAAGCCGATTGTTCAAGAGGATTTTACAGTTCACTGACACGCTCACTTTGTTCAAAGCTTCATCAGGATGTGGGTGATTATATTCTGTGTTTGTTTCTCTTTATCTTTCTTCCCTTTTTCTTTGGTGTTGGGAGAAGGTCGTTCATAAAATATAATATTTAGTATTTCTTTCTGCTTTGTTTGGGAGCATGACCTGATGTAAGGGGCACATATCCAAATCAATTCTACCTTCTTAATTGTTTTAAACACTAAGTATTAAGTACTCCAAAGAGATTAACAAGCAAATATATACATATATGTATAACAAAACAAAACTATAATGTTGTCTACATCACAGTTGCATGAATGAGTGTCACAATCTTCACCATTCGATATGAATGAAGATACATCATATTCATCAGTTACTTATCAGGATGCCTAGGTTACATGTTGGAATTTCATGAATATTTTCAGGGAGCATTCTGTATCCAGTGTCTGCTATCATGTCAGAAATTGTGGGAAATGTGGAATATGTGTGTATAGCTGCAGTATAGACATGCAGCATGCATTATGCATGCCCAACTTTGATGTCAAGATTATCGTTGAGCTGGCTGCAAAATTTATAGTCTTCGGGCTGTCCGCATTTTAATGTAGAGGGCTGCATTCATACCGGATTGAATTTTTCCAATCTCTTTGCCAATTTTATTTTGAGCCTTTCACTCATTAAAGGTACTCAAACTTTTTAAAAGTCATACAGTTCTATCCTTCATTCTCCCTCTTGTTCCCTTTTTCATTCTTTTTATGTCTTCTCTTCCTTCTCATTTGTGTGCTATTATTGTTTTGTTTAAAAAAAAACACATGGCACTTTTATTTTTTCTAGGTGTATATCCCCAGCAATCAAATTTCCTTTTCAGTCCTGGATCTTGATATTACTTATCTTTATTGATATGGTAGTGAGTTATAGGTTTACACTGTTTAACCAAGCCAGAGACTTATAATAGGTATTAGGTCCTATTCCAAGACCTGATTGTGTGTGTTTAGTCCAATTTTAAGCTTATGATGTCATAAAAAGTGTCTAGCCAATAGCCAAGTCAGAATTTGCTAAGAATTCCTCGATTAGTCAGAGATAAATGACCTAAGCCATAGAAAGAGTGATCCTTCAACCATGGAGGCAGTACATTGTAGTGGAATGCGCTAGCAGGGGGATGGTCAGATGTGGTAAAAAAAAATGAAAGTGCTAATGGATTTCTTTTTGTTCCTAAAGGGAACCTCGGGTCATGGATAAGGTTGAAGTACAATTGCTGTGAGCTTTCAGATTCTTTCACAGGAAGAGTTTTATTATTATTTATTCGGCTGAAAAAAATTACATGTACAACACTTTTCAATAAACAATACAAGAGAAGAATACATGTAACCATTGGAATGACAGGGACTGAAAAAGTTAACTGGATTACTGTAGGATAAAGCCTCTCTATAGATACCTTTAAGTCAATATAAATATAAAAAAGGTAGGTGAAGTGTAGGGACCGAAAATATTTGTGTAGTCCCATACACACATTCGTGTGTAGAGTGTAGTACATGTGAATATCGGCAAACTAGTTTTATTACATTCTATTTCAGTCATTTTGATGATTCCAAAATCTTACAGAATGTACATATAGGTCCACATTAAATTATATTAGAGGGCCTATATGTTTGGAACAGTTTCATTCACAATTCAGTCTCATACGAGCAGAACATTTCTCCTGTTTTCATATTGAATTGAATATTGATCCATGAATGACCACCTATAGGGATTAGTTCCGTCCAGTCACCAATCAATTCTGGTGATAAATTGTTGATCAGGGACTGGACTAAGGGAGTGTCTGGACTGGTTGTTGCCCCTGCTAATTTAGTATTCAGGTTCACACGGGGGTCATGTTTGTGTGGTGTGAATGCTTCATACATGTATAATGGAAAGCAAGTGCGTGTCTGCACTGCACTTTAACCCAGCTAGTAATTAGAGTGGGAGAGCATGCTGTGCATGGTGCGAGAGCCCACGGCACTGGCCCGCTTTTTAGTCTCTCTTTTCAGCTCTCTTGCGCATACCATCTTCAAGTGCTGCTGCTTGCTATGCATGCCTTCTGGGGGTATTGTCCAGGGTTTTGCTCAAGATGGAAAGGAATAAAATGAGGTCAGGAAGATGGAAGTGTTTTTCCTCTAAAATATGTAAGTCTTTTTTGTTATGAAATTGTTTTGATTTAACATGTGAATTGAAAGAGGTGGTCAATGAGGACCTCAAAACCAAATCAATTCTAAACAAAAATCAGGATTTATAATTTAGGGTTTGCAAGTTCTTCTCTCTTTAGAACCCAATAGGCAGATAGGCCTATTTGCTGCTTGTTGGTACCCATCTTCATCGAAGGTCAAAAATGAGTTGTTCTTTTTTGTCTTGTAATCCATCAGATGTACTGATTTTATATCTTTTCAGTTCTTGTCTGGTCAAAGCTTCTCATAAAGGGGAAGTTCACCCTGACAAAAAGTTCATTGTAAAAATAGCAGAAAAAATAATAAAAATATTGCCGAAGGTTTGAGAAAAATTCATCAAATAATTAAAGTTATTAGAATTTCTATTATTTGATTTGTGACGTCATATGCGAGCAGCATTCCTACATAGCAAATGGTAAAAAAATAATCAAATGTCATTTTCTCAGAAAATTGAAAATGGTTTTCACTGTACCTTTTGTATATCAATAGACAAATCATTTCACATCCGATCATGAATAGAAAACAAAATTAAGTCATCAGGAACCATCAAAAATTTGAAATTCATGCATTTTATATTACATAACACATGGGGCAGCTGCTCGTTTATGACGTCACAAATCCAAAACTTTGAACTCTAATAACTTTCTTAGTCTTTAACGGATTTCCCTCAAACCTTCACCAATATTTTTTACTATTTTTTCTGCTATTTTTACAACAAAGTTTTCTTCAGGGTGAACTTCCCCTTTAAGTGTTTTGTTGTTGTTTTTAACTAAATAAGATTACAATGGTGATTGGTGATTTTTTTTTTTACCTGATTGCTAAGAAAGCATGAATGCTTGTAAACAAGCAACCAGAGGACCGACGGCTTAAGGTCCCCTCCGAAGGACCTGGTACTGAGGATTAATGCCTTACCAAAGGGCACTAGTGCACCAAGTGGGAATCGAACTCGGGTCACCGGAATACGAATCCCCCGCTCTACCGACTGAGCTATCGCGCCTTACAATGGTGGTTTACTTTTAGCAAGAAAATCTCTGTGATAGTGTTTAATCAAGGAGCTTCAAACTGCTTGATTTGACTACTTTATGGTATTAATTAAGAGGAGAGTAGAATACACTATACCATAATATAGCATTTTTTGAGTTTATTTTCTTTTAAGTTGCATTTTAATCCTATATCAGATATCAATATAGGCTCCACTCTAACACTTGTTACTGGTCCAAAACCTATTCCTGTTGGACCAGTAGATACCCAGATTTTCAACTTTTACTGGTCTGAACCTAAAATTTACTGGTCCCCCAAATAAATAAAAAGATTAACAATTATTATGCCATGGTTTATTGATTTTATCCCCCCCCCCAATACAAATAAACAGTACACACTGACAACATAATTCATGAGAGCAATTTCTCAATTTTGAAAGCCATTTTTATAATTTACATCGTGCGCTGATATATATATATATATATACTTTTGCCATGAATATATAGGCCTAATCATCCACATGTAGGCGTAGTGATGTCACTGATATGAACCAAAGCAATGCATGCATTGAGAAAAAAACCTAAACATAGGAAAGGGCTTTATGTACATGTACAGTAGGACCACCATTGGTGAGAGTAACAGTATTTCATAATGGTGTTTTTTGTGTGATACATGTAAAGGGGTTTGTATATATGAAATCAAGACCTCACCCTCCCCCCCCCAAAAAAAAAAAAAAATCACCAATGATTTCCAAAGGTGATCCCTTATTAGACCATGTTTTATTCTTACAAAACCGTATTGTAAAGGGATTAAAAAAGAAGGTTTTACGTGTGATATAATATATTTTTAATATGAGGTATTTGGTCTGAGAACCAAGACTAGAATGCCTGCAGTGTGCAGTGCTGGTGTATAGCTATCAGCCTATGCAAACCGATGACCTCCGTTGATGAGGTCACTGCAATATCGCTAAGGTGACAGGATACTGACCCCGCGACCCCTCTGAACTTTGGTCTCACTGCTCCTGGAGCAAGACAGTCATTCCTTAGTCTGAAAATGAGGTATCAAAATTCATGTTTTCTTGGATCGAACCCAGCGCGAGTAGGTTCACAAGCCGTAAGCTACTGTGCCATGTAGATTGGCCTCACTGACGATTTCTTGTGAACTCTTTGTCAGCTATGAAACTTGCTGAACTCAAAGAGTTTCTAAGATATTGCTTTAATAGGGAGATATCAGTAATCATCATTTTTATAGGTGTATTAAAATTTGTAGATCTACATGTATACATGTATTTATGGCAATGTCAATTTTAAAGATAATAAGTTGGGTTCGTTACCGTGCAATGCGACTGAACAGGGTATTATTCAGCAATTCAGCTTTATTGCATTTTTTAGCTCTGCAAAATGATGAAATCAATGAGGTTCAACAGTTTAAAAGTCATTATTAAAGTCACTAAAATTAGTATTGGAGAATACAAATCAATTTTGAAATGTGTCATTACTTTATTTACTTGTGGCATGCAATAGATGCTGTAGAAAGGAATTCTCTTTTCAACAATGGAAATTGGTGAATTTGAGCTTCAGCAGTGGAAATCAGTACAATTGAATGATATTGGAGACTAGACATTTGTAATCAAAATTCATAAAAATCATTCATGGCGATTTCTAACTTAGAAGGAAGTAAATGACTTTTGCTCATTTGTTGGCATTAGGTGGGCAGGAAAGTCTCCCCGATTGTCAAGATTCCCTGAAAATTAGAGGATTTTTTTGTGAAAAATTCTGATGTTTTCGATACGTGTGGGAATTTTGTGTTTCAGAAAGATTTGCATGGTTCTGTCAATTCTTTCAAAAAGATGAGTATAAGTGTTGGAACAACAACGTTAATTATACTTTTCAGCCGTGAAAAGGGATGCATTGCTTGAGAAAATCCAAGCAGTTGATAAATGAAGATCTGTTATGGTGCATATGTTTTTGTGATTTATATAAGATAATGTTTTTTTAAATCCAATATCAAGTTTAAAATCTGTATTGATTTTAGCTGTCACATGACACATGATTATGTTATTGATCAAATTAAAGCTCCTGAACTGATATCAAACTTTCTTGAAAGAAAGTGAATCGATTATCAACCTACTATAAACTGAATTTCATCTTTATATTTTCAATGTCAGATTTTTGTAACCATATACATGTATTTGCCCTTTTAGGGCTCTATAACGTAAAGAAATGGAATAAATATTTTGAAATCAGTTGTAACAGTTTTGTAGTTTATGCAAGGTTTGCTGTGGACGTACGTATGGACTTACATGTAAAATTGAAGTTAATTGGCATATTAAAGTGATGGATTTTCGGTAGATCGTACCTTTTATCATAATGTTACAAAACCAAGGTAAGGTGTACACTGTACATGTAGCAATCTCACACCCTTGCCAAATGTGTGTGAAACTATTCTTCGTTGAATGAAATCTTCTTTATTCATTCACCAAACATTTTGTGTTGAGGTTGAGGGCCATATGTATATTTGAAATATTCAAGGCATATGGCATTATTGATTTGACTTGAAAAATCTTGAGCTGCTAGGTCCCAGTCACCTGTGTCTGAGAGTTTTCAAAAGTGTAGCCAAGAAAAAAAATTACCTGAAAATCATTTCTGTTTCAGGAAAGTGAAATATTATAAAGTGACCATAAATGCCATCTTCATTTCATCCCATACCCTCGAAAATCTTCCAAGGAGATTTAATAGTAAGCGATGGTTTTACAGCAACAGATATATTGAAAGTTTCTGCATGAATTTGTCTTCTTCCTGGGTGTATTTTTTTTTCATCAGAACAGTGTTATTAAGCACAACATGTATCAAAGTTCAGTTTTTTTGTGAAATAAGACTTTATTATGTTTGCCTATGCTTTTAAATGTTCGTCTTTATAGGTGAATTTATTAAGGTTTACATCACACGCAAATATACAAGGCCTAGAAATCTATATGTATGTGTATTGCAATCAAAACATTTTTAAAGCAGATATTGCATCAAAAACTATTAAGAAGGTTTGATTTTATTGTTTCCAAGTTCCTCAATAAGATGTAGTCTAAAGCACATTTACACATTGTAGGCTGGTATTTTGTGCTTGAACTTGAAGATGGGAGTATCCATAATAGAGGGGTCTGACTAGTTCAGACTAGGTCTCTTCTGAGACTCACGAACGAAGCTCTCTCACACACTCACACACACACACACATTGACTGTAGATTCCCACCAATCTCGTGGACGACCTCCGCACTTGATACACCAACTCCCAACAGTCCTCAATCCAACTTTTTACCTCAAGATTTTTTTTTTATGACTGCTATGCAAGTGTATATACCACTCTCTCTCTCTCTCTCAAGCAGTTTCGAGCGTTATCCCATTGCGAAAGAGAGAGTAAGAGAGCATGAGAGAAGGGAGATCAAGAAGAAACAAAACAGAGAAATCCTGCGCAAACTATCGTTGAATCTCACACCAGTCTTGGTGACTTATCTTTTTAATTCTGCAGTCCATCCATCTGTCTGTCCAATGCTGTTAATCTGTACCCATTGATTGATAGTTTACTTCTCTGTTGATGATGATGAGTTCTTTGTAAACATTGCTAGAGCTCTAGGAAGAGAGGGAGTTCATTGTGTCACGGGGACATGAGGTAAGTAGCTGGATGGACTTTTTATCAGGTCGATCGCTCTGCCGTCTCCGTTTATTCGGTCTGTCCAGAGTCTTAGGCCAGACTAATGACATCTCATCTTGAGTGTTGGTCTGGTAATCCATGCATTACTCAGTGAGCCCTCACTTCCAAGTTTTTTGTTGTCGTTGGCTAACCGAAGGAAAGGACTGATTCGCACTGCTCTGTTTGTGTGTTAGAGGGAGAGTGAACTTGGTAATGGTATTGGGGGCCGCTCCATGGAAAGCTGTGTCATGGGTTAAGACAGATTATGTGAGTATACAAACTTTAGGTGTGCTTTACTGTGGATTCGGATTGCAAAGTGTTGTTCCACACTGAAAGTCTTCCAGATTACTTTAGGAATACTGTGTGTTTCCTCTTTTGTGATTGTATGTGTAAAATATCTTCAGAACAGAAGTTTCATTTTCAAATGTAATGTGAGGAGTAAGTGATGTACATGTACGTACTTGCACTACAGAGACTCTACTTTTTCAAAAGTTAGAGGAGTACATGTAGCAACTACATGCTTAAAACAGGCTTTTATGTATATCGGTTTTGTAATTATATTGCCTTCCTGACTAATATACATGTATTAACAAGGGGTTTAGAAACTGTTTCATACTAATATCTTGTTATTTATTCCAGCTTACATGTATCTTCATTCGGTGGTGAATTTTCTCTGTATAAATATTCTTTGCATAAAATGAGAGTTTACACCTCTTTTATAGTCACCCACAAGCAGAGTAAAATCACTCTTAGGCTTGGGGCAGTGTTGCCCCCGAAATGCTCAAAAGAACCCTGAAAACTAAAAAAAAAGAGTCATGGAAAATCCCCAATCATTGCACCTGCATGTATCCAATGTTGCAGCATTAGGAAGTATTATGTTGTGATAAGCCCCTGAAAAAAAAAAAATTCTGCTCACAAGCCTGTGAATAAAATTGCTTTTCCTAGATTTTAATACTGGCATGTCAAAGTTTTTTTATCAAAAGTGGTTATTATGCAGTAAACTGGAATGAACAAAAGTTGAGTTGTGAATTACAAAATGTATGTTCCATGGAATCTTAACTCAGAATTTGTTATAAGGGCTATTCCACGGTTACTCACGTTACATTTGGAGACACCTTTACTCATACTTGGAGCTGTAACTCCATTATTATTGATAGGAACTAAACATCTCCTTATCACAACAAAGTACACAGTCTGACTATCCTTCGTATAAAAACAAAACTTGGGAAATTCTATTATGCTCCTGGCAAATCTTTGGAATGTGTCGGTTACTCACGTTACATGATTTGGACATGCATAAAATGAAAAGTCAACATAAGTGAAAAGTCTCCTCATACAAGGCTTTTATGAAAGTTGATTATATCTATTTCAAAGAAGTATATTAGGGAGACAAACTTTGTATATAATTAAAAAAATAAAGAACACATGGTTTTTACTTGGGGTGCAGATAATATGGTTACTCACGTTACGGTTACTCACGTTACATTTTGTCCATGTATGGTTAACAACACACATGTCATTAAAAATTCAATAGTGTGTGTGAAATTCATTACTAGGAACATCTAAAAGAGATTTTATACCAAAAATTTGAACAATTGGAGCTTTATTAGGGAGTAGGAGGGAAAAGTATGATTTCGCTTACTAATTATGCATAAATTAGCATAATCGCTTAATACCAATTTGCATGAAATAAATTACTGTATAGTATTGTAGATTATGTCCAAGAGAACCTGCACACAAATTTTTGGCGTGATCGTGTGGCCAATGGCTGAGATCTCAAGGGGTCCTGGGAGCCCCCCCCCTTCCCCCACCCCCGGGCCATATCAACTCCCAAAATACCCCGCCCTACATAGGGTTACAGGTAAGGGCATTCAATGTGTTGTTCAAACACTCTTTAAAGTTTGGTTAATCAAAACCAAGTCTTACTAATGCACTCTCGCATTGTGAATACTTCTACTAATATTCAATTTTTTTGTGTGATTGTATGGCCACTGATATTTTGATGAACAAAGAGTCGCATCAAAGAGATGTACCCTCATTTTGCTTTTAATTAATCAAAAATAACTTCACAACTAACCATGAGACTTAAAACTTGACATCCCACAGAAAATGTTACCGAACTGAATCATTTTTACTGGTTACTCACATTACATGATGGTTACTCACGTTACAAAGTTACTCACGTTACAGTTTTTCTTCATCAATTTTATAAAAAAATTGTACTTTTTAATGATTTTGATAGTCATCACTGTGTCAAAGATTGTTTGAAGGAAGAGAATTTAAAATCCCAACAATTAACTGTGAAGAATTTTTCTCTCAGAAAACAAAGTCAGTTTTTTCGGTTACTCACGTTACATCACCTGAACAGGTTGCAATATTTTTTTGAATGAGTACTACAAATTTACTTGAAAAGCGGTTGTGTATTTTAAGTAATTTGACTCTTCTAAACTTCAGAAATATATAAAGTGGTATATTGTTGCAACAACAAAATGGTAATAAGGCATATTTCATTTTTCACTATTTTTCTTGTATTTTGGTACACAATGGAAGACACAACTTTTGACCATTTTTTTCGAAGTATACATATGAAAATAAACTTTTTATTTCTTGTTCCTGAAACTATCATGTATGAAGGACTTAAAGTATTAAAAAATTCAAGAAAATATTGAATTTGAATTTTTAAGCTCATGTCCACCAACCTGTGGAATTGCCCATAAAGTTTCTTTTATTGTGGTTACAATTGTCCTTGATTGATGGCAAATCTGTAGTTTGAATTATTAGATTAGGCAGAAAAGTTTTGGTACCGAATTATTTTGACCTCCTACATGTATGGGCTGTGTGCAATTTTAAATCCTAGAAACCTGTTTTTTTTAAACTACAGTACAGACTGTACTCTATAACTGTACTCAAGTCACTGATGTATCGAAGCAATATTAAACATCAACAGCAACCAAAATATAGATTGGAGTGTTTGTCTAATTTGTTGAACTTTTGAATGATTGGCTTAAAATTGAAAATGAAGCTGATGGTGATGCATAGAGCATAGCATGCTATTTTACCATTTATTTTAAAGAGCAGATTTCTTTCATATTTTATAATTGGAATTAAAGGGAAATGTTCTTAAACTTTACAAGCTCCAGGATGTAAGTGAAATATCTTTTAAGCAAAATATATACGTGTATGCTGACGAGTTATTCTGGGTGAAGTTTGGCTTCCTCATATCGATTGGGCTAATCTCTATAGATGAAAAAAAATTAAAGTGGGGTTTTCTTTCATGTTACACACTTACACTATTCAATATTGAACTGAGATGTACACCATTCCACCTGCTCCTGTTGTTATATTATTGGAATTATATTATTTCTTTAAAGAATAAGATTTGGATTACCCACAGGGCTTTGTAAAACAAATAATCCAGGTAGATTATGTCTGCACCTGTTTGATTGATTTCATGTATTGTTTGACAAATTCTAATGAATGATTGCTCTGTCAAAAAGAATAGAAAATGTATATTTTTTAAAGTTTTCTAATTGATGTTTTTTATTGATGGAAGGATGAAAGGTACATGATAAAAATAATAATGCACTTCTTGTATAGTGCATATCACATACCATAACGTCCATATGCGCTTCCAAAGGACTTGGATATTGATGGGCAAGTACATGTAGGACTAAATGTTTTGCAAACAATAACATTGAACAACATTGTCATTTTTTCAGGGTCATATACAATGTCAAAAAAGCTCAAGTACTGCCCCCCCCCCCTCCCCTCTTGGTCTTTTCAGAATAAAGACCCTTTCCCAGAAAAGAATTTAGAGTTTTCTTGAATGTTAAAGAACTTGTAGGCTCAGGTATTTCTTTACTCTGTCTGCCAACCCAAGATGCTGTCTATGGGCTTTGCAGTGCTATGGAGATGTTGGAATCAGACAGTCGTGCCTTCTCAATAAAACAAGATTGGAATATTCTTTAGTTTTATGATCATTGAGGCCAGCTCTGACAGGATTTATGTTGAAGTCTGTTTATCATGAATCATGGCTACTGTATGCTGTACATGAGAATCATGCATGTACAGTAACACTTTAAAGGGGAAGTTCACCCTGAAGAAAAGTTTCTTGTAAAAATAGCAGAAAAAATAATAAAAGAATATAGGTGAAAGTTTGAGGAAAATCCATTAAAGATTTAGAAAGTTATTAGAATTTTAATTTTGGGATTTGTGATGTCATAAACAAGCGAGCTGCCCCATATGTTATGTATTATACATAAATAATAATTATAATAATAATCTTATTAACCGCAAATTCGTAAATTGCCTTTAAGCAGTTAAGAAAAAGAAGATGTGAAGTATGAAGGAAATACATGTAGAAATAGAAATACTTTGCACAAGGAAATGTGTCAAAATTACAACTAGTTCTCACCTGATCATGAATAAAGAATGCCATCAAATTGGCCCATGAACACATGATATGATTTATTCAATATTTAAAAATATGAGTTTTAAGCATAACTTTGATTGTATTAAACACAGTTAATAGCATTGTGAATTTGCAGGGGGAAATTGTTCTAAAGAAATGAAGCTGCATATTAAAGCTTGTGTATAGTTTTGGTAAATCCACCAAAATGCACATATCACTATTCCAATTCATTGCTAGCTAATATGAATGGATATGCCATATAACAGTTATGATGTGGAGGATATGAAATGAAAATGTGTTTTACAGGATAAATTTTGCGATTTTACATGGAAATTTAACTTGATCGGGTCACCCGATCAAATTAAAATATCTGTGTGTTTTTGTCTTTCAATTAAATCCTATTCCAAATCATGGAATGGGCTGAAACTTTCAAGATATGTTCTTTGTCTGTAACTTTTGGATATCTAATCACTAAATTTGTAAGATAAGTGCTTGAATGCCCATTTTTTAAATTTAAAACAAGCATCGCCGAGAGAGGGCGCTATATATCCAAGATATGAATATTTGAAATTTTTCAGAGAAGTGCAGTTGGAAAAATATCTAACGGTCTCTACGCTTCAGTAAGACTGTCATATTAGATGATATTCGATTATCAATCACATTATTGACCCTTTACCAAAGCTATACACAGGCTTTAAAGAGAAAGAGCACTGACTCGCCTGACTGTATTGTTTGTGAGAGGTGTGAGATCGAGAAAGAAGAGATTGAGAAGCAGAACGTAGTTCTAACTAAATATTTTTTTTTAATGGTCTGTGATGACTTACTTTTGTTTTCTTTTTAGGAAGGGGTGATAAATGATTTGTCTATTCATATGTATGTACTGAAGGTACAGTAAAAAACATTTTCAATTTTTTGAGAAAATGACATTTCATCGATTTTTACCATTTGCTACTTATATATGTAGCAAAGCTGCTAGCATATGATGTTACAAATCCTATAATTAAAATTCTAATAGCTTTTTTATTCTTTGATGAATTTTTCTCAAATACCTTGGGCAATACTTTTTGTTATTTTTCTGCTATTTTACATTAAACTTTTTGTCGAGGTGAACTTCTCAATGTTTTTAAGGCACATGAATTTCTTATTAGTCTTAAAAGCATACTATATTTTGAGTCTGCTCCTACATGGAACTATACAAATGCGGATATTAATATCATCATTTATGATTATCATCTTTGTCATCATCATCATTATCATTCTTCATCATCATCATCATCATCTTCATGGACTAGACAGTAAGAGAATATTACTGGAAATACATGTAATTTGAAATCTTTTCCAGATGAATGTCAATTTAAAGAGAGAGAGGGGAAAAGAATTTCTTACCTCCCCCTCCCCCCGTGTGATTTCTGTTCCAGCTACATGTGTAAGTAGCACTCTCTCGCTGACACACACCCTTAACCTCCCCAACCATTCTCGCAGCTTGTAGCCATATCAAAAGTTTTGACAATAGCCCGGAGGGGGGGGGGGGGCACTTCCATTGACGAGTAGATACCATGCATGACCATGGTGTCTCGAAAAGCACCCTAAACACGTATTTTCCATATTCTGAAAATGCACCCCTTAACAAGTATTGGCGTGCGAAACCCTGCCTTAACGAGTATTGGAAACAAAACGATACTCTTGGCAAGTATTCCCTGAAATGAACCCCTAAACAAGTACAGCAATATTTTATTGTTATGTCACGAGCCGGGTCATGGGTCCGTCAGTGGTTGGTTTTACCTTTACACATCATTTTGGTTAAGTATGGCCCCACCTTCCACATCTTGCGCAAATCAGACTCTAAACGCATAGTGTTAGGGCAAAAAGGGCATCCTTTATAAAACATTTTAATTTTGTTTTATCATCCCCGCAAATTTGACATTCAGCTTTCCTAACCAAATACATTGTAGATAGCCTTTTTTCATTATTTTTGTGTTTTTGACAACCTTATCATGTTCTTGAAAAAGACATCCTTTTTACATTTTTTTTCAGTCGCGAATGGTATCCACTCGACAATGTAAATGGTCCCCCCTCCCCCGGGAAAATAGCAGCCGTGTTCGTCCCACAATGTAATTTCTGATGGCATGATATGACATAATGTCAATGAAAATTTTTACTATGCATGATATAAACCATATACATGTACATGTAGCATAAAATAAAACACAAAACGTCAAAGAAATTAGCATATTAAAACACAGCATATTAGATATGAATATCAATGATGATCATTGTGACGTACGCTTATTTCTGTGAGAAATTTTGCCTCTTTCCTATTTTAGAGGGAAATTAGTCACTTTTCGAGCTAAAAGGGGGTGTCCCCTTCTCACCCAAGCAAGCACACCCCCAAACACACACACCCATCTTCACCCTGATTCCATCCACCCTTCTTCTGTCTGGCTCCTAATCCTTGCCTGATTATTTCCTGGTATACCTCCGGAATCCATGATCACATGATCTGCCTCTAAACAAAGCCTCATGCCCTGTCCCACAGGGCATTCAACCTTCCATTCAAGTATACCATTTCATGTTCAAAAACTCCTTTCAACAGGTTTAAAGGTAAACCCATTCATCCAAGTTTAATGTTCAGAGTCTACCAGTATTAAGCACTTTTATATGTCTGTTCTGTCTTTTTATTATGTCGTGACAATAAAAATGTATATTTACAGGCCTACATGTATATGTACATGTAATAAAAATTTGTTTGTTGTTGTTTTTTTGAGGAAATAAAAAAATATATTATCAGCTTATATATACTTTGCTATCAAGAATATTAATGACACTTGTTATTTATCCTTCATTATGATTTCTACCTCTAAATATTGTATGCCTGTTACAGTAGTAATCTATTGATGTGGTTGATTGATTCTATGTTGAATCACTTAGTTGTTGTGGTGATCAAAATCCCTCAAAAATTTTGAGCTACAATTACTAAACTTTGTATGACCCTGTTCTATGAACTTTCTCTTCTATGAGGCCCGTTTCATACATTAGTCTAGAGTGCTCAAATTTCACACTATTTTTGCTGCAGCAAATTTTCTGGCCTTTTATTTTTATACTTTATGAAGTGTAAGATTTTTGTACTTAAAAGCGGAAAATCACCCCAACCAAAAAGTTCATGTGAATAAACGGAAGAAAAATCAAATGAAACTACATGTAGCATAATGGTAAAAATTTTCATCAAGACTGGGTGTGGAATATTTATAATGAAAGTTATATGCACAATAAAGTATTCTGAAATAAGAGAATCAATAATTTCACTCATTATTTCTTTTAAATTTTATAATATTAATCATACAATATTTCAATTTTTGCAGATTTGACAAAAAAACTAGACTTTAAAAAAATATCGCATTTAGGTTATAAAAATGTTACATATTGAGGGAACGAATTAAACTTTATTTCACATTATTGTAAGGAAATAAATATTTCATATTTCATAATAAACAAATCTTTACGGGGATGAAGGCTTGTTACAAGAACATGAGCTGAGGCACTTTCTTAGCACAGGGTCATGTGTGATAATCTTATTGTCCTACAGGCTATCTGCCTATTTTATATACCTTTTCACACATCAGAATATTCTCCCTTTCGGGTTTTTGAAAAATAATGATGTTTAGTCAATTCTTATTGACAAATAAGGAATGCTTGAAAATGTACTGTAAAATAATTTATTTCTTTACAAGTAGGGTAGTGGAAAATATTTATATTTTGGGGGGTAAAGTTTTATAGTATTATACCCCTTTCATAAACCTATCCTCCAATTAGCCGCCTAAGAGTAATGCGGATAATTCAATAAAAATTGCGTTCATAAACTCCGAAAATAATCAGCACTATTTTTACGAGCGCCCGTCCTGAAAAAGGAGGATAATCGTCATGGCAACCGCACACACCCCTCCGATGCGGTTGCGTTGGAAAAGGGTGACCTTGTGACCGCTCCATGGCAATTATCCGCATTACTTTCGAAATGCATTCATAAAGTCAAAATCTGGTCCTGATGCTGCTATTATGCGGATAATTGCAGCATCAAAATAATGCGGATAACTCTGGTCCTCCTCCGATTTTACGACCAAATTATGCTGCTATTAGCCGCATAATTGGGTTTATGAAAGGGGTATTAGACTACATCAAAATGTTGCACCCTGACCTGGCTTGAGGATCCAGGAACCTTGTTAGTCATTACAGTCTTTAACTGATGGCTGTAAAGGTATACTGACTTTTCTTAAAGCTAGAAATTTTGGCCCGTAAACTTGGAATGTTCATTTCTGTAGTAGTCATGCCTGTTGCTGCCGCTCGGCATAATTGCATATAAACGAACTTCCCGAGTTGGGTTAATTATTTCCTAGTGAAAACAAGATTGCAGTGTAATGGTCTGTTTACGTGAGCACTCTGCTGTAGCCTACATGTTTATTGTCAGTCATTGCAGCTCTCTCCATCTCTTGCTTCTTATTCTATTTCTCTATAATTTACATCTTATTGTCTAGAGTGTGTTTCACGAAGCATCTTATTTGCATGTTGGAAATGACAAATCTGCTCACAGCTAGTCAGGTTCAAACATTTTAATTGCTTAAAACAGTTTTCAGTGAAGTGATCTTCCAGTCTATTAAACTGAACTGACAAAGTAAGGAATGCATGGTTAGGGCATGTTCTTGCTATATTTTTTCACCTGAAAACCACAATCATAAAGAAACATTTTAAAATGCCATTTAGACTATTTAGACTTGAGAGGGTTCTTCATACAAATACCCTTTTTAGACAGGCTAAAATTTCCTTAACCCCGTACTATTGGTGGGGCTAAATGGCAATTTAGCCCCACCTATAGTACGGGGTTAAGCTTAGCCCACTTTCGTTTTACACAGCGTTTTTGCAAAGTGGGCTAACCCCACCTATAGTACGGGATTATTTGGCCCTGCAAAAAAGCAGGGTTATCCCACCAATTGCGGTGCTAAGAGCAATAGTACGGGGTTAAGATCGCATGTGTAAAACGAAAGTGGGCTAAGCGCTCCCATTCATGCCCCGCAACAGAGCCGGCCCTGTTGTCCAATCAGAGGTAAGTATAATGAATATTCATGAACAGCGATCACGGCGATGAAAAAAAAAGTGCGCCAGAAGTCAGCGATTTTGGATATGACCCGAATGACCCCTCAGTGCGCTCGTGAATATTCATGAGCTACCAATAGTCCGGGGTTAGCGAGTTTCGTGTGTAAAAAGCAAGCATTCCTTATCCGGGGTTAGCAAAAACAATTTGACATGTGTGAAAAGGAAAATAAATAGTACGGGGTTAAGGATAGTACGGGGTTAGCGATAGTCCGGGGTTAAGAAAATCCTGTGTAAAAAGCCTAAAAGTGATCTTTTGAGGAGTGATGATTCTTGCCGAATTCCGGCTCTTTTGTGTAGTATATTGACTGTTAACCTCCTGAAAAGGGTCAACTTTGGGCTGGCAAGGGGGGGGGGGCATATTTTCCTTTTTCATATGAGCATGTGCTGTGAAGTCTATATAACATACATGTATTAAGAGATGATCACTGCATTCACACTATTTTTGTACAGTCATGATTCAAGCCACATTTGCCCAAGAAAAGGTTGGTAAAAACCAAACACAGATTTAAACAGGACATAGGCCTATTCCTATTACATTTCTAATCTTCAAAGAATTGATGAATTTTGTTGTTGTCAGGCTTTGGATACTATAGCTATTGATCCCTCAAATAACGGGTACTTGATATATGGTTTGTTTCTTACACTTTCTGTATAATTTTTGTTGAGGTTTCATGAAAATTTCATAAGAGTGTTAAGCTGACTTTTCATGGATAGTTCTTAGAATTGTAATTGCAATTATGAAACAAGATATATGCTGTAGTTGTCTGATTGATAGATTTGAAATATAATGTTGAAAATGATGTTTAACCAAGCTTTTTGATACAAATCACAAGCCTGCTTGATCAAGGGAAGTCAAGTACCCTTAACAGTTTGTTTATTTAAAAAAGGATGACAAAGTTGTGTGATTGACCTGAAGTATCCCATCCAGGGCACTCAACTGCCCGGTTTCCCCTGTAACCTTACTCTCATGTTTTTAACTGATCTATTGGTATCATAGCCCCTTTCACATTATAAGTCTAAAAAGGTGTAGTTTGGTTTAATTTGCACCCTGTTCACACAAAAGAGCTCATCCAGATATTTCCATACTGTCATGTTTTAAATTCATTGGTATCATCATTGTGCCTCTTGCAGTTGACAGTCCATGCCCCGTTCACATTCAATAGCTCATTTGGATTAAACATTACCTTGATATGACATTTGGTGTATTTTTTTTCTGTGGACCTGCAGCATAGTGATACATGTCTGCATAATCCACCCTAGCATACATGTAGCCTATAGGAAGACCATTTTGCAAGAAAAGTGAGTATTATTAATTTTGTTTGGGGGGGAGGGTAAGTTTTCCCTGAATAGTAGCAATTATTCATTCAAGTTAGCCTTCTCATAAAGAAGACCCTTAAAAAACAGACCTAAAACAAGTCTTTTCAGCATCCTACACATAGGGCCTATGTTTTTACTTCAAATTTCACTATGTAAATATTTTACTGTAGTTATTTAAATCACTCTGATCAATCTTTGTGTAAAAGTTACATGTAAGAATCGATTATCATAGTGCAAATATCATCATGAATATGAACTCTCTTTTACTGCCGAAGAAAAAAAGAAATGAGGAAACATTGACCCCCAAAAGTTTGAATCATGTTCCTTGCGTAGAGTGCAACTGCTTGAAGAAAGTCATTTTATTTTCCTGATCACACTGTGAGCTGTGTGAGATAAAAACAGGAAAAGGAATGAAGCCATGTGAGATCAAAGACTCTCAGTTCACTCACCTTACCTCCAATCTAGAACAATTGATGTAAAAGGGAAAAAATCCCAGCAAAACATTTCCTTTACCTTACCTTTAGAATATTTCTCATATCTTGAGTCTTTAAACTTAAAGAACATACTGTAATTTGCTTGATTGTTGTAGAAATCTTTAGTTTAATGTCAGCAATCTGTAACGAAGTATAAATTGACTGTAAATATGAAATAAGCTCTTGAACATGGTCTTGATATATTAAATTGTTATAAAAATGGATTAAAGATATTCTTGTGTTGTCTGAATTCCATGAAAATCACCACCTCCTCTCGCCTCATTGAAATGCTAGATGTTTGATATTCTACTTTCGTTTTCTGGTGACGTTTTATTGAAATAATTTTAAGTGACCATATTAAAATGTTTGTCCATCCATTTTTCTAGTGAACTTCCTGAAATGTGTACATGAATCATACACATATAATTGCATGAATAGAAATCTCATAGGTTCAACAGATGATTGGCTCTTTTACCTACGCCAAGTCTTGGTGTTTATTTTACGTAGTTAAGACATTTCTTACCCAATTTCGCTTTCAAGAAACATATATTACTTGTCAGTACGCATTCTAGCTAATTAATAATGTAGTTCTGCCGTAATGGAACACTATCATAAATGTTAGAATTTTGAATTGGATGATGAAAATGATTTTACTGATACCATTTAATTTAAAGGGGAATGAAACCTTTGGAACAAATAGGCTTGTGTAGAAACAGAAAAATCAAAGAATAAGAATAAAGAAAGTTTGAGAAAAATCGGACGAATAGTGAAAAAGTTATAAGCATTTGAATATTGCAATCACTAATGCTATGGAGATCCTCACATTGGCAATTCGACGAGGATGTGTGATGTCACTGATGAACAACTTTCCCTTTGATGAACTATAAAATACCCTCAAAATGTCTCTTTTTGCTTTTTCTTATGATGATACAAACTCTTTATCCATGATGTATTCTTAAAAAATATGTATTACATGCCCTCATGTGGAAAGAACAGTATGATTTATGGATCGATGTGATAAAAGAGGCAATTCAAGTGAAATATATACTAAAGTAATGGGGAGAGTTATTCACAAGTGACATCACACATCTTCGTCGCATTGCCAATTTGCTATCTCCATAGCATTAGTGATCGCAATATTCAAATGCTCATAACTTTCTCATTATTTGTCCGAGTTTTCTCAAACTTTCGTTGATCTGTTTCTTTGATTTTTCTGTTTTCACACAAGCTATCTTGTTCCAATGGTTTCATTCTCCTTTAAAGATAGAAGTTTAGGTGCCCGTTGTCAAACTCACTAGAATTATGCAATACAGATCTGATTCACTGTATGTAAACATAACAGTGGACAGTTATAATAGGCTGCTGATCAGTTATGATTGACCAGTAGTCAGTTGTGATTGACCGCTGGTCACTGCTGATGGACCGTTATGACCAATGGTCTAGTTAGGGCATGGCAAGGAAGTGTTATTTTCGATAGCTCGTTAACAGTGTCAGGATGATTTGGTCATGAGATATGAGATTAGTATACACGCCCACCTTCTTTGAATCATACTTCATATGTATATACTAATAGTCTTGTATCTCAGACTCAACTCTCGGTGTGTTCATGCTAATATTTCAATGGAAGAATGAGCATTATGAAATGCGCATGATACATGGTTCAATACATACATGTATATATGCATGCAGATTAGAAATGGTAGGTGGATTTTCACAGGTTTTCTGCTATGTTTTTTACAGGATCAACTTTCTTGATTGGATCGAGAGATGAAGAGATTGAAAGAGTTCATACATGAGGTCTTGGATGATTGCAATCATTTTTATTGTGATAGAGTGTGTATGTCATAACAGCACATTTAGTAATGTTTCATTTATTGGCCCTATTAAAAGGAATGTTTGTCCCAAACGCAATTCCTTGTGATTTTATGCATTCTAGATTTGTGTTTAAGTGATTAAAATGAGACTTAACGCGACTGTGGTATACTCTATAATGCATTTCAGTTCGCTGATTTTGGTCCAGTATTGAACTTATTTCCCTTAATGACTTTCAGTGGAAGAAGTGTAAACACCCTAGAAATGAACTAACCTGCCAAAACTTCAGAAGAGACAACGATTTCACCTATTACTGTATCATGTTGGTATCCTGCCTGAGCTTGGCAACCACGTATTTATACTTCCTACTCTGACCAATCCGTTCAGGTTAAACTGCGGGCAGACTACTGTCTTCATTGTAGTGGGAAAACGTGGGCAAACATACGTTAATTGTAGGAAATGATGAAAGGATATGAGCAATTTTCTTTTAATTGTTTACTTGTTTGTATTTTTTCAGACTCCAAGTTCCCTGCTAATTGCATATGATTTTTTTTTACATTTTCAACAAGTGCATAGTACTAAACGCAGCAAATATCATTCCTGTCCAAGAATATCAAAGTGAACCCCCAGTTCGGATAATCGTTACTGCATGTAGGATTGGAGAGAATCTACCAAAATATTGATAAAGCGAACCAATGAATTGGCCTCTATTATACTGGGGTAAAAATGAATATTTCTAGTCTGAACAGAGGTTATTCTTTCTCAACTTTAGTTGTTGCTTGACTTTATTATAAAATCCAAATGAATTTAGACTCTGCTTCAGTGTATGACAGGTTTTTTTTTACATCTTGGGAGTGAATTATTATTTGCCCTGAGGCCTTTTTTAGCCTGCTGTAGAGGCTTCTTAACATCCAGAATTGATTCACCCTTTACACTTTAATTGTTCTTAATGTTGATTTCTTATTTCATTGGTTTTGTTGGTATTATTTGAAAAAAAAGAAAATATGTGATTAGGTGAAGTAAAATAAGAAAGTAGTTGATCGTCCACGCGTACATCAATTTTGGCTGCCGCATGAAATTTTTTGCTATTAACTATTTTCTAAAAAAAAAAAAATGTGTCGTCCGCACCCTCTTCCCTTTTTGATTGCAGCATCAATTTTCTGATATTGACTATTTTTATGGCTGCTTAAAGGGGAAGTTCACCCTGAAGAAAACTTTGTTGTAAAAATAGCAGAAAAAATAGTAAAAAATATTGGTGAAGGTTTGGAGAAAATCCGTTAAAGAGTAAGAAAGTTATTAGATTTCAAAGTTTTGGATTTGTGACGTCATAAACGAGCAGCTGCCCCCATGTGTTATGTAATATAAAATGCATGAAATTCAAATTTTGTATGGTTCCTGATGCCTTAATTTTGTTTTCTATTCATGATCGGGTGTGAAATGATTTGCCTATTGATATACAAAAGGTACAGTGAAAACCATTTTCAATTTTCTGAGAAAATGACATTTCTTTGATTTTTTACCATTCGCTATGTAGAAATGCTGCTCGCATATGACGTCACAAATCAAATAATTGAAATTCTAATAACTTTTTAATCACTTGATGAATTTTTCTCAAACCTTCGGCAATATTTTTTATTATTTCTTCTGCTATTTTTACTATAATCTTTTTGTCAGGGTGAACTTCCCTTTAATAGCGAAAAAATTTCACAAGATTACTCTGGGATCTCTCTCGCAACTTCACAAACAATTGCAAAGTCCGATATCGCCGTAATTGCAAGAAAGAAGAAAAAGTCTGATTTGGTTTTTTATTGGAATTTTGAAGATACCATCATAAATTAGCGAGGAAAAAAAGTTTGCAAACTCGGATAAGATCACAAATTTCTTCATTTTTAGTGCATTTTCGGGGACCCCGCTTACTGAATCTGAACTAATCCGTCGCGTGCTTTGGAAATATGGCGCAGATAAATCAATTTTAATGACATATTTTCAGCGGGGTTTTTTGGTGAGTGATAGCGTCTGTACTTAGATGTGTGTAATACGGTGATTGTCTGTGTGCTTGTGATTCTGTTGGGTGAACTGCATGTGAGCTAGGATGATGTGATTGACTGTGCTGGCGTGACATGTGAATTTGTGAAATGCATTGAATTTTCTGGCGAGTTTTCTAATGTCAGCAGGCAATGCATCGAATATTCAATGAGGGATTTATTATTCAATATCAATTTTAAAGATGAATGAAAATTGAACAGTATTAAACATTATGTAAATGAACAAGCAACTGGAAACTGTGATGCGAAACCATGCCCAGAGCTAAAAGAGATTGGCTCTGGAAAACTGAACATGACGCCATGGTAATAAAAATGACCCCCTATGCATTTTTTTTACCCTTATATATTAATATAAAATGTTTAAATTATTCACTTGACATGAATATTCTGTTCTACAACTATACAGTACCAGTATACATCAGTAATACATCAATATATTTTATCGCACAATACATTTTCCATAGATTTCCAATCAATCGTAGATATTTATACATATAATATATGTATATTTCTACTCATTTACTATCAATATTGAGCATACATCGATCACATAATTCAAGCTTGACATGGCCTGACAATCATTTGAATAAAAAATAGCAAAAAAAATAGTAAATAGTAAGGACCTCCCTCATCACTGATGTCAAAAATCGGGCCGAGAAAATGCCTCCTTGTTTTAAAAAAAAATAGTAAGATAGCAAATAACAAGGACCTCCCTCATCACCGTGCTCAAAAACCCCGGACGATCAACTACTTACTTTTTTTACTTGGCCTTCGGTCTGCAATAGTGGACCTTATGTACATGTACATGTAAAGTCAAATAATTGTGTATAAAAGTTGGAGTATTTTTTAACCAGATTATTTAAAGTGTTATTTACTTCAAAGTTGAATTTGCTTAATAAGTTTTAGGTGAACATATTTGTGTGGTCCCAAGTAATTTTATTTCATGGTGGATGCACTTAGTTATATTTCATAGTGTTCCAATTTATATTTCTTATTAAAAAGCTTTATATTTAATTTCAGCCCAAGTTACATGACTCACAATGTATCAGTGTATTTGTTTGGGATTGTAATCCATATTGCATCACTTTCGCAATTTTGATGGATCTTAATAAAATGGAATAGCCTTTTATGACCCCATCAAATGCTGCAGTTTTTGTTTGAGTGATGCTGATTACTAATAAACACATGGATATCTTCTTCACACTTGCTTGCCACCCTATATCATACTCAAACACATACACCGTCTTTGTGGAAATTATTCCAAACGGAATGGGCAAGGAGCAACACAGATGCATAGTACCCTACAAGCAGAAACCGAGCTTATACGATAGGAGGAAAAGAATTGGAGTAGTCGCATGTATTATTCATTGACCTGATAAAAGTTGTTCCCTCAGCCCGGGGTTATCTGGCGATATCTCCTGTCACTTCATCTGCATCATGCAGATTGGGAATCAAAGTCCTTTTTCGTTCCAGTCTATTCATCATTCAGGTGCTAATCAGCATCTAAGGGTGTGTTCAAACCATGTTATTAAGCTGGAATCACAAACATGAATTACAAATCAAAACGTGTACCAAACTTGGTTACGTGGGGAGAGGCTCCAACATTCAATAGCACTGTTTAATTCCTCTTTCAAGCCCGCCCACTGTTAATCACGATCAGGGCATTTGACTTGGAATGGATACAAAATATATCTTCATCTTTGAACTGGAAACGAGAAGTCATAGTTCATGTACAGTAGAATTGTGATAGAGAATGAGATCTCTTTGGCATCAGTCATACTTAATACTTTATAACATCTTTGGTTCTGCAGTCGCCTTTAGAAACGTGCCTTTTAAGCATTTCATGTGTGCGTTTTGAAAGACGCTTATGATCGACAAGAACAAATGTTCGTGAACAATTGTTCGTATGAAGCCGTAGTTTGAACTAAATACCTTTCAAAAAAGGGTTTCTAGGGTTGATTGCATGAGGTTGAGTGAACATAGCCTAATATGCAATTCAAACTCTGCCTTTGTCTTTACCCTACTTGGTGTTTTTGCCCTCTAACCCCCATCTCTTATCATCTCAACTCTTGAATTATGGAAACACTGCCACACAAAAGGAGATCAATCTATCCTTCATTGTATCTCATTATTTCTGCTTTTTAATTCAAATACATAAAAAGGAGGTGTTAAGTTATGCTTTCTAAGCTGCATCGTAACATCAATATCTGATGTATAATCCATATCATCTTTTTTGTTTGAACAGGTGGAAAGTCAAACACCGTATCTCTAGAATTATGCCATTTTGTTTATCAAATATTATAGGGTATCATTACAGATTGTACATTTGATAAGATGTGTAAAAAAGTTTGTTAGGTTTCTTGTGCGTACATTCAAGTTTGACCTTTTTATGAATGTTTTTTTTCCACCATTCGTCACGGCAAGGTGACTTTGTTGTGATGGTCGTTAAACTTTTGAGAAGCTTCGGATCAAGGGGAAGGACAGAGGGGGGTGATAATCAAGAATGATTTGTACAAATTGCATGAAACCGTTATATTAAATTTGTTGAATGATGATATACATGAGATATATTTACGTTTTACATACCAATTTACCATCTGTGAGACAATTAACCTTTGCTCTGAAAACACCATCCATATATGATTAGGGCCTATATCTTTGCTGAAATCTTGCATTCAGTAGGCCTATAATTTATGAAATGTATCCAAAAGAATATAAAGCAGATTTCTTTTTTTTTTCATTGTGTATTTCTTGATGAGAAAATGTTGCATTGTCAATTTGTAGGTGAATTTTTCTGTACATGTTCCTGCATTGTAAACAATTCCTGAATTGAAAAAAAAATACTGTACATGTACATGCTGCTAAATCTATTTAGGTATAGCGGTATCACTCAGTTTTTCATTGTGTGTAGTATTTCAAGAGGGAAATTGAAGGCCTGAAATCTAAGTATATTGGCCTGGGTTTGCTCTCGCTGTGAAGGAGATGCTTGATGATTATATTGACCCTTTTTCCTGGATGACTTCATTTATTGACCTCCTAACCTCACAAGGCACAGACAAGTGGTTGTTGGATTTATTGAGCCACTTGGTATAGTACCAGTTGGTCTAATTTTCAGATTATACGCTGGCTGGATCCATTTCGTCCAAGTCACATTTTTTATGAAATTTGGTCTAATTGTACCCCTTTGATATATCACATTGGCCTATTTGTTTATTTATCCGATTGTCAACCTGCCATTTCATTCATCATATTTTCATACAATGGATTCGTCATTTGGTGTATTGAAAAATACCGGATCTGTTTTATAGACTTGATCTACATGTACAATGATCTTGCAAAACCTTCACTGCAGAGAAGGTACACGCTCGCCTGATTGGTTCAAAACGAGACTGGCTTGTAGTCTAGTCATGCCTACAGACTGCTCTACTTTTCTTCATACATGAAGCAACATCAAAATATGAATAATCCTAATTTCTCAATCTGACAAAAATCTTAGTCAATCTGTCACTTTATCAAAGGTCAAGTCCACCCCAGAAAAATGTTGATTTTAATATATGGAGAAAAATCAACTTGCAGAATGCTGAAAATTTCATCAAAATCGGATGTAAAATGAGAAAGTTATGACATTTAAAGTTTCGCTTACTTTTCACATAGTAGTGAAATGCATAACTCAGTAACATGTAAATGAGATAGTCGAAGTCTCTCACTCACTCTTTCTTTTGTCTTTTATTGTCTGAATTATACAATATTTCAATTTTTACAGATTTGACAATAAGGACCAACTTGACTGAACCATATAGTATTAAAAAATGCTAATTCCACATGGTGAGGGAGGAATTAATCGTTTCACTTGACGATGAGGAGGAAATTAGAATATTTCATATAGTAAAATACAGAAGAAATATTGAGTGGATGATGTCATCAGTCTCACTTACATACCAACCAGGATGTTCATATAACTGTTTTGTGAAATTAAGTGAAAATTTAAATGTCATAACTTTATTATTTTACATCCGAATTTGATGAAATTTTCATTGTCATGCTTGTTGGATTTTTCTCTTTTTATTCAAATCAACTTTTTGTTGGGGTGGAATTGTCCTTTAAATTTCCATTATCCAAGCTGTAAAAATGAGTCTGAAGAATCTTTCATTAGCTTCTTTTGCATTTTAAAGAGACTCCAGTTATTGGTATTGATTCCTGGACCCTATGAACTGATTTCTAAGGTCAGGCGTGCAGCTTTCTTCGTCACTTGATAGCCATAGAAAACAAATATGTTAGCCTTGCTCTCTTAAGAATTTCTCCTGGTATCTGACTGATTTCTTTCTGTGAAAAGTAACCATAATCAGGTCTTGTGTTTTAGTATGAAAAACTTGATTTGATGTGATTCTGTGATCCATATAGACTTTCTACTGCTGTTCAATAATTTCAGGTATAGACCTGTATCTCCTGTACGTGTGCAATGTTTCTGTTTCTGTTTGTGGTAATTCCCGTAGGAACTTGGCAGGACAGCATTTTGCTGGTAAATGCCAAGCTGGTATATAACCAATTACCTTGGAAACATTTTACGTCTAGGTTAATCAGTCATAGTGGCTGACAGTAATAGACGACAGATATCACTCTTGGGCCTTTTTATCAAAGTGGAGACAATGACAGAGTTGGGATTCGAACCAATGCTCTAACCACTGGACCACACGACCCGTATGTAGATCCATGGTAGGCCTAAATGTTGGTAGACTGACTCATGATTGATTTTATTCAACTAGTAGAATATCAGTAGAACCAACTCAAGTTGGTGAAAGAAGGGTGTGTTCAATGTTGATTTTCCAAATTTAAACAGCATCATGAATTATGATTGAAAACGTGACTACAAAATTGCGGATATATTGCTAATCAAAGGGCCTTTACAATGTCCCCCATTCCCGGTCATAAAATTAAACGTCTTTCAGATCACGACTGAAAGGAAAATTTATATGCAACAAAAGGTATGTTTGGAAATGCGACCAGCTCAGATTTTACAACTTTCAGCTTCGCGGATGCTACAGAATGCAACATCGAACATGAGTTTTGAAATGTTTTTATAATTTCTCTTGCAGTTGAAGCCTACATTTTTATAAATGCTGGAAGTGAACTTTCTTATGATGGGTCAAACTGTGCAGTAAGCTGCATTAAAGAGAGCGGGAAATTTAAAGATGATCAATGTTTAATCAGCTTTATATTTTGACTTTTCACCATTGAACATTGTTCTTATTTACGTGTTCAATCATTGCAGTTTAAATTTGAAAATCAACATTAATTTTCAAATTTCCTTTAAGGGGACCACTGTTCAGTCATTCAAAGATCTTATGCCATCTTTTCAGTCCAGGCATCCTGAAATTCTCTGAATTACTCTGTAGTGACTATACCAACAACAGTCATAAAATAGAAAATGTTTGAATTTCTCTGCACTTTTATCTGCAGTAACTAGAAGAGTGTACATGTAATTATAGCTAAATAACAGTAACCGACTCAATTCATCGAAACTTTCTGGGAAGACAAAGGAATCGATCTAAACTCTACGTACATGTTAATGTATTTTGCAGGTATCTGGGGAAAACACAAGCACCACTTTGATTTCTTGAGGTTTTATGAAAAAGTAAAGTATTTTAGAGGTTCTATACCAGTGATAAAAATGCAGTTTTCCTCTGGAGCTATAGACGGGAGGGGGGGGGGGAGACATAGAGAGATCGCGTGCAACATAGTGCGGCCCCTGGATGTAGTGTGTCTGAAAATAGACATTTGAAAAGTGACACTGTATTAATTTAGTTTCAGGATGCAATCAGTATATTTTTGATGGCTTAAGGTACCGTTAAAGACAAAATACATATTTAGTGAAAATAATAGAGCCATACCTTTGCTGACTATATAGATGTGCCCATGAAATAGGCAGTCAATCGTTCCTGAATATTGTTCAGCACCCTGAGTTGAAGGGCCTGCAGATGATAAATCCAAGAAGGATCTTTGTAATGTTTGTATATATTGTCACATGATAGATCTATAGACTGATCGTCATATGTGAATGATTTTCAACACCAAAGTAATTTTCACCTTTGAGGTGAAAAAACTCATACCTTTTCAAAAAACCAAATCTAGGAGAGTAGAAAAAGATGCTTGTCATAACATCTTAAGAAATTGTTTTTCCTTTGAAGTAGTGGCAGCAATTAAAAAAGAAATGCTCTAGGATTTGAAAAAAAATTGATGGACTATCTAGTCCTAAAGCAAACTTGATTTTCTTCAATATGAGACAACAATAGAAGAATAAAAAAAGAATTGTAATCATCACGAAACAAAGTGATTTTTTTTTATGAGCTGCGGTAGCAACCTGAGTGACTTGCCCGCACTGTTGGATGTTGTGTCAAAATTTCTTGGGCAGATCCTAAATAAATGGAAATGCAGCTGAACTCATACCTTTAACATCAGTAAAAATGTTGCGTGCACTTTTTCTCTTGGAGTGGTTATGCGATGTGAAACTGATACGAGGAAAAGAACCCTTCTACATTTCACATGCCCTTCTCCTCACCGGGTCAATAGCCGCAAATTTTTGAAGTCTGAATAGAAAGAAATGGTTTAAAAACCTTTGTACCAGCAACATTTCTATTTGACTCACATTGACACCATCTAACACACGGGAAATATGATAGCGTTTCTCTGCAAGAGCCTTTTATCTCTTCTTGAAAACTATATGGCAATTTTATGAATGTAGTAAACATCGTAGTATTGTTTATACGATCTCTGACACAGAAGAAATGGGTTGGTTACACATGGCTCGTACTTATGGCACTTTGGGCATCTTAGATTTGTGAAGGTAGGTTGTAAAAAGTAGAAATGGGTTAATTTCTCTTGATTATTAGAAAGAAAGGAACATGATTACCAATTGGCAAGGCATTTTAGTAACAAATGTTGAAGATCATTTCTCAATAACATCATCCAGCTAATGTCTTCTCGTTTCTCTCTTTCTGTCGTAGGATCCTGTCTCGCAAACAAGGGAGTGTGAGTGAAGCCAGGGCTCAAGCTCCAATGGGGAAGTTCATACAGCTCTCTGAGGGTGTTTTCACAAGATGGAAGAACTGCATGGCAGTGTTGTCCTTAGAGTCTGATTCAGAGATGGCTGAATTTCTCCTTAACAGGTAAAGATTTTTTAAACCCAGTTCATAGGAACTTTGTGATACTTTTATGATGCAATTTATCGTAGGCCTACTCAATATTTGAATAAAGAGAATTTGAACATTGGCATGCTTTCAGCTAGTAATATTTGGAACAGTTCTAGAACTTCTGGGGACAGTGATTTTCTGATTATAAATATATCAAAATGGAAACCGAATCCCTTTTGGTTCTTTTGATGTGAAAATTCATTGTATTTACTTTCGGGAAACCAAAATATATATTTTTTTGCTTTGTAGATTTTCTATGACAAAACAGAATTTCTTATTTAGATCAAGTTTGAAATGGAAATCACTATCTGTGCAAGGCGTGCAGTTCATCTGCAAGAGATTTCTATCAAAATTGATTAATTTTTATTCTTCAATTTGCATGGTTGAAAATATATGGCCACTCAAGAATTTCTACTAGGAATTTGAATTTGCCTTTGGTATGCATCCTGTCTTTTTCATATAGATAGAAAGTAGCAAATGCTGAAGAATGCCTTGCTAAATGGTACAAGTGACACTGTGTGGTTTGAACCTTGTGCCTTACAATTCACAGTCCAATGACTTTTTGTTGCAGGGATTTAAAACCTGTGTCATGTCAGGCTTGATATGAAAGTACATGCACTTGTGCTGTGTACCTCTTAAACTTTTAGTCCCAGTTCAGGATGTTGTATGATCAATTACTAAAGTTCAGATAAGAAATTTCCTATGTACGTGTATGTGTGTTTACAGCAGTTGCATCGTGATCCCAGTTTGCTTGTCTTCTACTATGTGTCTGTCTCTGTCCCTTTGCCGATTTGTCTCAATCCTTTTGTCGATCTGTCTTCATCCTTTTTTCCATCGGCCTCCCTCCATGGTTATCATGACAATTTAACTTTATAACTACATGTATCTTGGGGATTCAGGCATTTTTCAATTTCAGATACATGCAGGCAGTTAGGCACCATTTTGTTCTTGTTTTATCACAAACATTGTGCCACAACTGTGGACAGATCCCTGATTTGTTCTTTAAGTCAGTTAAATGTGTTTTGCTAGTTATTACATTAGGCCCTATTTGTACATATATCACCACATAAAGTAGGATAAAGGACACAGTATTATACCATGGAGCTACTACCATTAGGTCGTATCATTAGCAGTCCTGAGGAGGTAGGTGTGCTGTAGTACGACTGTGAATGGAGCGACAAGTCGTCAGTAATATCTGTAGCTGAGAGCCAGACCATGGTTCCTGTGTCAAGAGATTTGGTTGAGAGGGACAGAGAACTGTATGTTCATGAATATTATTGTGAGAGAGAGAGAGAGAAAAAAAAGAGGAGATAGAAAGAGTGAGAGAGAGAAAAGAGAAGAGAAAGAAAGAACAGAGAAAGAGTGAGAGAAAGACAGACAAAGGAGACCCAGAGATGATGGGGGGGGGGGGGGGCTCTGGGGATAGTAAGATTTGATGCAAACATAATTTATTTATTTATTTGTTAAGTTTGTTTTGGGGGTGACTCTTTCACTGTGATTATAATTTAAGTCATTGCTTTCTGTGATGTTCACTGTTACCTGCAGATAAAAATCCTTTTCTCACTATTCAGAACCCCCCCCCCTGAAAAAAAAGTATTTTACCCTATATCATTTTGTAAAAATGTATATAACCCATGACTTGCAAATTAGTTGGAATAAAACACTTTTATTTGTATTTCCTGTCAATTTCTATCCCGCTCTCCCTGAAGACTCATTCATGTCATGCCAGTAAGCATCAAACAAGAACTACTAATAAATATCTTTCTGATTTATTGGATTTTCTTCGGTCAACTTCCATTTCCTCAATGTTCTGCCTTGCATGTGGAACTTGACTATTAAACCGATATCACATTTACTTGATGGCCAATCATGGTACTTGACATTGGCGATCATTTGTTTGGGGAAAACATGTGAAAAGGAAGTGTTTCTTTTCCAAGGTTTGAGTCATTGTTTATGTGGTTCCTCATGGAGACATGGGGAAAGAAGGGGCAAGGAAACGCTTGTGATTGTAAAGGCAAGGAGTGGTGAAGGAGGAGAAGAAGTATAGAGAGAAGTACATGTATACAAAACATTACTTGTGGATATGAACTCTTTCATGTCAAGGTGAGTGAATGTCATTGCATATACATGTATGTAGAGCTATTCGAACATTTAAATGTAAATTCATTAAAAATCATAACATGTATTTTTCTGTAATTATTCCACATTTGGCCATGCATCACTGAACGCATTTACATGATGCTTCACCAGCTCGCAGGGCAGACCCGCTTTGTGGAGTGCAGACTCAGCCTGTGGATTCAGAATATTCAGCGTCGCTTTAACACACTGCCTCAGCTCGGGGATCAGACTCGGCTTGCTGAACAAAAACACAGATCAGTGGATAAAATATCGCCATCACCCACAATGCTCTGAGA
The DNA here is from genome assembly GCF_018143015.1 of Lytechinus variegatus. NCBI lineage: Eukaryota > Metazoa > Echinodermata > Echinoidea > Temnopleuroida > Toxopneustidae > Lytechinus > Lytechinus variegatus. The sequence goes on along the minus strand of NC_054740.1, from coordinate 78,641,428 downwards.
GCCAGATTACGCGCAGCCACAAATTGAAATTGAACTGGAAATAAAGCAGGTAGCCTATTATCTGTTTCATCTATTTTTTTGCAACATTCTTGGAATATTATGTAGAAAAGTCAATGACAATCTATCATTACTCACGCAGCTCACATTAATGGATTAGATTTACTATTTTTGGCGGAGCATAAAAGGCGAGTCAGCTCTGGCTAGCAGAGCAAGGTATATGCGTTTTGCACGCAGAAAAAAATAGGCAAGTCAGTCTCGCCTCGCAGGTTTAATAGATCCAGTAGCCGCGGTAGTGTGTAAACACTGTGATTATGGTGCACCGAGAAGTATAATTTGCAGTTAGTAATTCATAGCTTACCACGTTTCAGTCGTGAGGACACTTAAAATAAACCAGTCTGAAAGAGAGAACACTATTATTGTAACACATGCATGAATCAGGTCCAATTTTCATGTATATGATTATGAAGCTCTGTTTGTACTGCTCAACAATTTACATTTGATTGTTCAAAGAATTTTCGCTTGGACATGGTGCTGCTAATTTTGTTATTCTGTGGTGTATGCCTGGTGTTCCTAAAAACAACAGTAAAATCATCTGGACTACATATGTATACTTTGGCATTGCCATTTACTTATTCAAATTTTGTGACTTTGTGCGGACCAGGTCCAGACCTATACCTGGTCCAGACCAATAATTTACTGAAAGGATTTTAAATATGAAGCTTTGTATGGGAGGTTCAATGTTTATTATGCAGATATATGGAATAATACATGTATGTCACTAAAAAACAATTCTATGATGACCTCCAAGGTAAGAAGTTAAATTTACTATATATGTACAATATTTCTAAGGACAATTTTTTTTGTTGAGTAAATATCAAGAAAGAGGCACAAGAGTTGTTAGGAAACTTTGGATTTAAATAGTGATTACAGCTGGACCTAGATTTTGTTATGTTAACCTTTGATAGAGAATGCACTGCATCTTGAATGCAAGTGGAAAGTGAAGAAAGTAACCTCCTCTGGCCAGCGGTTCTGGCAAACGTTTTTTTTTATGTGTTCAGCCTTTTCTTTGCTGCCCTTTTGAAATGTCAAATGTAAAGAAAGGGAATTGATGGAAACGTATTGAGGTTTGTTTCACAGGTTTTTTCTTCCTCTTACTACCCATCATTCCACCCACTTTGGCATGATAAACTACCAGACAGTCAGTTCACACTTAGAAATATCAGATATCTGGGTTAAACTGCTTTCGCAAGTTCAATTGATCAAGTTTATGATATAGCTGTTTGCCCACATGGTGACATTTTATATTGCACTAATTATGTAATGAGGATAATTGCTTCTTTGCTAGACTCTTTATTTTGCTTTTAGTTGGTCTGTTTGTTTTATCTTTTAATCATGAATTATTAGTTGATAGCCACTTTGCCACTGTTCTTACTCAAAAATCCTCAAAACTACACAACATGTACAAAGAAGTCAGCATGTACATACATGTATGGTACAATATATGGCTAAATGATGCCTAATTTTTTTCTTTCCTGAAAAATTAGATAAGACGTATACTTTGGATAAATTATGAAAAATCGCTTTCACCTAGTTGCCTATTCAAAAGGTGTACTTTTTAATTATTCCTCTGAAGTTGCAGCAGCTGTTTCCAGTGCTTGATGCATCCAAGGAAATTAATCCTGCTGGATATTCTCCTCACCTGGGTTTAGTGTAACACAAAGTGAATCAATTTCTTGCTGAAGGAAAACATGCCTTTGCTGGGATGCCCCTTGTGGTGGGGGGAGGGTACATGTAGGTGAAATGGACATCCATCCATGCTTATGAACCCGCCGTCATTACTTCTGTATGTGGCATGAATGATACTTTGCTTTATCAATGTCACATTTAATAGGATCTAGAGAAAGTACTTGTTGATGTATGATAATTAATGGGCAGGGCAGAAAATAGGAACATGGTTGTCCGTCCATAGTTTTTACTTGCAATTTTGGAGTGATTTTCACTTACTATTGAATCTGTCTCAGCCCAGCCAGTCGCAAGGAATTCCGTTCTTGATAACAGATGTCAATGAAAATTTCCATTTCATTTGTGATATTGCTGGAGAAGCTGTTTCTTGTCTGAGTGTAGCTATGGCAACATGAGTATGTGTGTGTGGGTTGAGGCTACATGTTTCTACTTTATAGTCTATTTTTTGTTGTTTTTTTGTTCTATATTCTTGCACATTTCACTGGTGAAACATGCCCACACACAATTCCACATATTCAAGTTTTTGCAATGTCATGCCCCTCTCATAAGAGTATTCTCCTCGACCGCATCCCCTACTATTTTCCTCTTCCTGAATCTGAATGGGAAAGATAAGGTATTATTTCAATTCCTGCTCTCTGACTTTGATTTGATAAGATAATGCATTCATGCGTTGTGACTCACGTGTGTGTATTTAGTTGAATCCTGTGCTTCTTCGGTGGCATTTGATGATATTTAGCAATAAGTTTTTCTTTAAATTAAAAAAAATGAGTGTTTTGAATTAATCATTCCCTTGTTATTTTTTCCCTCGAAAATGTTTTGTAAATGGAATTGTAGGCACATTTGCTTATAAGATTTGATACAAATTTTGGAACAATTTTATATTTTTTGTGGAGGAACTAATTTTAATGTGGTTCTGTTCTATCATTACCAGGTGATCATTACCTGATATACTGAACTCAAGGTTATTTTGGACATACATGTATTATGGATTAGATCTACGTGAGATATACATTTCTTCAGCAGGGAAAAAGACACTGGAGCTTGGTGATCTCGCCCCTGAAATGTTCAAAATAGCCCTGGAAAAAGAAATCCCCATCAACTACAATGTTGAAGCCTAAAATCTAAATCAAATCTTGCATATTTATGCAGTAGTCTTTGAACAGCAGCCCTAAAAAATTCAAAAAAGATAATTTTTTGCCCGCTATTCAGTAATATGATTATGATAAAAGAAGTCTTCAAAATTAAAATACTATTCAAGTTAAATTAAATGATTACAAATAAGTTTGATTATGAACCACCTTGTAAGAAATATAGACGGTAGACATTTGGTTCAAAGACTTATGAATGCAGTACTATAGGCTCCTTTATTTAGCTTGTAATTTAATACTGTGTTATTTGATATTGTGATTTCAGTCATCCAGTTTTAGTCTGAGAGTTTCATTAATACCATGTTAATACACTAGAGTCCGCAACAAGTGTGTTGATGGTTACTCATGGCTTCTCCATCCCATTTGGTATGGACCCTATTACGGAGTTCCAGCTCTATGCCCTCCACATGTCCAATTGAGAGTATTGTCAGCAGTGACCACAAAATGAACCCCAAACTTGCCTCCTTGCGCCCATTGTTCAACCGAGCTGAACCCAATCCGTTGACTGCCTTCCGAAGGCAGTCGTGCCTCTTCGCCAGCGTCACTGTAGAAATGAGGCTGTTGATGTGTACCAGAAATTGTGGCACATTTCCTGCTGATATTTAGGTCTTTATTATGTAGGTTCATTCCCTTCCTTGTCAAATGAATAAATATAGGTCAGTGAATCTCAGAAGGGCTGGAAGCGATGAGTAGAATTGGTGATACATTTCTGTCATTTGGATTTAGTTGTCTAATCAACTCCACAAGAACAAGCATATTTTGTTCATAACAGACATTACGCAGTCCATTCAAATTGCCAAAAGACTACTTGGGTTTCAACAAATGGATTTTGTACTTGAGATTGATCGAGACAGGCTGTAGATAGTTGGATAAAAGTTTTAAGTGAAAAGGGGAAGTGTATTTTCTATTTGAGCGCAGGAGGCATGTAGATATACACAATCTCATATACATGTAGAAGAAATACTCCCAAATTTTCTTTTTTTAATTCTTATTTTCTTATAGGCCTACATAGGAAACATATATTTGGCCAAATGTCACAGGCACTTTACAGCTTTAATATTCTTTTTGTAATATATGACTGAAGTGCTAATTGGTATAGGCCTACTACATGTGGGCTTAATGTGGAGAGAGGGAGAGAGAGAGAGGGGGGGGGGCTTTATGAATCAGGGTAATTTGCTGTTGTCATGGCAATCTATAATTGGTAATGATATATTGCAGGATGCTTGTTTGATGTTTCCTTTCATAATCTGTCATTTCATCATATTTCAGACCATAAATCAGAGTGCTTCAGACACTCTCAGTCTAATCCTCATATTTGTATGTGGATGCAATGTGAGAAGTCTTCCACAAGCTTTCCCTATAGTAGGTCAAGGTGAGAACTTTACTCAAGAAAGATTCCAAACTGCTTCTAGAGAGAGGGAGAACAAACTGTCTGGAAATGAATTTATTTTTACCCCGTTCTCTCTGTGAATCACGTTTCTTGGTGCCTTCGCTGACAAGTTGGTGGAGCGCTGCTGTAATGGGGCTAGTTAAAAGCTGACTCACAGGCACAGGCTTCTGCTAGTGTCGGGTGGTCATGGCTGATTGCTCTTAGAGAAAGCCATGGGCCACTGACAGAGAAGCCCATCTCAAAAGAACCTGTGGAACCGTGATCTCCTCAGTAAGTAAATTGTAATGTTGCCAAATAGAATTATTATGATGTAACTGGCCCTTAGACCATTTGAAGTATGAGGAGCAAAGCCAAACAATTTTTGAAGTGTTTGTAGTGTAGAAACTTAAATCGTTATTTCAGATTTTAAGTCTAATTCTAGGTGCCCAGACTTAAAATATTAAGATACCCCTTAATGGAGGGGAGATAAAAATATCAATGTACATGTATCTGCAAAAGCCATGATATTTATAAATAACATTTAGACGAGGTGTGGGTTTAATCTTATCAGAAATCCAGATTACTTGAACTCTGCTAACAATTATGATATTGAAAACATGACATGATTGTAACTTCCTTGAAAGTGTAAGGAAAGTATATTAAAGGAGAAAAAAAACTTTTGAGGAAACAGTGAACCTTTACTGACTTACATGTAACTCTCAATGAGTTAGTCATGAATGAGAAGTGATTAGCCAAGGCTAAATGCATTTTAGTTTGTAAGACAACACCAAAATAAGATCTGACCCTACTTATCAAAGGGAAATTATGTCAATATCACGTCAAAGTTCCTCAAACTTTATATGCCAAGAGACATGAGAAAAAGCAAACTGTGAGTCTGCCAAGTAAATATCTCAAAATATAATCTATAAGGAGCCTGATTACCACACTCCAAATCATTGTGGTATAGATCTGTTTGATAGCTACACCTGTTGTTAATCATGTATGTGTGTGTGAAAACGGAACAATAAAACCATATTGGGCAAGCTATTTCGCCTAAATCAGATGGTACATGATTTTTATATACAGTAGCCATGAAAACGAGGCAAGTTAATTGATAATGTACGGTTCAAGTAAAATGCAAAATATGATTAATTGGGAAGACAGTCTGTTTTCTTGACTAATTAGCTTCATTTGTAACTATCATTCAATATCAAACTTCTTTTCTGTATTACTAATTGAATTTTTAGAGTTCAATGTGTGAAAAAGTGTAAAGAAAGATGACAATTAAGAGAAGAAAAATAGATGATATATTGGCGTCTTTGGCAAACAAATGAATTATAAATTTTGTAGACCACATGGTATTGGATGAAGTGGGGTTAGACCAAGTGGAAATTGACACAGTTTTTGTGTGTGCATGAGATGGTGCGAGGGGGCCACTGGGGGAGGGCGTGTTCTGTTGCTACGGTCCCTTGACTATCATGTGGCTTGAGGTAGAAGCGAAGTTATCCCTTTGAAGCGGCGAGATAAGACTCGTTTTATAGGCTTTCCAGAACTTCCTAGACAGCCCCCAGAGAAAGGTCCCTTGTACTATCTTTAAAAGACAATTCTCATCCTTAAATCGCAAGTGCAACAAAATATGGACATTTTTTTGTGTGTTCACAGAAATTCTTGAAGTCCTTGGCCTATATGCAGATCCATTAGGTGTTTATATGGAGGCCTAATCATTGGTTGTTTAATTTTCTCTATTTGTTTTGGTTTGATATTGCACACAGTCCAGATTATTTTATGGAAGAAAAATTGTCGGGATAATCAATGCATTAGAAGGTGCAGAATAGGATTAGTGATATGGCACCAATGATTTGACAGGGTTGTATTGGAAAAAGAAAACGGTCAGGATGGAGACTGGGAGGCTATACTTCTTTTTCAGATAACGCTTGTGGTGACCGTGTACCTCACAGAAAAATTGAATACGTGCCTTTCAAGTCAAATCCAAATGTTATTCTTCAGATCTTAGGAATGCATTGATTCATATCTTAGACCCATGTGACCGTTTTAAAGACACCCCTCCTCCTTCCATCCTGCAAGAAAAATAAAGAGCGGTTGAAATTGAAATAAAGAAACAAGAAGAGCGGTTGACGGGGACAGAGGTAACTGATTGGATACCTGGAGGTGTTTGAGACCCCCCTATGGTGTCTCAGACCGTGCCTTTCTCGCCTTTCCCTCTTGAAAGTGATCTGTTTTTTCACATGTGCTCAAAGTCTGGCGGCCGCTACACTAACAATGCCTAGTTTATAGTATGCAGACTCTCTAGCAGGGTATCATATGCCATGCCGATCTCACCTTGAAGTTTTCAGAGAAATTTCTAGAATGACATGAAGATGAACTGTATAAACTTGATGTGCAGGTATCTGTCATAACTGTAAGTCACTATCAGTATTAAAATTCATGCTCCCAAGAGATGAGTCGACTAGCTGTCTGAAAACATGATGTGGATTAGGTTTGAACATTCATGTCATCTAGTAGATATGACAAGCAAAAATGTCTGGAAGGACTTTATAGATACATTTAGGCCTACATTATCACTGAGGTTATATGATTCTGGCTTTCCCTGGTACAATATACATGTACATGTATGTAGTCTCCACTCCCTGGGTACTTTTTAAGCGATGAGCGGTCAAGCCATTCAGATTACTACACACTTTATGTTCTCATCCTATACCGAGTACTGTATTTAGCCCGCCCACACCTGGGTAGATAGTGACAAATGAACAGTATAGGTATGCATTTTACCGAAGGTCAGGACTTCAGAAGTGCTGTGTAATGAATTGAACTTCAGACCTGGTGGTTTACAGTCAGAGAACTTTTCCTTTGACCAACTTGTACCTGTATATGGTGTTTATGTAATAATCATGTAAACAATTGATTTTCAGAGGACACATTAAAGGCCTTGTAACCAAGTTCTTGTCTCTTTTCAAATGATCTCTGCCTACTTGTACAGTACTTA